>NC_054377.1:123383891-124035836 GCF_017654675.1 Xenopus laevis | reverse complement strand
ATTTAAACCACTTCTGAGAAATGCTGTAATCTGGTGTCCTGTTACCCAGCTTTTAAATTCATGAAATATTTACAATTAGTATAGAACTTACTGTATATAGTTTTATCATAAATTAAAAATGAGGAGATTTAATTTCTAACATTATATTCAAGGATGCAGCATTAAAAATAGGAACAATCTGGTTAAAAAAAGCTAAGAATATATTGCTACACTACCTATAACTACCTGAACTTGACCCTGTAATCCTTGTATGAAAGATCAATGTTCTGCTTCAATCTGTGCATAGAAAGTCTGAATGGCATATGTGTTATGTATTTGGTTCTGATTTGCAATTTATAATAACCAAATCTAGGTGTAGCATTATTGAGGATGAAAAATGAGGGCTAGCACAGATGCATTTAAATCTTACATCGTAGATTTCAGTACTACGGGTGCATTGTGTAGCAGAGGTTGACCCTAAAAAAACTAACCATCAACTTGCTTATTCCTCTTAACTGCTGTATTTGCATGGACATGTCACCATATACTGTCTATGGAAAAGTCATCATTTCATACATTAGTGGAGTAAATATACGATGAATGCAAAAAGAAGGTTTTAACCACTTTGTGGTTTCTCAGTGCTATGCTGAAATATTGCCTAGGAGAGCATATTGTAGTACTAAATTCAGACCCACAAAAGCTTGAAGAAATAAAATTACAACTAGCTTGAATCCTCTTCCAGCTACGGGTTTCAGGGTCAGACTTGGAAAACCTGGTGGGCCCCAGCCTTTGTGGGCCCCGCTGCCCAGACCTGAAACCTCCCGCTGTGAAAAAAGGATAAGGGACATGCAGGGGTGGGGGGAAGGGCTGGCATTGGATAAGCAGGCGGGGGCACTTGAGGGGGTGTGGGGCCCATGGGGTAGCAGCGACAGAGGACTTCACACACCCAGTCCGACCCTGAAGGGTTCCCTCACTTAAGGCAATGAATTACCTGGGAAAGCTACCACCTATCAATCCTTGTTGGAGACAAGTTCTAAGCTGCCCTGACTGTCTTATGCTTCTGAGATGTGCTACAAGTGGAGCTGTAAATGTCAATAATACTTCATTGATGGGATCCCTGGTTCCTACTTCTATAAGAGGTTGATTCCCCAACTTCTTTGATGGGGCCTTCTGCTCCAGGCTCTCCAGCAGCATCCAACCCTGAGGTGGAAGTGTTCAAAGAAGAAGAGCCATTTGCTAACTCTACTTATATTAACTATGGACAGGAATGTGTCACAATACCCCTAGGGCAATAGAGGATACTTCCCACTCAAATGACATAGGTAACAGGGACTTCCTGAGCCAGCAGGGTCATTTAGCCTATGGATCCCTACATATTCCAATGCAAAAATGTGCAATAGTTGCCCAACAAACTGAAAAGTACTGTATAAAGTCTATGTAGCATCATTTTATCTTGGGCTATACTATAACAGAGCGGACAGTTTGAAGCTTAGTAAAAATCAAATAAATATTTTTAAATCACATATTGTTTGTCGCAAGGGAATAAAATTTTGTTGCCTGGTTGGTGCCAAGAGAACACAAAGCTGCAAATTGTCCAGAAGCAGAATTTAAGGAAAAAGTAGTAAATCCAGCAGGGAAAACAACCAGAGGGAAAACATGTTTCTTTTAGTGTCTGAATCCTTGTAAGATTAATAAAATTACAAATACATTTACAGGTATTTAATGTGATAACAGTTGTGTAATTTAAAGACTTCTAAATGTCATTATAGCACATAATAAATCTGCCAAAGAGTAAAATTGTTTATGATATTTTCAGCTATTGCACTGGGTCAGAGCACTGTGTTGTAATGACCTTGTACTGTATGTGTTTTACCAGAATTACAAATCATGTAGAAACATAACATCTAGAACTGTAGACTATTAGGTATCAGATGACTAAATATCAGCCAACTTAGTTTATGAGGTCTCCGGAGAAGGTCTCTGGTGGAGGCCTAGAAGAAGATTGAATCTTTACCATCAGCATTACATCTTCAGGCAGGTAGAAGTGCTCAGCTGTCAGAATGTCAGATGGTGATATGCAATTTTTCACTGTGAAGGATGTGTTTTACTGATCCAATGGCAGTAAACTTTTACATTACTCCAGCCAATGATTGGCATTGTACACTGTGATGTAAGTCTTGTGTGTGGCCACTCATCCATAAAAAAAAACCTAATCCTGAGTTCTTGTTTTGAATCTTCTTTTCTGTACAGTGAGTATAACTCAAAATACTATGCCTCCCACTCCTGCTACAGCAATCTCTTTCTTTAATTTTTTCATCACTGAACGCTGAACGTAATAAAATAAATGATCTGAATTCTACATGCTTTTTTTTTTAACATGGAAATAATGAAGTATAATTATTCACAGAGATGGTTAAAGTTCTCATCTGTTTAATTAAAGTCCTACCAGCCAAAAGGTGAAAAGTTTGGGAATAATTATGGGGGAGCTAGAGGTCTGTTTGAATAAATTGCTCACCTAAAATAGCCCATTGTTTATAAGATTTATTTCTCACGAGAAGCTGGTTGGTTTGTGGGTTGTTAAATAATATTGTAGTTATTATGATATCACCTCATTGCAATTAAAACTAACCTTTTTATGTTCTTTTCATTGGAAGAAAATATTAATACCTTTTACATTGATTCCCACTAAACATTTATAAAAAAAAACTTAGACATACTTTAACGGTGTCGAAAATAATTCAGAAGCCTGTTTAAGTGAACTATGGACTATGAACTATTGAACTAAGATTGTAGCTGTGAAATAAAGCTATAACCACAGTCCAAAGCCCATTGTGTTCTACGTAATCAAATTCTTTTTTGACTGCTTTGCTTGTTCTCTGTAAGAATTAGTACCTTCCGCGTTATGTTAACTAAGATAGGAATCCCTCAAAAAATGGTAATTTGTCAAGTCACATGACACAAAGCAACATTTGTTGAAGACTAAAGCTGCATAAAGGTTTAGGAACACTTTCCTCAGGTCCAGCTTTGCCACATTTATTGCTATGTTGTTGACTTTTCCTACTGAATGATTCCTGCTGGCTGCAGTGCAGTGAGCACAGACGAGCACATATGGGGTGAGCTTGCACATATGGGTATGGAGATTCTCTATGATTGGTTAACTAATCGACATCATCCCATAATTGATGGAAGAACTATCCTATTGTTTTGTAGTTGTTTCAACATCTACATTCGCCAAATGTGAAGCATTCTGCATAAAAACTCCCAACCTGTGGAGAGAGAATTGAATGGAGAATGATATTCAGTTACTTAAAACAGCAGCAGGTTTGTGCTCCAGGGCTCCCACCGTGCTCAGCATCAATAGTCACAATAACACTCAAATAGGAGGCAGGAGGAATGTAGCTGTGCAGAACGTAACTATATGGAAGTGGAAGGAGTGCATATTGATGAAAGTAACTCTCTTTTTTTACTCTGTTGTGCTTATAAATGGTTGTTGGTAACACCTGACAGTCAGAAAGGTGTTCACAAATGGGGAAAGTTTTAAATTGCTGGGAATTCTTCAGTCGTGCATGGGTCCAGTTGGACAGACCCACTGACCCATCACTTAACCCACATCCGCCACCCAGTTCATCCCCCCTATCCAAAACTGCTATCCAACCCAGACTGCATAGAGTTAAACTTACCTTCCCACCAGGGACTCACAAAACCGGAAGTGCCGTCACAATCAACCAGAAATTACGTCACCCAGCCACTAATTCAGTAGAACGAGGAACAAAATTTGCCCAAAACACAGGAGAGAGTGGAAGGGAACAGCCCAGGCTGGTCACCCACGGACTGCCAGCATGTCAGGGAATTGGGAATTTAGTGCCCAAAATCCGTCTACTTTGTGGGTATTCTGTAGGTACCCTACCCGGTGCAGGACTCTACTTCATGGTTCCCCATTCCAATATATGATTAATATGCCACAACAATGGCTACACAGTTTCTGATATTTTCTTTTAATTATCACATGCTGTATGGGTAAAAACCAACTCAGGCATAGGATGAGCACAGTTAGCCTCAGCCCAGTAACCAATGATGACTAATCAGCAATTAGCTTTGGTTGGTCTGTTGCAGTAAAAATAATGTGTAAGGGGATAAAAGGTGCCCCCGGTTTTATTGATGGTGTCAACCACTGAATAATCAGAATAATGACAGGGCGGCAGTGCTCAGGGCTGATGCTGTACTGTACATCTCTATAGTATGTTAAAGAGGCATAAGAAATGTTCATTGACTTTTTCTTCCAACAGCGATGGGTTGTAAAAACAGATATATTATGAGGGTAATATCTTAATACATCATTTTAACTTTCTCGCCGCAGTATTTATTTATATCCCATGTTGTTCATTTGACAAATGTTGCTTATAGATACAATACATCTGTCTCTCTGCGGCGTATCTACGAGCCGTCTATGTTCTGCAAATAATGTGCTGTTCCTCATAAAGATGAGTCGTTTCCAGCCAGAAACTGTGTAAAAAAAAAAAAAGACAAATGTATTCATTGTTTTTAGTTATTATATAATCACCCATTAATCCATATACAGAAACTACCTCCCCGTCAAAGAGCTGGAAGAAATAAAACAATTAGCTCACAAGCAGAATAATGTGATTCAGTTCATCTTTTATCTCTAATGGACCCAGACAAGTCACTAGGGGTCATTTACAAATGCCCTCTGACCCTTGTGGGTGCTCTAAAAAGGGTTTTAATGGAGAGCTAATATATATATATATATTATTTAAGTCATTAGAGGAGGAAAGCTACCAAGGCAGTTTATTGCCAATAGATTAGCCACAACAGTACAAGCTAGAACACAATTTTTATTCTTTAGAATGCTTTACCATACCTGAGTAAACAGCTCTAGACACTGTCTCTGTGCTGGAGTCTCTCCATGCTGCTCTTAGCTCTAGGCTCAGATTACAGCAGGGAGGGGAGAAGGGAGGGGGAGAGGAGCAAACTGAGCATGCTCAAGCCCAAGCCCTGGAGGTTTAAGCTGAAAACAGAAAGTCTGATACAGAAGCCCATGTGGACACAATAGAAGGAAATAAATGCTGAGTTTCTTTTGACAGAGGACTCAGAACAACATTACGTTAAGGGTTTACTGGTATACAGTATTTATATAGACCTTTATGATAAAGCTTATTTATTTTTGACCTTTCCTTCTCCTTTAAGGTGCTTTCGTTAGAATGTGCTCCTGCATGTCCACATGGAAGTCGGCAGCTTATTGGACAGTTTATGGGGCTCTCCAAAAGGGCTTCTCTGACTGATATCTGGACAAAAATCAGCCAGATGTTGATCGGACAGGTTAAAAAATCCCGTTGGATCAAAGACCTCATTGGTTTGTTGATGCTATCCTTGCTCCCACCATCTGCATTCTTGGCTATGTGATCCAATCCATGTTTAGATCAACCCGATAATACCCACTCAACTATGGCATGTCGGGACAAGATGCTCTAGTGAATAATTTGAATGCAAAAATATTCGAATTCCGAAGTAATTTTTTGGGTACTTCGACCATTGAATTGGTTGAATTCAATTGAATTTGATCAAATCGTATGATTCAAATGATTCGAAGCAAAAATTGTTCGACTATTCGACCATTTGATAATCGAAGTACTGTCTCTTTAAAAAATCCTTCGACTCCATACTTAAACTTACCAAATTGCATTATAAGCCTATGGGGACCTTCTACAAGCATTTTATATGTTTTTTTTTGTAAGTCTTTATTTTACTTTTCATATTAATAAGGGATACAGAAAGGAAAAAGGGGTGAGGGTCACATATTTGCATAAGTCATCCAGATTCAAAGAACAATTGTCTACACCAAATTCAGCACATTATTGTATAATACTTCCATTGCGCCGACTGGCAATCTTCAGCAATTAAAATACAAACAGTTGTCTCCCGCTTATACATAGTGGTAACTGACAACTGAGCACTGAATAAAGGTTCGAATGGGGGGAAAAGGAAAAGGAGAGAGGGAAGTAAGAGCAGAAAATATAGGTAGGGTCACAACAGGGGGAAGAAGGGGGCTAGGGAGTAGGGATGTAGCGAACGTCGGAAAAAAAGTTCGCGAACATATTCGCGAACTTGCGCAAAAATGCGAGCGGTTCGCGAACGGTTCGCGAACCCCATAGACTTCAATGGGAAGGCGAACTTTAACATCTAAAAAAAAAATTTCTGGCCAGAAAAATGATTTTAAAGTTGTTTAAAGGGTGCAACAACCTGGACAGTGGCATGCCAGAGGGGGATCAAGGGCAAAAATGTATCTGAAAAATCTGCCTGTGTGTGCTTGGAAGAGATAGTGTAGGGGGAGAGCTGTTAGTGATTTCAGGGACAGATGATAGTAAGTTTGCTGGCTAGTAATCTGCTTGATACTGCTCTGTATTGGAGGGACAGAAGTCTGCAGGGATTTGAGGGACATTTTAGCTTAGGTAGCTTTGCTGGCTAGTAATCTACTGTTCTCTTTAAACAACTGCCATACGTTGACCTTGTAGGCATTGTTTGCCCAGTTTTTTTGGACGCAGCCACTGAAGCACAGTTGCCAGAAAAAATATGCCATATAAATGCTGAAAATAGTAATTTTTCGCCATACGTTGACCTTGTAGACATTGTTTGCCCAGTTTTTTTGGTTGCAGCCACTGAAGCACAGTTGCCAGAAAAAATATGCCATATAAATGCTGAAAATAGTCATTTTTTGCCATACGTTGACCTTGTAGGCATTGTTTGCCCAGTTTTTTTGGTCGCAGCCACTGAAGCACAGTTGCCAGAAAAAATATGCCATATAAATGCTGAAAATAGTCATTTTTTGCCATATACGTTGAGTCAACGTATGGCAAAAAATGACTATTTTCAGCATTTATATGGCATATTTTTTCTGGCCTCTGTGCTTCAGTGGCTGCGGCCAAAAAAACTGGGCAAACAATGCCTACAAGGTCAACGTATACACTACTACAGCGGTGGATACGGATTACGTAAAATATATGAATGCTGCTTGAAAAAAAGTAACTCAAGTGGTTTTTCTAGAGACGATAATATTATCAATATTTAGACAAAATGTGAACAAGGTCACACAGCTAGATGGCGGGTTGAAGAAAACAGTGTGCAAATAATGCCTACAAGGTCAACGTATACACTACTACAGCGGTGGATACGGATTACGTAAAATATATTATGGCTGCTTGAAAAAAGTCACTCCGGTGTTTTTTCTGGAGACGGTAATATTATGGATATTTAGACAGAATGTGAACAAGGTCACACAGCTAGATGGCGGGTTGAAGAAAACAGTGTGCAAATAATGCCTACAGGGCAAATAATGCCTAAAAGGTCAACTTATACACTACTACAGCGGTAGTAAAATAAAAAAAAGTAAAATAAAAAAAAAATTAATATTAAAAAAAAAAATTAAAGTTGGTGCTGCTGAACTACTAGGAGCAGCAGATTAGCACACCAGTCCCACTCCCCAACACTGCTAGACTAATAGCACTGGGCTCTTATAGTAGTAGTAGTAGTAGTAGTAGTAAAACAACAAAAAAATAAATAAAAGCAGTCCTTACAAGGACTACTGTTATTGCAGCAGTCAGCAGATGAGATCAGAAGCAGGACAGCTGCCCACAGCAGCTACATACAGAGCACTGCAGTAGAAGGTAGATTACTAGCCAGCAAAGCTACCTAAGCTTAAATGTCCCTCAAACCCCTGCAGACTTCTGTCCCTCCAATAACAGAGCAGTATCAAAACGATTACTAGCCAGCAAACTTTCAACTGTCCCTGAAATCACTAACAGGCAGCAGCTCTCTCCCTACACTATCTCTTCAGCACACACAGGCAGAGTGAAAAAACGCTGCAGGGCTTCGGTTTTTATAGGGAAGGGGAGTGGTCCAGGGAAGAGCTTCCTGATTGGCTGCCATGTACCTGCTGGTCTGGGGTGAGAGGGCAAAGAAAAACGCCAACAATGGCGAACCCAAAATGGCGAACGTCGCGCGACGTTCGCGAACTTCCGGCGAGCGCGAACACCCGATGTTCGCGCGAACAAGTTCGCCGGCGAACAGTTCGCCGGCGAACAGTTCGCGACATCTCTACTAGGGAGGGGGAGAAGCAGGTCTAGAGCCATTTTAAGTAGCCAATCCTCTGTTTAAGGTCATCATTAATATCCCTATTTCGTTCTCCATGGAAGAGCTAGTTAGAGTCAACATATCGGATCCAGTCTGTCCAGGTTTGTCTAAAGGCCTAGATTGACCCATCCTTGATCGCCAATAATTCCTCCATCCTCCTAGTATATTCAATTTCTTTTATCCAATCGGCTTTATTTGGCACTTGTGGACTCTTCCAGTAGTTTGGGATTGTCATTCTTGCTGCCTGGAGCATATGTATGGTGAGTTTATCCTTTATCACCTTTTGTTCCATCTTGTCATAGCTAAACAATGCTGTCTCTATGCTTTCCAGATGTCTCTGGGACCGCACTTCTGCAATTGTGTCAAAAATTAGTTTCCAGTACTGTTTTATGTTTGCACAAGAGAACCAAATATGGCTGAATGAGCCTTCCTCCTTTCCACATCTCCAGCAAGTCGCTGGTACACTGTGATACATTTTATGTAAATTTAGTGGTGTGCGATACCATCTGCTAATGAGCTTATAATGTGACTCCTGTGCTCTCGTGGATTTGGCCCCTCTATGTGCTCTCGCCATGATCTTGGTCCAGATGGTACAGTATAAGGTAAGTCTATATTCAGTTCTTGTTCCCATTGTCTCATAAATAGTGTTTTGACATCCTGCTCCCCTTTAATCAGTTTTTTATAAAATTGGGACACAGGGTGCTTCAAGGTGGGCTGTTGTAACAATGTTTCCCAATCCGTTGGAGGTCTAATCTTTTGTGTTAGTCCCGTAGCATGGATATAGCTGGATAATTGTAGATAATTCCAGTGGTTTCTAGGATGACGTCCCCACTGTTCATTAACCCTGCTCAAGGGCACGATGTCCCCATTTTCTACAAATTGGTATAATTTAGTGGGTTCATCATAAGTCTTAGCCCATCTATCCAATAATCCCTTTTCGCAGCTGGGCGGGAAACCGGGATTGTTTAACAGTTCCAATTCTGGAGACGGAAATGGTGACATCCCTCTATCATCTCGTAATTGGTTCCAGACCTCCAATGTAGCTCCTATGGTGGGATGCGTCCTCGTCTGTTCAGGTAAGTCCATATATTTTGCATTCATAATGTTTCTCAGGTTACCCTGTATCTCATGCTGCTCAATCTCTTTCCACAGTTTAGTATGGCTATCCTGCTTCCAAAGCCAGATCCTGTGCAGGTGAGTAGCGAAGTAATAATGTTCCGGGCAGGGGAGGGCTAAACCCCCATCTATCTTTTGCCTTGTCAATATTTTGTAGTTGATTCTCGAGTGCTTTTTTGCCCATATAAAAGTTGAAAATACCTTTCTGACATTGTTGAAAAAGGATTTAGGTAGTTTAATTGGGGCCATTTGGAATAAATAAAGCAATTTGGGCATCACCATCATCTTCAGAACATTTACTCTACCCATCCACGAAATAGGCTTAGATTGCCATCTATCCAACATGGAACAAATGTCCTTGAGTAGTGGAGTGTGGTTCAGCTCAAAATAATTGCTAATCGGCTTCAGAATATTATTCCATTGCTGATCCATCCAAATCAGACGGGTTTTGTGAAAGGGAGAGAGGGAAAAGACAACTCGGTCAAAATCATAGACTTGATTTCTTATGCTTCTAAGACGGCTACTCCAACGCTGCTGTTGACAACTGATGCGGAGAAAGCATTTGACCGTGTTGACTGGACCTTTCTTAAAGCCACTTTGGGAGTATTCGGCTTCGGTCCGATGACGATGGCACGGATTATGGCCCTCTATAACGCGCCGTACGCACGTATAAAGGTCAATGGCATTCTCTCCCCACCTTTTGGAATATCTAATGGAACACGACAGGGCTGTCCTCTGTCCCCGATTTTATTCGTTTTGGTGATGGAGACCTTAATAACCGCCATCAGACAAAATGTGAACATTTCTGGTGTCACTGTGGCCACACAAGAACATAAAGCGGCTGCATTTGCTGACGACTTGTTGCTGGTGGTCACGAATCCTGAAATATCGCTGCCTAATATAATACGGGAATTTACGAAATTTGGGTCTGTGTCCAATTTCAAGATCAACTATTCTAAATCCGAAGTGTTGAATGTCAATCTGCCTCCCACTAGAGCGGAACATATACGTACATCGTTCCCATTTAAATGGGCAGACCAAGCTATTAAATATTTAGGAATTAATCTACCTGCTCAATTGGGGAGCATTTTATATGTTTTTGGCATCAGATAAAAATCCATTGATCGATCGTTGAAAATCGCTCGAATCTTCGTTTCGAAAGATTTTATCGTTCGATTAAACGATTTTTATTCGATCTAAGCTTTTGCTCTAAAATCCTTTGAATTCGATATTCGAATTCAAAGGATTTTACTTCGAGGGTCGAATTAAAGGGTTTTTTAACCCTCGAAATTCGACCCTTGATAAATCTGCCCTTTAATGTAGATTAATATTTTGAAAAGAACATTTTTAGTGTCAGTATCACTTTAAGACTACAGACATCCTGGTCCTTGACTTTACTCAGATCATCACTTTCAATTCTTGCACACAACTGTGTTGTGCCTCCATTACCCCCATCCAACAAGCTCAAAGATATAAACTGCTGCGGGTTCTGGTCGGTAATCAAATACTGACACCCAATTGTACGGCAGAACCATAAATGTTATTGTAAAGGGCAGATTATATACTGTGTATTCCTACTATGGGGGACACAAGGGCCCTCACTAAACTATCTGCAATTCAAAGATGAGGGCATGCCAATCATAAAAAGATCTATAATTTACTAAGAACTGTGCTGGTGCAAGTTTTACCATTTCAGAATAGTAATCTCTCTTTGCAGGCATAAATATAAGACATTCACCTTTTAAAGGGGTGGTTCACCTTTAAGATAACTTTTAGTTTGTGATAGAGCAGATTTTCTTTTCAATGATTTTTATTTGTTTATATATTCGGTTTTTGTAACAATCATGTTATAACATCAGAAATCCATAACAAGGAGAAGAAAGAAGGAAAGAAGGGAGAGAGTCGGTCCTAGCTAACTGGGTGGAAGGGCCGAAAGAAGGAATGATACAATGAAGAATTAAAATTAAAAAATTTGATAGCTTTTTAAGCAGATTTCCATTTAGTCTTCATTATTTTTTTTATATGTTTTTTTTTTTTATTATTTGCCTTCATCTTCTGAGCCTTCCCAACTTTCAAATGGGGATCACTGAGCCCATCAAAAAACAAATTCTCTGTAAGGCTTCAAATGTACTGTTATTGCTACTTTTTATTACTCATCTTTTTATTCAGACCCTCTCCTATTCATATTCCAGTCTCTTATTCAATTGAATGCATGGTTGCTCGTGTAATTTGTAGGGATGCACCCAATCCACTTTTTTGGATTCGGCCAAACCCCTGAATCCTTCACCACAGATTTGTCCGAATACCGAACCGAATCCTACCCCTAATTTGCATATGCAAATTAAGGGTGGGAAGGGGAAAATATTTTTTACTTTCTTGTTTTCTGACAAAAAGTCAAGCAATATTCCTCCCCACCCCTAATTTGCATATGCAAATTAGGATTTGATCTAATTTGCATATGCAAATTAGGATTCGGATTTGGTTCGGCCGGGCAGAAGCAAAAAGGCCGAATCCTGCTGAAAAAGGTTGAATCCGGGCTGAATCCCGAACCGAATCTTGGCTTCGGTGCAACCCTGGTAATTTGAACCCTTGCAACCAAACTGCAGAAACTGCAAATAAATGTTTATAAGAGCTGCTGAATAAAAGCTAAACAACTCAAAAACCACAAACAATAAAAAATGAAAACTACTTGTATATTGTCTCAAAATATCAAGCTCTACATCATAGCAAAAGACTGTCCCAGCCAACACGTGATTCAGTATTTCCATCTAAGGCTGGAACACATTTTAGCACATCAGCACCCTGGCACATCTATTGCAGCTCCACACAAGGGGGCAAATTCACTAAGGCGCGAAGCGCCGAACGCTAGCGTTTTTTTCGCTAGCGTTCGGCATTTTCGCTACTGCGCAAATTCACTAACGAACGATGGCGTTGTTTCGCTAGTGTTACTTCGCAACCTTACGCCAGGCGAATTTCCGCTAGCGACAAAACTACGCAAATTCACTAACTTGTGCAGTGTAGCGAACGCTACCTTTTACTCTAGACTTCCTTCGCCACCTCAGACCTGGCGAAGCGCAATAGAGTAGATAGGGATTGTTTCACAAAAAGTCAAAATTTTTCCTAAGTCGCAAAAAACGCTGGCGTGTTTTCTACATGATGGCTGATAGGCTGAAAAAGATCGAAAATTTTTTGGGGCTCCCCTTACTCCCCCCTACTTTTCCTGACTCATGGCAACTTACCTAGACAGTGGGCACATGTGTAGGGCAAAATAAAAATTTTATTTGCAGATTTGAAGGTTTTCTAGGCATTTGTAGTGCAGATACGTGTTCCTCCATTGAAATTTGAATTTCGCGCCGTATGCAAATTAGCCTTCGCTAGCGAAACTTTGCCTTATATAGCGAAACAACGCTAGCGCAACTTCGCAAACTTACGCTACCCCTGTGCGCAACTTCGCATTTTAGTGAATTTGCAGAGCGCTGGCGAAAATTCGCCTGGCGAAGTGCAGCGAAGAGCGGCGAAGTGCAGCGAAGAGCGGCGAAGAGCGGCGAAGTTGCGCCTGGCGCAACTTAGATTCTTAGTGAATTTGCCCCAAGGAGTGGAGATTATTTACAAAGGGTGCTCCTCAGGCCCGGACTGGCAATCTGTGGGTTCTGGCAAATGCCAGAGGGGCTGCTAGAAGGTCCCATAGAAAGTCAGTATTAAGTGGGCTGGTGGAGGCTGTTTGGGCCTCTGTATGGACTGATTGGATCTCTGTGTATCTGAAATGCCAGGGCCTATTTTAATTCTCAGTCCGGACCTGGTGCTCCTCCTTTCTTTGAGCGGGAATAGTTCCTCTTTACTATCTCCTCTACTCCATGGCCTTCTTTTTCCTCCCAGCATGACTTTTGCAGCCCAGAGGCCCCCAAGCCTATTTAATGTCCTTTTATACATCAAGTCATGTCACCGTAGGCTCAGGATGCCCATTGATAGCTAGAGGACACCAGAGTGTACCACATGGGTGGTAAAAATAAGGACATTTTAGATTTAAAGAAAATGTGAAACTTTCTGAAGCAAATGTTATGTGACGTGAGGCAGTCATTACTGAAGCTTCCTAGAACTGTCTGTAAAGGTTCTTATTGATCCAGTTCATGGTATATCTATAGTAATAAATCAAATCAACTGGACTGGCTGTATTTTTTTTTCTCTTAATCAGGTTTTTCTAGTTATCTGACTGTCTTTCTCAATTTAGAATGACTTGTACAAAGATCTTTCTGGAGTTAAATACCCTGGAATCTGTTTAGTATAACCAGCATGGGGTCAGAGACTTGATGAAGGCAAGGTGCTGATTGTATTAGTATTATTGGAGCTATGAGATGTTACTAAACTGCCCAGGGAGAGGTGCCAAAACAGTGTATGTGGCAGACAAACCCCCCCCCCCCCCCACGTGCCTCTGTTCAAACTTAGGTTATCTGTTTTCACATATATTGTTTTTTTGACCCCTCTTTTGATTCAGTCCTTCTCCCTGTCCAGAATGTGAACCTAGTCTTCAAACATGTGCCCTTTTTCTTTTGAATGTAGGTACGCAGCTGAGTCCTGACCAGAGGAGCTGACTCTTTTGTGTTGCGCCATATGTTTTTGTTCTGCTTCTGATCTTCGCCTCAACTCTCCTCTCATCACTTCAGCCCATTCTCTTGGCTCTCTGCTTTTCTCTGGAACTCTCTGCCTTGAGCTGTCAGACTTTCCCCTACTTTACAGACTTTTACCCCACCTGTTTAGGGAAGCTTATTCAATTGACCTTAATTAATCAGTCATTGCTGTATCATAAATTACAAATTTGTTTCTAAAATCCTAATGTCTCAATTGTACCCTATCCTTTAGTTGGAAACTATCGCAAGTAAGGCCCTCTAATCCTATTGTACTCTGTAAACCCTTGTTTGTTATCCACCATTTATTCCCTGTATGTTATTAACTAAGGCAAAACACTGCGTAACTTGTCGCCGCTATATAAATAAATGATTATAACTGCTGTTTAGTTTCTTCCACATACAAGTCAGAGGACATAGGGATATTAATAGTGATGGGCGAATTTATTAGTTAGGCGCAAATTCGTGGTGAATTCCCGCGATTCGCCACCGGTGAATAAATTCGCAAAACCGCCACAAAGTTTCGCCGGCACGTTTCACGGATTTTTCACCGTTTCGTTACAAAATAAAAATATGGTTTCAGAGAAGTTGAATCCTACATGGCTGTCCTTTAAATGACACACAAGTCAATAGCCCGCTGGTTCACTTTTATCATAGAACATGCTTGAAATGACAGCTAGTGACATATAAGCATAAAAAGTGTGATTTGTGGCTCTTTTTTATTAGCATGTTCATATCACTTAGTGTACCTGTTATCAAGTATGCTTGGCACCTGGGGTATTCTGGATAAAGGATCTTTCCATCATTTGAATCTTCATACCATAAATTTGCTAAAAAATCTTTCAAATATTAAATAAACCCAATAGGCTGGTTTTGCTTCCGATAAGGATTAATTATATCTTAGTTTGGATCAAGTACAAGGTACTGTTTTATTATTACAGAGAAAAAGGAAATCAATCTTAAAAACTTGAAATTATAGGTATTCAGTTATCTGGAAACCTGTTATCCAGAAAACTCCAAATTACGAAAAGGCCGGCTCCGATTTCATCCAAATAATCCACTTGTTTTAATATGATTTCCTTTTTTGTTTGTAATAATAAAACAGTATCTTATACTTGATTCGTACTAAGATATTCCCATACCTGTATCATTATCTTAATAATGAGTATAATATTATTTTCTTGATTGTGAAGGACCTATTTACAAATTGTAAGCAAATGTGTTCTGGTGTCAAGGAAAGAAGCCACATTGCTTGTTGTTGGAACTAAATGGAAGGTGAGAGCTTGCTTATCATTTCTACTCCCTCATACATATGAAATCTCTTTCTGGTAACTCCAGACATTTCTATGAGTGCGTTTTGTAATATACAGATATGGGACCTGTTATCCAGAATGCTGAGGACCTGGAGTTTTCCGGATAACGGATCTTTCCATGATTTGGATGTTTTTATCTTGTCTACTAGAAAATCATGTAAACATTAGGGATGTCGCGGACTGTTCGCCGGCGAACTTGTTCGCGCGAACATCGGCTGTTCGCGTCCGCCGCAAGTTCGCGAACGTCGCGCGACGTTCGCGTCAAAATCGTTCGACCATTCGACCATTCGATCGCTAAAATCGAACGATTTTCGTTCGATTCGAACGAAAATCGTTCGATCGAACGATTAAAATCGTTCGATCGTTCGAATCAAACGATTTTCGGATGTTCGATGTTCGCGAACTGTTCGAACGGCGTTCGCGAACACATTATCGGCGGTTCGCTACATCCCTAGTAAACATCAAATAAACCAAATAAACTGGTTTTGCTTCCAATAAGCATTAATTATATCTTATTTTGGATCAAGTACAAGGAACTGTTTTATTATTACAGAGAAAAAGGTAATCATTTTTAATAATTTGCATTTATTTATTATGATGGAATCTATGGTATCATTTCGGATAATGGGATATTCCAGATAACAGAACCCATACCTGTACATCAAATTGCTTTGTTATCCACAGGTCTGAAATAGGCCTCCACTGGGCTCATCAGCAGAACAACACCTCCTGATCCGTAAGCTCCTGATCCAAGCCAACCTTTCATTATCATTGTACATTTTCATGCTATCTTAATGGATCCGTGCTTATTCAGCAGAGCTGGGAAATGTCGACTCACATTAACACTATACAATTTAGACAGGCTTTTTGTAGGATGGGTGAGTGATGCTGCCTGTATAGCCTGCCTTGCTCTACATCATTCTGCTCTGTTTTCCACAGACAATTGTTCATGGAGTACAATCTCCTCCCGGCCATCCACTTGTGTCAGGTGATTCACATTTCTGCTAAGCAGCTAATGCCTTGTGTGAAAAATATTACATAAAAATGATTTTTTTTTCCACTCAATCTCATTGTATCCTCAGATATGCCATGAACACACACATATACACACGCACTCATACACGTATAGAGGGTAATTCATCCCCTATGGAAATTAGTAATTAGTTTTAATAAATGGTTATGATAAAAAAAAAAAACATTTAAAGTCCCCATTGTATCCTAAGGCCTTCAGTCGCATTAGTACATGAGTAGCTTCTGGAATCGGTAGTGAGTTATTATTGATGCATCAGTCATATCACTTCAGGGGGTTCTATCATCAAAACACAAATTCCGTAAATGTGCCTGAAAACAATATACAATGCTACGTTTATGTTTGCACAGGGAAGACTAATAAAATGTGTGTCTCCATCTTTTCTCTCATTAAATACCAGGTCTGTGATGCTTTATAGTTGAGATTCTAGCTTTCTTTATAATGAAGCATTGGAACCACAATAGTCCAAGATGCTAATGTCAGGATATCAGTAGGGAATAAAGGACTAAGAGGCTATTATCCAATGACAAGATGTCCACAGTTTTAGGCAGGCAACAATCAGGATAATGGCATAATTTCAAGCAACTTTGCAATATACATCATTTAAAAAATATGCAGACTTTTCATGATTTTTAACAATTTGGAACAGTTCCCTAAACCTAGCCCCCTACTCTACTGCTGATCTGTCTGACTACTTTGCTGAGCTGGCTGACTACTGTTACTTTGTATCAACAGCCTCTGTCCTTAGACTGCATCCTCCAAACCCCACAATTCCCTGCACATGTGATTTTAATAAGAAAAGGATCATCAGAGTGCAATGCATTGTGGGTTATGTAGTTCCTGTCTGTAAGTTGTGGAGAGGTTGCGTCATTTATTCATACTTTTTGAAGAAAAAAGGTAACGGTGATACGTATATTAGGGGTTTTTGTGTTATGTGGGCCTCTTTATCAAATTTTGGTTTGGAAGCCGGAGTTCACCTTTAATATGAGTAAGATAGACCTACAATGATGCACCTAAAGTGGTGTTGACGGGTATTCCCGTTGTTGTAATGAGGAATTGAGGATCTTAGAAGTCACCTTGGAGCTCCAAGACCCAAGACCTGTATAAAAGTACTTGGTCTTTGGCATTTTATATGGTTAGGAAACTCCTCATTGACTTACTGTATACTGTATTTTACAATAGGGGCTACATAATTCACTATACACTGTATATATAAATAAAGAAATAAATATATACCACACACACACACACACACACACACACACACACACACACACACACACACACACACACACACACACACACACACACACACACACACACACACACACACACACACACACACACACACACACACACACACACACACACACACACACACATTCATTGGTAAGCAGCTGCTCTCAGATCTGGATCTGATTTTTATTATCTGATATATATATATATATATATATATATGTTTTGATTATTTCAACATACCAGAAAAGCTAAATGTAGTGATGCACAAAAGGCAAACAGTGATGGTGTATGGTGATAGTATAGGTAGTGATTTATACAATACAACATATAATACAGTATGTTCTCTAATGAAATCTAAGGAAAACAGAAATCCCTTTTAGGGGCCCAAATGAAATAACTTGGCCTGAAGCCTTGTGCTTTTATACAGTCTGCGAATTTCCCAGTGGATTTTTAAGGCTTACAAAGGGGAGATCATTACCAACTATATTTGTTGAACAGCGTAATCCCAGTATAGTGTTTATTTGAGTTATTAGTGTACATTTGTATTCCAGGACTGCCTCCAAACTATAAAAGAATGTATGTTTCACTTGCCAATGTATCTATTATATTTTAAAGCAACACCAAGACGTGCTTGCTTCCTTTCATTATTGGTTGGATTAAATAAACAGCATTCAGTGAAAGGAACTCAGGAATAGGTACAGCAGCTGAAGCTTCATTAGGAAACAGGCAAAGGTTGGCAACAACTCAGATGATAATAGCTCAGGATAATCACTCTAGAGCCCAATATGAACACAACAGCCCCCACTTTCTTCAGGATAAAATGAAGTGGCTGAGTGCCCATTCCAACAGGCCTTTATAAACCAGTAGTGGATTGTGATAGCTCCCAGCACAGACAATAAATGCTGCTTATGTATTAGGACCAGCATCAGTGGTTTACAGTGATTTTATAATACACAGAAGTAAAACAACATCTGACTATTGGTTGGGTTTGTCTTGAATCCCGTGGGCAGTTAAGAAATTCCTAAGATAGGATCAATCATTATAGGTGGGGTAGCTGTTTTTTAGCTGGATTTTGTTTGTATGTTTTTCTGGTGTTTTGTGTTCTTGGACACTTTTATACATATCAAGCTTGATAAAAGGCCGCAAGGCCTGAAACTTTGCTGTGATGCCCCTACGCATAATTAAAGGCTTTTAGGAAATAAGAAAAATACGGTGGTGCTGTTTCAAAATTCTTCTACCACTTTTATACATACCCCAACAATCTCTCTATGAGTGGTACCTGTCAACCTTTGTTTTTTTATTTTCTCAAGAATTTAATCTATTCTGAAAATCCTGTTCTCTTGCTGCTTTACTAGAAATTACTCTCTGAAGGGGTGACGTGCAAAAAAAAAAAAAAAACAGCACAATCCTCCATGGCTTTTGTACTTTACACTCTGTCCTGCATAAGAAATTGCAGCAGGTCTCCTCCTGCTCCTCCTCTTAAATAAAGTGCATAGACCTGCTTTTCCCTGATGAATACAGTGCAGTCTGCATCCAGCAGCATTGTATTCATCAGGGGCAGGCAATGGTAAGCACATAGGTGAACACCCTCCCTCCCCCTCCATGTCTCCTTGCCTGAATGTGATTCAGCCAGGCAAGTTAGGGAGCACTGGCAGGCACAGGCCGCAGAGGAGCTCTGTACTTGTCGCTTGCCCTATGGCGTGAGGCATTTGAATGTACACTTTTGTGCCCCTTATTGCTGTTCCACTTACATCCAGGGTTAAAGAAAATGACCTCCATATTCATCACACTCATTCTTAGGACTAGCAGGAGACTTGGCAGATTTACTAATTCCTGAAGGCTTCTAGCAGATCAAACTTCTACTCATTTACTAAACACTTTCTTGACTGTCAGGGCTGAGATATTAACCAGTGCAGACAATCTGACTGATTTGAGTACCTTTCTGTTTAAATGGGGGTGTTAGAGCTCAGTGCCAGTGCTGAGCTTAAATTCACTACCTTTCACTTTTGATTTAGAAATATACAGTTCAACTCCAGAGCTGACAGTAAAGCCAACTTTTTCTCATCTGCCTTAGTTGGATATAAGACCTACCACGACCCAGGGAGTTCCAGGTAAATAATCCTATTATCTGCATTGCAAGGACCAAATATGGAGCAGCTTCAAATTCCCTGTTTGCCATGTTTAACTCATGAAATAACAAAAACAATATATTTTCCACGAGTAAAACAACAGGCAAAAGGAATCTTCAACCCAGGAACCATTCATTTGACTCATGTCGAACAAGGGGGTGTACTGCCCCTTTCATGGGAATAAACGCTATAGAATTATAAAATTCCAGTTTATTTTTGCATGTAATTGTATTTGGATGCCCAACAGATTTTATTGGGTTACTGCATTTATTTATCTAAGTAAATGAATTGACTCCAATAATGTATAACTGTATCATGCTCTCCAAGACAGCAAGGTCAAAATGGGAGGCAAATCTCTAATGTACTCATTAAAGTATTGGAGTATTAATCCTGCCATTTATTGCATATCAGCTTCCTAAGGCCCAGACCCATCCGAGTGGTAGATATTATGCATTTACCTTTATCCAAGAATGAAATTGACTGAATTTCCAGCTACAGTTACACTGTGCCAAATAATATATCTCATGTGAGGACTCTTTAGCAATCAATATAATAGTTCATTTTATCTTTGCTCTCATATGCCTGTCAGACCAGGTTTTTGCATATTATCAATGTGAATCAACTGTTAAAAATATGGGCAAAGGTATGGAACCTGTTATCCAGAATGCTTGGGACCTTGGGTTTTAATATAAGGGATAAGGAATACTTCCATAATATGGGACTTCATACCTTATGTCTAGTGATGGACGAATTTATTTGCCAGGTGCAAATTAGTGGCAAATTTCCGCATTTCGCTGCAGCAAATAAATTTGCGAAACTGCCACAAAATTTTTGACGCCGGCAACAATTTACGCGTGCCTCTTGACTTTGATGCAATTGGTCAAATTGTCGGGACAAATTTGCCCATCACTACTTAAGTCTGTTAGAAAACATTAAGACATTGAATAAAACCAATAGGATTGTTTTCAGTAAGGATGACTTATATCTTGGTTGGGATCAAGTACAAGGTGCTGTTTTATTATTACAGAGAAAAAAGAAATATGTTTTCAAATTATTTGATTAAAATGAGGGCTATGGGAGACAACCTTCCCATAATTCGTAGCTTTTTGGATAACAGGTTTCTGGATAACAGATCTTATACCTGAATTATTACTCATAGTGGGTTTGTTCTAATATTGTGCTATGGATGGAAGGGGCAATTATATTGTTTCCCTTCTTCTGGCTGGAAATTCCTTTTTTAGTCTTTCCTTCCAGTTCCATTTCATTCTGGTAATAATTGTTTGGGACCTATACACATCCAACAGTAAGTAAGATATAAGGGGTCTTTTACAAACACAAGGGGAGTGAGCAATTTTGGATGCTATTAGCCACGTATTTGTCTCTAGCATGCAGGGTCTTCCAACAATTCCATCCTTAACACAGCCGCAAGGAGTCATGTTTTATGCGATTGTCATGTTTGATGCTCTGTATCAAAGTGAAGTCTGCGTGTAATCATTTAATTGCAAGCCTGTTGTGCCTATTAAAACAGCATGCAATGGGAACCCTACAGCCAGCTTAAAGATGGCAATAACTCTAAAAAAAAAAATAGTCGCACCAGCAAGCGATTCAGAACAGGGGGGCTGGATAGGTGCAGCAGCACTGAGCGCAAATATATGAAGGTGCAATGAGTGTCCTTGGATGTATGTACCTTTACCTTTTAAAGCAGTGCAGTACAGGTATGGGATCCGTTATCCGGAAACCCTTTATCCAGAAGACTCCCATAGACTCAATTTTATCGAAATAATCCAAATGATTTCCTTTTTGTCTGAAATAATAAAACAATAGCTTGTCCTTGATCCAAACTAAGATATAAATAGCAACGCCAGCCTTTTGGGTTTATTTATTGTTTACAGATCTGTTTTTACAGATTTACTAACCTCCGAAAATGCGCCATTGATGGCTTCGCTCACATCGCAACACTTCGACAGGCGTTCACTAAAACCCAAAGTTGCGTCCAAGGCGCAGAACGCTGGCGAAGTTGCGCTAGCGTTACTGCGGCAAGCAAAGCAAAGTTGCGCTAGCGTTGCCTACTTTGCGTACAGAGTTGTTATAATGCCCTACACATGAGCCCACTGTATAGTTTATGTACCATATGTTAGGAATTATAGGGGGGGAAGCCGGTTACCCCCAAAAAAATGTACCATCTTTTGCAGCCTATCACCCTGTAAAAAGGAAAAGACGACAGCGTTTTTTGGGACTTAGAAAAATGTTCAACTTTTTTTTGAAGAACTCCTATCTACTCTATTGCACTGTGCCTGGTCTGAGGTGGCGAAGGCAAGTCTGGCGCAAGAGCTAACGTTCAATAAAATCCGCATCTTAGTAAATTTGCGTAGTTATGTCCCTTCGCTAGAAAGTAAATATGCCTGGCATTTGGGAGCGAAGTACCGCTAGAGTCTATCTCCTTCACTAGCAAAATTACGCTGGCAAATTTTTTCCAGTGTTAGTCACTTCACAATTTTGCCCCCACGTCCTGAGCATTCTGGATAACAGGTCTCATACCTGTATTTTGTTCTCTTTCTACTTTCTTTTATCAACGGTATCAAGAACATTTCCAAGTCCTTAAAACACTTGTACTCCCTGTAAGGATATCAAACACTTGACTGACAGCACCAAATCAGATACAGTATGCTACTTGCTACAGCATAGAAAGTTTGAGGAGGAATAGCCATATCCTGTATCTACTTTATCTAAAGAGGCATATTTGTACATACATTACAGTATCTACATGACCAAGAACATGCCATCCTTGTTCCTGGATGCAAAGTCTTTCTTTGGGGTTTGTGCAAATGAATTTCATAAAGTTTATCAACTTTTTTTTAATCTCATTAGGGCATCCATCCCCCACTCAGTTGCTGTATTTATGCCAGCTATTTGGAAAAGAATAAATAATAAAATACTGAAACGGAAGGCATTTGGCCCCTTGGCCTGCTGTCACTGGCTTATTTGTCATTCCGCCCTGCTAGGAGATGATCAACAAGACAGAGCCGTGTTTCAGTATTTTCCCAGCTCCTGTAAAAAGCTTGTAGCTAAATTCATGAATGAGTTTCTCCTTGGTGCTGACACTTTTTCATGTGCCAGGCCCTATAGGGCTACAGAAGTCACTTGTCCCCTAGTCTTTAACACTAGCCTTATATTTGCTGCTACAGTCATTCTCTCGCCATGTGAACTAACATTAGCATAAAGTCTCTTGTTTTTTCCTTCATTCTGCATTCTCTTTTGGAATTTATTGAGCATTTTGATTTATGGAAAGTGAAATACATATGTCACAATCCGACAATCTTGAGTAGGGAAAAACAACACACAGCTTCCTTAGAGTGAGAATTTGTAGACAGGAAAGAGTTTTTCATTGCGACTGACGGAAACCAGCTGTATATTTGAACTGTGTCTTATATTATCTATAAGTCATTTTAACAAATGTCTCAATTCTGACAATTGGTGTGATCAGCACTTTAGATTAATATATTTAGCTTAGCAAATACAGTAGGACCTCCATTTAAAGTTTTTCAGGGGACTAGTAAGAACTAGGAAAATGTAAAATCATGGAAATTCATTAAGAATTATATATTGTGGGACCTCAAAATCAGGGCCGGGCAAAGGTAATTTGGCACCCTAGGCAAAGGTTCCAATCAGCGACCCCTCCTGCATTAGCATTTCCCACCTTATCATTATGGTTTTTTAATGAAAAAAAAAAGTAATAATGAATGAAACCTTTCATTTTTATAAATATGTAATGTTTACAGCCAAAAATAAGGACATCAATATTGCCCCAAGACGGTAGGCCCAAGCCTCCCCATCTGTACCTGTGCCAGCAGCCAATGACCCCACATTCATTAATACTGCCCAAGTCCCACCTGTACCTGTGCCAGCCCAGCAGCTATTAGCCATCAATGTTGCCCCCAAAGCAGCAGGCCCAACCCCCCTACCCCATCTGTACCTGTGCCAGCAGCCAACAATAAGCCCAGCCATATCCAATAATACTGCTGCCCAAGCCCACACCCCCACCTGTACCTGTGCCAGCCCAGCAGCCATCAATATTTCCCCCAATGTGGCAGGCCAAAGCCCCCATGATTTGTACTGTATGTGTGCCAGCACGCGTCACGGTCAGAGTAATAATAACCCAGACCCAGCACAAGCAGGACAGGTCTTCAGTGCGAGTTCTCCCTCTAGCACGCACAGGTTCTCTCTGCTGATCCGTTGCAATGACGTGACTGACGCCCGACGTATGGACGTGTCACGTGCTGCAGCCTACTGCGCATGCTGGTCAGCATGGAAGGACACAAGTCATGCTCCAGGGTGGGGGAGCACCTTCAGAATATAAACAGGCTAAACAAACCCCAGAGGGAGTTGGGTCAAGCAATTTTTAAAAATTATAATGCCATTAAAAAAGGCCAAGCGTACGGAATTGTAAAAATTAAAAAAATAAATAAAAAAAATTCCCTGAGAAGTGCACCCCTCCAGTGATTGTACCCTAGGCTGTTGTCTACTCTGATCACCCATTGGCCCGGCCCTTCTCAAAATACAGTGTAAAATGCATTAAATTCAATGGGCATTTTTTCTTGTGGCAACTTCTTTGTCCAAATGTATTTAAGTCTCTTGGCATTTTTTTATGGAGACTTTTTTGTCCAAATGCATTTAAGTCAATGGGCATTTTTTCTTATGACGACTTTTTTGTATGATGTGATGCTAATTTACTGAAACCAATCTGCCAAGCATGGAGAGGTAGACTAGCAGCGGCTACTAATGAGTTGTTTTAGGTTAATTTATTAAACATTTTTGACAATTTTCAAGTTTAAAACCACCATTCAAAATTACAATCCAGATTTGAATCCGAGATCTATCATCCCTCTACCCCATAAGTAACTCGAATTCGGTAGGTTGCCACCTAAAACCTGCAGGTCAATAGCAGAGTTCCGCTGACCCAGGGCCCCGTTGGCCCAATCCTGTTCCCTGCGCTAATCTTCTTGCCGCAGCAAATACAAGGTACGTGAGTGCGCACATGTGTGGTTGGGGGACGGGGGAACCCGGTGGCAGGGGATCCAGCGACTCTGCACTGACCTATTTGAAGAATTGATACCCTTCCTGACATTCAAGTTTTTTTTCTGAGAAAAACTTGATTTGAATTACATTTAAATTTAATTCGATTTGAGTTTTTGGGTCAGTAACATTCGTTCGAATTTTAGACGTTCAAGTTTTTTCTTAAAGGAAAACTATACCCCCCAAACAATGTATGTCTCTATTAAAAGATACTGAGTAAAACAGCTGATGTGTAAAACCCTGCTTCATGTAAATGAACCATTATCGTAGTAATATACTTTTTTAGTAGTATGTGCCATTGGGTAATCATAAATAGAAAATTGCCATTTTAAAGAATAAGGGCCGCCCCCTGAGATCGTAAGATTCACTGTGCACACATACAAACCACATGTAAGGTCACATGAGCCAATTAACAGACAGAGTTCTGCCTTTTGCTTCCTCACTTCTTCCTGTTACAGTTAGTGTTGTAGTATTTCTGGTCAGGTGATCTCTGAGACAGCACAGATAGAGTCACGAAATGGTGGCTCAAGGCAAGAGATGTAAAAGGGCAATATTTTCTTAAATATATATTCCAGTTTGGTAAGATTCTTTAATATGTCATTCAATTTGATATAAACTATCTGTTGCTTAAGTATTCATTTTGGGGGTTTAGTTTTCCTTTAAATAAGATTCCATTCAAGTTTCAAGGTCATTCAAGATCAATCGAGGTGAAAAAACTCTAACATTCAACCTTTGATAAATTAGCCCCCAAATAACCATGTATTCACTTGAATATGATCGGAACTGTTCCCAGGCCCAGTCCAAATTACCCTAGCAACCATGCATTGATTTAAATAAAAGACTGGAATATGAATAGGAGAGGGCCAGGATAGAAAGATAAGTAATAAAAAGTACCAATGACAATACATTTGTAGCCTTACAGAGCATTTGTTTTTTAGATGGGGTCAGTGACCCCTCTTTGAAAGCTGGAAAGAGCCAGAAGAAATAAAAAACTATGAAAAATAAATGATGAAGACCAATTGAAAAGTTGATTAGAATTGGCCTTTCTAAACATACTAAAAGTTTACATAGAATTAAATCACCTCTTTTATAGTAGCTGGGAGCTTACTGTATGTTGAATTAAACTGTATACTGTCACTTAACGCAACATTTATAAGTAGCCTACTTTGATTTTCATTCTTTTTCCATAATTTTACTGTTGATGCTACTTCTATTATATCCCTAATGGGAGACAACTTGTGAATGCCATCTAATGTAACGCTACCCTAGGGAAAATTACAGAGAGCTGTAAGTTATCCGCTGACATACTGACAATATCTGCTGTGTCTTATTAATCATGTCTGTGATATCTATTTTCTTTGACCATCTGGTTCGATCCCCTGCCAGTAAGAAAGATTCTAGGCCTGAACAGTTGTTGCTTTGGTTGGTCACATTTTGTAGCAAGGTAGAGATGTATTTGGCTCTGTTAACTCACAGCAATAAAGTCTGTTGTCTTGCCCAAATCTGGAAACCTTTATAGACGGTGATACAGTATAATAACTTGTGACCTAAAATTGCTTTACGATGGCCATTATTCATTTTTACTGGATTATTTTTTTGAGCAAAAGGGCCACATTCCATTCTAAAAGATAAACTTATCTGCTAATTCAATTCTAAAATTTTCCCTAGACTTCTATTGCGTTTTCATGAGTTTTTCTCATGCAATTGAATTTGGCCCAAATTGTCTTTAAGACACACCAAATACCAGTATTCAAAATTTGGCTTTTGTTATTAAAGTACATGTGCAGCCATATTTTACTCTTATTATACCTAGCAATATTCTTTGTGGGATATTCTCAAACTTCAGGTTTTTTGAGATCTAATTTAAAGAAAGGGGCCGCATACTCCCTTGTGCAACATGAGAGCAATGAAAAGGGCTTGTGATGAACATACTTTTTGTCCATTATTTTAATCACAAAAAATCTATGGTTCTTATCATTTCTTGAGCTAAGCAGAGCAAACAGGGAAGCAGAAGCATAAACAAAACTGCATAAATAAAACACATTGTACAGTAGAAATCTAATTATCTACCTTGCAAGGACCATACATTCAGGCAGTGGTTCTCAACTTTTTCTATCTTTTCTCTCACATGTTTAAAATACACCTGTATTTGTATTTGTACCCCTGGGATTCATCCCTTTCAAAAATATCAGAATTATTGGGGGACAATTAAAGGGAACCCAGATACAAGTGCTAGAGCAACAGTATGACACATGATATGGTTGACTTGTAGTGATCAGCGAATACATTTGCCAGGCATCGATTTCCAAATGTTTTTGCGAAACTGCATTGAAAATTCACTGGCGAAAATCTGGTGCGTCAAAAAAAAATTGTTGTGCATCAAAATTATGCAGACAACCTTTGACTTTAATGCATTTGGACAATAGAGTCGAGCGTATAAAAAATTGTAAAAAAAAAAAAAGTGAAATGGAACAGATTCATCCATCACTATTGCCTTGACTTGCCCCATATATTATTTTATATAGATAGATAGATAGATAGATAGATAGATAGATAGATTGAGAGATAGATAGATAGATATAGATATAGATAGATATATATATAGATATATATAGATATATATACACACACACACACACACACACACACACACACATATATATATATATATATATATATATATATATATATATATATATATATATATATATATATATATATATATATATATAGATATAGATATAGATAGATATATGAACTCATTATATTACATGTTTACAGCCTTGGACAAAATCCCTTCCTCTCATTTGGCAGGTGTCTACCCTTTTCATTTTGCATTTCTATCACTTGACTATCACTGAGTCTTAACCACTAAAGAACACAGGCTACTGCCATGAATCACACTGCAAGTCACTAGACCCAGCAGAGAATGTTTTATCCTCTTTGGGTCTGAAACTATCCATAACCCGCACTACAGAAATACCCAAGGCTCACCATGCCTTAGAATAAAAAGCAGCTGTAACAATGCTTGCCGTTGGTGTTATAGGCCTGGAATATGCTAATAACATTTTTCTGGAGATCTATACTCTTAAGGCATCATTTATAAAAATGGAACAGTGTGTGCGATTCTGTATATTTTAGTATATTTCCTACCCAGAATTTAAATGCAGGAAGTCTTCCTTTAGATTTGTTTGTAGTGCGACCGCTTTGTCAACAACCTTCAAGTGACAGATTTATTTTTGCTGCACATTGCTCCCTTTTGTGTCTTTGCATGAGTTATGTGACTCTGAGAATAAAGTAGAAGTCGGAATTGCATTCCCCACACTTGTATTTATGTTATTCTTTTTGATAGAAAGGCACTTCTTTTTTCTCTTCTGGCACAAGTGCTGCACTGAAATAAAGGCAATTTTAATCTGTAGACTTTTTTTTTATATACTGTCGTTAAAGAGCAAATAACACCAGGAACACACAGTGCACCAAATAAGGTAAACCAAGCAAGAATCAGGTTTACCTTATTTACCCTAGCAACCAGACTCTGGTTTGAATGAGAGATGGTAATATGAATAGGAGAGGGCGTGCATAGAAAGATAGGTAATAAAAACTAACAAGAGCAAATACATTTGTATCCTAAAAAATAAATCGTTTTTAACCCCCATTTGAAAGCTGGAAAGAGTCATAAGATGAAGGCAAATATTTAAAAAACTATAAAAAATAATAATAAAAACCAATTGCAAACTTGATAGGAATAGATCATTCTATAATATACTAAAATTTAAGTTAACGGTAAACCACCCCATTAAACTGGCTTATTTACCAATGAGCACCCTTTTATAGTGTCTAATGATATACTGATATCTAACAGTTGTCTCTTTTTTAGTTAGGCTTTATTATTCTCTCTTTATGGGTCATTAGGATGTAGTTACTAAAATAGTTCTACATGCAGCGCACCTCTTGCACCAGACTTGCCTTCGCCACCTCAGACCAGGCGAAGTGCAATAGAGTAGATAGGACTTGCTTCAAAAAAAATTGAAATTCTCAAAAAATGCTGTCGTCTTTTACTTTTTTAAGGGTGATAGGCTGAAAACGATCGTACATTTCTTTGGGGGTACCCTCCTTCCCCCCTACATTTCCTAACATATGGCACATAAACTATACAGTGGGCACATGTGTAGGGCAAAATAACAACTTTATTTTATTTTATGAAGCTTTCCCAGGCTTGTGTAGTGTAATGTATTTGCTGCTACATATACGTCCATTGTACTTTAACTTGGCGCCGTATGCAAATTAGGGATCGCTATCTTAACTTCGCTTTGCTTGACGTATTAACGCTAGTACCTTAATCTTCTGTCTTATTAAATGTTATGATTTGAATGAAGTATTTCATCACAAGGTTCTGCTCTGCACCTTATGCCCAGATGTGAGTTCCTGCGGTTTCTACAAGTATTTAAAAGTACAGTATAAATTCTACACACTTCCCCTTGGCTTTGGTTTTTAGAACATTTTGAAAAAAACTGCCTTAAAAGATGCAGTGTTGCACAGTTCACCTTACAGCACACATAAGGTTATCCTGCTGTCCAATTAATAAAGAAACTGAGACCATGCTGAGCCAAAAATAGACAGAACTAAAGCCCATCTATTATTGTGTTGATAAATCCTATGGTTGGACTGCACACTGCTCTGACGGGAAGCCAGCACAGCAAGATTCAGCCGTGATAATGTCAACTGGAAATGAAGAATAAGAATCAAAATCACCCATGAAACTCGGCATGCTGCCTCCTGAACAAAAATAGAGTGGCTCTACAGCAACACTATGTCATTAATCCTGCCATTAACTGAAGATAAAGAGACAGATGACTATTTACCATTTTAAAGAGGTGATTTGTACTGAAGGTAGACAGTGTGGTGGCTATTTGTTTGGTCAAAGACCCCCAAAATACTTCTTTTACTGGCAAACTGATGTACAGGAATCATTCAGTTGCTGTGAGATAAGGAACAGCCCATTATACAAAGTGCTTATCAATGGACTGCTGCTTTGCTTGCTTATGTTTGTATGAAGCATTAAGTAGAATGTGGCTTTGCTTTGAAAATGTAGATTGAAATATTGCCCTGTTTAGTGCAAAACATAATAAAAAACACCAATATTCCATAATTGGAACAATAGGCAAAAAATTGTGGGGCATACTGCAGTCTATCTGTTGCCTGTCGAATTGCTTTTTTGTAGTTTCAGCAGAGCAATATGTAAGTATAGTTCTGTGTGAAGAAGTTTAAAAATCTAAGGGGGAGTAAGATACCTATTGTTACATCAGTTTATGGGTGAATAAAAGCGGTTGTGCACCTCTAATGTAGAGAGTGATATTAATTTGCAATTGGTTTTCATTTTGTTTTATTTGTGTTTTTTGAGATATTTAGCTTTTTTAATCAGCAGCTCTCCAGTTTGCATTTTCAGCAACCTGGTTGCTAGGATCCAAATTAGTCTAGCAACCATGCGCTAATTTTAAGAAGAGACAGGAATATAAATAGGAGATGCCTGAATATAAAGAAGAGTAATAATAAGTAGCAGCAACAATAAATGTGTAGCCTTACAAAGCATTTGTTGTTATATGGGTCAGTGACCCCAATTTGAAAGCTTGAAAAAGTCAGAAGAAGAAAGCAAATAATTTTAAACTATAAAAGATAAATAATGAAGAACATGCTAAGAGTTATCTTAATGGTGAACAACCCCTCTAAGTACTATATATTATGGTGTTACTGTGAAATGAGCTTGTGTAGGCAGTAAGCTATGTGTCTTTAAACACGATAGCTACTCCTCTCTTTTCTGCATTCTCCTTATCCAGATGCTGAAAGGGTTAGTGTCACTGTTGCCTGGGGTTTTGCAGCAGTGCAATTTACCAAGGAGTGTTCCCTGTTGTACTTTTTTTTACCGTTTTCTCCACCCAGTAGCAAACAGAAAAAAATCAACAAATACATTCTCATATTTAAAAATGAGTGGTAGAAGATGGGCTATTAACATATAATACACAAGAGCCTATCCTGTAAAACAACGGTGCCCAGACTTTGTTACCCTTGGATCTACTCTCAACCCCCGACCCCCATTAGGAGATCTACTCTTATAAAAATAGTGGACCGTCTACCGTACGACACAAGAACAAGTATCCCAATCCCATAAAATGGTTATAATACTACACTATACCTGCCATAAAGCAAGACAAAACTGCTGTTTTCTATGGCAGAAAAGCAGCAAAGACAGACACAGTGTGTGACACAGCTATTGATGGTTTTATGGAAATCAGTGCTGGGCTCTTGACTAGAAAGAAATGTAATATGTGGGTGCAGGTAATACAAGGCTTCCCCGGCCAAAAGCACAGCCAAGACATCATGCCCTTTCTTTTCCATGATTAGATGTGAACAGGTGCCTTAAGACACAGAGGACATTTGGGGGCGGAGAGATGAGGGCAGTTATTTGAGAGGGCTGCCTGTCATTGTTGGAGCTGTATACTAATTTAGTGGAAATGAGATGACAATGTGAGGCCTGTATAGAACATTAGGCTGCTATCATCGGCAAGATGTATATGCCAGACACTGTACCATAATAATTCCCTGCCCAGATATAGGGACCAGTATCAGTCACTTTAAACTCCAAGCTGCCAAAAAGCAGTGACAATGTGTCAGTTCGCTCTATAACCCCACCCTCATGCCTTCCTTAAGGTGTAACTACAGCTCCCAGAATCTCCCACAGCTGGTGCTGAAAGTTGCTGTCCAGCATCTGAAAATTGCTGTCCAGCAGCTTGGGGCTGAGGTATAACTATATTGCAATGTATAACAGTGCACACTTCAGCATTGCTCAGTCATGGACCAAGAAAAATGCTTCTGAGTGCCAGAAAATCGCAGCAGCACCTGTAACCATGCCTGTTCCCGTGTCTGTACCCACTGTGTTTCTGCTGAATTCGGGCTGCCCCTTTGCTAGAGAAGGCTCCTATTTACAGCCAGTCTTTTCTAATAGTTCCTGGGTGAGCATGTGATAATCCGTTAGCAGCTGCCCGAAGAACCAATGCGCAAGTGCCTGGATGAAACTGAACTTGAGCTCCCCCTGAGGAGCGAGTTGAGGGGATGTGAGTGGCGGGGTATGGCACTCATTTTAGGACTGGAGCACGTAGGCGAGACTGCAGCTTCTTCTGATATGCGAGTATAACATGCGGCAAATCTGCATACTTCTTCGTTGTGAGAGCACATGCAGGAGTGTGAGTTCTCTTGACGATGTCCTAAAATTTGTGCCATATCGGGGCTATCATACTACCTCCAGTGCAGGAAGCCAAGGTCGCCATCTTTACTAATGGACTGTGCGTTCCACAGCAGAACACATGGGCCTTCACCCATTCTCTCTGATCCAGGCAGGTCGCGGTCTACCAGGAACATTACCAGGATCTACTAGTAGACAGCAATCGACGTCTTGGGCACCCCTGCTGTAGAATATATCCTTATAAATGGTGCTTAGTGATGTCATCAGTACTGATGAATGAATTTGTCCTGTTTCGCTGAAAAATCTGGAAAACTGCGAAAAAATCTGAGACGTGGATAAAAATGTGCGAAAAGTCAATAGGCGTAAAAAAACTGACTTTTTTGTCCAAATTCATTAAAGTCAATGGGCTTTTTTTTACGTGGTTTTTGATGTCTGGTGAAAAGAGCCATGCAACAAATTTTTGATGAGGTTTCACAAATTCACAATTTTGCGCACATCGAAACTCACAACTTTGCCAAGAATCTAACTATGGCAAATTGTTCACTCATCACTAGTCATCGGTTATAATTGGAGCTTAGCAATGTCATTTTTGTCACATAACTTACTGAAACTTGGGTATTAAAACAAATAAAGTACCCCCTGTTGCAAAATATGAGAATATTAGAAGTCACTTTGGAGTTCCATGACTTAAAAACACTCAGCCTTGTCTTTTTATATGGTCATGGAACTCCTCGGTAACATAATATCCTTGTATTTTACAAATGGGGGTACTTTATACACTATATAAAAGTAGATAGAAGTAGCAGAAAAAAAAGTCATAATAGGCTGTAAGTATCAAAGTTACTACCAAACAAGTAATGTAGTGTTTGTAATGCAGCTCTTGCCTCTCCTGTAAACCTCAGTACTAAACAAATTGTCCTCAAAAACCTCTATACAATAATGATAATGGCCTTAAACTAATCACCGCTCTATTGGAGTCCTCACAGCTCCAGCCAAGCCATGTTCATATTCACAAGACACATTGGTAATGATTAATCAATAAATATAATTATGAAACTGCTGCTCAGGAACACATTGATTGGAATGCTCAGGAGACTCTACACTAAGAGGGAAGAGAGAATATACACACTTTCAACCACAGGCCATTCCATGTCCTAAAATCTTCCCAATGTGACACAATGCCATTCTGTTATTGTAAGGGGAGTTGCAAAAAATGAATTGCAATGTATAAATTAAATTAACCAAGCACTTAATGATGCTAACTAAAGAGACATGAGCTTCTATTCAAATAAAATTCTGCATTTTCACATAGTTTCCCTTTATCGGGGGTTCATCCTTCTTTTGTGGAAAGTGGAAGACGGGGAGACGAATAAGTGTTGCAGCTTAAATAGTTTCCTGATGGTCAGGGCGGGTTATTTTATTTACTACACAGATTGAGTTCAGTAAAATACAAATCATGCACTGGATTCCTCTTTAGCAGTGGAACGCAGCAGGAATATGGATCTCCCATGCTCTTAATGTATAACACACTGCTGTAGAGCAAGTAACTGTATAATAGCATAGTCATTTGCTTCTATGCAACTACTGCACTATCTGCTAGATCCAAGTTCAGATACAGAACACCAGCATTTTTAAAGACACTTTCCACTATTGACTAAAATGCTGTAGGAGGTCAAACACAAAAGAACAAGTCATACATCATTCATGTGTCTTTACTTACACTGTGCCAGAATGAGGGGATTGGGTGGGTGGAGGTGGGGAGACATTTTTATGCGGCCATCAAAACTAACCGGCATAAAAATCAATCATCTCTAGCGGTTTGCATCAATTCTGCCATTCATGGCTCCCACCTGTAGCAGAAAACAAAAAGGAGCACCTTTGGAACATGTAACACAGGTTTTGTCTAAATCTTCAATGTTGTCCTCATTAATAAAGGTACAACAACTACATATATATATAGTTTGTTACCAGTGTCTGACCAGTGCGTACCTGCAATTTTTTTTACCTGCAAAAGGGTGGGTGGGAGCGGATCTGGGCAGGCGTGGCCCACCGTGGTTTTTCCAGGTGTCCCGCCGACCCATTACGACCCTGTTTGTTACAATGTTACTGTAATAAAACTCGTATTTATCCCCAGCAGCTCTTAATTGAAACAATTCTACTATTTCCAAAGGACATGAAAGGAAGGACATTTACCAACCAAAACACACAAAGCCTGTTTCTGTCACACAACCATATTATGTGGGCGTAAAACTCTGAGATTTTAGTCTTACGCTCTGAAATCTGGATCGCCCACTTAAAACCCAAAATTAGCTCAATCTATCAGGTTAATTAACCTTAAATGGGTGCAATTATTGGGTAATAGTGGCAATACATGTGATGGATGCCAACTCTAAGTAGTTGACAAAAGAATCAATACAGGTATGGGATCCCTTATCGGTTATCCCCATTATCCAGACAGCTCCAATTTATGCAAAGGCCGTCTTCCCATTTTTGAAAATGATTTCCTTTTTCTCTTTAATAATAAATCAGTACCTTGTACTTGGTGGTAACTAAATTGCATAAATCCATATTGCTGACAAAACTATCTTATTGGGATTATTTAGCATTTAAATGATTTTGAGCAGACTTAAAGTATGGTGATCCAAAATTTTCCTTTCAGTTCTATGCTGGTCAGCATGTGAGGTGGGATGATTAAAAGTAGAACGATTTGAAAGTCTCTAATCCCTGTGAAAACTGAGAATTTTGCACCTGTACTCATAAGTAAGGGGTGCCTATACTGGTGGCTCCATTCACTGGACAGCTACTAACCCTATCAAATTCATACTTCAAAAGCACCTCAGCAAAAAAATACCTGGGGCCATAAATGCTCCTCCTTTAGGGTGATGGAAAAGAGTGAGCTAGGTTCCTCCCTTCCTGATATACTAAAAGGGCACTGGTCACCCTTATTTTTTTACCCCGTCAAAGGTGCTGGCTAATAGAGTCTGTACTGCCAGTTGGGGGAGTGCTAGGCTGCCTGCCACAAGGAGGGAGCTCCCGTGTGTTGGTGGCTAGTGATGGGTGAATTTATTCACCAGTTATGAATTCACTGTGAATTCCTGGATTCTGCCGATGGGGAATGCATTTGGACAAAAGAGTCGCGCGTATAAAAACTGTGTCGCACGTCAAAATAATTATGACGCCTGTTGACTTCAATCAGTTTCACAAATCTTTCTGGAACTTGGCAAATTCCTCGGTGAAGTGAAGATTCGACCTATACCTATTGGTGGCCATGTTGGGGCTCATGCATGCGCATAATGAGCAAGTGTCGCTATGCAAGATGGCAGCCTGCACTGAGATTTCCCTCTCGGTGTGAGTGATTTAATGCTGACAGAGATTGTTCTTTTGACTATTAAGACTATTGTATCCCCTCCAAACTGGAGTGTGGGCCCCATTAGCCCTATAATGGTGACCAGTTAGGCACACCTTAGGCAATTGCATGGAGGTTGGAGAAAATGGGGATCCAATAATAACAAAAGTACTAAAGAATACTGATTCTAAAAACCACATTAATATTCCATTTGGTCAGGTTATGGATATGCAGATAGCCCACATGTGTGTGTGTTAGTTAAGGTAAGGGCAGTCATTTATTTAGGGGGGGGGTGGGTGATCACTAATACTGATCTTAATATTTGCTCTTAGACCACCAGTACTTTAAAGGGATACTGTCATGGGAAAAAATGTTTTTTTTAAAAACGCATCAGTTAATAGTGCTGCTCCAGCAGGATTCTGCACTGAAATCCAATTATCAAAAGAGCAAACAGATTTTTTTTTATTTTTAATTTTGAAATCTGACATGGGGCTAGACTTACTGTCAGTTTCCCAGCTGCCCCCAGTCATGTGACTTGTGCTCTGATAAACTTCAGTCACTCTTTACTGCTGTACTGCAAGTTGGAGTGATATCAACCCCTTCCCCCCCCAGCAGCCTAACAACAGAACAATGGGAAGGTAACCAGATAGCAGCTCCCTGACACAAGATAACAGCTGCCTGGTATATCTAAGAACAGCACTTAATAGTAAAATCCAGGTCCCTCTGCGACACATTCATTTACATTGAATATGAGAAACAACAACCTGCCAGAAAGCAGTTCCATCCAGGCCCGGATTTGTCGCAAGGCCACAAAGGCCCAGGCCTAGGGCGGCACGATTTCAGGGGCGGCATGCCACAAAGGCCAGGGCCTAGGGCGGCAAGTTGGTAGGGGCAGGATGTTGCCCAGCCGCTCGCTGAGGAACACTGGGGACGCGTAGCTCCTCAGTGCTCCAGTGTATCTGCTCTCATTAGAGCGGTGTGGGCATCAGGTGCTAGGACCACGTGGCATAGGGTCGCCCACTGCTGAAATCTGGCCCTGCCTACACACCAGTATTACAACTAAAAAAAAATACACTTGCTGCTTCAGGAATTAAAATTTATATGGTAGAGTGAGTTATTAGAGTGAATTTAGAAATAAAAACGACAGCATAAAAATCATGACAGAATCCCTTTAAAGCAGGGCAGGACAGTCCTGAACTAGAACGTCAAACAATTAAGGCAGCGCACCAAATTGGATGTCGACGTGCCCAAATTGGACTACAACCCCTCCGACCCCTTCCCGACCCCCCCCCCCCCCTTGGAGAAAAATTTGGCTCATTTTTGGTCCCGGGCCAAAAAAGATTGGGATCTCCTGCTTTAAAGCTGCTCATACAGCTCACTGCTTGTCATGTGCCACTTGCTCGGCCGAGTAGACCAGTGCTGGTCAGGTGACAATACGTAGAATACAGATTGCTTTACTACCATGATGGAAAGTGACTAAGAAATCCCAGCGCTGGGACATACTGGTACCCAGTTAGCTCCATCCTTTGCTTTCTGGAGGACTCGAGGACAGACACGTGAGGATGAGAGGACGTGCACGGCGACAGGCACGCGCCTCGGGAGCAGCAGGCTCGGGAGCGCGCCTGGGGTGATGGCGGAGGATCGTGTGAGTGAGTGAAGCGCTCGTTGTCTTCCTCTTTCCCAGCCTGTTCGGTGTGAGTGCAGCTCGACTCCCGCTTCCCTCCGACCCCTCTCCCCCTCTCCCCGCACACACTGACTGAGGCATGGGGAACGAGGCCAGCCTGGAGGCGGGAGAGGGTGGAGGGGGTGTCGGGCAGCCTCTTCCAAGTCCCGGGCCCGGGGGTTCAGCACCAAGCCGCGGACAGCTCCCAGGGCCCAGCAGCGCTGGAGCAACACCTGCCGGGACGCGCCATGGAGAATCCAGGTAAGAGAGACATGGGGGGACGTGTGGAGAGTCACACGGGGGGACAGAGAGAGGCATCAGCATTCAATACCCCCAGAGGCAGTGGAGGCATCTGACAGAAGGAGAGGGCAGTAGGGTTATCAGGAATACTGAGCCTGATTGTACAAATACACCTTCCGGAAGTCTCCTGCTGACCAGGCATGCTGGGAGTTGTAGTCAATTACAGGAGTGTGGACATTCCTCAATACACACCCTTTGCTACTTCCAGGAACAGACACACTGGCAGAAAGGACAAGATTATGCTCCACCCTCAGAGGGAAACTGGGGCACCGGGCTGCAATCCAGTGGCAGCTTCATACCAGCCAAATGTGTGATCCAAGCAGGGAGCCAGAGGCTGCCATTCATCTCAATGTACGAGCTGCTAGATGGGGATACAGGGAAGGAACTGATGGGCTGCTGAGGGCTGACTCACTGAACCAGTACTGGGCACTCTGCTGGGACACAATCTTATTTTAGGGTGAGGGGTACAACTATTCTCTCTTTCTCAGTAACTGTCACAGTGTTGCAATAATGTGTGTTCTCCCCTCCCAGTGTGTGGCAGTGCATTATCCCAGTTATGTGCCCTCTCCCCTCACCCATAGCTCATAGAACCCAGCCCTATATTATGTATAATGGAGATCTTCTTCCCTATACTCACACACACATGGGCCTCACCCTCCACTAATGCACTCACATGCTAGTTCATCAATATATTCACTCACATACACATGCTAGTTCATCAATATATTCACTTACATACACATGCTAGTTCATCAATATATTCACTTACATACACATGCTAGTTTATCAATATATTCATTCACATACACATGCTAGTTCATCAATATATTCATTCACATACACATGCTAGTTCATCAATATATTCACTTACATACACATGCTAGTTCATCAATATATTCATTCACATACACATGCTAGTTCATCAATATATTCATTCACATACACATGCTAGTTCATCAATATATTCACTTACATACACATGCTAGTTCATCAATATATTCATTCACATACACATGCTAGTTCATCAATATATTCATTCACATACACATGCTAGTTCATCAATATATTCACTTACATACACATGCTAGTTCATCAATATATTCATTCACATACACATGCTAGTTCATCAATATATTCATTCACATACACATGCTAGTTCATCAATATATTCACTTACATACACATGCTAGTTCATCAATATATTCATTCACATACACATGCTAGTTCATCAATATATTCATTCACATACACATGCTAGTTCATCAATATATTCACTTACATACACATGCTAGTTCATCAATATATTCATTCACATACACATGCTAGTTCATCAATATATTCATTCACATACACATGCTAGTTCATCAATATATTCACTTACATACACATGCTAGTTCATCAATATATTCATTCACATACACATGCTAGTTCATCAATATATTCACGCACATACACATGCTAGTTCATCAATATATTCACGCACATACACATGCTAGTTCATCAATATATTCACGCACATACACATGCTAGTTAGGCAGCACATTCACCTACATACAGGTTAGTTGGGCAGTACATTCAATTACATACACATGCTAGTTATGCCATTTTCCACTATCACTGTATTTACTCCGGCAAACACTTGCATGTTGTTTCCCTCCATCAGTATATTCAGTCATACACACACAGATACACACAGTATAATACCCCCTTCCACCACCCCACACACAGTACTTATGTCTCCCTTCATCCATCAGTACATGTAAGGGACATAAACTTTACTAATACGCAAACAGTATACAAGCTCCACTAACACACATCCTCCTCGTCCTATCCTTAACACAACAACTACATACACAACATGCAATCATCACCCAACATTAGTGTTACCCATCCTCTCAAGGACCATTACCTTCAAAACACACTCTCCCCTTCTCTCTCTCTCTCTCTCTCTCTCTCTCTCTCTCTCTCTCTCTCTCTCTCTCTCTCTCTCTCTCTCTCTCTCTCTCTCTCTCTCTCTCTCTCTCATACACACACACACACACACACACACACACACACACACTAGTTATGTCATTCTCCTTCCAGCAATACATTACTCAGACACATGTTCTAGTAATATCATCTTCTTCCAGTCAATACATTCACTCACATATAGATGCTAATTATATCAGCCCCTCCATTAGTAACCTCACTAACACACATGCTGGTTATGTCATTCTTCTTCCATCAATACATTCATTCACATACATGCGCAAGTTATACCACCCTCCCTCCACTGACTGATGTCCCACTATTACACCTTTCTATATATGATGATGGTGTTCATTAATGTAAATAGAGAAGCAGGGTTACAGGTGCAGGATTAGCACCTGGGGCCCCCACATTCTGGACCCACACCTGTGAGCCTTCTTCAAACACCTGTCCTTCTTGCTTCTTGCAGTCCCAGATGCAAATACACACTCTGCACCCCCAGTAGTTTTGCCAGTGATGATGATGAGTTAAGTCCTACCTCCTCCATATACACCCAGGGGTTACATTTGAACTACAATTTGTTAGTGGGGGGTTGGTGTAATGTGCGTGTTTGTGGGATTCAGGACTCTAGTTACTAGTATGTTACCCACCCTCCTTTATCATGCAACACAGCCAAGGATCACTGCCATACAAACACACCCCAGTCATTTCTCTCCCTCTTCTAGAGCACAGTGCAAACAGTACTGGCACCCTTATGTATGTTTACCCATGTCTATTTATTATAGTTGTTTATAGGCAACACACTAAACACAATATAACAAAAGAATAGTTCCAAACAAATCTATATACAGTGCTGTAGTTTTTTTTGTCCATCCCTATTTCACAGAACATGGGGTATCCTGTATAATGTACATTCCCCTCCCACTACTAACACAGACCCCATGAACATTTCTCCCCCCCCCACCATCTCAACAAGCACTGCACAGGCTATGCTCTCCAATTGACACACACATACACAAACACACAAGGATACAGCACAGAGATTGGTGCCTTCTGTGGGACATGTATCTGTTCTATAGAACTGTCCAAATATTACCCTTGCTATGAGGGCTGGCCTGTCAGTGACTAAATCATACCAATATGTCTTTTGATACAGTTATTTATTTATTTTGTATACAATACTCTGAGTATTTACCTTGTAATCATTGTGCTTAGTACTATTCTGTAACATTGTGTAAATGTGCATGTGAACCGCTCACTGTTCATATTCCTATTTCTAAATCTATTCATTGCTATGGGAATATATCAGAATAGGACCTATCTCATTGGCTTAGCAGGGCAAATCTACCTTCAATTTCCTTATCATCCTTAAATTGACTGATTCCTACTGGCATTCATATGTTTCACATGAGGTTCATATTTGCGATGTTTCCCTTTAATATGGAAATCAAATCTACCATTGTACAGTGATTTGTCGATACTCCAAAGAGCTTGATTTTTCCCCTGATTCAACAATTTTGCGTTGCAGGCAAATCTGAATGTTCAGGGTTAATCATGCATATTAAATATGGTAATTAGTCCTGTTTCATAGGCTTTTGACAGTATCAGAATGAGCATCATACAGATTCACAGGTCGGGTTCATTTGTTTAGTGGCCAAGGTTTCAGATGATGGATCCTGGGAAGTGGGGGCTGCAGTGTAATCTCTCCTTTATCCCTCACTTGATTTTTCCATTCATTGGATTTTTATGGAACTGATTGTAGACGGATGGAATTAACCCATGGCTGTTATATGGAGTGAAACTGGTCAAATGCATGTTCCATTTCCTTCATTCTTCTGGGGGGGCATTTCATCTGGAGGGAAGAAAAATAAAAAAAGGAGGGGAAAGAAAAAGAACAGACGTGGAACAGATTTGCATGAAAAAGAAAAGTGAGGGTGGAGAGATCTGAAATGCATTGGCAAGCGGAGTGGGTATAAGCAAAATGAGACAGCACCTAAGGCAGTGGCAGATAGAAGAGAAATATATAGAGCAATATAAAGGAGAAGTCATTTAGTACAGTGGCATAATAAAGACGTGGCACCCGTGTTTTTGCACCCTACTATTCACATTCCAGTTATAATTCAGTTCAGTTTTAATATTATGTAATGTTCTGAGGGGAAGTGAGAAAGCTGGGGTGATATCATACAAAGAGATCTGGTTCTGGTATGTGATCACATCATTTAGAGAGCGAGAGAGAGAACAAACATTACAGTGGGACGTTATTATCCAGTGCATTATCCAGCTTTTTGCTTATAATGGAAAAAAGAGATATGAGAACTGGCTTTACTGCAAATCACTCTCACCAAGAGTGCAGTTAGAATCGTGTATTTCACTCTTCTGGGTCAGCGCTATTTGCTGTCCATGCTGAAATATAATGCATATTTTGCCCTCACTGGATGATTTCTCATGTTATTTGTATGGCTGCTTAAAGCTAATGCATAGGATGTCTCTGGGGGTTAAGGGGGAAAAAGATGTTTGTTTTTTTTTAAATAAATATTAGGCATGCTGCACCCTTTAAAGCAGGGTTCTCATGTATGTACTGCAGTCAGATGGAGAGAAGGCAAACAGGAGAGAGCTCTGAGAGTGGATGAGAGGCTGACTGCAATGCCAGCACATCTCTACCTTTCTGTTTTTGTATGATTGAAATAAACCATGGCACAAACACTACAACTATAACTAGAGATGCACCGAATCCAGGATTCGGTTCCTGATTCAGCCATGATTCAGCCTTTTTCAGCAGGAATTGGATTTGGCGAATCCCTCTCCCCAGCCGAACCGACTCCTAATTTGCATATGCAAATTAGGGGTGGGGAGGAAAATCGTGTGACCTTTTGTCACAAAACAAGTAAAAAATGTTTCCCCCTTCCCATCCCTAATTTGCATATGCAAATTAGGATTCGGTTCGGTATTCGGCCTGATCTTTCGTGAAGGATTCAGGGATTCGGCCAAATCCAAAATAGCGGATTCGGTGCACCCCTAACTATAACACATGTGTATATTGCCTGTATGATTAATCTGGAAGGTTCTGATTCAGAGAAGCTTTAGTTAAAAGCCTGCAGCTTGCTTACATGTCCGGGAAAGCGCCTGGTTGAACCGTGTTGAACGGCTACTGCCAGCATTACACTGAAGCCATAGACTGTGATAAGAGTTGTATTTGAACAACATTCTCAGCTCAGAAACAAATGTGGGCAAACAGGGGCCTTCAAGATGCTGTTGAACTACAGTTCTTAGAATTCCATTGGCCACCCCTTGCACATGGAGAAAAAAAGACATTCAAATTATTACAGCTATGAGACCTATTATCCAGATTGCTCAGGACCTGGGGTTTTCCAGATAAAGGGGTCTTTCTGTAATTTGGATTTGTTGAACAACATTCTCAGCTCAGAAGCAAATGTAGGCAAACAGCAGCCTTCCAGATGCTATTGAACTACAGTTCTTAGAATCCCATTGGGCACCCTTTGTACATGGAGAAAAAATGGCATTCAAATCGTTACAGGTATGAGGCCTATTATCCAGAATGCTCAGGACCTGGGGTTTCCCAGATAAGGGAGTCTTTATGATTTCTATACTTTAAGGGGCCAATTCAATCACTTCGAGTGAAAGCTTCGAAGGTAAAAAACTTCGAATTTCGAAGTTTTTTTTGGGCTACTTCGACCATCGAATGGGCTACTTCGACCTTCGACTACGACTTCGAATCGAAGGATTCGTAGTAAAAATCGTTCGACTATTCGACCATTCGACCATTCGATAGTCGCAGTACTGTCTCTTTAAAAAAAACTTCGACCCCCTAGTTCGCCATCTAAAAGCTACCAAAGTCAATGTTAGCCTATGGAGAAGGTCCCCATAGGCTTGGCTAACATTTTTTGATCGAAGGATATTCCTTCGTTCGATTCGAAGGATTTAATCGTTCGATCGAAGGAATTATCCTTCGATCGTTCGATCGAACTATCTGTGCTAAATCCTTCGACTTCGATATTCGAAGTCGAATGATTTTAATTCCTAGTCGAATATCGAGGGTTAATTAACCTTCGATATTCGACCCTTAGTGAATCGGCCTCCAAGTCTACTGACAATTATTTAAACATGAATTCAATCCAATGGGATTGTTTTACCTCCAATAGGGATTAATTATATATTAGTTGGAATCCGGTATAAGGTACTGTTTTATTATTACAGAGAAAAAGGATTATTTTTTTAATTATAATTAAAAAAAATCTTAATTGTGTGGTTCAAATGGAGTCTATGGGAGATGGCATCCCTGTAATTCGGAGCTTTCTGGATAACATGTTTCCGGATAACCAATCCCATACCCGTACTATTATATATAATGATTTTGTAGTTTCATAAACTGCAATATAATGGAAGCCAGTGCCCAGCACAGTTATTTAAAGTAACTGTTATATATTCGTCTTTTGGGTACAGATGATGAACTTGGGCCCTAATATACAGTATCTTGTGTAGAATATTCATGATTCACCAGCAGTGGGCCTGGAACCCTTTGTACATCACAATAGGGATAGGTGGATGTGAGTTTTTGGCTGTAACCTATGTAATGCAAAGTTCATTGCCAAAGTCTTGCAATTAAAGTTGTATCTATAAGGCACTGAAATAATATAATGCTTAGTTTATGCAGTCCTGACATTTGCATGTGTATTCACTAGTATCCAGCCAATAACGATGTGTTGCTTACACTTCTACCATAATGGTGACCTGAAATCATCTCTGAACAATTGCAGAGCACCGCCTCCATTCAAAGCCTTTATACTTTGAAAACCACAAAGAGGAGAGATCTGCAGGGTTTTCTTCTGTTCTTTAGCATGCATATAGCTGGTTTTATGCAAAGAGCTGAGTGCTAAAAGAGGTATCTTTATAGTCTTTATGCCTATAGAGGAGCAATATATTGTACTAGGATGAGTACAGTAGACTTCCCTGTGTTTGGTGCATGGCTTGTGTAAGTAAATGAGCCTACAGGAAACATGTTGAGCTCTAATGACTTTACTAGGCATTTATGAATTTACTGAATATTTTTGAATAATGTTCTGCACACAATATGAGCTGTATATGCAGTATCTGTATAATCTATGAATATTCAGATTTTTCAGAGATTATCAGTGGGAATGGAAAGCAGCTGTGGAAATTGCAGAGAAAGGCCGTTGATATCATGGCACATTCAGCGCATCTTTAGTATCTTTATCAAACTTTAAATAGCTATTTAGCATGTTGCTGATTTGCATACATTAGTATAACAATGTCTCCGCAGCTCATTGATGGAAAAAAAATAACACAAATGGATTTTGTAAAGTGTTTTCCAGAGCCATTGGGACTGTGCACAGTATCATAATGATGCTTTTCAGACATTAAATGGGGACCTTTTAAACAGTGGCATTACCAAATGAGGCGAGGAACACGCTCTGGTAAATACATTAAACATTATGGTGTCAAGGCTTTCTGTCTTTCCTTGAAACGTTTCATTGATTATGGAATAAGGAGCTGATGATGGTGTGGGAGGGTAAATAAGGGTGCACTTTGTTGCTTCTTGGGGAGGGGTGAATGTCATGAATGGGAGTACCAAGTTATTTGCATGTAATGATAAGTCATTATCTTTTTTGTATAATTAGAATTTTATATAATTACAAGTACAGCTGCACAGAATGCATAGTTACTGATTAACCCACTGGCTAACATTATTTTGACATATTGTTTTACAGATCTATAAGTGCTCTGCCTTGTCCTTGGATGGTACTTATGGGATATGATATTTATCATATGAAAGGGTTATGTAGGGCATGATGTCAAGTTTATTTACCTCTAGATTCATGTGTTTTTGTAAATGGGCAAACATTCTCTTTAGGCTGTTCTCTAGAATCACCTTTAAAGGAGAACTAAAGCTTAAATAAAAAAGTAGTAAAACATGTTGTACATTATGTTTTGGGCTTCTGTACCAGCCCAAGGCAACCACAGCCTCCAAAGATGCCCCAGTAGTTCCCCATCTTCTTTTCTGCTGATTCACTGCACATGCTTTTAATAATCAGTCCTGTAGCATCAGCTTATATTACAGACCAACCTAATTTTCTGCTTGATAATTAGTGACAACCCCTAAGCTTAGCTTCTCAACAGCTGCTCAGAGCCCACTGAGCATGTGAGTGTTGCAGACACTTTTCAAGATGGTGACCTCCTGTGACTAGTTTGAAGTCCTAGATGATTGCTAGATGATTGCTGCTATTAAGAAGCTGACACTTTAGGCTGGTGCAATAAGTTCATTACATAAAATATGGCATTTTTAGCCACATTCATTTTTAGGGTTTAGTTCTCCTTTAAGGCCAAAAGTTGGATAGAAGGGCAAGGCTTAGGACAGGGGGAGAAGATGAAGGTGGAGCAGAAAAGTAGTTTGGAAAAGGGGATACACAGTAAATAAAAGTAATGTGACAATATTGAGAGAACATTGATGATATTAAAGAAAGAACATTAATGGGGTTGAAAGGTTGGGTTAAGGTAGTTGAGAAAAAAACAAGGCAATGCATTAAGTGCTGGTAATAAAATTCAGAACATTAGAGCTAATGGTAAAAGGGATAGAATGTACTGGATACTGAAACTACAACACCCTCCGCATACTATATTTATCGGTCAGTCTTCCACTTTCTCTGTACTTGTGGACAGGTGTTTTGATGTTCTGCACAACATGTTGTCCTGAAGGAATCTTCAGCTGGTTCCTGACTTCTTTTATTTGGTTATTATTCCACCTGCTTTGGTGTCTTGTGTCCATTCTGACATTGCTGCCTGTGTCTGGCTAGTGCAGATTTTCATGTTACTATGTTTTAAAGTTAAAAAAAATAGCTGTTGTATGGAGAGGCATGAGTGACCCCAGTAAAGGTACAAGAAGACTCTTATACGCAACCATCCCAACAATCAATTACATGGAAGGCAAATGAGTTCCTTCAATGGAAGGTGAAAACCATTTAATTAGCATATGTTTGTTGGATTTATTTTACCTTCCTAAATCAATGGTTTAGTCTGTTTATACCATTGCCCAGTCCTGGGGTGAAGACTATGACACTTTTATTCTAGAATTCCACAGCTAGAAGTCTGTTACTTTGGATCAGTGGCATATAACCGAAAGTCAAAGTATCAATATGAGTTTGGCTCTATCATTCAAGCAGAACAAGATGAGAGGAGAGACACTCAACTGCATGATGCTGAGTCCATCTTTATTTCAAGTGATAGACAACAGCAGTTTGAAGGCACCAAACACAGTGCTGATGTGTTATAAATTCTGTCTTTTCAGTCCAAATCCAGGTGGATCTTCAGTACAATGCCTGCCCCTGGTGCATGCCATAAAATGGAACACCCAGATTTTCAGGACACTGCATCAATACCATCTTGCCTGTTGTGTGTGTGTGGCATGCCCAAAAATACGCTTTAATCTATTGAGAGAAAAGATATTTCTAAACAACTTTCTGGTACATTAATTGCACATTTTCAACAATTGAACATATGTGTAAAAGTAATTGCAGTTGAAAGAGTATCCATATGTTTTTTCTATTCTTTGCACAAACTGTCTTGCCTAATTATGTATTTAGAAGTTTGCATTTAATGTGCATAGTATGGGCTGAAGGGGGATGCCTTGTGCAGATAGGGTTAATATTCCCATCAGAGCTGCTACTGCCTTAAAAGGGATGTGCTCCCACACTCATGGGGGTAAATTTATCAAAGAGTGAAGTTCCGCCACCAGAGTGAAATTCCGCAGCTCTCAATTCATTTCTATGGGATTTTGAAAGGCGTATTTATCAATGGGTGAAAGTGAACGTTCACCCTTTGATAAATACGCCTATAAAAATCCCATAGAAATGAATGGAGAGTGGCGGAATTTCACTCTAGTGGCAGAACTTCACTATTAACTTCACTCTTTGATAAATATACCCCATTGTCTCTTCCTTGGATGTCTGGAGAAAACAGGTCTTTCTTGTGTCTCTGGAGGAGAAACATAGTTCCTAGTGAGTGAAAAGAAGCCTAAGAGAGAACCAAGATGCATATGGAGTCTGAAACAGAGAGAGTATCCGAGATTGAGAGACAAAGGGGTAGTTAAAGAGTGAAGTTAATAGTGAAATTCCGCCACTTCCCATTCATTTCTATGGGGTTTTTAAAGGCGTATTTATCAAAGGGTGAACTTTCACTTTCACCCATTGATAAATACGCCTTTCAAAATCCCATAGAAATGAATGGAGAGCTGCGGAATTTCACTTTAGTGGTGGAACTTCACTCTTTGATAAATTTACCCCATAGAACAAAGGGAGCCTGAGTTTGCTTGAAGAAGTGAGTGCCAAGGGTCCGGTGGCTGTGCCTGGAGAAAGGCAGTGTTGAGAGAAAGTGCAGCAGTGAAGCTGACTTGGAAGAAAGCTGTGTGGCCTGGTTGAAAGAGAGACGTTATCTCTAAACTGTGAGTAACAGAGTGCTGACCTTATGGTGGTCCAGAGTCTAGGAATGGCCTGAGGAAGGCAGGAAGACTTTAATCTCATCTGTGAGAGAGACTGTTCTTTTAATTATGTAAATGATTAAAGGCAAATTCTTATTATTCAATATTTTTTGTGTTTCTTTCTCTTCCTTTTAAAAAACCTACTTACCTACCATTACAAAACTAATCTTCCCACACACGTTGCAGAAACCAGCTCTACCTGCGCCAATATGTCAACTCCCATAACGCCTTGCGTGCTTCTTCAGAAGTCTGTACTCTGTTTATCAGCTGGCTTTCAGTAGTCAGATGAAGCAGTGCAGAGGCTAGCCAGTTGTAAGCATGAGCATATGTCTAAGCTTCCTATATATGTAAAATGACAGGGGTGGAACTAACATATTTGTTAATTGACTGTGGCGGACTTAGCTGAAGTAAAGCAGCCTCTTCCCGTTGGCTGTAACACAGTGTTGACATATATAGAGGGCTGATAGAGCAATATGCAGAGCATTGTTGGGGACTCCATCTCCATATACAGGTAATTCTAGTAGCTCAATAGAACTTTGAACCTAAAGCCTGATTCTCTTTTAATGACTGGACTCATCACTATGACAGAACAGCTGAGACCTCATTGATCAGTCTGATTTGTATAAAAACCAAACCAGAAAGAACACGTTTGCTCCTCTCTAATGACATGTAGTGTGTCTCACAGCCAACTTGTACCTGGAAAGGGTTAAGGGGGAGCTGAGTATTCTATTGATTTTAGAAAAACTGAAGAAATTGGCATTCTGCTCGAAGGCAGTATACATTCTAAACATTATACATCTGCTGTGTATCTTTACCAAAACACCAACCAAGGGATGATGCAGATGTGACTTGCATTATATTTTGCAATTTCACAGAGATCCCTATGTGGTTCATTGTTTTGCCGAAGATCCTTGAATGACCCAACAGAGCCCAATACAATTTTGAGATGCGTGTGTTTCTTGCCATAGTGCAATGCTATTTTCAAACCCTCAAGGACAATTAGACACAATGCAACAGCTTCACGGGTATGTTAAAATGCAGCGCAAAGTTCACGGTTATTGTTTCTCTCTAATATTTTAAAGCAAGGTCACCAGCTTGAAGGGTTTGATCTATTTCACCTTCTCCCTGAATCACAGTTTCTCAGGCTTTTGATTGAAGCTGAATAGGTTCAGAGACAATACAGAATACCTGAGCACCACAGTCATTTTAATCATATAAATTGATACTGTGTTCAATCCATCAGCAATGAATGGAAGGAAAGAAATACCTTAGTACCTTTCATAGTTCTAATATGTCTCTCACACCTGTACATATTGTTCTGCCACTAAGATGTTAAAATATGTTAATATATTATGTATATATATATATATATATATATATATATATATACAGTATATATATATATATATATATATATATATATATATATATATATATACACTCAAGAATGCTTGGGGCCTGGGGTTTTCTGGATAAGGGATCTTTCTGTAATTTAGATCATCATACTTCTAACACATTTAGGGGCCGATTCACTTAGGGTTGAATATCGAGGGTTAATTAACCCTCGATATTCGACTAGGAATTAAAATCCTTCGACTTCGAATATCGAAGTCGAAGGATTTAGCGCAGATAGTTCAATTGAACGATCGAAGGATAATTCCTTCGATCGAACGATAAAATCCTTAGAATCGAACGATACGAAGGATTTAAATCCAACGATCGAATGAATATCCTTTGATCAAAAAAAGTTAGGCAAGCCTATGGGGACCTTCCCCATAGGCTAACATTGACTTCGGTAGCTTTTAGATGGCGAACTAGGGGGTCAAAGTTTTTTTTAAAGAGACAGTACTTCGACTATCGAATGGTCGAATAGTCGAATGATTTTTACTACAAATCCTTCGATTCGAAGTCGTAGTCGAAGTAGCCCATTCGATGGTCGAAGTAGCCCAAAAAAACTTCGAAATTCGAAGTTTTTTACCTTCGAATCCTTCACTCGAAGTTAGTGAATCGGCCACTAAAACATTAAAGCGGTTTTTCACCTTTGAATTAACTTTTGCAGAGAATTTGCACTTGATTTGAATTGTGTATTTAAGGTTTTTGAGTTATTTAGCTTTTTATTCAGCAGCTCTCCAGTTTGTAATTTCAGCAATCTGGTTGCTAGGGTCCAAATTGTCCTAGCAACCATGCACTGATTTGAATAGGAGACTGGGATATGAAAATAGAGAGTACCTGAATAAAAATATGAGTAATCAAAGTAGCAATACCAATTTGATGAACAACCCCTTTAAATAAATCCAGTAGGATTGTTTTGCCACCAATATGGACTCACGCAGCTTAGTAAGAATCAAGTACAATGTTTTATTACTACAGTGGAAAAGGAATTATTTTTAAAAATTATAATTTTTTTCTTAAAATGGAGTCAATAAAAGATGGTCCTCTTGTACTTTCTGGATAATGAGTTTCTGGACCAGAGATCCCCATACCCGTATCTATGTACAAGCTTTGAGAAAACCAAGGAATTTGCCAGTGCTATGGAGAATTCCACTAGTATCCTGATCGACTTGCAGTGGCATCATAGAATGTTAAATGGCTTTGTTGGAGAGTTATAAAGCAGTTAAAAAGAGCTCTCAAAGTGACATGGGACCTTCCTTTTTCCTCCATGCTCTTCCTTTTTACATAGGTTATGCCTTATTAATAATTAGAGTTCCATTTCCATTAATTCTCACTCTAACAGGCTACTTCAATTAAAAAAACAACAACTTTTTTTTTGGTGAACAGAACTTAAAGGGATCCTGTCATCAGAAAACATGTTTTTTTCAAAACGCATCAGTTAATAGTGCTACTCCAGCAGAATTCTGCACTGAAATCCATTTCTCAAAAGAGCAAACAGATTTTTTTATATTCAATTTTGAAATCTGACATGGGGCTAGACATTTTGTCAATTTCCCAGCTGCCCCTGGTCATGTGACTTGTGCCTGCACTTTAGGAGAGAAATGCTTTCTGGCAGGCTGCTGTTTTTCCTTCTCAATGTAACTGAATGTGTCTCAGTGGGACATGGGTTTTTACTATTGAGTGTTGTTCTTAGATCTACCAGGCAGCTGTTATCTTGTGTTAGGGAGCTGTTATCTGGTTACCTTCCCATTGTTCTTTTGTTTGGGGAGTGGGGTGATATCACTCCAACTTGCAGTACAGCAGTAAAGAGTGATGGAAGTTTATCAGAGCACAAGTCACATGACTTGGGGCAGCTGGGAAATTGACAATATGTCTAGCCCCATGTCAGATTTCAAAATTGATTATAAAAAAATCTGTTTGCTTTTGAGAAATGGATTTCAGTGCAAAATTCTGCTGGAGCAGCACTATTAACTGATGCGTTTTGGAAGAAAAATTCCCATGACAGTATCCCTTTAATGGGTTGAAAAGACAATACAATATGCATGGCTTTTATATCAATGAACATGCTCTTACAGATGAGTGTTTGAAGCTGCGCTCCCTTGCTAGTAGACGCATTCAGTTTTTTTCAATGGGGCTGCATGTAGACGCCGAACGCAGATTGAGACGCAACATGCTGCATTTTTCCTGCGTTCGGTGCCTACATGCGCCTGTGTGAGTACAGCCCCATTGAAAAAAACTGAATGCGTCTCTTCCTGCGCTCCCCTGCGGCTGAATGCATAAAACCAGAACGCAGGGGAGCCCTATAGTCAGTAATATAACATCTGCTATACATTGCATTGGTTTAAAAGTTGTTTGGAAATGTAATTGCTATTAAAAGCAACACCAGCCTGGCTGTTCTCAATCTCTGCATTCCTGATTCCTAAATGAATGTAGCAGCTTGTTAACAAGCCTGGTGTTTCAAGAGTCGGACCTGACAACATAAAGGGATCAAGAAACGCTGCTTTCAAAAGCCATTACATTTCCAAATAGCATTAAAGACACTGAACGTGTTAAATGAACGTATATTGGAAAGTTGCTTAGACTGAATGATATTTTCTTTTGGGTGGAGGGCCTCTTTAAAGCATCTGTGAATATCAATGATGTAGGCATATAGCAGATTACAGAATTCTGTAAGGATGCCATACCAACAGTCTTTGTAGGACTTTGCTTGTATATCTGTTTGAAGAATATAATTAGGCTGCCGGTGTTAAAAATACTTCTGCTTGTTCTATCCTCTTTTTATTAGATCCCCAGAGATACATCTTACATCTGTAGAGTAGGTGTGTTAGTATAGCCGAGCCAACATCCCTCACGTTTTTATGGTACCTTTCAACACATCCAAAAATATATTATAATGTGTTAGGCTGGCACAGAGAGAGAATGAAACATTACTCGTTCTGCATTATAGAGCCTCAGTCACACATTGAACAGAGGGTCAGTACTGATGATTAAAATGCAGCCATGAGAAACCCTTAAATCATTTATTGAGTCGTAGCTGATAGCTGTAGAACACACATATCTGAATATTAGAACAGCATTCTCATTTTAAATGCACATAAACATAAAAAATATAGCAGAAATGACTTTTATGGGATGTATTATCAGTTACAAGAAGTTTTTTTTTAGCTTATGCATTATATATAAAATGTATTTCTACGCATTGCCATTGTTATTGCCCAGTTATTGTTGGTAAACATTATTTGTATTATTAAATGCCATTTATCTGTAATTAAATAAATATGTAAGGGAATGGAATCTTTATAAAGCTCATTTAAATGCTTGGGACCCATGTTTTTCTTGTTAAGTTTTTCTGTGAAGTGGAATACTATGCCAAAAATAGCATTGCTTTTCCATCAGTATGGTTTTGAACTAGCTTAGGGCTCTTACAGACGAGCGTTTTTACCTGCGCAGGAATAGACGCATTACATTTTTTCCAATGGGGCTGTACTCACACAGGCATGTGTAGGCGCGGAACGCAGAAAAAATGCAGCATGTTGCGTCTCAACCTGCGTTCGGCGCCTACGCGCGCCTGTGTGAGTACAGCCCCATCGGAAAAAATGTAATGCGTCTATTCCTGCGCTCCCCTGCGGCTGAACGCAGAAAAACGGAACGCAGGGGAGCGCAGGTAAAAACGCTTGTCTGTAAGAGCCCTTAGTCCACATTGAATACAAAGTATAGGTATGGAATCTCTTATCAGGAAACCTGAAAAAGGTATAGGGTCTGTTATCTGGAAACTCAGATAACCCAGAAAGCTCCGAATTACGGAAAGGCCGTCTCCCATAGACTCCATTTTATCCAAACAATCCAAATTTTTTAAAATGATTTCTTTTTTTCTGTAATAATAAAACAGTACCTTGTACTTGATCCAATCTAAGATACAATTAATATTTACCAGAGACAGAATGTGATTATTTAATGTTTACACGATTTTTTATGTTCATGATATGAAGATCCAAATTACGGAAAGACCCAAGGTCCTGCGGATTCTGTATTCAGAAAGCTCCAAATTACAGGGAGGCCATTTTATGAAAATAATTCACTTTTTTTTTTTAAATAAAAAATATTATTTCTCTTTTCTCTGTAATAATAAAACAGTACCTAATAGTTAATGATTACTAAGCTACATGAATCCGTATTGGTGGCAAAACGGTCCTATTGGATTTATTTAATGTTCAAGTGTTTTCTAGTAGACTTAAAACACGAAAAAAAAACACATCCCATGAATTTGGATGATCCCATACCTGTACTGTCTTCGCTATAGCACATGTTGTTCACATGTCACTAGCGAGAAATGTCATTGCGGTATTTCAGAGCTACCTGGATAATTGGTTTGTAAATGATACAGTAGATCTCATACTTTTATACATTTGTTATAGTTAGCACTATCTATAAATTACTTTTATGTGATTTTGCTTTTAATAACTAAATAAGTAAATGGATAAATTACCAATGGCTTGTTCTAAACTAAGCAAAACAATGATAAACCTGATTATTGATTTAAATGTAATAGAGTAAGAATGCAGAGGTCATTCTATATAAGAGAGAGAGAGATTGTATTTAATTTTACTGGTATAACATTGTCTTTGTGTAAAATGTTGTCTAACAGAATATATGCTTATTGAAGCATTGTGTTGATAATGGTATTTTTATTGTGATAAGTGCACAATGGGATACTTTATATATTTATTTTTTTTATTTCTTAAAGTGATGCTATTGTTACATAATTTTTCATTTTAAAATATTTTTGTTTCATTTTTAATCAACAAATTACTGCTGCCCAAGTCTCTATTGCTAAATGCAGCAGTTTTCTTTGATTTATACAATTTAATAATAATAATTTGGTATGGGATCCCTTATCCAGAAAGCCATAATTCAGAAAGCTCCGAATTAGGGAATGGCCATCTCCTGTAGACTTCATTTTATCCAAATAATCCAATTTTTTAAAAATAATTTCCTTTTTCTCTGTAATAATAAAACGGTACCTTGTACTTAATCCAAACTAAAATATAATTAACTGTTGGGTGAAAAGCCAGACTTAATTAATCCATATTGGATGAAAAGCCAACCTATTGGGTGTATTTAATGTTTACATGATTTTGACAAACATTCTGAATAACAGGTCATATACCTGTAATTTAAATTTTAATGAAGTGTAACACCCTCTTGGCCACCCCTCTGGTGCCAAGGTTGTACTCTGTTTACCAACTCAGGTCCTGAGTTCCCTTTGCAAGTTGAAAGGTACTGGGAATTCTTCTCATGGCAGTGCCTCCACCTAATGGGATCTGGGAATGTACCTGCAGGTGTCCCCATTAGGAAAACATTCAATACACACACTTGCTTTATAAAAATATCAACTTTATACAAGGAAGTGCACTGTACTGGCTCCCACATGGCAGGAACACAAACAGCCTGTGAAACAATACAAGCCCAGCTGGATCCTTTCCCTTTCCTCTACTCCCCACAGGCAGACTCACTCAAGGGCTCACACACAGAGCTGGCAGGCTCACACAGAGCCGAAACAGGCATCCACAGCGATGATAATCTTTATCCAAGAAATGCAGCTTTGATAAATCCATAGCTGAACTGTAGCTCCCAGCACTGCCTATAGCGCAAGCAGTTTTGGAACTCAGGAGCTTTAGACCCTTCTGATCGAGCTCCCAGGCATGGGGTCACCTACCCCAGCCTCAGAGGCCTCCTGCCTCTACATCTTGGCTGCTGAATTCACTCTCTCCTCCAAGAAGTAACATCTAGCAGTAAGACAGCAGAAATCTGCAATGGCTGTCTGAGCACGTGGCTCTCCCTTTTATAGTAAATGCTCTGGCCCCAGCCCCTGGGTTTCTGATTTATCAAAGTTTCTTAAGGTGTAGCCTCCGGAGATTCCAAACCAAAGGTTGAGCTCCATTCGCCCAAAATTTTTTATTCATAATGCTAATGACTTTGCCTGTAAACCACCCCTGCAGATGTGGTACAAGCGTAGACCTCCCTAATCCTTGACAAGATCATGTATTAAAGATTATCTTTCTCTATGGTAGCCAAGGGGGGGGGGTGGTCATGCTGTTTAATCCAAATGTGTTCAAAAGAATAAAAGATTAGCCCATGTTCGATCATTTAATTCATTAAGTAGCATGGATATTTTTGGATGCTGGAAATGTCATTCTTCGGCACAGCAGCAAACATATCATCTATGGCATATTTTTAAAACATGGTTTGAAGATTTTGTTGGTGGAGCTCAAACCACTGATATATATTTATAATAAACGTGACAGATCTATTCTACGTGTTAGATGTCTACGTAGACTGTGGATTCTTATTAGATTATTGATAGCGTTTCCTGAATGGAAAGGCCAGTGAACTTTAATACAATTACTGTGTCCAAAAGATTTGTTTATTAGATAAATTGTTGAAGTGAGTTCGGAAATAAGCTCTGTGCGAACAGGGTAAATTAGCACCTTGTCAGACAAGTGTTAAGATAGAATCACACAAATGTGAGAAAAGGGGATACTAAATGGCTATATACACATTAAACATTGTCTTTGGGAGCTGTGATAATGTTGTATCCCTGTTAAAGGAGCAATGACGCTCAAAAAAAACCTTCAGACCTCTTTATTAACAGTTCAATTTTATTGCACTGTGTCTTCCTAACTGTCATTTCTATTAAAACATGCAATTCCTAAATGTCCTGTATATAGGAAATTTCAATTCAATTATGTGACCAGACCTTTAGAAATGTCAAGCTGCAATCTGAGATGTCTACTAACCCCATGTCATTATCGTGATAATAGGCCATTCCAGACATTTTGGAGACCATATTTCATGTTATTTGAGTGAAGAGGAATCAGTTTTTTTTAAAAAATCTAGGACTGGATAATTAGCAGCCTAATGACATGGTGGTTAGTTGACATAGCTGTGCAAATCATATATTGTTTGGGGGAAAATATACCCACTTTTTTGACATGAGCTCATTCAGTTGGGCTCATGTTGAAAAGGTGAATAAACACTATCTGAACTTTCAGATATTGATATAAATGTATTTAATTTCTACAGACACATACACAATTCCACAAATTGAAAGGAAACCATTATCTACTGATGCATAAGAACTAGTGATGGGCGAATTTGTCCCGTTTTCGATTTTGACACCAGCGACAATTTAAAGTCAATGGGCGTCCATTATTGGTGCCTGTGTCGGAATTGTCGTCGGCGAATTTTCGGGGCAAATCCGCAAATTTATTCGCCAACAGTGAAATGTGCAAATTCGCCCATCATTATAAGAACCATTTCATAACCTATTTTAAACTGGCCGTAGATGTGTAGATGTTTTTTTTATGTTCCCACGATGATCGTTCTTTCCAATGGACTGACCTGCTACTAACCATTCAGATTAAATAAAGTAGATAATAAAAAGAACAACTCAGACAATTCTATGGCCATTAATTGACAGGTGGCAATCGTACAAAAGTTATGTCCAACAAAAACTAGTGACAGCCATTGATATTGTCATATATATATATATATATATATATGTATACAGTATATATATATATATATATATATCAATACATGCAGAGAAATCTTTATAACCTGTCCAATTGACTAAACGGCTGATCACCATGGTACGAGAAATGTCAGGACGATCCACCCACGGCCTGAAAATTGTATGAATCTTCTTTTCGTACGACAATATCTTTGCGTCTATGGCCAGTTTTAGGCTCACAGAGTCATTCAGTCTCACCCTCACCTTTTACCATTGTAAAGTGATGGATTCTGCTATCCAAAATGGGTGGTTCATAGACTCTATGGAAAGCAGGAGGGACTTCGAGTCCCAGAATCCATCACGCCACAGTAAGAAAAGAAGAAACGGGCTGAATGACACAGTGAGCCTAAGGGGGTTGCGCAATGGTACTTACAAGTCAGAGTGGTTTCCTTTCAATTCAGCATTTATTGTATTTATGCCCCCTTTTCACTTTAAATAACTGAATGACCTTATTTCTAAGGGGTATATTTTCTTTTTAAAACCTATTGATATCTCTCTCAGCAAGTACTAATCTAGGAAATTTTAAACCGATCCAAATGGTTTGGAGGATTTACTGAATAATGCTGGGCCAATTCTAGCCCATGTTCTGGTTTATGTTCATACTGTATGTCAGATACATCCCCAACTTTATGCAAGCAGAGGGGGCAGCTCAGAGAAGATGCTAGGACATGATGATACTAGAAGATAAGTCAGCCAGAAGACCAGATAGCATTCAGCACTGATTGTTTCCTAATTAAAGTTGTAAATGTTATATATCTATTTCTATATTTCTATATCTATATTGTCATCCACCTAGTACAAACATTACACACATATTTAAACAAAAATTCATTCACCACCTTATCTAGTGAACTGACAGGCCATGTCTGCATATTCTTTGTTTCGGCAGGAGGTCTATCCATGGCTATTTTTAGATGTGATGGAAAGTATAATAACAATTGATCATACCCATTTCTTACACTGCAGTGATCTGTTGACCGCACGCAAGGCTAATTTATCTGCAGCATTATTATAGAACATTGCTCAGCCTTCATCAGAAATAAAGAGAAACCCTAAAGGCAGCTGCCAAATAATGGTTTGATACCGACAGCTAAACAAAAGTACTGTATGACTGCATTGTCTAACCTACTGGATAAAAGAGAACCTTGCAGTGTATGGAGTATGCTCATTCACGCATTAAGAGTTATAATTTCTAGATAGGGTTAATACTAACGTTCTTAGCTGCCACAAACCAGCTGATAACCTCATACATACATGTGCACATGTGGATTATCAGTTGGCATTTCTCAGCAGTTTTTGTTATTCCATGCACTAAACTGTGCAAATGTTGGAAATGAAGTACTTTCATTTTCCTGGTTCTTTTTGGATTGGGATGAGGTACTGTATATGGAGCTGAATGGGAACCTTTGCTATTATAATAATCCACTTGATTGTAACACATTTTAATAAACCTGTTTCACAAGTATTTTTTTTAGATATATTTAAAGGACAAAGAAAGTCCATTTCACTGGGGGTGCCTAACCCCCCAATGAAATAAATGAATGTTTTCCATTACATCTGCTCTTGATTTGTAATAGCAACTGTTCCGTCTTAATTTGATTAGTCCACTGATAAAGCCCCCTATACAAAGGACTTGTCAGTGTCTATAAAACAAAGACATAAGCTGTAAGTTACAGAGGGTTGGGCTTGTTTATGAGGAGCTCATTATCTCTTTTCAGACAAAACGTTCCTAATTACTGGGAGAAAGAAGGGTAGGTTGTAAGAGTAAAACAATACAAAGAGTAAAACATTTTCTAGTTCATAATGTTAATCCAAGAAACAGGTTTCTTTCCAACATGGTGTCCAGGTCACATACAGAAGAGAGACCTATAATGTTTCAATTATTATTGTAGGGACTTATACAGTTAAATTCTCCTACTTCCCCACCTATGTATGTTACTGTGTCCTGCCTTTACTCTAAATAAAAGTAGGACTTGCTCTTACTTCCTGCACTCCATCCTACCCGGAGCTGGATCAGCCGGAGGACCTAAGGTGGATGTAGGCCTCAATAAAAGAGTGCATGTGAGCCTAATAACCAAAGCCTTAAATAAGCCAGGCAACAGGGACATTGAATGAGGCATGGAAAGTATATATGCCTTATATATGCCTGCAACTGACTCCTGTCCTTAGTCTAAATAAGAGTAGGACTTGCACTTACTTTCTGCACTCCATCCTAGCAGGAGGTGGAACAGCCAAAGGGTCTGAGGTGGATGTAGGCTTCAATAAAGCCTTAACTAAGTTGGGTGACGGGGCTCGTTGAATGAGGCATGAAAATGATATATAGGTATAGGACCTGTTATCCAGAATGCTCCGGACTTGGGGTTTTCCATATAAGGGGTATTTCTGTCATTTGGAACTTCATACCTTAAGCTTGCTAAAAATAACTTAAACATTAAATTAACCCGATATGATTGTTTTCCTACCAATAAGGATTAATTATATGTTATTTGACAACAAGTACAAGGTACTGTTTCATTATTATAGAGAAAAATTAAATATGATTTAAAAGTTTGAATTATAGAATTAAAATGGAGTCTATTAGGGCAACCTTCCTGTAAAAGAGTATCCTGTATAACCGGTTTCTGGATAACAGATCCTATACCTGTAGCAGAATTCCATTTAGCACACTCTATGTCCCTCTGTCATATAAACCTTATGCTTATGGTACTAGTGACTTTATGGGTTTGGCTGGTGCTTTTTGAGTGCCCAGCTGGAGCTTCAGCATGACTGAAAGTGGCTGATGTATATTTTAAATTCACATTCAGGAGTTTATTTACTAAACTCCAAATGCAAAAATCACGAAAAATTCATAATTTTTTGAATAAAATCAGACTTTTAAAAAATCACAAATTTTTCGGATTGTTTTTTTAAGTCCTGAGGTCTGAATCTGAAAATCCGGCATCTCAGATGTGTCAGGGGTTGCATATAAGTCAATGGGAGACGTCCCAATAATTTTATGATGTGCGCTGGGTTTCTTGCAATACCCCGAAGTTTTCGAGTGAAAAAAATAGTGACAAATCGTGAAAATCGAGAAAATGTAATAATAAATAAGCTTAAAAAACCCGAGCGGATTTGATCGGAGTTTGTAGCAGAAAATATTGAGATAAATTCGGACTTTGATAAATAACCCCCTCAATGTATTTTGGCCATGGTGATACTAAAATTGTGCACCCTATAAGCCTGAAGGCATTGGCAACTGCTTTCAGTATAGAAATGATGTTTTAAATCAACTGCATGGAACAGGAGAAGGGCCAGGGGAAACCATCATTGCAATTAACAGCATATTAGGGGTTGTTGCTGTGATGAGATCTGTGCTATTAGGACCCACTTGGACAGGCTGCTAATCACTCCACTCCTTTGTCACGTGTGGCACTTATTGTGCATATTTGTACTGCAGCTTCAGGCAAGGAGGGTCTCTGGGGCCTGGCTGGACAGCTAATGGGTTTAATTCAAGAACAGGCCGTCAGCAGGCAAAGTACCTTGGGTGTCTGCAGTGTACACCAGACACGTTGCTTAAGAATATCTAGATGATTCCTGGCCACATGCCCGTGCTTTCAGCTCTCAATTCAAAGCTAACCTGCAGCCACCTGCTTCACAGGTCCCCATGGATTTGTTGCTGTCTCCTTCTCACCTTGCCTGTGCAGCTGTAAGATTCATTGCGCAGTTCTTGAGAAAAGGGAAACTGATGTAATCACCACTACCTGCTATGGGGCTACATGGGAACAAAAATTAAAAAAAATTATATACAGGTATGGGATGCATTATTCGGAAACCCGTTATCCAGAAAGTTCCATTTTACGGACAGGCTGTCTCCTATCGGCTTCTTTTTATCCATATTATCCAATTTTTTAATAAGTATTTCCTTTTTCTCTGCAATAAGAAAACAGTACCTTGTACTTGATCCCAACTAAGATATAATTAATCCTTATTGGAAGCAAAACCAACCTTTTTGGGTTTATTTCATGTTTACATGATTTTCTAGTAGACTTAAATTATCCCTTATCCCAAAAACACCAGGTCCCGAGCATTCTAGATAACAGGTGCCATGCCTGCATATCCTTGTGCTAATAAATTCATTATTTCTCTGTTTTAAAGATATCTTTGAGGGTAGGTGGGATATAGCAGAATTAACCTCTTTGATTTTGTATAAGATTAGGTCATGAGGGATGGAGCCAGAACTCCTAATTGAGGGCTCTAAATGTAACATGTGGTATCAAATGTAAGAGAAAATGTACTGCATGTAGTGTGATTCCAACGATTACTATCGGTTGCTATCTGTCAGTAACAAATTAATTTATAATACACAAGAGCCATGAATATCCTATAAATTATATCCTTATAAACGGTGCTTAGTGATCATCGTTTATAATCAAAAATTAGTGATGTCATTTCTTCACATGAAACTTGTCTATTATAATAAATAAAGTACCCCCTGTTGCAAAATATGAGGATGTTAGAAGTCACCTCAGAATTCCATGACCTGTATTTATTATTAATATATACATATATTATAAATGAAAAGGTATATACATGAAAGGGTAAGGTTTGATTTTTCAAACATAGGCACTAAATTGTACAGTGGCTGATGAAAACTGAGCAGCGATTGGTTTTGAACCGTCTACTACAAGTAACAATGAAAGCAAGTACACGATTGGCTGAAATTGAAACCTGTACTTGTGCAACTTTAATAATTATGTATGTAAATGAGCTCTAAAAAGCCTATATGAAGCTGCCCCACTTATGCCTTCATAGAGGTGGAGTTCTTTTTGACTTCTTTAAGGCAATATTGAGCAATTTCATGCATCTGCATTGTCCAAGTCTATATCTAATGTATCAATAACAGCAACGTGGCATTTCCTTGGCTGTTGATTGTTGAATTATATTCAACCTTATTCTATAACTAAATACTGTACCTGCCTGAAGATTCTCTGTAGGGGGATAATTCAACAGCTTCGTACAATAAGATAAACCCTTTCAGAAACTTGAAGATGGCATTTCCATTCTTCTGATCTCAAGAGATACTTATTGATGAATATGTGTGCAGACCATTATGTATCTAGACAACCTCCTTAAGCACCACTTCTCCATTGTAAACAAGCCCACGTTGGACTACCTGTCTTCAGAACTAAGATCTTTTCCGTTACTTACTCTAACTGATTGCCCTTCTCTGTCCCTGTCTCTGGTGTTTTGAGTCTGGCAACTCAGTAATTCAGGTGCAGATTCTGAACCGTTACAATTTTGCCACATTTACAGTAGTTGATACATTTCTCAGCACAATCTCTGGAGTATCAGCAACTATTGTATCAATTCTAACAGCTGCCTTTACTGAAACTCAGGGATTCTGCTCAGCAGGGACAATGATAAGAAAGGGATCAACTAAATGTATCAATTTAGAACAGTTCACAGGGTTGTGACCCCCCTCCCAGAGCTGCTTTAGAATATGACACGTTACATTTCAATATTAGAAAAATGGTCACAAATAGAAAATAGAAAGTAATTGGAAAAAGTCTTTATTTCTGTCTGAAACCAACTGATCTGAAAAAAATGTTGGAAGGTGAACACCCCTTTAAAGAAGAAGGAAAGTCGTTTACCCCCAAGTGAATGTATTTACTTAAAGGGATCCTGTCATCAGAAAACATGTTTTTTTCAAAACTCATCAGTGCTACTCCAGCAGAATTCTGCACTGTTATCCATTTCTCAAAAGAGCAAACAGATTTATATATTCAATTTTGAAATCTGACACGGGGCTAGACATTTTGTCAATTTCCCAGCTGCCCCTGGTCATGTGACTTGTGCCTGCACTTTAGGAGAGAAATGCTTTCTGGCAGGCTGCTGTTTTTCCTTCTCAATGTAATTGAATGTGTCTCAGTGGGACATGGGTTTTTACTATTGAGTGTTGTTCTTAGATCTACCAGGCAGTTGTTATCTTGTGTTAGGGAGCTGTTATCTGGTTACCTTCCCATTGTTCTTTTGTTTGACTGCTGGGGGTCGGGGGGAGGGAGGGGGGTGATATCACTCCAACTTGCAGTACAGCAGTAAAGAGTGATTGACGTTTATCAGAGCACAAGTCACATGACTTGGGGCAGCTGGGAAATTGACAATATGTCTAGCCCCATGTCAGATTTCAAAATTGAATATAAAAAAATCTGTTTGCTCTTTTGAGAAATGGATTTCAGTGCAGAATTCTGCTGGAGCAGCACTATTAACTGATTCTTTTTGATTTTTTTTTCCCATGACAGTATCCCTTTAACTGAAACCCTGGGCCGGTGCTCCTATCAGCAGAAAACCGCACCAGCCCGGGGTTATTCCAGTGAGCACCACCAAGTGGTAAAAGACTTTCCTTCTCCTTTAACAATAACCTGCAAAAAGTCAAACAAACTTAATTGGTATCAAATTTATCCACATGAGTAAATGACACAAAGCAGCAGTTCTCAGGTTGTTATATTTCATGTTCAGCTGGTATTTATATTTCTATAACACTGAATAAACAACCTTCTAGGGTTTTTATATGTCTTGTCCCGGACAGTTAGCAGATAAGAAAGAAACCAAATAGTTATTGGGATGAAGGTCTGCACTTTGATAACTGGGCTTTGAATGTGTTCTCTAAAATGATTGTTTCCTTGATATTTTAATAGTTATACGTGAATGATAGAGCTGAGAGAGAAATAGCGGGGTGCATTTTGTAAGATTATTATGCAGCAGTAATACGTCAATACAGGGAAAAATATAGTAGAGCAAAGGTCTGTAGCAGCTTCAATAACACGTGGTGATTATTGAGTTAATTAAAGCTAAATTAATACACATATTAGATTTATGTTACTCATTAGAGTATTTTGTGTCAACATTAAAAGCAGTCATGCTGTACATTGGTTAATTAATACTGCTCAGTTGTTGCCAAAATAAAAAAGTGCATGCAAACAAATGAGCATTCGTCAAATATCTGCTGTGGAGGTACCCTGTATGGAAAAAGATTGGAGCACATGCTACCTTTATTAGCTAATATACAGATATGGCATCTGTTATCCAGAATGCTTGGGACCTGGAGTTTTCTGGAAAAGGGATCTTGGCTCTTCCTATCTTAAGTCTACTAAAAATAATTTAAATAAACACAATAGGATAGTTTTGCCTCCACTAAGGATTAACTATGTATTCATTGGGATCAAGTACAGGGTACTGTTTTATTATTAAAGAGAAAAAGGAAATTGAAAAAAAAAATTATTATTTGATTAAAATTGCATCTATGGGAGATGGTTCCCATAATTCAGAGTTTTCTGGATAATGCGTTTCCAGATAATGGATCCCATATCTGTATGAGGTAATGGTGCAATAGGGCTTCTGATATTTCGGACGGTCCTTTATTAAGTCTTTAGGCTGATGGCAGATGGGACTTTTTGCCTCCTTAATCTTAATCCCCTCCGGTGTAGGTGACAAAAAATCCAAAATTACCTGCCTGGCATTAATTTAAATAACCTGTGGTAAAATCTGTGTATCACAAAGTAGCCCCAAGTTGCCTTAAGGTAGCAAACTTCCCATCACCCTTAGAGGTCAGTTTTATGGCAATAACTTTTTACACACTTTATGACAGTGCTGCTGTGCTGTTTTTGAGTGCGAGGAAAGACAGAAATCTTTTTATTACAAGCCTTATTTTTTTGGTTAATATTGATGCCGTTTTTATACAAGCACTACTACAGTATTCAGTGTTAGGTCTCAGGTATGACCTACAGATGGAGCAAGCTTGAATGGAATATCTGGCTCAGCACTCTACATGCCATGCCCTTTATATACACCCTGTAGAACATTAATGCACCAGTAACAATCTACTCCATCTATATGCCTCTGAAACATAATCCCTCTCTTTTCCACTCAGTCCTCCTCTTATATAACCGGCAGTTGTGCAATCTGTATTACATTTCTTGCTTACTTTCAAGTAATTTACAATTATGATCCCTCCTCTCCTTTACTTTGTAGCCGATATCAGTAAATCATCATTCCGTTTGCATTTTTGTGCCTTTTATGCATTCTTCTCCATTTGTTGCCTATAAATATATTTCTCTTGTCAGATGTTCCAATTTCCCTGAATCATTTCTCTGAATCTGACCTCCCCTGCTGTGTCAGCCCAAATGCACATAGTTATTTTATATAGACACACCTTGTAAATTTATCAAACAGAAACAGGATCAAGAAGTGGTCACTGAGGTGCAGCCACCCTTTTTGTCTTTCCTATCAGCTTATACCTTTAATAGCAATGCTTTGTCTGCTGTAAATTAGCCAGAAATCAGTATGTTCCATTGCCTTGTCAGGTCCTGAACCTTGAAAAATTCTATTCACCTTACAGAATGACTGTAAGGAGCGAGCCAGGAATTGGAATGACAAGGCCATGACAGGGCTAGGGAGTAGGGAACCGAAGGTGGGTGTTAGGAATTATGTGTGTGTAGTTTTCCCTGGGTTTCTTTGGGGATTCGTGGAGACACAAGGGGTTAAAGGAGGAAAAAAGTAAAGGCAGTGTTCTGTTTTTACCTTGAACAGCTCCCGCTGCCCTCCCCAGGGCAAGGGGGTTATCAGTGTAGGGGGAGGTATTGGCGTAGTATCGAAGCGGCAGGGAGCCAGTAATAGTGGTATCAAGATTAGGGCATAATGGGGTTTAGGCTTGGGGCTAAAGTGACGGAAGGGCTTGGTGGCAGAAGCGTGAGTTGAGGAGGAATGCGCGCCTATGAGGGACAAAAGAGGGGCCCCTAACTCTGGGTACTTGCTTGCTTGCAGCCTTCAGATGTTACGAAAGTTAATGGTTAAATACTAGTTAAACGGATATATTTACATTGCCCTACACCAGTTTATGTTGGTCGTTATTTATGTGAATTTTTTTAGATATACTGCTGCTGCCTTTTCACCAAAAATATCTCATGTGGTACGGTCAGGGGCAGATTTACTAAAGGGCGAAGTGCACGGACATCGCCGATATACTAACAGGCGCCAATTCACTAGCGAAAGAGATAGGCAGTAGCGCTCATTCGCACTCTATCGCCAGGCGACAATTCGCTCTGGCGAATGGATGTTACTCTGCGATTTCACTAAAATGTGGATTACTGAACGTTACCTCTTTCGCCAGACTTGCCTTCGCCAGCTAAGACCAGGTGAAGTGCAATGGAGTGCATATATCTTCCTCAATCTCCTGTTACTTACATCATATTCCTCAGTGGAAAAAGCATCAAACCAAAAAATGCTGGTGTCTTTTCCTTTTTTCAGAGTGATAGCCTGCAAAAGTCCTTAAAATTTTTTTTTGAGTAACCGGGTTCCCCCGTACATTTTATAACTTGTGAAACATTAACTATACAGTGGGCTCATGTGTAGGGCATTATAACAACTCTAATGTCTTTATTAAGGTTCTCTGGACATGTGTAATTAACAGTGGAAATATAATATATTTGCTGCAACATATAACAGAAAGACGTCTATTCAACTTTAAATTTCCCACCGTATAAAAATGAACCGGAGCGCAAGACCACTAGCGAATTTGCAATAGGCAGAAATAACTGCTAGCGCCTCATTAGCTTGGAATTGCTCGCATTGGCGAAGTAACGCTAGCGAAAAGTCGTCAGCGTTCGGCGCGCGCGTCGATACTCTACTTTTTAGTGAATTAGCGTTGTATGAGCGAATTTTTGCCTGGTGAAGTGTGGTGATGAGTGCAAAGCAGTTGCTTGTGACTTTTCGCTGGTTATTGAATCTGCCCGTGCCTTATAATTTGGCTATATGCATTTATCAAATTTTTTTTAGCCCAGAAGCACCCATGTACTCAGTTTTGGAAAAAGCACACCCAGTATTTGGAGGTGCTTCTTAAGGTGGGAAGGGGAAAGGTTATATGCTAAACCTTTTCAAAGCACTGATAAAAAATGTGTTAGGCTTTATTTGGCTCATTTATCAACACTGGGCAAATGTGCACCTGGGCAGGAACCAATGGCATATTATAATATAACCCAGAGCTACATCTATTGCTGGATGCAAAAAAATCCAATCAAGTGTCTAAGCATATGTCATGGTTGATGCCTTGCCCATTAAATAAGCCAGAGGGGTCAATTGAACATATTTATCATTTCTCCTGTATGCATTGACTGAAAAAGGTCTCAGGGCATGGGATTGGGTCCAGTTTTATTTAATTTGTTTATTAATGACTATGGGGAGGGTATTGTAAGTAATGTATCAGTGTTTGCAGATGACACAAAACTTTCCAGCCCAATAAATTCCATCAAGCATGTGGCATCCTTGCAACACGATCTTGACAAACTGGCAATCTGGGCAGCTAAGTGGCAAATGAGATTCAATGTTGATAAATGTAAAGTCACGCACCTGGGATATAAAAATATCCAAGCCACTTACTGTATACCCTTAATGGGACTGCACTAGGCATATCCATTATGGAAAAGGCCTTGGAGTCCTTGTAGATAAACTTGGCTGTAGCAAGCAATGCCAGTCAGCAGCATCAAGGGCAAATAAGGTCTTGAGCTGTATTAAAAGGGGCATAGAGTCAAGGGAGGAGGGGGTCATTCTTCTACTGTATAGAGCACTGGTAAGGCCCCATCTAGAATATGCTGTACAGTTTTGGTCTCCATCACTCAAACAGGACATTATTGTATTAGAGAGGGTACAGAGAAGGGCAACTAAGCTGGTAAAAGGTATGGGAAATCTTAGCTATGAGGAAAGACTGGCCAAATTGGGGATGTTCACGCTGGAGAAGAGGCGCTTAAGGGGTGATATGATAACTATGTATAAATATATAAGGGGGTCATATAATAATCTCTCTAATGCTTTACTTACCAGTAGGTCTTTTCAGCTGACACAAGGTCACCCATTCCGTTTAGAAGAAAAGCGGTTCCGCCTAAATATTCGGAGGGGTTTTTTTACAGTGAGAGCTGTGAAGATGTGGAATTATCTCCCTGAATCAGTTGTACAGGCTGATACATTAGATAGCTTTAAGAAGGGGTTGGGTGGCTTTTTAGCAAGTGAGGGAATACAGGGTTATGGGAAATAGCTCATAGAGCAAGTTGATCCAGGGACTAGTCCGATTGCCATTTTGGAGTCAGGAAGAATTTTTTCCCCCTCTAAAGCAAATTGGAGAGGCTTCAGATGGTTTTTTTTGCCTTCCTCTGGATCAACTGGCAGTTGGGCAGGTTAAAAAAAAGTTAAACGGTTGAACTTGATGGACGTGTGTCTTTTTTCAACCTAACTTACTATGTTACTTCTGTAAAAATGAAAGCAACAGGGGTGGATGGTGAACTTTTTATATGACTTACAGATGACTTTCCATTGGACAACCTATAATTACTTATAGATATAGGGGTTGCCGCCTGTGCTGAGGCCAGGGATGTTGGAGGGCAGACTGTCCACTTTAAACCAGACGGATGGCAACCCTATGGATATATATAGCAGTTGGTCTGTTTTTGGGGGGCTAAGCCCCTTTAATCTTAGTTATGCTCCAACTTTGAAAAGCAAAGATCTTATTTTTTGTTATTGGTGTTATTGGCAACTTCACTGGTGCAGCTATGTTAGTAAATCAGTCCCCTTAGTGTCTGTAGTGCTACAAAACCGTGTTATTTCAAATGATGCACCTTTCACTATAAGAATAAAGCCAAAATAATTAATTATTTAATTACTGATAGGGGACAATATCCCTTTTTAATCTCTCCCATATCTGCTTTGGCAATGTTTTGTAAAAAAAAAATGTTGGATTTCTCCGTATCATCCTCAATAACAGGGCCTGATACTCTGGTGCATTTAAAATAGCCCTTTCTAGTATATTTCATAATCTCTGCACTGCATCAATCATGAATTCTCCATTCTGTCTTCCAAATTGCACCTACCAAATATAAATCTGTCTGGGTGCATTGATTATTCTCCAGCCAGAAATGTCCCTGGCTTATGTAATAAGGCTTGTGTCTCCCAAAAAGCATTGCCTGCCAGACCTTTCCTGATATTCATAATATGAAATATATTTCTAGAAGAACAATGACACACAGAAATCCCTGTGCTGAATTCAGGACCAGGAGGATGCCAATATCTTGGTCTGCTCTTGTACCTGAATTGTAAAGGACTTCTCAGAAATAATTGACATTATATTCCATGAATTCACACCGTACAGCTAGTAAGGTAAAGTAGACTTGACTTGAGCGACATTATTAAAGGATATTTTACTAAATAGTTTGAACTATTTCTTTTAGTGCCTCCGGAAGACTAGAAAATTCTGGACGTCTGGCCGGACAGAGCTCAGCTCCACAGTCTTTTAGACAGACCACTTCAAGCACAGAAAGCACAAAAGATATGAAAAGCCATGCTTCACCTTCCCACCAACAACCAGACATCTCAAGGAGAACTCTGCAGGTGGAAAAAGGTCCAAGAACTGGAAGATCACCTTCTGTATCCCCAGATAGAGCCACCACCCCGACTTCTCCATATTCTGTCCCACAGATTGCTCCTCTTCCCAGTAGCACTGTTTGCCCTATATGCAACACAACAGACCTCACCTCCTCGCCTAACCAGCCAAACTTCAACACTTGTACTCAATGTCACAATGAAGTGTGCAACCAGTGTGGGTTCAACCCTAACCCTCATCTCACAGAGGTAACAGTTGTTTTGCTTCTTCAGTCTTAACTGCTGTTCTTAAAGGGATGGTTCACCTTGAAGTTAACTTTTAGGGGGTTATTTACTAAACTCTGAATACAAAAATCATGAAACATTTTTGATATTTTTTTTATAAAATTTGACTTTTAAAAAAATCTGAAAATCCGGCATCTCAGACCTGTCGAGGTTGCATATAAGTCAATGGAAGAAGTCCCAATGATTTTTTGATGTGCACTGGGTTTCATGCAATACCCCAAAGTTTTCGGGTGAAAATTCCAAAAAAATCATGAAAATCGGATGAAAAAATCCGAAAACATTGTGAAAATCAGATTTTTTTACCGCAAAGCAAATTTTCGGGAAAATGTAATAGTAAATAAGCGTAAATAACCCAATAGGATTTGATCAGAGTTTGCAGCAGAAAATATTGGGATAAATTCGGACTTTGATAAATAACCCCCTAAGCATGTTATAGAGTGGTCTATAGAGTTATAGCTCTTGAATTATATGCCTTCTTCTTCTGACTCTTTCCAGTTTTCAAATGGGGGTCACTGACCCCATCTAAAAAAACAAATGCTCTGTAAGCCTACACATTTCTTTTTATTGCTACTTTTTATTACTCATCTTTTTATTCAGACCCTCTCCTATTCATATTCAAATCAATGCATGGCTGTTAGGGTAATTTGGACCCTAGCAACCAGATTGCCAAAATTGCAAACTGGAGAGCTGCTGAATAAAAAGTTAAATAACTCAAAATAACACAATTCAAAAAAAAAAACAAATTGCAAATTGTCTCAGAATATCACTGATTATTAGGGTACCTATGATGGCTGTCTAGAATTCTACACAAGTCTACAAATTTGCTTTTATTTAAAGAAAACTGCCATAAAAATATTTTCTTTTGTTTCCTATGTTTCCCAAAGTAGCATGGGTTTGTTGTTTTCATGTCAAGGTAAGTCAGTCAGATGTACTTGAAACTGTGAATTAATCAATCCAATGAAAATCTTTGTAGATCGCATGCAAATCACAGATAAGCACTGAGAATCACTGTGATTTGTGCCATTCAAATTGACTCACAAATCGATTTAACTGGCACAAATTGCAGTGATTAGGATGAAATGACGGTTATCCCAAAATGATTAGCTGGGCTCTGCTTATGATTACTGTCAAATACTTAATGACCTTCCTGTATGGTATAATGGCTTTATCCTCAAAAGCCAAAGGATGAAAACATTTTTCCACAGTTATTTAAGAAATTATTTAATATTGTTATATACTGTATAACAGACTCATTATTTAAATTGCAACAAACAAAAATGCTTTTGAAATTATATATTTGTCCATAGATTTTTTTGATCTGACCCTGAACCTGTATAAGTGGCCTTTCCTTGTCTTTTAAATATATACAGTAGGTTTATGGCTTGTTATCCAGAATGCTTAGGACCTGGGTTTTTCCGGATAACAGAGCTTTCTCTAATTTGGATCTTTATACCTTAAGTCAGGGATCCCCAACCTTTTGAACGAGTGAGCAACATTCAGAAGTAGAAGGGGTTGGGGAGCAACACTAGCATGAAAAATTGTTCTTGGGGTGCCAAATAAGTGCTGTGATTGGCCATTTAGTAGCCCCTTTGTGGATTATCAACCTAGATTGAGGCTCTGTTTGGCAGTGCACCTAGTTTTTATACAACCAAAACTTGCCTTCAAGCCAGGAATTCAAAAATAAGCTCCTGCTTTGAGGCCACTGAGAGCAACATCCAAGGGGTTGGAGAGCAACATGTTGCTCACGAGCTACTGGTTGGGGACCACTGCCTTAAGTCTACTAGAAAATCATGTAAACATTAAATAAACCCAATGGGCTGGTTTTGCTTTCAATAAGGATGGTTTGAATCAAGTACAAGGTACTGTTTTATTATTATAGAGAAAATAGAAAAATTATTTATTATTACAGAGAAAAAAGTAAAATCATTTTAAAAAAATTTGGATTATTTGGAGTCTATGGGAGACAGCCTTTCCTAATTCAGAGCTTTCTGGATACTTTGTTTGCAGATAATAGATCCCATACCTGTATGTATATATATATATATATATATATGTAGAAGGATCTGCACTCCTTCCACCAGTGCAGATCCTTCCACCAATGTACACTTCATTTTTGATCCTGCCCAAATTGATCCAAGTTGGTGTGCTGACACACAGCCAGGGGCGATCCTGGCCCCTCCGCCGCCTGAGGCAGCACCACTTGCTGCTGCCTCCCCTCCCCTGGAAATTCGCTCTTAAAGTACCAGGAGCAGCATTTTTGCCGCCCCTGGTACCTAGTGGGGTTGCTGCCTCATTGGCGAAGCACCCCTGCACACAGCTGTATATATATGTATGTATATATATGTATGTATATATATATATATATATATATATATATATATATATATATATATATATATATATATATATATATAGTCCATGCTGTTTTAGCACCATGCTTAGCTTAGTTGTATTGCCTTTCCCTTGTCTCCAATAACCCGTGCTTTAGGTATGCCCTTCATGCCTGGCAGAACATTCTCAGAAGGTCCCATCCAAGTCTTCTTGACAATTCCGTAATTTACTGATTGCGTCTGGAGTCATTACAGTGTGCCCATTAACACCTGCTGTTTACCGAGGGAACTGAGAGATGAATTGCAATGAGCATAATGGGAATGTGATTTAATTAAGCAAATGTGAGGTCTTTAGCTAAACTGCTGATTTCTTTGCTTGGATGGAAGAATTTTTTTTCTTACGCCAGGAAAATTTGGTCCAGAAGAAGTGGCAAAGCCAAAGTGCCTGCTTAGTGTTTTTTCCAAGAGACTAATTTCTCTGCAGCTTTACTGTCCTGTCTCACATGCTTCATTACCATTTTGTTAGTCGGTAAAGGCAAATTGTGTCTGACAGTGTGCAAACCTGCAGCAGAGAGTTGAAAGAGGTTTTGCTATGAAACACTACTGTTATGTTGTCTGATCACAGGGAATCATCAAGACTATATATATATATAAATACATGCTCTTCAAATATAAGCATTCAGTGTGTAATACCAGAAACACATTATACACAGCTGATCCTCAGCTTTAGTGTTGACTTTTATTTAGGGATGCACCGAATCCAGAATTCAGTTCGGGATTCGGCCAGGATTCGGTGTTTTTCAGCAGGATTCTGCCAAATCCTTCTGCCCGGGCCGAACCGAATCCTAATTTGCATATGCAAATTAGGGGCAGGGAGGGAAATCACGTGACTTTTTGTCACAAAGTCGAAAAGTATTAGACGAGCACTCTGTATCCATCCATAAGGTTACAAAGCAAACTTTATTTTAAACAAGTTAAAATCATCAGATCCCTGACGTATGTCACAAAACAAGGAAATATTTTTTCCCCTTCCCACCCCTAATTTGCATATGCAAATTAGGATTAGGATTCAGTTCGGTATTTGGCCGAAGCTTTCGCGAAGGTATCCAAAATAATGGTTTCGGTGCATCCCTACTTTTATTACAAAATTATTCAAGATCATAAACCTAAAGAAAGATAAGTTAAGAAAAGGCTTGATCCTTTGGGTGCCTATTTGTTAGAAACCCTCTAGTGATTGTAATTGAATAAATCAGACTCTGAGCTGATGCTCCTCTTTGCTGAAAAAACACTGACCTGGGTATTTTATTGCGAGATGTTTTTTCTCTTATCTGGGATTGTTGCTCTGGCTGGAGGCTTTGTGCAAGTGTAGTGGAGCAAAAGTCCAGATTTCTTACTTAAAATTCCAATTTTACTCTACTGCACATGCACAAAGCCCAGACCAGCCACAAGGCATCTCTATGAAAGGCAAGAATATGGCAGCAGGGAATTCACTAGCAAAGTACCTGGAGCTGGCATGTTTTTCAGCAAACAGAAGCACCAGCCCATTTAGATAACAAGTTGTCTAATTCCAGACAGTATCATTCTGTGGCTACTAAAGCAAATAAAGTGCTGACAAAAAAAGGGCATTAACTCAAGGGAAGAAAACATAATTTTGCCACTTTATAGGTCCCTGGTAAGGCCTCATCTGGAGTATGCAGTGCAGTTTTGGACTCCAGTCCTTAAGAGGGATATAAATGAGCTGGAGAGAGTGCAGAGACTAAGTGCAACTAAACTGGTTAGAGGGATGGAAGACTTCAATTATCAGAGTAGACTGTCAAGGTTGGGGTTGTTCTCTCTGGAGAAACAACACTTGCGAGGGACATAATTCCTGTGTAGAAGTACATTAGAGGGGAGGGTTTTTTCTCTATAAAGAGGAGCAACGCACCAGAGGCCACCGCTTTAGACTAGAGGAAGGGAAGCAGCGTAGGTGGTTCTTCATAGTGAGGACAGTGAGGTTGGGGAATGCACTGCCGGGTGATGTTGCGATGACTGATTCTGTTAATGCCTTTAAGAATGGCTTGGATGATTTGTTGGACAAGCACAATATCCAAGGCTAACTGCTGAAACAAATCACTGCAAGTAGGATTCTGTCCTTTGTCAGCTTGCTGATAGTACTCTTGGCCTGGTTTGTGTTCACTTATCTTATTAATTTATTACATTATCCCCTGGACGGGAAGCACTAAAGAGTATTTGCCTGAAGTTTTAAACAATGGATCTACATTATGGGGCACATTTACCAAGGGTCGAATTTTGAAGTGCTAAAACTTCGAAATTCGACCATCGAATTGAAAAAATTCGATAGTCTACGGTTTTTTTTGGATTAAATTTAGCAATTTTCGATTGAATTAAAATCGATCGATCATAGAAACTAACGATTTAATCGATCGATCGAAACGTTTTTCAAAAAATAAACTTTGACTTAGAAAGTCAAAGTTGGCTATAGGTTCTAGGAGGTCCCCATAGGCTAACATAGCAATTCGGAAGGTTTAAGGTGGCGAAGTGTCGAAGTCGAAGTTTTTTAAAGAGACAGTACTTCAATTTTCGAATGGTCGAATATTCAAAGTTTTTTTCAATTCCAGTTGAAGTCGAATTTGGCCTATTCCATGGTCGAGGTACCCAAAAATTACTTCTAAATTCTATGTTTTTGAATTCGAAAATTCACTTTGAATTCACTTCGACCCTTAGTAAATGTGCCCCTAAATCTATAAATAATCCCAAGAACCCTTAGTCATGTTCTCATGCCATTGGTTCCTTTGCACATCAACTATTTCAGCAGCTCAGGAGTTGCTTTTTTTGTGTTGCTTCAGTGAAAGCGCAAGTGAAATACAATACTTCTATAAAGGGAAAGTTAAGCGAGCATGATCACCTAACTATTCAGGCAGTATATTGCAATCTTTAGAACTACAATGCTTTGCAGTTGTGACCTCATTTAGGCAGGGCAAAGCAGCATGATACTGGAATTCAATTACATTTCTTTTCCACGACAGTGCTTCTTTGCTAGAAATAGCCTTTGAGAACACATCTTGAAGCAACGTTTGGAGAAAGTGGAAACAGGGGAAATGACATTTGACAAGCTAATCATTTGTAGCAAGCATATTTTAAAAACTCCCAAGTATAGCAATAATATAAAAGAACATTTAAGATGTCCAACCTTGTTGCATTGCAGTCAGCAAACCTCTGCCAACCAGAACTATGTACCATATTCATAAAAGTATGTGGAGGCCTCAAAGCTGTCAGGTTTTGTGCACTTGATCTGATGCTTATGATGATGTACCCAGATCTTGCACATGATGCATAGGTCAATGTGGTCTAGTAGGGTTTTTCAGAAAAAAAGCCGAAATTTGTAGAGATTTGTGTTATGAAAAAACATTTGGTTTAGGCCAAATGTTTAGACTGAGAGTTGATGTGCACAGTGTTCCATATACCTTAGAAAGTTATTAAAATGGGTATTTGCAGCTAGGCTTGAGACTTACCTTTGTCACCTACCAACCTCCAATATATATTATCTCTCCGCCCTATTCATAAAACTGCCATAAAATTATGTTTGAAGCCAATATTATTGACAAGCAAGATAAAAATATAGGAAGGCCGATATCTTTTTGCAGAAAAGTTCTCAACCCTACAGGTCAGGAAGGTAGAATTCCAACATGCTGGAAACCCTGTTCTCCGCTGATGCAAAGTTATGAACTGAAGGCATTGCCTGTCATTGAATAACGTGTTCATACTTTAGGGAATTTCCATGCAGGGTTAGAGTATAGAATGAGACTGAAGCACTCACTTCCAAGACTACACATGAAGGTCCACAGGAGAATTAGTTTTAAAAGAACCTATTGGGCGGCACAGTATTTCAAGAGATTGGCATTAAATTATAGTGCATGCAAAATATTTTCTTAAAGGGGGTGGTTCACCAATAAGTTAACTTTTAGTATGTCATAGAATGGCTAATTCTAAGCAACCTTTCAACTGGCTTTCATATTTTATTTGTTATAGTTTTTAAATTATTTGCCTTTTTCTTCTGACTCGTTCCAGCTTTCAAATAGGGGTCACTGACCCCATCTATAATATAAAAGCTCTGTAAGACTACTAATGTATTGCTATTACAGGTATGGGACCTGTTACCCAGAATGCTCTGTATCTGGGGTTTTCCAGATTTTTCCTTAATTTGGATCTTCATACTTAAGACTACTAAAGAATCATGGAAACATTAAATAAACCCAATAGACTGGTTTTGCTTCCACTAAAGATTAATTATATCTTAGTTTGGATAAAGTACAATGTGTTGTTTTATTATTACAGAGAAAAAGGAAATTATTTTGGAAAATTTGGATTATTTGGATAAAACGGAGTTTATGGGAGACAGACATTCTGTAATTCAGAGCTTTGTGGATAACAGGTTTCTGGATAATGTGTCCCATACCTGTACTACTTTTTTATTACTCACCTTTCTATCCAGGACCTTTCCTATTCATATTCAAATAAATACATGGTTGTTAGGGTAAGATGGACCCTAGAAACCAGATTGCTGAAATTGCAAACTGGAGAGCTGCTAAATAAAAAGCTAAATCATTTAAAAAAACACAATAATAAAAAAATGAAAAAGTTATTGTCACAGAATATCACTCTCTACATGATACTAAAAGTGAATTTAAAGGTGAATAACTTTAAAAGACAAGTCAAGTTTTTTTAATAATATTTTGTCTTTTGGTGCAACATTTTGGAAATAAAAAGAGGGACAAAAAAGTTGTTGGCGAATTTTTTTGTGGCCACACCCCCTAATTACCATGTTTAATTTACAAAATTTGGCAGGTAATGAAAGTTTGAACATATTTCTGTGTTTTTTTTCCAGTTATTACAGTTTTGCTAATGAAGGTGAATTACCCTTTTAGCTGAGTCTAACTTCTCCGAAGAGACCTGTTATCTTATATTGTTACAATTACTTAGTTGCTTATCTCAAAATTGTTACAAAGGTCTCTTACCTGCAGCTGTGGCTGTTTTGGGCTCTCTGCCAAAAGTCAATTAAGTTAGAAACATTGATTCTTTTTATGCCTGTTCATTGCAAAGAAAATCGGGACTTTCCAGTACAAACGAGGGACTGTGGGTTGAGCTGTCAAAAGAGGGACTGTCCCTCTAAAAACGGGACAGTTGGGAGGTATACTTACCCTGCCCACCATGATGTTAAATTAGATGTAGCGCTATTTATGGATCAGTAAAAAATAGAATTTTATACACTTGAAGTTAGTGAAGAATGTTTCTGAAATGCTTTTCTGGTCAGTGCAGTGTTTCCAGGTTCACAAGACTCTATGTGCATATCCAGTAAATACAGCAAAAAGGACCCATACCTCCAAAATATTTATTACTGAATGCAGAAAAAACAGTATTTTCTGCACTCCACAATAAATGTTTTGGAGGTACAGGTACTTGTTTGTTCCAACTAAGTTGTGCGTCTTTTTGCTGTGTCTCCTATTTATGGATCAGATTAGGAGCAGTCCAAACAGGCACAAGAGGAATGCATCTGTGGCTATTCCTTTGCTCCACATCCAGAGAGCACTGACTGAGCTAAGGAACTCTAGCACTCAGTGACATAACTACAGAGGAGACAGACCCTGTGGCTGCAGGGGGACCAGAAGGTATAGGGGCTCCATGAGGCCCTAAATCATATACAATTTCAATATATAGTGATAAAACAGGTCAACTTCCAGAAATTATGGGTGTCTAAAAAAATGATTTGCTGTGGGGCCCAGTAATATCTAGTTATGCCACTGCTAGTCCTAGTCACCCACTATGGGGCAAATTTACTTACCTCCGGATTTGCTCCAGCATTGCCTTCGCCGCACTTCGGCAGGCGTAGATTCTCCAGGGCTGTGCAAATTCACGAAGATCCAAAGTTGCGCACAAGTTACCAATCTTTTTTTGGAGCAATCCCTGTCTACTCTATTGCACTTTGCCTGATCTGAGGTGGCGAAGTAAAGTCTGGCGCAAGAGGTAACATTCACGAAAATCTGCAACTTAGTGAATTAGGTCCATTCGCCATAGCGTAGCTTCGCCTGGCATAAGGGTGCGAAGTAGCACTAGAGTAGGTCCACTTCACTAGCAAATTTACACCAGCACCTGTTAGTAAATCAGCGAAGTGGCAAAATGGTGTCACGCTGGCAAATTTTCGCTAGCTTTAGCCACTTCGCCCTTAAGTAGATTTGCCCCTATGTGTTGAGGCTCTAACTCTTGATGGGTGCTTTATCTATCGATATCTGCTCTGCACCTTAACTTTCCATTAACATTCATTTCTCTACTTTTTTTTAGTTATAGCAGCACCACTAGCTCAAAAAATTCGATCTTTCAATATTGAATATGGAAATTTGTGTTTTCGTATGAGTAATTGTTTACTGCTAATGCTTTCTTTTTTTAATGGAATTGAATTAATCAAGGCTACAGCTGCCTCCCACATTCAAACGCTTTCCTGCTGCGCAATTTCTGTAATCGATGGCAGCTATGGAAATCAAGTTTTCCCTTTGACCAAGCCTTACTATACTTGAAAGCGGTGATTTGAATGTACGCAAAACATTTCTAGTACTACCTACCTCAATTGTTCCCTCAGTGCTCTAACCTGATTGAGTCACAGCTTCTCCAAATGAGCAGCTCCGCAGAAAGCCGTGTAATGTAAGCACATTAGTCCCTGCTCTGCGTGCTGCACCGGAAATCTTGTCTAAAAAGGCAATTTCATTACATTCTTTTACAATGTAAACTTTGTACTATAATAAGGAATTGAAATAGTGCACTGATCAATAAAGTTGCATATTGATGACTCATCATATTAATCATTTTGAAGTATTCAAAGGAAAATAATTACATTCATTTTAGTATTGAACCTCAACATGAAACTGTGGGAACTGTCTTCAAAAACTGCACATTCTTTTGCTGTTTTCCAGATGTAGAATTTATTCTTTTATTTATAAAGGATAGGACATTATATTCACTCCAGTAACTATACACTTCTGCACCCTATTAAGCATTCAGCCCTTGTGTCTACCAAAGTGCATGAAGAGTTCGGAGGGAATAACCAAAGTAATGGTCAAACTGAAGCAATAGATGATGGGCATTGTGTAATGAAAGGCACTAAGTTTGCCCAGGAGCAGTAGCCCATAGCAAACAATCAGCAGGTAGTATTTACTGGTCACCTGTTTAAAATCAAACATCTCATTGGTTGCTATGCTCCTTGGCAAACTTAGTGAATTTTATTACATATAGGGGGATATGTTTAAAGAGATAACTGCCTTTTATTAAAAAAAAAAAATACAGTGAAAGTGGGAATATTGAAAGGTCAAGAGGACAGAGGTAAAGGAAGAGAGGTACATGATTGAAAATATTAGCTCAGGGACAATAGGAATTAAAATATAGCAAAATATAGCACTAGGAATTAAATATAGGGAATATTGAAGGGTCAAGAGAGGTAAAGAAAGAGAGCTACATGAAGGAAAATAGTAGCTCAGGGACAATAAGAATTAAAATATATCTGACACTTCTGCAGTCCCTCTCACTCAAGAGGAGGACTGGCTTCTTGTTAAAAGGGTGCCTATATTAAACCCTAGGTCCTATCACATTATAGTAATATCCCATTCCTAGCCAAGACAGCAGAGATCTGTTATCTGAGAGGGCCTCTATGGGTCCAACCATGGCCTCATAAGAAATAGCAGGTCTGGTCTTTTGCACAAAATTCAAGTTCTACCTTGGTGTTATTTTTTTCTTCTGGTTGTGGATGAGGTGCTGCTCCTCAAAAACACATTTCATTGGGCTGTCAGCTTTAGGCCCTACTCTACCTTAATCCTTAAAGCCTTTTTTAACGTTGGGACTTAATCTACCATAAATGAAGCCTTAAACCACACTGGATTTAGTCTGTCAACAATACTACAACTAATTATACAACTAATTTACATACAGGTATGGGACCTGTTATTGAGAATGCTTGTATACACCTGTTAATGTGGAGCGCTCACCTCACTGATACACACTTTTTGTAGTGTCAGGTGCTGGACTGGAGGACCTACTCCTGTCGCAGGGTCATAACAATATGTAAAAAGTAATCAGCAGCACACTGTGTTTAAATTGCAAAAGTGCACCAAAAATGTATTTAGCCCACATCATACAAATAGGCAATGTTTCGGACCTACCTGGCCCTTTATCAAGCTTGATAAAGGGCCAGGTGGGCCCGAGGTGCACTTTTGCAACTTAAACACAGTGTGCTGCTGGTTCCTTTTTGCATTGAGAATGCTTGTGACTTGGGTTTTTTTGGATAAGGGGTCTTTCCATAATGTGGATCTCCATACCTTAAGTCTACTAAAAACATTAATTTAAACATTAAACCCAAAAGCATTGTTTTGCTTCTAAAAAGGATTAATTATACATCTCCAGAACTTTTATTAAAAACACATACATTTCTTTGAGATGGAGCCTCATACAGAGAATGAGTGATTAACCTTCATCTATTTCCAGATCACCAGCCAGATGCGTTTTGTACTTCAGTGGGCACTTAATCATGGGCTCCTGCCAACTATATTGTCTTTCCTACTCTGAATGCGATCTAAGCATCCTTTCTAAAACAGTCGTTTGCTTTCTTTCATCCTTTGAAATCTTACCTTGTCCATGTACTGAGAGTTTATGAAAACAACCAAAGTATTTAAAGACCCATCTGTGCACATACTGGAATATAATTCATTCAACCTGTCAGTAACATTGCAGTGGACAAGATTATGTTGAACTTTGCAGTACTATTATATCCCCCACTTCTTTTGACAGGGAAAATAACAGAAAAAACAGAATGTAGTTTAGCCTGACACTTCCAGGTAAATTATTCATAGGCATAACAGTACTTACACCTCTAAAGAACATATGCTGTTCTTGTACATTAATGGCCAGCGAGTTGAGAAAACTGGATGTTTGTTACCAGGTTGAGAAATGGGATATTTATTTTCTAAAAACAACCATGGCAGATGGGTTTATAATTACCGCCAATCTTAATTACATATGTTAAATGATTCTCTGGAGGGTGGTGATTTAAAAATAGTGTTTAGAAAAGTAGTCTTCTAACCTAGTTAGAAACCTATGACTAGTTAGAAACCTATGACCGTATGTTTGACCTATGCATATTTGCATTTATGTGTAGATATCTGGTACACTGCCCGATTGTAAAGAAATGTCTCCATAACTAGTGGTCATAAATGCATCCAGTATTGGCAGAGCTTACTTTGTTGAACCATCTGTTGAGCTGAGTGGTTCCTAAATTGTGGGGGACTTTGAGCCATGGCAAAAGGTCTCAGCCTGGATGATAAAGGTATGGGACCTGTTATTTCGAATACTTGAGACCTGGGGTTTTCCTGATTTCAGATCTTACTGTAATTTGGATCTTTATACCTTACGTCTACTAGAAAATCATGTAAACATTAAATAAACCCAATAGGCTGGTTTTACTTCCAATAAGGATTAATTATATCTTAGTTTGGATCAAGCACAAGCTACTTTTATATTATTACAGAGAAAATTATTTTAAAAAATTTGGATTATTTGGATAAAATGTAATCTATAGGAGACACCCTTTCTGTAATTCGGAGATTAATAAATAATGGGTTTCCGGATAATAGATCCCATACCTGTAGTTATGGTAACATTTTACAAGAATGCATATTTCCTCTCTTAGATACATCTGAAAGATCAGTTTGATCCAATAGGGGGGAGGAACAGTTCAGTGTTAAATAAAAACTGGGTAAATAGGATGTGCAAAATAAAAAAATGTTTCTAATATAGTTAGTTAGCCAAAAATGTAATGTGTAAAGGCTGGAGTGACTGGATAGCTAACATAGAACAGAACACTACTTCCTGCTTTGCAGCTCTCTAACTTTAAGGGGCATATTTATCATGCCGTGTAAAACAAAATTCACCTAAAAAAGGGTGTAAAAAGCTGTGTAAATGTGTGTCATTTTATGCCATGCAAACGCCAGATTTATTTCCGGTGCAAGTCACTCTAAGAAAAAAATGCATAAAAATATTGTTTTTACACTGTGAGGCCTGGTGATGTGTGGTGTATTATCCCGCTGTTTTTATACACAGCATAATAAATATGTCCCTTAGTTAGTAACATGGCCACATGGGACATAACTGTTCAGTGAGTTTGCAATTGATCCTTAGCATTCAGCTCAGATTCAAAAGCAAATAGTTATGACCCATGAGCTCCCCCCCTCCAGTCACTGATTGGTTACTGCCTGGTAACCAATCAGTGGAAACCAAGAGAGCTGCAAAGCAGGAAGTAGTGTTATAACTATTATGTTAGACATCCAGTCACTCCAGCCTTTATACATTACATTTTTGCTAAACCTTGGCCACACCTTGACAGCTGTGCATAGGAAGTACCAAAGCTATATAGCAATAATAACTAAGATCCACAAAATGGTATTAAGACAGAGAAGAAGATTGTAAGCATCGTCCATATTGTGGCTCTGAGACCACGTCCACTCAGTAGTGGGAGATAAGGGTATGTTGTGAGGACCATGACGCTGCCCTGCTCACCACCTTGATAGGAGCGCCCATATGCACTGCTCAAAAGAGGAAATGCCTCTAGTAGAATGGGCACTGATTCTCTGGCTTTATCAGCCATCTTGATAAAGCGCTTTTGGAAATAGCCATCCCCTTCCTTCCTTCTGCCAGAAAGAAGAATAATCTATCCAATTTTCTGATATCTTTGTTGCACTAAGGGCCTATTTAAGAATGCTTGAGTCTTCGGGTCTAAAAAACCACACGAGAGTCCATAAACTCTTGCAGGGTTTCTTCATTCAAATACCCAGGTTTTTGTGTTCTCTGGTATAAAATCTATATCTAAACCTGCCAAGCTTTTTATTTGTTGGTCAGGGGGAAAAAAACCTGCATGGCAAGAGGCCAAGGTATGCGATGGAAGAAACCACTCAAGAGTTTAGGAACAGTTTTTTGGACCTGAAGGCTCAAGCATTCTTAAATTGAAACCCTATATAATGCCTCAGACATCTAACCAGGTCTAAGTCTGCAACCTAGGTTCTTCTTCCATTTGTAAGAAAGAAAATAATACCTTAGGCTTGAAATCAGGAACAAACCTGATCTCAAGAGTAATGCCATCACAATGCTGCACTACTGTTCCCTAACTGCAGCCCCAGTCCCATAAAGTAAAAAAGGAAAATCATTGTCCTTCTGGAATCTGGATGGGATGCTAACACAGGTCGGTAAGGCTGAGGGGATGGAGGGACAGACACTCCCATTTCCTCAGTGAGGAAGATCCCTAACATATTAGCAGGGAAAGAGGACATAATGTCCAAAATTGAAAAGGCCCTGTTGCCTCCAGATAAAAACAAAACATCTTTCCTTAAAGGACAAGGAAAGCTTTATTAAAGAAGTAGGCTAGAAATGTTGTACATTATGTTTTGGGCTTCTATACCAGCCCCAGACAACCAAAGCCATTTAGCAGGGAAGATTTGTGCCTCCAAATATGCCCCAGTAGCTCCCCATCTTCTTTTCTGCTGATTCACTGCACATGCTCTGCGCTGCTGTCACTTACTGAGCTTAGGGACCCACTCACAATATACAGTACACATAGAATAGAAATGTCACAATATAAGGCTGATTAGTAATTAATAGAGATAATTACTATATGGCAGCACAGAAACCAGTGCAAATAGCATCAGAATTTAATAATCAGCCCTGTAGCATCAGCTTATATTACAGGCCAACCTCATTTTCTGCTTGATAATTAGTGATGACCCCTAAGCTTAGCTTCTCAACAGCTGCTCAGAGACCACTGAGCATGTGAGTGCTGCAGACACTTTCAAAGATGGTGACCCCCTGTGACAAGTTTAAAGTCCCGGATCATTGCTGCTATTGACAAGCTGAAACTTTAGGCTGGTGCAATAAGTTCAGTATATAAAATATGGCATATTTAGCCATATTCATTTTTAGGGTTTAGTTCTCCTTTAAGTCACAGGAGTAAGCAGAAGGACAAAGTGAGAAATTTTAGGAGTGGGTCCTTCTAGTTGGGACAAGGGGAGATGTTTACCCATACATTGCTGGTGTGGTCAGGTTTAAAAACTTTGTACCAAGCTGATTTCTTCATATCCTATGACATCTCCATGACCCAAAAGTAAATGCCTTCATATTCATGATTTGCTAATAAAGGCACAGTGTTTGCTTTACATTGAGATGCTGATAAGTATTTAATATTATCTGACTTTGGATGACCTGGAATTTCTAGGAGCTTTCCAAAACACTTTAAATGTATATTGCTTTTGGTACTGTTTTCAAATGCTGCAAGCTGTCAGAAACTGAAAATAGGCTGCGTGATTGCTCTTTTTGTATAGCTTTCTTGCTTAGTCACCTAATGGGTCTTCTGTCTAAAGGAAATTATGGAGCATCCTAGAACTGTAATAGTCCCTTTTTTCTTCTTCTACCATTATGCAGGCTTATTTTCTGCAGAACAAGGTGGCACTTGGCATTAAAATGCTTTTGAGAAGATAGAACAAAAACTCTCTTTTTGCATATTGATTGATCTGCTATGCTGCTGTTATGAGCAATGCAGGCATTTAGAGCTTGCTTTATAGCTGTATAGGGAGAAACATAAAAATATAGGAAGGCAGGTATTTGTTAAATAAAAAGTAGAAACCCTAGATCCAGATCTGTGCATGTGAGCACTAATGGTAACCTAATATTTGCACCCTGCAGTATTGACATCAGGTTCATGAATCCAGTGCAGGGAGTAGGATAGTAATGTATGAATGGTTGTGACCCTAAAACCTCATTTTGTTCCCATACCCCTTCTACCTGCTTATAACAGGGGGCAGGAAGGAATCCACAAGTTATTACTTTATTCTTTCCTTTGTGTTAATGCATATGTTTATAGTATATGTGTTTAGGAGGCATGTTAAGGGGTTCTCTCATTCTCCGGTTACGGGTAGCATGCAGCCTGGTCATTAATCATTTTTGGACAGCCTATATTGTATATATGTTCCTCTGAGAACTGATCATTAATTGTAAGACAGCGAATTCCCTGTTCCTGTTTAACTGGCATTTATTTGGGCCAATAATTATGTAAAGTTATTTTGTAATCTAAAATGTATTTTTGACCAAAAATTTACAGTGACGACAAAATAACACCTGTCATGTTTACAAATTAAATTTTGTCCTCAAAAAACACACATTTTAACATTTAGAAACATGGGGGGCAAGGTGCGAAGTGCCAGTTTTTTTGGCAACTTTTTTTGTCACTTTTCATCTGCTAATGTTCATATTTAAATGTAAGTAAAATGAAAAAATTGCATTAGGTGTAAGGGTTTGGAAAGATGTTGGCTCAACACTAAGGGGCCCATTTACTTAGCTCGAGTGAAGGAATAGAGGAAAAAAAACTTTGAATTTCGAATGTTTTTTTTGCTACTTCGACCATCGAATGGGCTACTTCGACCTTCGACTACAACTTCGAATCGAATGATTCGAACTAAAAATCGTTCGACTATTCGACCATTCGATAGTGGAAGTACTGTCTCTTTAAAAAAAAACTTCAACCCCCTAGTTCGCCACCTAAAAGCTCTACAAGAATATTGTTACATGTAGGATGCTAATTCGATAGAACGATAGATAGATAGATAGATAGATAGATAGATAGATAGATAGATAGATAGATTAAAAAATAGATAGATGATAGATAGATAGATAGATAGATAGATAGATAGATAGATAATAGATAGATAGATAGATAGATAGATAGATAGATAGATAGATAGATAATAGATAGATAGATAGATAGATAATAGATAGATAGATAGATAGATAGATAGATAGATAGATGATTGATAGATAGATAGATAGATAGATAGATAGATAGATAGATTGATAGATAGGAGTGTCCTAGCTATTACCCCTATCAATAACAGTGACCTGTATAAATCTGTGCTGTGTTTATTATCTTCATTTGGGTTTACTCTTCTTTACTGTTACAAAATACTTGTGGTTAAGAGAAAATTATGATTGTCTTCAGTACTACTGAAATAACCACCTTGTCTGGGAATTAAGAGATTCTATGTGGGACAAAGTATCTTTAAGAAAGAAAAACATAATCACTCTTCTCGCAGTCAAGTCCTACTGTATGCATTTAGTGCTGATTACCCTATAAACAGCATTATATGTCAATATTTGTACAGCCGCTCAGCTTCTTGGGGATTATACTAATCAAAAGACTCACAGTTTCCATGCAGCCTCTTTAATTAAGTTAATTCAGACATTAGTGTTTTACCAAGAGACTCTCTCAAGGGGCAAATATTTCATTTATTGCCACTTATTCAAAATACTTCTTTACTTTTGAATTTGTAAGCAAGTGTTTTCCTTTTCAGAATGAAGATCAGCCATGCCATATTGTGAAAGGGTGGCTTGGAATGTATGAAATATATTTTCCTTGTATTGTAATCATAATGAGAGATGTGTGTTGTGCCATTACTATGATCCTTAACACTAACACCTGCACAGGCCCAAACTATAAAGAGCTATAGTGCTATAAAGAGGGTGCTGTTTTAATAAGGATGCATCACCTTGAATCCATATAATTTTGTCAAGTGAATTTACTTAGCATGTGTGGTGCAATAGAGTTGTACATGTATGCAAAGCTTTGGTGTCTAACTATATACAGCATAAAGAAGAATAACATGTGAAAGCCTCTAAAAATGTATTTTTGTTTTAATCTCAAAGGTGAAGGAATGGCTGTGCTTGAACTGTCAGATGCAGAGGGCTCTGGGGATGGACATGACTACTGCTACGAGATCAAAAAGCCAGCAGCAACTGCATTCTCCTATTCTCTCTCCATCACAGTCTCCTGCCAAACAAGCTAAACCCCATGCTTCTCCTCAGCACACACAGCAGCAGCAACAATCAACCCCACAACATCAACCACTGCCCAAATCACAGCTTCAGTCTCATCCTCAGCTGCTTCCACAGTCTCAACAACATCAGCATGTGCAACAAGCCCAGCCACACCAACATCCTCAGCAGCAGCCTCAACCAGAAACCCATCAACAGAAGCCCCAATACCAATCACAAACCCAAAGTAAACTGCATTCTCAAAACCAACAACAAGCTCCTAAACCTCAGAGCCATCATCCGTCACCGTCATATGTACAAGCAGGTAAAGAAACGCCACATGGAAGTGGACGGATGGAAAACATTCATAGTTCTTCTACCCCATTGCCTCAACAAGCAAAAACTCAACCAACTCAGCAACGAGAGCCGATAAGCCAAGCCTATCCAAAATCCACCGCTCCTCAGGAAGTTTTGCGATCTTCACCACAACATCAACCAGTAGAGCAAAGAAAAACTGTAGGTAGCTCTCCAGCGAAAACTCCAGCAGCTTCATCACATGGAGCCCAAGATCAAAACCAGGAAGGTCTCACCGGAAAATTATTTGGCTTTGGGGCCTCACTTTTGAACCAGGCGAGCACACTTATTTCTGTTCCAGCAGAAACCGCCCCACAAAGCCAACAGTCCCCTGGCAAAGTGCCTCCAAAAATAGTCTTTAGTGATGCAAGCAAGGACAGTAGCGCTAAACCACAGGGACCCATGTCTGCCGTACCCAGCAGAGTTGAGAGCTCCCCTGTTCATAGACAAGGGAAAATTGAACATGTTAAGCCAAAGGATGTGCCGAAAGTCATGTGCCCATTGTGTAAAACAGAACTTAATGTGGGTTCCAGTGAGCCCACTAATTACAATACCTGCACGTCATGTAAAAAACAAGTGTGCAACATGTGTGGATTCAACCCAACCCCTCACCTGCAGGAGGTAAGGAAAATACAATTATTGACATTTATTTATTGAGACTGTGGATTATAGTTCAAGATTATTTATTTAGACTGTAGAATTTCATGGGATTAAAGATGAAAGGTAAACAAAAACTAGCATCACGGTATAAGGTGATTATCAGAAGGTGGCATGGCCTTTCACTCACAGATAAATCACTCAGTATTCATAAGTCTCTCTGTGATTGCCCCCCAAAGTTTCATTTGAGATCTCTCCTACATTCTAAAATCTGCATTTATTTTTATTGAATTTGGTTTTGCTAGATCTAGAATATACCAGCACTAAAACATTTTTGTGAGTAAAGCTGGGCACATAACCAGTCCTTCCATTTGGATTTTTTTGTGTGTAGCAAGTTTCAAGAAGAATCATCATGGATTCATTTTTGCAGTACGCAGGATTATTTTCTCATTTGCTGGAATTGTTTACAAAGGAAAGGTATGCATAATAATTACAAGGCAGTATAATCTCATTACAGTGGGGCACAGGCATTATGCACCTACTTTGCTTATTCAGAGTGTATTGTAAATGCTGATGCTTTGTGAATAAATCTCTGCCATGTCAGAAGTTGCAGAGGTTTCTCTGCAGATTTGCAGCAGAGCATGGAGCACCGGTACCACTAGAATACACTCCCTTTAGGCACAAAGCTCTGGATATTGAATAGGTGGACTTCGACCCTTCCTTTGCTTTGGCTTTTATAATATATCCCCCCCCCCCGTGTCTTACAGGCAGCAGAGTTCTTTAAAAGTAATTTCCCAATTTAGTTAGCAAATGCGGTAAAAGCTGCAGAAGACAGGAACTCGTGAAACTGTTAAGCATTGCCGACCTTTGTAGTAATTACTTTTGATAAGATGTTAAATTCACTTACCAGGTCAATATCAAGGCTTCAGCAAAGATTTGGAACAGATAACCTAATGTGGTAAAATAGGAGCTGGTCAGGCATTTTTCTGCCATTGATATCTGGTGTTTACACTGATCATTTTGCTTTGCAGATGTGCTTCCTTCTAATGAAAACAAATGTATTGTAGTAACACCTTGAAAATACACATGAACCATGTTTCCTCTTTCTGGGCAGCATTCTAAGTGAATGTTCAGAAGCTAAGGGTGCTCTTTCAAACATCTCTCCTTTGTCTCATAGGGAAATAGCGATAATGGAAAATAAGGGAGGCTTGGGGTAAGAAATGCATCAATTAGGGACGTTCTTTATAACAGTCAGCCTTCAGATGTTGATCTTCTTTTGTTCTTCTTGTCCTGATCATTTACAGAGAGTAACCTTGGAGTTGCACAATGGAGTTGTGAAGGCCTATGATGTAGGTCTATACTACAGTACCATAGCCTACCCAAAGCTCCCATTAGTATCAGGAATTGCTTTTCATGGCCGTTCATAACAAAGCAAAATATTTTTGCAGAGTGCAATCTCGGAAGTATTTCAGAGGTGCTTACAAATGTACAAGAGATGCACAATGGAGTTGTGAAAGCCACTGATGTAGTTCTGTCCATTAGCATCAGGAATGGCTTCTCATAATGGTTTAGGCAAGAGGCTTTTGCTGAAAGCAGTCTTGGAAATATAGGTGCTTAAAATGCACAAGGGATGCACAATGGAGTTGTGAAGGCCAATGATGTAGTTCTATACTTTACTACAGTACCATGGCCTGCTCAAAGCTCCCGTTAGTATCAGGAATAGCTTCTCATGACAGAGCAGAATCTTTTTGCAGAGAGCAAACTTGCTAGTATTTTCAAAGATGCTTAAAATGCAAAAGGGATGCACAATGGGGTTGTAAAGGCCAGTTCTGTAATATATTACAATATCACAGCCTGCCCATTAGCACCAGGAATTGCTTCTCATTGTGGTTTAGGCAAGAGAAGACACCTTTGCAGAGAGCAGTTTTGGAAGTAAAAGTGCGTAAAATGCACAAAGAATGCACAATGGAGTGGTAAAGGCCAGTAGTTCTGAATGTCACTACATCAACATGGAGGTTCAGGGCAGAGCAAATTCTTTTGCCATTATAAATAAACTCCTCTAAATGAAAAAAAGTCAAGATGAAATGTGTCATGGAGAATGAAGCATGCTGTCAATAACAGGGGACCAAGTATTTTGATGGCACCACAACTTTCTGATAGGAGTACCAATAGAGCAAATCATTGGCACCTTGTATTAGTGCAGCCACAGAGGCATTTTACGAAAGCAAATCAGATTGCCAGGGATCAAGTAGAGCATCTGAGGTAAGAAACTGAACTAGCCTTAAGCCGAGTAGGCAGCTGTATACAAGCTTTCCAAGAAGCTTAGAGGAAGCAGATGAACCATTCCACTTCCCCTGTTTGTATTGCACAGGGAATAATACAACCAGTTAAAAGTGGCAGTTTCCATCTCCAACTTGTTACTTAATCATACTGTACGTCTTTCCCGAAGCATCAATGGTGATGTGTCATGCTGGTTACTTAAGGTCCCTGGTGGATTTGCCTTACAATGTTGTTGGTTACCTGGCTATAAAGAAGCACTTTCTGTTGCATAATGCAGTGTCATTGACAGCCGCACTTGTAGAAATTTCGAGTCAGCTCAAATGCCCTAATTTCACAGATAAAGAGGTGCACGTACCATCAGTGGTCCATCCTCCACTCCAATGTAGTAAAAATGTTTCAGCACAGCACCCTGAGGTTAAAAATGCCTTTATTCAACTTCACATGGCAAGATAAACAGCCACACTTACAGGCATGACATGTTTAAAAGCATTTATTTCCTCCTCGATACTTTCCCTTAAAGGACTAGTACCATCAAAAAACACATTATTATGTAGAGGTGGACATTTTTTATTTGCTTCAAATGTACATTTGCAGTTTATAGAAATAAGCTGCTTTGTAGCCATGGGCACAGCCATCCAAGCTGAGATTTAGCTATAGGGGAAACATTTCTAAAACAGATACAGGTATGGGATTCGTTATCCGAAAACCCATTATTCAGAAAGCTCTGAATTACGGGAAGGCCATCTCCCATAGACTCCATTATAATCAAAAAATTCCAATTTTGAAAAATGATTTCATTTTAAAATAGTACCTTGAACTTGATCCAGGCTAAGATGTAATTAATCCTTATTGGAGCTAAAAACAACCCTATTGGGTTAAATTGATGTTGAAATAATTTTTAGCAGACTTACGGTATGGCGATCTAAATTATAATTATAGAACGGTCCTTTATTTGGAAAACTCCAGATCCCAGGCATTCAGCAACTGGTTCTATACACATCTAGTATTGGTAAATCTAAAAACAACTGGACTTGCTGAGTAATCAATGAAGACGTTTCACTACTCATCCGAGCAGCTTCTTCAGTTCAACTGACTGGTGTGGGAAGTTCTCTGAACTAAAGAAGCTGCTCGGATGAGTAGTGAAACGTCTTCATTGATTACTCAGCAAGTCCAGTTGTTTTTAGATTTACCTATACTAGATATACCATGACCAGGATGAATGAAAATCTTCATAGTCATATGGTTCCATACATGTATACCTGTAAAAGGTATACATGTATGGAATATAAAAAAAAAATGTAAGAAAAATAATATATATATATATATATATATATATATATATATATATATATATATATATATATATATATATATATATATATATATATATATAATCAACTTGTGGCAGCTGCACTCCAATCCGGAATCTTTCAATCAAATCTGGGTGCTTGATCCAAAGTGTTGCATATAATCTTAATGAAAAGATCTACATAAAACCGACGTTTGGGGCCTTTTTCCTTGAATGGGCCGAAACGTCGAATTTATGTACACAATAAAAGAACTTTGAATTTTGCACACAATGGAGTGCGGATCTTTTCATTAAGATTATATCTATCTATCTATATATATATATATATATATATATATATATATATATATATATATATATAAATATATATAAAAAGCAGTGGTGCAGGCTGCACACCTTCAGGAAGAAATAAACACCTGGGAGCTCTATGCAAAAAAATAATACAGTCCGTCCAATTGGCTGGCACTCTCGGGATTTTCATAAAAGGTCAAACGGTTGATATAGTGAAAAAAAGATCAGGTTTATTAATATAATATATATATATTACAATGACAGAGGATCGCACTTACAGGACTTAATGTTTATTGGAGCAAAATGCTAACGTTTCGGCTAGCACTCGAGGGGGCAAATTTACTAAAGGGCGAAGTGACTAACGCTGGGGAATATTTTCTAGCGTGACATCATTTCGGGACTTCGCAGATGGCGTAAATTCGCTAGCGAAGGAGATAGATTGCAGAGCTACTTCGCACTCCAATGCTAAGCGAATTTTTGCTCTGGCGAATGGACGTAACTACGCAAATTCACTAAGATGTAGATTTTAATGAACGTTACCTCTTGCGCCAGATTTGCCTTCGCCACCTCAGACCCCCCTACATTTCCTTACATAAAGCACATAAACTATACACTGGGCACATGTGTAGGGCATTATAAGAACATTATTTTTTTTATTAAGGTTTCCTGGGCTTGCGTAGTGTAATGTATTTGCTGCAACATATACGTCCATTGAAATCTAATTTCTCGCCATATGCAAATTAGCCAACGCTAGCGCAATTTCACTTTGCTTGCCGAATTAACGCTAGCAAAACTTCGCCATCGTTTGGTGCCCTGGACGCAACTTCGTATTTTAGTGAGCTAGCGTTGTCCTTGCGAATTTTTGCCTGGCAAAGTGTGGCGATGTGAACTAAGTTGTCGCTGGCGAATTTCCTCAGGTTACTGAATTTGCCCCTTAGCTCTTTGCTCCAATAAACACCAGAATTTTTGCATTAAGTCCTGTGAGTGCAATCATCTGTCTACATTGTACTGTATTTTCTGGCGATTGCACCCAGTGATATCACTAAGCTCCGATTATAACCGAGGACATCACTAAGCACCGTTTATAAGGATATTATTTACAGGATATTGATGACTCTTGTGTATTATATATATATATATATCTTTTTTTAATGGCATTATTTTCCTTTAAAGAATCAAATGACATAAGCAAGAAATACTTGTTTAGAATGTTTCCCGCCCACAATGAATAGTCTGCATGGAACAATGAGACTGCTCAGAAAATGTTTTTCTTTACAGATAATAAACACAATAGTCATTGATTGCCTATGTATCTCTTCGTATTAAAAGTCTGAGCACAATCGGCTGATTGGGCGCTATTCACTTGAATAAAAGAAAACTCCTGAAATGCTGTTGTTTTCCGCGTGAAGATAATAGCAAGGAAAGGATTTTGGCAACATAAAAACCCTCTTCCGATTCAGGTGATTAGAGGCACAGCAATGGCAAAAACAAGTTGAGCTGAGTATGAGTTATTATGAGTTATAACTCATAATAAATAAATTATACATATTTGGAATTGTTTTTAATTTTCTCCCCTTTTTTGAATTTATACGTAGCAGTGTCGGACTGGGATGCCAGGGGCCCAACAGAAAACCTTGTACCTTGGGCCCACTGGAAAACCATAGACTGTGGGACCACTTTTCAAACTATTATTCCTCCTCTCCTCTCTCAAACTCTTTATTCTCTTAGGGGCAAATTCATCATGGGTCGAATATCGAGGGTTAATTAACCCTCGATATTCGACTGGGAATTAAAATCCTTTGACTTCGAATATCGAAGTCGAAGGATTTTAGCGCAAATAGTTCGATCGAACGATTCAAATCCTTAACGATTAAATCCTTCGAATCGAACGATTCGAAGGATTTTAATCCAACGATCGAAGGATTATCCTTCGACCAAAAAAACTAAGGAAAGCCTATGGGGAAGGTCCCCGTAGGCTAACATTGAGTTCGGTAGGTTTTAGATGGCGAACTAGGGGGTCGAAGTTTTCTCTTAAAGAGACAGTACTTCGACTATCGAATAGTCGAATAGTCGAACGATTTTTAGTTCAAATCCTTCGATTCGAAGTCGAAGGTCGAAGTAGCCCATTCGATGGTCGAAGTAGCCCAAAAAACACTTTGAAATTCGAAGTTTTTTTACTTCGAATCCTTCACTCGAGCTTGGTGAATTGGCCCCTTAGTCTTGTATTACTTACTTCAACTTCTACACTATATTCTTCCATTATTAATTATTTTTTCCCCATAAAGAAATAGGGAATGACCATGAAATAGGCTAAATGGTTAGAAGCCAGAGGGCCCACTGACACCTGTGCCCACCTGGTATCCCTGTGGGCCAGTCCGACACTGATACGTAGTTTCGATTTTGCTGTATGTCTAGTACTGCACCTGCCCCCCAAAAGTACAATAACAGATCTATCCCACAAATGCTGTTTTTAATATATCTTAGTAGAATAGGCCCTAAAACAAATTTGCCGTGGGCAGGGGTGCTTCGCCAATGAGGCAAGTTGAGGCTGTCGCCTCAGGCGGCAGCGCCCCACTAGGTACCAGGGGCAGCAAAAATGCTGCTCCTGGTACTTTAAGGGCGAATTTTTGGGGGAGGGGGGCAGCAGCAACTGCTGCTGCCTCAGGCAGCGGAGGGGCCAGGATCACCCCTGGCCGTGGGCCCCAGTAACATTATTACTATTATTATTATTATTAACATGTATTTATATAGCGCCAACATATTCGTAGCACTGTACATCTAGTTACACCACTGTCTCCTGCTCATATACTCATGTTAAAGTCTATGGACCCTTTTGTTTGAGTAGGGTGCTCTTGCCCTCGGTGGATAAAGAGCAATGAGTGGGGTGTGACCCTGGGGAAAAGCAGACTGACTTCTACATTCACAAACTAACTGTAAATATATTTATTACAGAAAATTTAAATTCAGTAACATTTTTGAAGGTGAGTTCCCCTTTATACAAAAAGCCAAGGTTGCAGATTCAGAGACCAAGGGTAACAGTTGTTCTGCACAATCCTCTGACAGCAGGAAAAAAAATCAATGCAGATTAAGCTGTTTAAAACTGCTCGGCTAGCTTTGTATACTGCAGTATAATGTGCATACACAATGCTCCAACTTTCCCTCTCACTTCTGTTTGCACGCATTGCTGCCCAAAAATAACTTTGCGTTTATGGCTGTGTTAATTCTTTCTGACAAAACCCAGGCACTTCCTGCAGATGTATAGAGAATATGACAACAGGGATTCCCTTTGTTAAGGTGGCCATACATGGATAGATCCGCTCGTTTGGCGCCAAACGAGCGGATCTCCCTCCGATATGCCCACCTCGAGGTGGGCAATATCGGGCTGATCCGATCGTGGGACCTAGGGCCCAACAATCGGATCCTAGCGTTCGCAAACGGGCGGTCGGATCGCGGGACCGCATCAACGAACAGATGAGGCCGCGATCCAACGGGATTTTTAATCCCATCCGATCGAAACCTGGCCGACTTTCAGCCAGATCTCGATCGGGGAAGCCCGTCGGGGGCCCCCATACATGGGCCAATAAGCTGCCGACTCGGTCTGTCGGCAGCTTTTATCGGCCCGTGTATGGCCACCTTTACTGAGTCAGTAAAGCTGGGCTAACACTACTGGCTATAGGGAACGTGCTTTAGGTTTGCCCTGACCACCAGCTTCAGAAGAACTCCTTTATAAGGATGGACTTGTTAAATCATCATTGGTTTTCATTTTTTGTGGTTTTCAGATAACAATATTTTTAGCTTTTTGTGCAGCAGCTCTCCTGCTTGTATCTTTCTGGTTGCTATGGTCTAATTTACCCCAGCAACCCAGGCAGTGCTTTAAATGAGACACTGGAATATGAACAGTAGAGGACCTGAATAAAAAGAAAAGTAATAAAAAGCAGACGAACAGCTGCTTGATGTTTATATTTCCCAGATGGAAGAAGGCGATTGTGCTCTATATAATGAGCATTGTTCCACCACAAGCATTGTACAATAAGTATTAAGTATAAGATAAGTCATATGAGGGCCTGTCCCTAGGTTTCTACCAGAGAACAATGTAATTAATACCTTTTTGCAATTAGGACGAATGTCACCTAAACAATATTTTCTCTAGCAATGAAACCATTTCTCATGAGTAAAGCTGTATATTGTTTTTTTTTTAATAAGGCAATGCTTTATGTGCAACAGGGCTTACATTATAAACTGGGCAGCTACCTATGGATCTGTGTATGAACTTGTCTATAGGATTCTAATTCGCCTTATATTTTGGGCTGCTTCAAAGCTGTCTTCCTCGTCCTGCTTATATACTCTCATTTCCCAATCCACTGCTTTCCAGCCTTCACTGTATATTCAGCAAAGGGCAGGATCTGTTATATCCCTTGGTCACCTCTTGAGCTGACCTAGGCAGCGGGTTGGTTGACTCTTCTAGAACAGTCTATCCCTAAATATCAGAAGCACCCCATAATAGACCTTTTTATATTCCTTAAAGTAAACCTTTAAAATAAGTGAATGTAAAACTAATGAGGGGGGTATTCTAGGCACTTTTGTCATTTACATTCATTATTTTGTTTTTATTCCAAGATATTAAGGGATACATGTACTGTTAATATGAATGAATTTTGTTACAACAGCGCCACCTACTGGTCATTCCCCACCAGTCTGACCACCAAGTAGTCAAGGAAGTTGTCAGGAGAAAGAAAGAGGCTTCTGATTAGGAATACAATTAAAAATCTTTCTAACATCTTTCCTAAGCAGAAGAACATCAGAGCAGCCTCTTTCTCCTGACAACTTCCTTGACTACTTGGTGGTCAGACTGGTGGGAAAATGAACAAATAACAAAATAAATAACATTTCTTAGAATAGCCCCTCATCAGTTTTACATTCACTTATTTTAAAGGTTTACTTATCCTTTAAAGGGGTTGTTCACCTTGAAGTTAACTTTTAGTATGATGTAAAGAGTGATATTCTGTGACAATTTGCAATTGGTTTTCATTTTGTTTCATTATTTAGCTTTTTATTCAGCAGCTCTCTAGTTTGCAGTTTCAGCAATCTGGCTGCTGGGGTGCAAATTACCCTAGCTAGCACGTACTTTTTTGAAAAACAGACTGGGATATGAATAGGAGAGGGTCTGAAAAGAAAAATGAGCAATAAAAAGTAATAATAACAGAGCATTACAGAGCCTTACAGAGCATTTGTTTTTAGATGGAGTCAGTTACCCCCCCTCCCCATTTCAAGAAGGCATTTCATTCAAAACTATATAAACAAAAAAATAAAGACCAATTGATAATTTGTTTAGAACTGGCAACTCTATAACATACTAATACTTAACTTAAAGGTGAACCACCCCTTAAAAGGGACTGCTTTCTTGAAAAGTATGCTAGTATTTGCTTTCTCTTGAAGGTGGGGTCCCAACCTTTTTTTTTTTTTTTACCCATTAGTTACATTTAGATGTGAAAAGAGTTGGGGAGCAAAGCAAGCATGACAATTATCCTAGAAGGTGCAACATAAGTGCTGTGATTGGCTCTTTGGTAGCCCCTATGTGGACCGGAAGCTACAGGAGTCTCTGTTTGGCAGCTCACCTGGTTTTTATACAACCAAAACTTGCCTCCAAGCCAGGAATTCAAAAATAAGCCCCTGCTTTGAGGCCACTGGGAGCAACATCCAAGGGGTTGGGGAGCAACATGTTGAAGTAAGGGAGTCTAGGAAAGGAGAACTATTGATTGGCTATGGAACATCAGGGAACAAACAGGACGGGTGTAGAGTAGAGTATAATTGCTAGTGGCTAGGAAGGGTTAGATAGCTTTCAGGAAGGAGATTTGTTCCTACTGTGATAGAAGTAATGGGTTGTGTCTGTTTATTTTGTTGGCATTTAAACAAGCAACTGTTGTATCTCTTTACATGCATATCCACAAGCTATTATCCATTGCTTTCTGTCTGTCTCCTGGGACCCTTCTTATGGTATCTTCTTAATGCATTCTAATAATTATCATGTGCTATGAATCTTTAATGCCATTGAATGTTGGCCTTTCCACCCCCATTGCCTGAGTATTGTAGTGGGGGGGGAGGTTGCATATAGACATTATGGTTGACCGTGCATCAACCAGAGGTCCCTTACATCTTTATATAACTAAATAGCAATAGGACCCAGAACAAATGCTGACTCTTTCATGCACATAACTGTAATACCTTCCAAGAGCTGTTGAAGCTCCCCAAGGTGGAATCTCTTGCAGAAGACAAGTGAGTCGCTGCAGGTCATCGTTCTTCCTGTTATTTGAGCCATTTACTCGGTTGCTTTGATTTTTCCTGAATACTCCATTTTGTCACAAGGTTTTCATCAGATGCACTTAATATATCACTGGTACATCAAATGAAGTGAATTCTGTCATCTCTGTCATTTATTCCCTGCAGATTTTTAAACTTTGATGCCTATTACCCTTAGCACCTATTACATTGATTACCTGCAGTTACATGTCACATTGAATGCAATGGCCTTGTAGCAGCCTGGTAAATACATTATTGTCTTCCTTCACTGTCTCAGCAACAAAAGCAGAAGCTAAATAATTGATCAACTTATGCTATATGTATGCTGTCTTTAGCATTTTGTCCATGTCAGGGATCTGGCATATAACTCACCTTCAGGCCATAGATATCTATTGACTACAATAGCCAGTCACCTTAGGGAGGTTATTTCTGTTGTCCATTGTTTGCCATCCAGTGTGACTATTGGACTTTCCATAATTAGGAGCTGTCTGGATAACAGGTTTCCGGATAACAGATCCCATACATGTAGTACCTGTACATAGGCAAGTGTAGAGCTTAGTAAATTGCACTATCTTATTTCTTCTGAATCTTTCCAGCTTTCAGTGGGGGGTCACTGACCCCAGCTAAAAATCAAATGGTCTGTAAGGCTACAAATGTATTGTTATTGCTACTTTTTATTACTCATCTTTCTATTCAGGCCTCTCCTATTTATATTCCAGTCTCCTATTCAAATCAATGCAAACTGGAGAGCAGCTAATAAAAAACTAATTATCTCAGAAATCACTGATAATAAAAAAACAAAAACCAATTGCAAATTATCTCAGAATATCACTCTCTACATCATAGTAAATGCTAATTTATAGGTGAACAACCCCTGTAAAGCTTACACTGGAAACATTAAGTTCAGTGGTTAATTCGTATTTATTTTTTACCCCCCTCCCCTGGATCATGTTTATTTTGTTGGAACTCCTGTCTGTTCCTGCTCTTTTGCACTACTGTTCTTATTATAGGGCTGGTGGCAGGGTCTTGTATACACATGCACACTAGCACACAGTAATGTTGGCTATTAATGGCCCTTAAATTCTTTTATATAGGTTCACACAAGCATTCCCAAGTTCCCTAAGTTCCACGAGAAATATCCACCTAGAAAACTTGAGTCGATATCCAAGTCTTCTGCCAATATTGGTCGGCTCTTTTCCCAACATACACGCACCGAATATCGTACGGAAATTTGTTTCGTCTGATATTATATGTGCGTCTATGGCCACCTAAACTAGAAAACTTTCATCCCTCTCGTCTGAAGTACTGCATCTATTGAACATCTTTGCTGTTATGTCTATTCTACCACTGGTATATGTAGGAGGCTGAGGCTTACTACTCTTAAATTATAATGGATCTGATTTTCTACTTATATCATCAAATAGCCATGCAGTGGTCTGATCCTACCCAAGCTTGAAACGTTGTTTAGTGTTGTTGTTATCCAAATGAGGAATTGTCAAAATTTTACTATTTGTGACTAAGGTTTCATGAAGCTAGCACCTGTAAGCATTGCTACTAAATTAAAGGAGAACTAAACCCCCAAGGTACAAAAGCCCCCCTAAACTGTCATCCATTGTCCCTCCACCTTACCCCCCTCCTATAGTCCCAAATGCACATGCTCCTGCAGAGTCAGTGGCAGTGAACAGACCTGAAGAGAATGTGAATGGGCAGAAGATGTGCTGGGGACCTCCATTGATTTGCTCTGCGTTTTAAACACAGGTTTCCAAATAGGAGTGCCATTCTACGTAATACACTGGGTTGGGAGGGAGAGGTGATTATTGTACTGTACCTTGGAGTGATTTTGTTCTCCTTTAAGCCCCTAATAAATTTCTAGGGCTTCTAGGTTATTCATCAGTATCACTAAAGGGGATGCTTATAAAACATTCATATATAAGGCCGGCACTTACAGTACTGCTGCGTGTGCACAGTTTTAACAACACTATATTTTCTTCCTGGACTGATAAGGAGCCTGGAGCACTGAGCAATTGGTTTAGCCAAAACCAGAATTCTACATAACTGATAGAAATATATAAATCTCTGAAGCAGGCATCAAGTTATCCAGTTTATATGAGACCAATTTGTTAGACATGTTTCTGATAAAATTAGAAGGATGGATAGATATGAAAATTAGCAGAACTGTATGGGAGCTTTGAACCCTTATTAACTGCTCCCAAGAGTCATAATTAGTAGACGTTCCTCAATCAGTGTTTGGGTTTAGAATAACATAAAACCGAGCAGATTTTTTAGGTTAACGTTCCACTTAGGCAAATGCATGTGTCCGTTCTACAGGATCTTTGCCTTATGATGATCTAGGCCAGAATATATTATTTTATTTTTTTTTATAGTTTTTTTAATTATTTGCCTTGTTCTTCTAAATCTTTCTAGCTTTGGGGGTCACTGACTCCATCTAAAAATCAAATGGTCTGTAAGGCTACACGTTCACTGTTATTAATACTTTTTTTTACTCATCTTTCTATTAAGGCCCTCTCCAATTCATATTCCAATCTCTTATTCAAATCAATGCTTGATTGCTAGGGTAATTTAGACCCTAGCAACCCGATTGCTGAAAATGCAAATTGGGGAGCTGCTGAATAAAAATCTAAATATGGTAACTCAAAAAAATGAAAACCAGTTGCACGTTTCCTCAGAATATCATTCTCTACATCAAACTAAAAGTTAATTTAAAGGTGAACAATCCTTTTAAAGTCCATATCTAAAACTAGGGCTTGACAAATTCCAACATTGTGCCATAAAGATAGTTTGCTGTTTATCTGATAAAGATAATAGAGATTTCTTGGCCAGATTGTACAAAAATAATGTGATATTGAGATGTCTATTGAGCTTCTTGACAGGCTAAGGGCCATTAATGTATAAACCATATTACCCAAAGAAGTTCAGTTCACCTTGTAGACTGTCTCCTGTAGTTTTGATGCTTTTTAATGCCTTAGAGCAGTGATCCCCAACCAGTGGCTCATGAGTAACATGTTGCTTTCCAACCCCTTGGATTTTGCTGCTAGCGGCTTCAAAGCAGATGCTTATTTTTTCATTCCTGGCTTGGGGGCAGGTTTTGATTGCATAAAAACCAGATTAAACCAGATTATGGCTAAACAAAGTCTCCTGTTGGCTGCCAATCAACGAAGCTATGAAATAGCCAATCACAGTCCTTATTTACAGAACTTTTTTCATGTTTGCGTTGCTCCCCCTACTCTTTTAACAATTTAATGTGGCTCATGGGTAAAAAAGGTTGGGGACCCCTGCCTTAGAGGATCACAGATGACCATTCAGTGCTCCAGATACACAAGTCAGAAGTACTTTATAGTATCTGCGTTTGTAATTTTCTTTTTCAATGGTATCATCTGTGAAAACATGACCAAGCTCACATTCCCACTCATATCCGTGACTCCTAGTCCTGTAAACAAAATATGTGCAGCAGTTCCGAAATGCACCAATAACAATAACAAAAAGCTCTAAAAATACGTATGGAAAAAACACAGATGGAACTGAAGCAAAATAACATAGGAATTTTCAAGCCATGATACTAATTAACTAATTAGTGATAATATTCGGTTATTGGATGACTTCATATTGTGTCATCATTTGCAATAACCCTGTGTTTATTTTGTTTTTTCATCATTCCCTCGGCTACATGGCTTTATGCCTTTCTGCTTCAGTCCCATCTCCCCGTACAGATGAAACATTCACCCTAATAATTGTTTTATTCCTCGCACTTTGTCATTATCTGTGGCCTAAATACATATGGCTGTTTGACTCTGATAACAGCATTAAAAAGGAAAGGCAAGGATAGAATAGAAGCGACGGGATTAAGAGGTGCCATATTTTGCTGATGTAGCTGCAAGTCTGAACCGTAGCCTTGTAACCGAAAGCTTTTAAAGTCTGACTATTCACAAGCACGGATTAATGGCTGCCGTTAATACTTTTCTCTCTTTTATGACTGAATTCTGTTACATGGGGGGGGGGGGAGTCGTTCCCTAGATTTTATCTGAAATGCAATTACTATAGTTTGAACTGAAGATACATCTAGAGATAAATGCATTGCATGCGATAGAATCCTGTCTTTATGGTGGATATTGTGCTTCATATTGATCCCCCAATAAATAAACATAAGGAATGGGCAACCTGGGGGCCTTTTGTATCTGTAGTGTAGCAGCTTTTATGTTATTATGGGCTACACATATTTAAAGTGAGTATGGGAAGGGGCAATCTTACTTTTATTTTTCTATGCATGTCGCCAGAGTTATCCCATGGTAGATATCTCAGGTTATGGCTGATAGTTATAGCTGTAGCCATTTGCAAAGCTACATAACTAGGACTAAAGAAAGCACTTAGCAGCAAGAAAAGAAAAGAAATAAAATAAAGAAACGGTTTTATAAGATGTTGCAGTTCAATGCATATACTGATATAGATTTCCCCAACAAACCTGCACATGCAGAGAAGGAATGAAGTCAATGATATGACCTCATGCAACTGCATAATCTAATCAGAGCTTTTGTGAATTGGAGAATAATTTCACATTACATGCGTAATTGTTAAAGTGCTTAAAAGCCATCACTCAGCTTTCCCCCATGGGAGAATTGACCTCTGAGGAGGGTATGTTCCCTTTTCAGCCTAAATTTCTGATTTCTGCATCAACTTTGAAATGGGGGGACCAGGGCCCACTGGGGCTCCCACCTCAGGGACCTGGACACCTTCCTAGGGCTCCCCCCCCACAGCCACAAGCCCCCTTCACATGAACCCCTCACCCCAGCTGTAACCCCTCTTTCCCCCGCACCTTAGTTTATCTTGATGTGGCAGCGATCAGGCTGAGGGAAAGTAAGGGTGCATCACCAGGGTGGGGACCGGGTCTGGAGGGACCACAATGTTTTTTTCTCAGTGTTCCATTAGCTCAGTCCAACTCTGCTTCTATGTATAAAAACATGGTGTAATGCATAGCATGCAAGTAGTAAGAAAACTTTAAGGTCAAGTTGAAATTTTTGAGGGTAGTTTCAGTAAATCTCAAATATTTTGTGTTTAAAAGATACTCGAGATTTATTATGCCCTTAAGCTTGAATCCAAAAAATACTCCAGCCGAAAACCTGTAGGGTCATATAGAAGTAACACTGGCACCTGAGGAAGGATCAGTTAGATCCGAAACGTAGTGCTACCAAATAAATGATCACTTGTTTGATGATATTGGTTCTCCAGAGTGACTGATTCTGATTAGTGAAGACAAGGAAGTGTTGGCGGCTCCTATGCTCTGTTTGATGAACCTGACACAGTGAGAACAAAGAGAGAGTCTTTTACCCACACCCTATTGATCATATAGAAGTAAATGGCAGAAAGTCCTTGAACCATTTGAAGATGTTTGTAGCCTGTGATCAAAAACTCTATAACTTAGAGCGATTCTAGTTTTTTTTCTGCAAAAACTTGATCAATACGAGTATTCAAGTTTTTCATCCCGATCACACTGATTCGAGTTACATTCAAGTTTTTTCATAAATAAGAAAACATTCAAGTTGTGAGTTTATTCGAGGTATAAAAACCTCACAAACTCAACCTTTGATAAATAACCCCCTAACACATTTAAACATTAAAAGAATCCGTTAGGGTTATTTTGCCACCAATATGGATTCAGGCAGAATAGTTACCATCAAGTACAAAGTACTATTTTATTATTACAGAAACAAAGGAAATTATTTATTTAAAATGATAAATATTTGCTTTAAATGAACATTATGGGAGATGCCTTCATGTAATTCAGAGCTTTCTGGATAACGGTTTCCGTATAAGGCAGTGATCCCCAACCAGTAGCTCGTGAGCAACATGTTGCTCTCCAACCCCTTGGATGTTGCTCTCAGTGGTCTCAAAGCAAGTGCTTATTTTTGGATTCCAGGCTTGGAGGCAAGTTTTAGTTGCATACAAAAACAGATGTACTGCCAAACAGTCTCCTGTAGACTGTCATTCTACATAGGGGCTACCAATATCCAAAAATAACCCTTATTTGGCACCACCCAGGAAATGTTTTCATGCTTGTGTTGCTCCCCGACTCTTTTTACATCTGAATGTTGCTCATGGGTGAAAAAGCTTGGAGATCCTGGTATAAGGCATCCCTTGCCTGTAGTTTTATCAAGTCTCTGATTTGCTTACTGCTGCCCCAGGGGAAGAGTTGGCCTTTAGTTTGATGCAAATGAAACACAAAGGTGCCTTTAAGTGATTGTATATTTAGTAAAACTCTTGTATTCACTCATTTCTAGTGGTGCTTTGGTAGTTTAGTATATTCTATATATATGTTATATATATATACATTTGCATACATATTCTTAAGTATATACACAATAAATCTGTAGAAAAGTGGATCCTAAAGTGTTTTCTATAGAATGGCAGGAGGCTGGGCAGTACCCAGAGAGATGGGAATGATGTGAGGGAATGCAGCAGGGATTTGTACTAGAAGTTATATTTAGATTGAGAAGAAATCCCTGAATGAGAATACAGGATTATGCATATTTAGGTGACTGGAGAGTTTGCCAGTGATAAACAGAATATAATCCAGTGCTTTAATTCATGCTGTGAGTTTTATAGAAGGGTGGGCTTTACTGCAACAGGATTGGGTGGTATCCTGTGCCCAGTGATGGGTAACAGGTGATCTGGTAGAAAAGGCACGACACAAGCCGTGAATAGGAGAGTGGGATCTGTGTCACAGAGCAGTGTAGTAGGCATACACAGGCTCAACATTGGATTATCTGATCAAGCATCCCTTAGGCTCATCAGTCACACCATATACAGTTTGGTCACAAACACAGGGACTTAATTGCACTGAGCCCTCACCACCCAGGGCTCTATTTGCAAAGGCCTCACTATTAATCACAGTAAAATCCCAGCTTCATCCATTTGAAACATATATATATATATATATATATATATATATATATATATATATATATATATATATACTGTTTTTGTGTTTGTGGCTTCTGTACAGTAGGGTCTATATAGCAGAATAAATGCAGTATATCCAAGAACTCCTTGCAGGATAAACGTAGAGTGAAACTTTTCACCTGCCATGGATTCAGAGCAAAATTCAGCTTTTTTCCTATAGGCAATTTTTTTTCACAAAAAATGTTTTTCCACAAAACGTTATGCTGTGAAAAAACATGCCGACCTGTTGACACCAGTGTATTTTGCACCGAAAACGTCACAACGAAAGAACACCCATTGACTTCAGCAGATTGTACAGCAGTGTTGCAAGTTTTTCTGCAAAGAATGTTATAGATTCGATTGTCACTAGTGTTAATTTGATGTAAAATACAGTATATTGCAGAATAAATGCAGTGTCAGTTTCATACACCAAAACAATACCCCACAATAAATGGTAGGATAAATACAGTGTCAAATCCCTTCACTGGAGGATACTAAAGGGATATATTGAACACGGATGCTTCACTGGAACCCTCTTTGATCCCATTTAAAATCAAAAAGATTAAAAGATGCAGCTTGCAGAGCAATGCAGAAATCTGTGCAGGGAGTTGAAGTTTTAGTTATCAATACGTCTTAAAAAAAATAGAGTTATCGGATGGTTTAGAACCAGGCCAAACTGAACTGGACATAGATATCATTATATAAAGGGATGATTTATCAGTGTTTTAAATAGATACCTACTGTTTAGCTACATAGAAAAATGCTGAAGTCTGCAGCAAAATATTGGGTGCCATAGGTGTTATATGAAGCTGGTTTTAAAGGGAAAGGTCAGCAACTCTGTGTATGAATGTTATGGGGTTACTCTTACTGTAGCTGGTAGACTCTCATCACAGGAAACTAACTGAGTAGGCCTTTACTGTAAGAAGAAGACTTTCTCACAAAGTGATGTGATGAACCAAGGCAGACTATACTAAACAACTTCTTACATAGATGATAGGTTACAGACAGGAGCACTGGAAGCCGGACTCGTTTAAACAAATAAGCACTTCTTTAGAAAATCCTCTCACATCCTTACACACACACAGTGTTCCCTTTCCAGAATCCTCCAATGTCACTGTCATGTGGAAATATACTAGCATATTATCAACTACTGAGGGGGCTCCTCTGCCAATAAAACTCTACCCCTACTTCTTTGTCCTGTCTAGTATACAGCATCCAAGCTTCTCCCAAGCTGTCTCACTACAGCTCCTTTAGGTTCTCCATAACATACTCGTGAATGCTTCAATTCCCTAACTTGCGCTCCATTGCCACCTGAACAACAGACATTCCTTGCTGCCGTACTTGTCTCTCTCTCACTCCTAGAGTGAGCTGAGACCAGGTCCAGGATGGGATTCAAAATAAACTCCACCTCCAATCCACTAAATAGTGGCATCTTACAGCAGCCCCTCTGCCATTTGCCAGAATCGACAGATTGCCAGTCAGGCCTGGCTGACAGCAATCTCCTAACTCACCTTCTAGCCCTAACAGGGTACAGCCACCCAGCTGGTCTGACTTTGTGTTCTTCAATTCTGATCTTGGGCCAAAGAGTCCATAGTCCATAGCTCCTTCACTTACTTGTACATACATGCTCCTATAGGCAGGAGAGCCTTAAGGGTTGGTGCCACTTGCTGGCTGAATTGAACTTTTTACAATTCAAATAAAATATTTGTAATCTCCTTACACACATGCTAATACTGATATATATCTATCCCTACATAAGCAAATTTCATATATTTTCTTCTTTCATTGATATAGTATAACCTTCTAAATGGTACATTTTAAATACCCCACAAGATTCCTCTTTAATAAGGTTAACAGGCATATAAGAAGGCAAAATTGCCAAGCCTGTACCATGTTGCAGGAAACTGCAGGAGACACATTGGACTCACTGAAATTGTTTGGAGATGGCAGCTAACCAAGGGTCTGCAAAACATATACTTATAGGAAACACATGTCAGGGAAAAATCACACAGGACAAGAACCACATTAGGCTGTGGATGCAATACTCTACCAACAGGTCTTCATTGTCCTTAGTTGTTATCAGCTCCATTTGACCCACCACTAGGGATGGGCGAATTTTTTCTCCTTGTTTCGCCACAAAATGATGCCCATAGACTTGTATGGCGTCATGCGTCAAACAAAAAAAAAGACGCGCGTCATAGATGCCCATAGACTTTAATGGGAAACTAAACGGGTCAAATTCGCCCATCCCTTCCCAGCTCCTCAAATCATAGTAATCTGTATATGTACCCTAACCAATAGTTAGAAACAGTCCACAAACCTCAATGCAAAATATGCCATGCATCTAAGCAGGGTGTGGGCTGCGCAAGCAGACACTTAAAAGAATGGATTAGGGAACATGAAAATCCATTATTAAATAGGATGTCAAATCAACTATAGGCAAGTGCTTTGCATGTTGCTCTGTGCATTTTCAGTGCAGCGCATAGGAATAATTAAATCAATTAGAGAATGTGATTTAATATGTGCCAATATGAAGCCTTCTTGGCTATAAACAAGTGAGTAACCACTTGTTATATATTAATTGGTCTTGAACATTCATTATTTTTATTTTATTTTTTTACCATGGTTCAGGATTTTAAATGTAAAGGGAAAATGTATTTTGATTAAGGATATTAGACACATCCATCTAGAACATGGGGATATCCAAGTTTTCTATGGGTTATTATCTGAACAATTTACCTACCTACATTTTTGAGCAAGGAAAATCCCCAGATTAAGGCTCCTGTCTAGCCTGCCAACCTACTTTGCCATCTTACATCTAGATTTGGTAAGAAAGGGAGCAGGTGAATGGATTTGGAAGTGCAATCTTTCTGAAATCTGGATCACAAGTCTATTACTAAACATTTAGAGGGTTATTTATTAAACCACAAATTTATCCGGTTGGACTTTTTGGGGAAAATTTTTTCATAATTTACTATACCACAATTATGCAAAAAGCCGGAATCTGAAAATCTGCCATCTCAGACCTGTCTAGGTCCTGTATAAGTCAATGGGAGAGGCACGTATCTCAATTTGAAGTTTTTGTGGTCTGCGCTGGGTTTAGCCTAAAAATATGACTTTTTCAGGGTTTTCAGGCAAAAACTCAAAAAAAAATTTGTGAAAAAGGCCAGAAAAAATGTATTTTTGCTCAACGTTATTGAGTTTTTTTCCGCAATCCGATTAATATGTGTTATTTTAATAATAAATAAGGTCAAATCAAACGTGGGAGTTTGGTTGTGGTTTTTTTTTTAATAAAATTTGAGATGAATTCGGATTTTAGTAAATAGCCCCCTTAAACATTAACTAAACCTGATAGGACTGTTTTGCCACCAATATTGATTCATGCAGATTAGATATAGTGATGGACAAATTTGTCCCGTTTCACTTTGCCGCGAATTTCCAGTGAAATTCGTGAAACTGGTGAAAAATTAACAAAACACTGATTTTGACGCCAGCGTAAAAATTGGCGCCATTGACGGAAAAACTTTGATGCAAATTTTCGCCAGCACATTTTTACTGCAAATTCGAGAATTTATTCGCCGGTGCTGAAACGCGTGAATTCGCGCCTGGCGAATAAATTTGCCCATCACTAATTAGTTACCATCACGGAGGAAAATGGACTGTATGGGAGATGGCATTTTTGTGATATATGGAAAACAGGTTTCCAAATACGCGGCCCCTTACCTGTTGTAGGTTACTGTCTGCACACTACTCACTGTTGGTTCAGCTATATCACAGTGGCCTCAAATGTACTTTACAATTGAGAACAAATAAAGGCTTTTGTTATGTTCAGCTTTTGATCCAGAGGGAGGCAAAAAGAAATGCCCCTAAACACCCTGCTTAACAGTAAAGACAGTATCTCTATGGTCATGGTAAAGCTCTTATTGTGGTCTCATTCAGTCTAACCCTAGTGGTGTGACCTGGAGCAACTGGTTACTGATAATCTTAAAGTGGCCATACACGGAGTCGCCAAACAAGCTTGAGGTGGGCAATATCAGGCTGATCCGATTGTGGGCCCTAGAGCCCAACGATCGGATCCTAACGAATAGTAATTGGCGGTCGGATCGCGGGACCTCATCAACGAATAGTTGCGGCCACGATCCGACGGGATTTTTCGTCCCATCCGATCGAGATCTGGCTGACTTTCGGCCAGATCTCGATCGGGGAAGCCCGTCGGGGGGCCCCATACACGGGCCAATAAGCTGCCGACACGGTCTGTCGGCAGCTTTTATCGGCCCGTGTATGGCCACCTTTAGCTGTTTTCATTTAGATCATTTCCATTAACACTGACATTAAGGGGCTCATTTAATAATGCTCAAGCCTTCGGGCTCGAGCATTCCAGTACTAAAACCACTGATTCCTAAACTCGCATGGTTTCTTCCTGGAATACTCTGGCTTCCTGCCCAGTGGGGTTTTACCCAGAGTGTTTATAAAAAAATAAAATAAATGAAGGCTTGGAACCTAAAACCTGCAAGAAGCCGAGGTATTTGATGGAAGAAACCACACGATAGTTCCTAAACTGCAAGGATCAAGCATTCTTAAATTAGCCCCCTAAGTGAGTGCTTCACCCCCCCATGAATTGCAATTGAACTACATTTTATACACTTTGAGACCTATTTATCCAAATTAGAATTTGTCTGTTTTTAGAGTTTTTGGCTTCGAATAAACTCACATTTAAATGTTTGCTTAAAGTGGAAAAGAAAACTGGAATACCTTGAAGGTTATAAGCTCAAAAAACAATTGAAAACTCAAAAGAATCTTATCATTTTTGCCTAGGACAACTTCTATTGACTTCTACATGAACTTTTGAGTGTCGATAAAAGATCCACTAAATGTATATTATCCAATTCCTATTACTGCTCTGAAAGGCTGGAATGCAATATAACATACAATACACAATATAAAATATCGCTGACTTCCAGTCTCCTGCTTTCCTGTTGCTCTTGTTGAAGTCTGAAGCCAGATAGGCCTGTTAGATGTATATCATTGCATTGGATTCATATAAATCTTGAGACGTTATGGAGTCATATAAATCTTCAGATGTTATGGATTCATATATATCTTGACGTGTAATGGGTTTGTATAAATCTTGACATGTTATCAGTGTTACATTGTGCTTTTACAAAAGGTAGTGACTTATAGGGTACCTTTTAAGTTAAGAATGCTGTATAATGGGAGTCTTTTAGGGCCTCATAAGAGCCCACCAGTTGAGCTTCCAATATAGTAGCAGCGTTGTGAGAGTTTGGGGCACACCACCACCAGACATTGACTAACTTAGAAGCAAGGTAATAGCGGAATAAGTTAGGGGCAGCCAGTCCCCCCATGTCAGCTGGATGTTGTAACATTGTCAGGGCTGTTCTAGGGGAGGAGGCAGCCCAATAGAAAGTGATCAGCAACGACCTGAGTTTCTGAAAAAAGCTTGTGGGTATGGCCACCGGGGCTTGTCGAAATATATACGTAAATTTAGGCAATAGTATCATTTTGAACAGGTTAATCCGACCTAGGAGTGTCAAGGGAAGGCTACACCATGCTTTAATTTTATTTTCAAATGTTGACAACAGTGGCTGTAAATTAAGTTCTACATATTTTCCCAGTTCCTTGTGGATCTGAACGCCCAGGTATTTAAAAGAAGAGGACCATTGGAGGGGGGCCCTGTACCTATTTTTGTCAAGCATGAAGTCATCAATGGGGAATATAATGGATTTGTTCCAGTTGATCCGCAAACCAGAGTAGGTAGTATGGGTGTCTAGCAATGCAAGCGCTGCATCTAGTGTATCATAAGGGTTTTCCAAAAACAGAATAGTATCGTCTGCATACATTGCCACCTTCTCAGTATGGGGCCCCACCTGTAAACCCCTGACCTCCACTGAGTGTTTCATGAGGGATGCTAGGGGTTCCATTGCGATAGCAAACAGCAAGGGCGAGAGGGGGCAGCCCTGCCTGGTGCCCCGTAGAAGCGAGAATGGAGAGGAGACATTTTGGTTGGTCTTAATCCTAGCTTTAGGGTTTCTGTATATGGCTCTCACCCAGTTTCTAAAGTTCGGCCCAAGTCCCATGAGTTCCATCGTGGCCCAGAGATATTGCCATTCGACAGAGTCGAAGGCCTTCTCGTTGTCCAACGCAACAATGACCCTGTGGCCGGCGTTAGTGTGAGGTGCAACAATGTTAGTAAATAGTCTACGGACATTAATGTCTGTCATTCTACCAGTAATGAACCCTGTTTGATCAGGTGATATTATTTTGGTAATAACCTGGTTCAATCTAATGGGAAGAATTTTAGCTAGGAGTTTTGCGTCTGCATTGATCAAAGATATGGGCCTATAGGAAGCACACTTATGCGGGTCTTTTCCCGGTTTCAAGATAAGGGTGATTAGAGCCTCACTCATGGTGTCAGGCAGGACACCCCCCCGCAATACACCATTGAATAGTGGGTGTTTATGATATACCTCGGGGGGGAGGCCGTCTAGGCCGGGAGATTTTCCCGATGCTAGAGAGGCAATTGCTGCACTCAGCTCTAGGTCAGTGATTGGTGCCTCAAGTATGTCTGAATCGCTCTGTGACTGGGTAAGGGAATGTTACGAAGATAGGAGTGGATCTGTGGGGCGGTATACGTTATGCAACCAGTTACTAAAGAGTCGTTGCTGTCACAAATAGCAGGGATGCTCGTCAAGGGGGTTAATTCCCTGGACAGCAAGGCCAATAATTTACCATTTTTGTCACCTGTAGCAAATACGTTGGACTTTAAGTAAAGTTGTGATTTTCTGACCTGCGTCAACTGTTTAGTATGCAAAGCTGTTTGGGCAGTAACCCAGTCATGTTTCGTTTGCGGGTTGGGGTCCTGAGTAAATACCTTTTCTGCAGTTAGTGCCTGAGCCTCTAACATATCAATTTCACGCTGATTATTTCTGTTATGGGATTTGATTTGCAGGATATACTGCCCTCGAATGTAGGCCTTCAGCGAGTCCCACAGAATTTGGGGATTAACAGAATTACTGTTGAGTTCAAGAAAGGATTCGATCTCCCCGTCTACTGCCTCAGTTACGCCCTCCTGCTGGAGCCAGTACCTATTGAGTTTCCATAGTCTATCACTAGGAATCGGGGATGTTTCAATCTGAAGTAATACCGGGGAGTGGTCTGAGATTCCCCCCGGAAGTATGTCAACCTGGGTTGTCTGTACCAGAATCTCAGGGGACCCAAAGGCCAAATCAATACGTGACATAGTGTTGTGCGAGGCAGAAAAGCATGTAAATCTCTTTTCCCCCGGGTGCTTCTCTCTCCACAAGTCAATGTAGTGAAAGGTTGACGCCCATCGAGGCAGAGAGGGAGAGGGCCTAACTCCAGGTTTCAGTCTGTCTAGAGGCTCAGACATAACAGAGTTGAAGTCCCCCATCAAAATGGTGGGTGCAAATGGCAATAGTAAAAGCTTTTCCATTAGGGTTGACAGCAGCGACTCATTGAAAGGGGGAGGAATATACACATTGATTATATTATACATTTTCCCATTCAAGTAACAGTTTAACAATATAAATCGACCCTCGCGATCCGTCACAATTTGAGACATCGTAAATTCACAGGACTTAGTTACCAGAATTGAAACCCCCCTTGCATAGGAGGAGTAGGTGGAGCAGGCCCCCAACCAGGATTTTCTCAGAGTACAGACCTTTTGGCCTTCAAGGTGGGTTTCCTGAAGAAGAATCAAATGTGGTTTAACCCTCCTAATCACCTTAAATACGATACCCCTCTTTATTGGGCTGCCCAGTCCCTGGACGTTCCAAGATAACAGTCTTACCTCCGCTATGGTCTAAAAGAGTGAGAAAGTCTCAGAGAAGGAGAGGTCATACTCACGGGGAGGTAGAGGCCGAGTAGATTGTAAATCCAATGGCAGAGAATGAGACTGCCCGAGAGTAGATAGGTAAATCCGAGTAGGACCAGAACAACGACATCCAGAAAAAGGTTCAGCAGTGGCAAAACAAAAAACATCCCCTCCCCACCCGTTCCACCCCAACTTGAGCGGGTTTCGTTCCCAAAACTATAAAGCATAACTGCAGGGGGAGGAACCAAAGGGTGTAAAACGTAGTTCTCCGGTTCCAGGGCTTTGGACGATGTAGGTCTTCGTTGCTTCTGATGCCGATGTCACTCCGAGACATGAGGCAGGAGAATTCCCTCATAATGGTAGTAGCATATCAAAACTGGAGAGCCAAATATTAGGCTTCAAGATGCACAGGACTTGGTGGTCGTTGATCTCTCGGTTGTCGGGCAGGTAAGGGTGGAGAGAAACTTGCTTCAATCCAGCGCCGCGCTTCTTCAGGAGCAGTGAAGAAAAAGGCTCTGTCATCTTTTACCACTCGTAGACGGGCAGGGAAGGACATGGAGTATGGTACTTGTAGCTTCCGTAGTCTATCTTTCACCTGATTGAATTTCAGCCTCTGATTACGGACCTCCATAGAAAAATCAGGATATATTGAAATTCTATGGTTCTCGTATTGTATGGATCCAAGGATCCTGGCTTCCCGCAATATCGCATCACGATCCTTGTAGTTGAGGATGCGGGCAATGATTGGCCTTGGTGGGTGCCCCAGGGGAGGCTCTTTCGTTGGGACTCTGTGAGGCCGTTCAATGATGAAGCATTGTGAAAAGGGTTTTTTGCCAAAGGTATGAGCGAGCCAGGATTCAACAAAAAGTTCCACTTGCTTGCCTTCTGCACGCTCAGGAATACCCACAATGCGGATATTATTCCGCCGCAGCCTGTTTTCTAAATCATCCGTTTTGGCTTGTAGGATAGAGATTTGCCGAGCATGATCCTCCAGAGTAGCACTGTATGGCCCAGTCCTATCTTCCAGGTCTGATATGCGCCTCTCAGTCTCTTGAGTGCGCTCTCTACGTTTTTGCACATCCAGTTTTACTATATTAAAGTCCGTTTTCAGCTCATCAAGCTTATTCAGTACAGAGACGTGATTAGAGCCAAGTTGTTGCATCATTTCCCCCAGAGTGGGCTCTGTGGGGGGCTCCACCTGGGTGCACGCCGCTTCCCCCAAGGGTACTGTAGTAGCAGCCATGGAATGGCAATCTGATGGTGGGGGATGTTGCTCAGGTGTTCTGGCGTATTTACTGAGGGAACGCGCTGCATTAAGGCTCACCTTGCTTAGCTGCGCAGCACCTCGTTCCAGCTCCGCCGTCTCCCACACAGTATCAGGCCCCGCGGCGCCATTTTGAGGAGGCGCATGGTGCGGCTCTGCAGATTTGGATCGTGCCGGAGTTTTTGCAGGGTTGTTTCTGCCCATGATCGACGGTACCGGACAGGCAGCAGGTACTTCACAAAGGCAGTAAGCGGCAATAGAGGCAGATGGTGAGGATTTACAGGGTAAAATCAGGGATTTCTCTCGGAGCGCTCACACTTCAGCATCTTACTCCATGCGTCGCTGGCCACGCCCCCCATAATGGGAGTCTTTTAAAAGCTACTGTATAGTATAGGAATGTCCTAATTATCGGTTATACTGGCGACAAGTCCAAGTTATTCACAACATGTCTGACTTCACTGCTGAGGTATCAGATATACAGATATGTCATCTGGAAGCAAGTGAATGAAAACACATCAGATATCCAGCCAAGGAGGATGAAACGAAATATTTAACCAGCAGCTTCCATGACCTTCATGCTCTTTCCATATACTTGAAGCTCATTTTCATTCACTTGCAGACATTGGCGTATGCACATTGCAGATAATGATTGGCAGGTTATCATGGATTGTCTGCCATATCCCTTGATAGCGGTGACATATTCTTCCCATTTTATGCTTCACCTAAGGTTATACAGTAGGAAAAGCTTAAGCTATATGTTGCAATTTTAGGTACGTGATCTTAAGTAGTGAAGGCTCATCTACAACCATAGCATAGAATGCAGACTGCATTTTTCCGGAGGCATTTCGAAATTTTACCCACAATGCAGCATTTTTGTCTCAAGATTTCAGCATAATTGGGGCCACATGCACATTATGAGAGGTGGGATGGCATCACTTCCAGTGCATCAAGGCATGGAGCTTAATAACGGCATTAGCATGAGAATTGTCTATGGAAATAACCCTCTTTAAGAACCCTGGAATTGCTGCCATGTCTAGTTTGGAAGTATCCCCAGGGTTCCCTAGCGTCAACAGGCAGACTTGAGTGTAATTTGGAGTATCTCCAAGGTTCCCTAGCATCAACACACAGACTTGAGTGTAATTCATCAGAGGAGGTGTGGTGGATACACTCCCAAAAGTACTTGCACTTGCATGGAGCATGTATAGGCGTAAGTACCTCAACTTGACCCAGATAATCAGGTCAATGATTATCCCCTTTGCATTTTTGTGTCTTTAGAGGTAATTTATGAACAGTAGGGGAGGGTGAAAGAATACTTAGGGGTCTATTGACTAAGGGTTGGGGCAGATGGGCAGAATTCGGGGAGATTGAATGAAGAATCGCTTGCGCTATTGAACTTGCGTCACTTCGATTTCCGAAGTTGCCCGAAGTTGGCAACTTCGGAAATCTAAGCACCGCGAGTACAAGTACCAGAATGGTATAAGTGTGATCTGAATTAGGATCCCCTTCACAAAACTCCTTCACATACCTCCCAACATTTTGGAAATAGAAAGCATTTAGAAAGCATTTAGACAACATTTTTTTGACCATGCCCATTTTTGTTGCCACACCTCCTAATTACCGTGTTCATTTTACAAAATTTGGTAATTCTGTAGTTTTTATGAGTTATTACAGTTTTGCTAATGAAGGTGAAATTGCCCTTTTAAGTCACAGTTTCCCCAAGAGACCTGCTTATCTTAAAGTGTTACAATCATTTCTTTGCTTATCTTAAAGTGATACAATTTCTTTGCTTATCTTAAATTGTTACAATCATTTCTTTGCTTATCTTAAATTGATACAATTTCTTTGCTTATGTAAAATTGTTACAAAAGTATTGCAGTACACCTGCTGAGTGTTCTTGGCTCTCTGCCAAAAGTCAATTACGTTTTAGAAACTTTGTATCTTTTTCTGGCTGTTCAGTGCAGGACATCAAAAAGAAAGTCGGGGACATTTCAGTAACAAATTCGCAACACAGATTAAAAAACATTTTCACTGCAAATCTATGCCAGCCAAAAAAATTGTAGTACCTACCTATATCACAGTACCCTCTTACTCTTTTAGTCTACACTTATTCTTATACACTTACTCTTATTTCCCTCTTATTATTCTGTAATGAGGTTATACACAATCCTTACTGCAACATTTGGTATTGGTATGGGATTCATTATCCCAAAACCCATTATTCCCAAAGCTCCAAATTACGGAAAGGCCATCTCCTATAGGGACAAATTAACTAACCTCTGAAAATTCGCCAGCGACAGCTTCACTCAGAGCACAACACTTCACCAGGGCAATGCTAATTCACTAAAATCTGAAGTTGCGTCCAGGGCGCCTAACGCTGTCGAAGTTGAGCTAGCGTTACTGCGCCAAGCAAAGCGAAGTTGCGATAGTGTTGCCTAATTTGCATACGTCAGGGAGTTAAAGTTCAATGGACGTATATGTTGCAACAAACACAATACACTACACAAGCCCGGGAAACCTTAATAAAAGAAAATAGAATTGTTATATTGCCCCACACATGAGCCCAGTGTATAGTTTATGTGCCATATGTAAGGAAATGTAGGGGGGAAGAGGGTTACCCCAAAAAAAATTTACACTCTTTTGCAGCCTATCACCCTGAAAAAAGTAAAAGACGCTAGCGTTTTTTTGGACTAAGAACTACATTTTGAGGAACTCCAAACTACCAGTGGCGGAACTACCAGGGGAGCAGGGGGTGCGAGCGGGCCAGGGCCCGCACCCCCTCAGGGCCTCCCGGCAGCCACTGACAAGTGTGGCCGTACGGAGGAGGGCGGGGCCCGGCTGCGCGTCACGCACCAGGGCCCGCCCCCCTCTAGTGACGCTACTGCAAACTACTCTATTGCGCTTCACCTGGTCTGAGGTGGCAAAGGCAAATCTGGTGCAAGAGCTAACATTCAGTAAAATCTGCATCTTAGTGAATTTGCGTAGTTACGTCCAATCATAAGAGCGCAAATTCGCCAGGCGCTAGGGAGTCACTTCGCCCTTAGTAAATTTGCCCCATAGACTCCACTGTAATCAAATAATCTAAATTTTAAAAATGGATTGCCTTTGTCTCTGCAATAATAAAACAGTGCCTTGTACTTGATCCAAACTAAGACATAATTAATTATTTTCCACTCACAGCCATGGATCAACCGCAGTTTTGGTGCAAAAGGTCAAATCTTTATTTGTTTAAAAGACCATTAAACAATGGCATTGGGTGCAGAGTAAAATTTACACGCTGCTGACGCGTTTCGTGACCTCTAGGGTTCACTTCCTCAGAGCAATAAGCATGAGCAGAGAATGAGCATGCTCTAAGGAAGTGACCCCTAGAGGTCACGAAACGCATCAGCAGCGTGTAAATTTTACTCTGCACCTGATGCCATTGTTTAATGGTCTTTTAAACAAATAAAGATTTGACCATTTGCACCAAAACTGCGGTTGATCCATGGCTGTGAGTGGAAAATAATTACAAGAAAGCACTTATGCCGAGTGGGAATGGCTGGGAATCCGCAAGTAAACAGGAGTTAAAGGGGAAGGAAACCTAGTCGGCGCAAACCCCCCACCCCCCCTCCCGTTTGTTGCCCACCCTCCCTTCTCCCCCTGGCCTACCCGCTGGGCAAATGCCCCTAACTTGTTACTTACCCTTCTGCGCAGGTCCAGTCCAGGGAGTTCACAGACGACATCTTCTTCCACGCGATCTTCTTCCTGCTGTGAACGGCGTTTTGGCGCATGCTCAGTAGGATCATTTCGCCGGTACGGATCTACTGCGCATGCGCCAAAAGTCACGTGCATGCGCAGTAGATCGTACCGGCGAAATGATCCTACTGCGCATGCGCCGTTCAAAGCAGGAAGAAGATCGCGTGGAAGAAGATGTCGTCGGTGAACTCCCTGGACTGGACCTGCGCAGAAGGGTAAGTAACAAGTTAGGGGCATTTGCCCAGCGGGACGGGTAGGCCAGGGGGGAGGAGGGAGGGTGGGCAACAAACGGTTGGGGGGTGGGGGCTTTGCACCGACTAGGTTTCCTCCCCTTTAAAGGTGAGGAACTCCTCGCACTAATACTGGAGAAGTAAGATATAATTAATCTTTATTGGAAGCAGAACCAACCTATTGGGCTTATTTAATGTTTACATGATTTTCCAGTTGACTTACAGTATGAAGATCCAAATTACGGAAAGATCAGTTTTCCGGAAAGCTCCAGGTCCCAAGCTTTCTGGATAACAGGTCCCATACCTGTACTCAAGTCAAATGTATGTGGTGTTAGCCATGTTGCAGAACTCCATAATCTAAGTTAGAGTTGAACCAGTGAATGTTAAATCCTAAAGTAAATCTGGATTAGTTCGAGCCACTTAATTCATGAATGCATCTTTAATTAAAAGTTATGTTGGGCAGCATTCCGCTATGATTTAATGAACTTGTAGTGCCAGGTTTCTGATTAGCTACAGTACTCTGTTTTATGATCAGTAACAAGCTTAACCTCTCTCATTATTACATTAAAATGAACACCTTTTCGGACAACTTTTTCCCTCTGAACATTTTCTCTTCTGATGTTCCCTACGGCGACATGATAATGCCACCCTTTCATGAATAACTCGGAGCTTCAAAAAAAAATGCAGTGTATAATGATCCAGTAAAAAGATATTTTAATTGTTTGGAAGATACAAACAGCTACTTAGCTGTGTCGTTTTGTATTTAGAGAAATAGTAATTATATTTGTAAATACCATGTAGAAATAAAGAATGAAAATTTAATAAAATGTTTAAATGTATTTTTGTGAAGGGCTCTAGAATTATGAGAAATCTATGTTTTACACAAAAATAACCACATTGTGTTTATACTTAATACGGGTGTCCATACTGTTGCACATTGATTGGACACCCCTACATTTTTTACCTGTAAGCAACATCCAGTTGAACAAAACATTTGGTGAAAATTTTCGCTGCGAAAATGATTCTCACAGACAAAAATTTTGTCGCCCATAAACTTCAATGCATTTCGGCAAATCTCAACGTTTCGCTAAGCGAAATGGATCAGATTCACCCATCACTAGTGAGCAACACGTATAAAAAATGCTCCTCGGTGGTGCAAAATTAGTGTTGTTATTGACCATTTAGCAGCTCGATGTGGACTGTAGCCTGCAGGAGACTCTTTTCGTCAGTTTGCCTGTTTTGTGCAACCAAAACCTGCCTCCAAGCCAAGAATTCCAAAAATAAGCACCTGCCACTGGGAGCAACAAACAAGGGGTTGATGAACACCATGTTGCTCACAAGCCACTGGTTGGGGATCACTGCCTTAGAGGTGGGTATGTCTCTTCCAAAAAGTTTAGAGACACAGCACATGTGCAGAATAAGAGGGGATGTGTTCTATCAGGTTGGAAAAACACCTGATCAAAAGAGGGAAGAGGCTCTGTGTCTGGTAAGTAGTTAGTGGAGGATGTGTTTGTGCATCTAAAAGAGCTGAGGGGAAAAGCTTATAAAGGCTGTGGCATTGAGGTGACAGGGTAATGAAATTATGGGAGAGGGGTACTGTGGCGTCTGTGGACCGAAGCAAAAGTAGGAGCCGTTAGAAAGGTGATAAGTGGGATGAATGGGGAGTGGTGATAAAGGATTGGGCCAGATTGAGGCAAGCCAGACTTAAAACAACTAAGTATTACAAATTTACAGACAAGTACATTGCTGGTAAATTGTAATACTGGCCCCGGCCCTAGTTGGTATTTTACCAGCCAGGTGGCAACCCTAATTGCACCTAGATTTGGGCATTTGCACCCAAGCATGGACAAGTTTGTTCATTAGCCCCAGTAACTGTTACAAATAATAGAACACAAATTAGAAATAAAGTGTCATTTATTAGCTGGGCAAATCTTTTTGATATTAGAATGTCATGGAAATAATGGAAAAAATGTTGTGACAAGCTAAGGGCAATAGGAAAAGACTGGCAAGCTGCAACAGGCTCCCTGGCCTCTATTGGAACATCCATGTGCTTATAAACTCTCGGGGACAAATTTACTTGCGCTATCGATGTTCCGATCATTGGTTCGAAGTTACGCTAGCGGTCAGAGATTTTGCATACAGTGCAAAATAGAAGTTTGAATGGACTTATATGCTGCAGCAAATAAATAACACTACACAAGCCCAGGGAAACGTAATAAAATTATATAGAGGTGTTCTAATGCCCTACACATGTACCCACAGCCACAGTATAGTTTAAGTGCCATATGTTAACAAAAGTAGGGGGAAGGAGGGTACCCTAAAAAACAATTTAGATCTTTTTCAGCCTATCACCCTATAAAAAGTAAAAGCGCCAGCGTTTTTTGAGACTTAGAAAAATGTTCAACTTTTTTTTTACAAACTCCTATCTACTCTATTGCACTTCACCTGGTCTGATCTGGCGAAGTAAACTCTGGCAAAGAAGTAACGTTCAGAAAAAAATTTTAGTAAATTTGCGTAGTTTTGCCCCTTCGCCAGAGTGCAACTTCGTCTGGCATTAGGCTGCGAAGTTGCGCTAGTCTATCTACTTCGCTAGCGAATTTTCGCTACCGTTAGCCACTTCACCGGTTAGTGAATTTGCCCCTAGGATATTTATACCTTGTCTACTAGAAAATCATGTAAACATCCTTGAATATAGTGTTCATACTAATTTCTGTGCTGGGTTAGAGCATAGACGGAAGAACTAGCACTCACTACAGGTATTGGATCTGTCATCCAGAATGCTTGGACCCTGGGGTTTTCTGGATAACAGATCCTATACCTGTACCAATACTAGAGCTTATAGCAACAGCACAAGTGGAGTGCCCACTGCCCATGTGAGTGACTGGATCAGACATTCCGTTTGAGCACACAATCCAGCTGCATTAGCTTCAAAAGATAAACAACCTTATTTTATTATTATTTTATTATTTTCATGCAAATATAGTTTTGCCATGTGATCTCTTTGTGAAGCTCTGATTAGTTAGTTGCAGCTGTCTGTTTAATGTTTTAATACTGCCTTTAATTTGTCCTTCTGTAAATCATTCTGACTAAGTTTGAAATAATATTGGCAGGGAGTGTGCATTTAAAGTGGATGATAAAGGTTGCATGATTTATCCACCAGTGAAACTGCAGGCTGCTTCTTCCCAGTCTGAGGCTGACAAACCCATGGCGCACTCACGCTTTGCGTCGGGGATTCTGCCGGTCAGCTGGTCTCGTGGTGCTCCTTATGGATATTAATGCTTATCTCGGTAACCCAGTGTAGATCAATACTGTAAGTATATTTTGATATTTTGATGGTCGTTTGTCGTCACGTAAATCCATTCACTTGTCACGGCGTTAGCTGCAAGCGTTAATATTCCACGTTGGAATTATTGAATTATTCTCTTAGCTGCAAAAGTCTTATTGACTCGGCCAAGCTGCGTCGGGAGAGAGATGCCTTTAATTTGATGTTGCGGAAGCTAAAATCAATTAGTCATTAGCAAGGAAGCAGCCGCCGCTTGGCTGGGCACTGGGAAGGTTCTTTTAATTATTGCATATTATTGTATTATTGAAGGGTAACTGGTTATTATATCTGCAACCCAATGTTTTTCAGCTGCAAAAACGGGTGTATTGTGTCCTTTTTCCTCTGCCGGTTTGATTTGGAAGTATTTCTGCTGAATCATGCTCTTTTTAGAGAATTATGACTGGCATACCCATTTGTTGCCCAATTCAATGTCTCTAGTCTTATTAGTGTATAAGCAAAATCCTTGGTTGAAATTTTCAGACAATTAGATGTGATTAGTTGGAAAGTGACCCCCATTCACTAATATCCAGAGATGTCCTATCTGTTATTTTGTTATAAAGCTGCAAATCACAACATACCTCAACAAGGCTTTTGGCTATGGTCAGTTACAAGCCCAAAGGCTGCAGGTTGGGTACCTCTACCTCAGGCATGGGCAACCTGTGCATCCATATATGGTTAAAGTAGGACTCCTAGCATCATACTGATAAATAGTGGTGGGGGAATAAATTCACCAGGCGCAGATTTCCGAGTTTTCCTGCCGGCGAAACAATGTGCGAAACTCCTGTGAATATTTGCCGGCATCAAAAAATTTTGGAAGCATGTCGGAAAAGTCACTTGCGTCAAAACCGTCATGTGTCAACACTATTCGGACGCCCATTGACTTTAACGCCGGCATCAAAATTGATGCAAGCGTCAAAATTCTCAAAATTTTTGGCTAAGCGAAGCTGTAGAAATTAGCCCATCACCACTGTTAAACAAACTCTTTGGGGGGAGGTACCAGGAGCTGAAGCCTAACAATATGTGTAGGTTGCCTTGAAATGTGTACACCATATAATACTGGTTGATGGAAAAAATCTGATTGGTTGCTATGGGTTTCTAGACCTGGTATAAGGTTTGCGACTTTTACTGCGTTATTCTGTGGTTCATCTTTAAATTAACTTTTAGTATCAGCGGCGTAACAACACCGGGCCTCCCTGTGAAAAATCTTTGAAGTGGCCCATAGCGGACTGCAACTTTCCCTGTTTACCCCTCCCGGCATGAGTGCGCGAACGCCTGAACGAAAATCTACCTCCTTGGCTCATAGAGGAAGCTGACCCCACAATCTGGGCCCCACCTGCGAGCGCAGGTCTGCTTCCTCTATAGCTACGCCACTGTTTAGTATGTAGACACTCAATCGGTTTGAATTTTTTTATTTCTTGCATTTTTTAAAATTATCTAGCTTTTTGTTTAGCAGCTATCAGGTTGCTGTGGTCCACTTTACTCTAGCAACCAGGCAGTGTTTTAACACACAAGTAACTTATTTCTTTATATATCCAATATACTAAATAACAATACACAGTATACTGTATGTAGACAATCATCTATTCTACAGTGATGTGGAATAGGTTGGTGTTTTACAAATATGTGTCAATCAATAATGATATAAAATATTGTTTTTAAAGGCCCCTGGATGTTACAATACCCCATAGAGTAATGAAAATGTATGTGTCGGCACACAGGCCTATGCCTTGCAGGTTATTAGTATGGATTGTATGGGTGACAGCACCCAGTGGTGGGTTAATGTAATAGAGGTCTCAAAGTTTGCATCGGTTCTATTAAAAAACTTTCAGCCACAGAAAAATGATCACTGTGAGTCACTCTGGTCTAATTACTCTTGAGATTTTGTTCAGAAGACTTATCAATCAATATATAATGACGCAATTTCCAGGCTTACATATTGTGTTAGGCGTTTGCCCTTCCCTTTCTATTCTTTCAAGTTTGTTCCAACCTTTTGCCTGATGCTTTCCATCCAGTTCAAACTTGAACATGTTCAATATATTAAAAAGGCCAAAAGTGCAATATAGTTGGCAACTATTTCCCTATCATTCTACAAGTTCCTTAGCTGCCCATCAACAGTTGTGCCAGATTGCTGGGGACTATATGTCAACCTGGTTTTTGTTAAGCTTTTGGGGGCAGATTAAGGTCAAAGTAGCAAACACTGGGGACAAATCGCCAGCGTTACCGCCCAGGGACATCGCTGATTTCCCGAATTTGCGTTAGGCAGAAATGAACACTAGTGCAACTTCGCTTTGAATTGCTCGCATTGCCGAAGTAAAGCTAGCGAAAAGTCGCGGTTGCGCCCACGACAAATTTTTATCTGGCGAAGTGAAGCGATGGGTACAAAGCGGTCGCTGGCGACTTTTCGCCGGTTAGTAAATCTGCCCCTTGGCATACATTTAGGGAGTAAAAATTTCATTCATAAGGGAAATGAAAAACTCAGATGACTGAACGGGGCATTTTTTATTGGCCCAGTTCTGTGCCATGGTAAATGAAAGGGCTGTTTCACCTTTAAGTTAGCCTTTAGTATGTTATTCAATGTCCCATTACTAGCAAGTTTGCAATTAGCCTTCATTTTTTTTTATAAATAGTTATTGAATTATCTGCCTGTTTCCAGCTTTCAAATGGGGGTCTCTGACCAACCAAAAAACTATTGCTCTGTGAGGCAACAATTTTATTGTTATTTTTACTTTTTATTATGTAACCTTCTTTTCATTCTCTGTGATATTCATGTCTCTTGTTCAAACCACTGTCTGATTTCTAAGGTAAAATGGATTCTAGCAACCAGTCAGCCATTGAAATTTCAAACTGGAGAACTGCTGAACAGAAAGTTAAATTAGTGAAGAAAAAAAAAAAAAAGAAGGTAATTTGTTCTTCATACCTTAAGTCTACTAAACAATAATTAAACATTAACTAAAACCAATAGGATAGTTTTGCATCAAATAAGGACCAATTATATCTTAGTTGGGATCAAGTACAAGATACTGTTTTATTATTACAGAGAAAAAGGAAATCATTTTTAAGAATTGTAATTATTTGATTAAAATGTAGTCTATGCGAGGTGGCCTTCCCATTATTCAGATAATGGGTTTCGGGATAGCAAATCCCATACCTGTGTTGAGGAAAAATTATAATAACCTAACATTTTGTTACTGTTGGAAAGCTATTTGCTAATTTATGCTGAGATCAGCCAATCAGAGCAGAGGAATCCTGTCAGTGACTCACAGCATGAGTGTATTTTTCTGCAGATCGGAAATTATGCTGGGATGCTCAGAAATAAATTATCGAATATGTAAACAACTATAAATAGGGTTGCCACCTTTTGGTCTGGTTAAATCCAGGCAGGGGGCGGGGCCATGGTGCTATGGGGATGGGATTGTGACCCTGCAGGGGCGGTCGTGACATCAGGGACTGGGCCATGACGTGGTGATCTGTGATTGTCCGATCACCACATCAGTCATAGGAAATCCTGCTCGGTTTTCCTAATTTGCAAAAACCAGACAAAAGCTATGCACAGCCGCGGGTCCTCAGGGTCCTTCTAGACCTCAGGAATAAAATATTTTTTTATAAATATATGTTTCACTTCTTTTCAGACGGTGCCCACAGGGCACCCTATTCCTACTGGGTTTGTTTATATACTTCTATGAATACAAGGATTTCCTTATTGGACAGGTGATCTGGATGATTCCATTTCAGTACAAACACTCCCCAATATTTTTTCTACAACTTCCTTATTGTGCATTATTTGCCGCGCCTCTCATGCTCTGAAATAGAAAATTTTGTATAAAAATATTCTCAGGGCAGGGCAGTGTGATTATCCACAGAACAAATAGAATAAATGAGCCACACAAAATTGCATGGCTTGAAGGAAGTCCTTTCATACGTTATTGTAGTGATGGAGCCTTCTGTGTACAAGAACCTTCTATTCATTTGGCGCTGATGGATGGAAAAAGATAATAAGTGGTCAGAAGTCTTTTAGTGCTGGTGGGTGGAAGAAGGTACAGGCTGGAAGAAAGCTAGATGGCATTGTGACATAATGTAAAACAATATAATACAGTTATGGGACCTGTTATCCAGAATACTCGGGACCAGGTATTTTCCAGATTAGGGGTCTTTCTATAATTTGGATCTCCATACCTTAAGTCTATTTAAAAATCATTGAAACATGAATTAAATCCAAGAGCACTGTCTTGCCTCCAGTAAGGATTCATTATATCTTAGTTGGGATCAAGTACAAGCTACTGTTTTATCATTACAGAGAAAAAGGAAATATTTGTTTTTTAGATTTTAATTATATGATTAAAACGGAGTCTATGGGAGATGGCGTTCCTGTAATTCAGAGCTTTCTGTATGACAGATTTCCGGATAATCGATCCCATACCTGGAATCTTAATATTCCGAATTTCCAACGTGTCCTGTTCTCAAATGTAGATGTTAGACTGGACTATAAATTCCGATTCATAATACCTGATGACCATAAACTTCTGTGCTTCTCTGGGATGTCACATACTAAATAGCATCAGCATTCCATTATTATTACATTTTAATACAATATACTGTTAGAGTAAAAACGATTAAAGTAGATTAGGGCAAACTTTGTTACTACAGGCTGTGCCCAGAGCTTGATACCCTATAAGGAAACTCATTTAGTTGATAGACATTTAGAAGCCAATGTTCTTGTTGCCTGTTCTAGAGATTTATGACCATTCCAGATTTTACTTGACCATGTTTGACCCTTGGACATAATAAATTAATACGTGAAAGCTAAAAATCAATAGTTTTCACCCAGGGGACCCAATTTTTTTGAAGACAGAGTGAATCAGTGCGTGGGAATTCCCACTGGAAGATCTGGCTCTTCCCACATTATAATATGCAATGTAAATGATTTCTAAGCACTGACAATCCGAACTTTGAAAGTCTTCAATAGATTTCTGTTTTGTTCCCTATTTTGAATGCTCCTTTTTAGTCATTAGTATGTTTTTCAGAACTGTCTTGTGCTTTTCTTTAAAAAAATGAGACTGACCCAGGGGTGACCAACAAAAGAATGTATTCAAGCCTCAATAATGTCATCCGAGCATTGGGTTTTTTCTCTACATTAATTGGAATTTTATTTATGATTTCTGTTTACTCACGTTATGTTGGCAAATGACTAATTATAAATTGAATATGGTTTAATTTAATTTAATTTAGCATTCACTATGGTTCAAACAGTTTGCAGCTGGGGGGGGGGTAGAATATGATAGAATTTCTTATGCTCTATCTGCATGTAACAGGGCTGTTTTATTCCTTTAAGACCTTTTCTTGCTACAGCGACTTGGGGTTTCCTGATCTTTTCGAAACAAGAATCAGTCATTTTCTTTCAACAAGAAAAAAGCAGCCATTTTTCACGCTATTACTATAAAATAACCTTACTTTTCTAGCATACCTGTTAGAATGGAAATGACAGTGGGTGGTGATAGTTATTATATTCCCATCGATACAGTAGGCCTCTTGCTGTTTTCATCAACCATTTACCCACAGCAGACCCCCCATTGTTTAAGTAGCTTTTTACTGCAAAATTCATAGTAAAACAGTGGTTCTGCCATGCACTAGACACTGTATGCTTTTAGTATTTCTCTGAGACAGCAATTTATATTCACCACTCGATAGAGAGAAGTCGTGGCATGGAAACAGGGTGAGGATTAAGTGATTAGAATGAAATTCTGAAAAATTCACTTAAGGACAGGTTGAGTTACTTTTAGCACACAGAGATGAAACTGCATTCATTAGCACGTGATTTTTTTGGTACAAGTCTGTTGGGGCTATTGATGCAACCTGCTGTAGGAACCGTGGAATTACCACCATGTTCAGGGTGGCTGTAGCTCCCAATAATGGGAGCTGATGCATGATGCTTAGTACAGCTAGACGTAAGTGTAAGGAGCATGTTTGGACATAGGTAATGTTAATAAATGCTTGCTGTCAATACACACAACATTCAGGTCAATTTTAGTATGACCATATTTGCAGGTATACATGACCCTTCTTATGTTTGAAGGAACCTCATTTTTTTCAGAAGTGTCTTATCTTCACTGATATCTTGGACAATGAGTCCAAAATAAAATTCTCTTCTATGGAATAGATTGTAGACCACAGCATACAGCATGCTTTCTCTTCTTCAGAACCGGAGCCCTTTTTTAATGTCTCTTTTATCCACTACAGTCTTGGAAGAAAACTAGTTGATATCCATGGACCATCACCTAAAGGTCTAGGCATTGTTCTTTTACTAAATCAGATCAGTGACTCTTGGGCTGGCTGTCTTTAGTGGCTCAACATAGTGTAAAGTGGGGAGTGGTGTAGGTTGGCAACTTTTAGGGGCCCATTCTCTAACTTCGAGTGAAGGATTCGAAGTTTTTTTTGGGCTACTTCGACCATCGAATGGGCTACTTCGACCTTCGACTACGACTTCGAATCGAAGAATTCGGAGTAAAAATCGTTTGACTATTCGACCATTCGATAGTCGAAGTACTGTCTCTTTAAAAAATACTTCGACCCCCTAGTTCGCCGTATAAAAGCTACCGAAGTCAATGTTAGCCTATGGGAAAGGTCCCCATAGGCTTGGCTAACTTTTTTTGATCGAAGGATATTCCTTCGATCGTTGGATTTAAATCCTTCGAATCGTTCGATTCGAAGGATTTAATCGTTCGATCGAAGGAATAATCCTTTGATCGTTCGATCGAACTATCTGCGCTAAATCCTTCGACTTCGATATTCAAAGTCGAAGGATTTCAATTCCTAGTCGAATATCGAGGGTTAATTAACCCTCGATATTCGACCCTTAGTGAATCAGCCCCTTAGTGTAGGACATGGGGTGAGTGTCTTTTTCTCTGTAATAATATAACAGTACCTTGTACTTAATCGTATTGGCCTATTTTGTTTATTTAATGTTTACATGATTTTCTAGTAGACATAAGGAATGAAGATCCAAATTAGGAAAGGTCCATTATCCAGAAAACCCCAGGTCCCGATCATTCGTGTGTATACATATATATATATATATATATATGTATATATATATATATATATATATATATATATACATATATATATATATATATATATATATATATATATATATACTGTATATATATACTCTCAAATGTACAATCTGTATGTTTCTGCTTTCAATGTCATTAAGCAAGCATGCCGCCAAAAATGAGAGGAGGAGATCACAAGCAGCTTAACTGAGAGAGAGAAGCAGAAGCTTGTGATCAGCTTATAAATCACACTGTTCACACTAAAGCATCAGTCTGCCTTCATGCATGTTTCCAGCCAGCAGCAATGAAAAATGATTTCATTTCCACCGCTCCCCACTGGAAATGTTATATTGAAATTGCTTCAGGAGCTTCTGTAATTGATTATAGAAATCAGACAAGCATTGCTGTTAATTAAGAGCTGCCTCTGATTCTCTAGATAACACTGAGCTGGATTGCAGAGCAGATACTCTGCTTTTGGTTAACACTTGCCATGTTGGGGCATGTGAGTTTTTACCAGATTTTCATTGCACTGATTAATGAGCTTTCAGGTAACACATACAGAGTTCCATTTAGAAGACTGGGCATGAGCACACTGCAGACTTATCATCAAACTCAGCACCCAAGGGATCCTGATATCTCCTGCTGCATGTAGGGATACTGATTGTCCTTTTGGGGAAAAAGGCAAAATAAGGAAAATCTCTGCTGCAAAATGTAGAACAAAGAAAAGAGCATCTGCATTTTCTGTGGCTCACATTTACTCATTTATATATTATTATTTTCACTTTTAACAATATCTGATAAATGGATCGGTAGTTAGACAGACAGATATATAGATAGTAGAGTTAAATACTCTGGATGGGGGTGGGGCTTGTGTAGGGTTGCCACCTGTCCGGCTTTGATCTGGACAGCCGGTATTTTGAAGGGTTGACCAGGTCAAAACTTCCTGCCCAGTTTTCCAAATAAGGAAAACTGGGCAGGATTCCCCATGATTGACATGATCGCAGTGTCATAGCCACACCCCTCAACATCATGCCACGCCCCTATATGTCACTTTGAGAGTAGGCCTGTGAATCAGTTAATAGTGCTGCTGCAGCAGAATTCTGCACTGAAATCCATTTCTCAAAAGAGCAAACAGATTTTTTTATATTCAATTTTGAAATCTGACATGGGGCTAGACATATTGTCAATTTCCCAGCTGCCCCAAGTCATGTGACTTGTGCTCTGATAAACTTCAATCACTCTTTACTGCTGTACTGCAAGTTAGAGTGATATCACCCCCCTCCCTTTTCCCCCCCAGCAGCCAAACAAAAGAACAATGGGAAGGTAACCAGATAGCAGCTCCCTAACACAAGATAACAGCTGCCTGGTAAATCTAAGAACAGTACTCAATAGTAAAAACCCATGTCCCACTGAGACACATTCAGTTACATTGAGAAGGAAAAACAGCAGCCTGGCAGAAAGCATTTCTCTCCTAAAGTGCAGGCACAAGTCACATGACTGGGAGCAACTGGGAAATTGACAAAATGTCTAGCCCCATGTCAGATTTCAAAATTGAATATAAAAAAGGCTGTTTTCTCTTTTGAGAAATGGATTTCAGTGCAGAATTCTGCTGGAGTAGCACTATTAACTGATGCCTTTTGAAAAAAAACATATTTTTCGATGACAGGATCCCTTTAAGGTGGCAGGCCAGTGACATCAAGGGCCCACGATCGTCTGAAAAGTTCAGAGTTAAATTGAACAAACTGTGTATTAGATTGTATCTATTAGATAGATTGAAAACTGCTTTTAATTAAGTATATAATGTGATGGCCCTCACAGTGAAAAGATCCATTATCCAGAAAAATCATTATCTAGAAATTATGGGAAGACCGTCCCTATTAGAATCTATTCTAATCAAGCAATTAAAAAGTTAAAAAACTATTTATTTTTGCTCCTATAATAAATAATTACCTTGAAGTTGATCCCAGCTATAATATAATTAATCTTTATTAGTGGCAAAACAGTCTGATTGGGTTTAATTAATGTTTAAATGATTTCTTTAGCAGATTTAAGTTATAGAGATCCAAATTATGCTAAAACCCCTTATCCGGGAAAATCCTGGTCCTGAGCATTCTGGATAACATGTTCCATACCTGTATTGTGAAATTTATTGATAACGCAAGTATTTCCATCAAGGATTGCAATCGGACACCATTGTCGTTTGCAGGTTGAACATCCCTAAATGACTTTTAATATTTCCCCTTTGATAGGGGGCCCAGCCTTCTTGTAGCACCATCAGTCTTGTTTTATTCTTTTCCACTGTAATTCTTGAAGGATTTAACATTCAATACAACATTCGTGACAGGTTTCTTGAACAGTTATTTTACTGTACTTTCTGTTTGCATTGTATGAGGTCTTTATTACATTGCTATATCTGTTTCCCCACTGAGTTTTAAGCTGGGCTGTGTGAGCACCACATGCTTCTATAAAGTCCACCCATATGCAGTTATAAAATTTGCAATATATTTTTTGGAAATGTTTTCTAGTAAAAATCTAGTAAAAATTCTAGTAAAATCAGATATTTTGTAATAGATTTTTGAATCCTTAACTCATTAATGAATTGCTCCAAAGCCTTGACATTGACTGCTTCTCAGCACACCATTATTTTTTAATTATCACATTAACTAAATATTTAAAAATGTATGAACTTATTTACAAATGGTTCATGCTAAAAATTGTCTCCATGTTTCTTATATCCGTGGTGAAAAATTACGCCCGCCCCCTAGACATTGCAGAATCCATGGTTTTTTATGGGAGTGTAAATAATTTGTTTTTGGAAAATTTAAAGAAAATAAAGATTATTGAAAATAACTATTAAGTAATAATAATAAGAATATTATTTCAGTCAGTAACAATACTTGTTACTGTCGTCAATGTGTTTACAATTTAGGCATGCGTGTCCTTTTATTTTTTAAGAGGGAACAGTTAGGGGCAGATTTACATAGGGTCGAATATCGAGGGTTAATCAACCCTCGATATTTGACTGCCGAATGTAAATCCTTCGACTTCGAATATCGAAGTCAAAGGATTTACCGCAATTAATTCGATCGAATGTTTCGAAGGATTTTAATCAATCGATCGAACGATTTTTCGACGACCAAAAAAAACCTTAGAAAGCCTATGGGGACCTTCCTCATAGGCTAACATTGAGGTTCAGTAGGTTTTAGGTGGCGAAGTAGGGGGTCGAAGTTTTTTCGTTCGATTCGAAGTAGAAGTCGAAGGTCGAAGTAGCCAATTCGATGGTCGAAGTAGCCAAAAAAACCATTCAAAATTCAAAGTTGTTTTATTCTATTGTAATAAAAAAAACTAATTTCTGTAGATACACATCAAATCAGTCTTATGTTTTTTTTTAGTTTAGTTTTTCTGATTATTTTTAGTGACTGCCATATCCATATACCCTCAAGCATTAAGTTGCAGCCCCCTAGCAGCAGCAATTGTTTTGACAAGTATGGGACCTGTTATCCATAATGCTTGAAGTCTAGGGTTTTCCAGATAAGGAACTTGGAACCCCACTAAGTCTACTAAAATTTAATTTAAACATTAATTCAATAAACCCAATGGGCTTGTTTTGCCTCCATTAAGGATTCATTATATGGTAGTGGAGATAATGTAACAGTACTGTTTTATTATTACAGAGAAAAAGGAAATAATTTATAACATGTGAGTAATTTGATTAAAATGAAGTCAATGGGAGGTGGCCTTTATGTAATATGGATAATGAGTTACTGAGTAATGGATCCATACTTGTAGCAGTTAAAATACAAAAAAAAAAATAATAAAGTCGTTGTTTAAATAAATGTTGATAAAACGCAAAGGTTTGGGTAATTTTAATAGCTATCCTTCAAGCGCAGTGTGTCAAAATGGTAAATAAAAGATCGGTTTTGCATCTACAGTGAGGAACTGGGGAAAATAGGGCATTGAGCTTCATTTTAATCTCAACAATCAGCAGCTAAATTTATAGCATGAGAGAGTTTATTCGGCAGCCAGTGCTTCCTGGCATAAGGAAATGCTAAATTTAGCAGAGGCAAAACAGAGTGAGAGCTCTTGCTCATTATTAGTCAAATTGCTCAGATCACGTGCGGCAGAACCTCACATTACATAGAGATCGTAAGCTGCCTAAATTGCTTTAAATTGCTTTACTATGCTTTGCATAAGGGGCCATAGTTATTATACTATGCAAAATGAAATTCACAAGAAACTGTGCAAAAAGCTGTGTAAAATAAATGGCGAATATATCAAGGTGTGTTTTATTTTTCGCCACGAGGATTTCAGATTTGCCACTGTTATTTTACACCACTTCAAATCTTTTGTAAGTAAGTGGAAGTCGCTCTAAGACAAAACATCATAGAAATTGATGCTGTTTTTTAACATGGCCAAACCTGGGGAATATTGTTGTATACACTGCATAATAAATCTGCTGCAAAGGGCATGTAAAGTCTAAAATTGAATAAGGCTAGAAATGCTGTATTTTGCATACTAAATATAAACATGAACTTACTGCACCACAAGCCGAACAAATAATTTATGCTTTCAATGTTGGCTACAGGGGGTCACCATCTTGTAACTTTGTTAAACATCTTTGCAAGACTAAGACTGTGCACATGCTCAGTGTGGTCTGGGCTGCTTAGGGATCATCATAAACAAAGCTGCTTGAGTTCTGCATGGCTGGGAAGTAAGGCGGGGGCTCCCCCTGCTGTTCATAAGTATGATTGTTTCCCTGCTCAGCAGTTAGGGACCATCTGACAATTCCTATCCACAGCAGTAAATGAAGGGACAATTTCACATTTGCATACAGTCAGGTTTCTTATAAAAACGGTACATATTTTTTAATTAAATTAGTAAATTGGAGGTAGGTTTCTTTTTCATTAAAGAAAGTAAAAATGGGATTTTATTTTTTTGCCTTTACATGCCCTTTAAGGGCATACACAGGCCGATAAAAGCTGTTAACTAGTGATAGGCGAATTTATTCGCCAGGTGCAAATATGCGGTGAATTTCTGCATTACACCAGTGGTGAGTTAAATCGTGAAATTGGCGCGAATTGAGGTATGCTTGCTGCGAATTGTCGGCGACGGCGGTTTCGCAAATTTTTCACCCGTTTTGCGAATTTCATGGTGGAACAGGACAAATTCGCCCGTCAATACTCCTGATAGACCGAGTCATCAGCTTATTGGCCTGTGTATGGGGCCCTCTGACAGGCTTCTCCATATCTGGCCGAAAGTTGGCCAGATGTTGATCGGGCAGGGCTAAAAATCCATTGTGCGGCCCGCATACTCCTGCATTATGATACAATCATTGGGCCCTAGGGCCCACGATCGGATCAGTCCGATTTCGCACACCTCAAGGTGGACATATCGGGGAGATTCGATCGTTTGGCAACATCACCAAACAAGCGGATCTCTCTGTGTATGGCTCTCTGTGTATAGACAGTTGATATGGATTGCATACTAATGATGTTTTCTGCATTTTGTTCAAAATGCAAAATACTGCCCACACTCTATCTAAGGAATTCCGGCAATTACTACAAAAAGAAACCTTATTCGATTCCTGGCGCATAGACCACCCTCGAGGTCGTCAATAGACATTTTATTCAGCAATGCACAAAGTACATACGCGTCTAGATTACTTTCTTGTTTCGCAACCCTGCCTTAGACTCCACTTTACTGCAGACATTACAGCAATTACGTGGTCTGACCATTCTCCGATTATTCTGACCCTTGACTTACACGCCACTCCACCCAAAATAGCCCACTGGAGACTTAATGAAACTATTTTGAATGACCCAGATACATTTAACAAAATGGACACTCTGCTAAAAGAGTACTTTGCTCTGAATGAAAGCTCTGTCCAGTCTTTGACCACCTTGTGGGAGGCACATAAAGCCACTATGAGGGGTCACTTTATTGCTCTGGCTTCTGCTAGAAAAAAACAACACATGCAACTACAACACGACTAGGGATGAACTGTTCTGCGGCGAACTTGTTCGCGCGAACATCGGCTGTTCGCGTCCGCCGCAAGTTCGCGAACGTCGCGCGACGTTCGCCAATAGGCGTTCGCGTCAAAATCGTTCGACCATTCGATCGCTAAAATCGAACGATTTTCGTTCGATTCGAACGAAAATCGTTCGATCGAACGATTAAAAATCCTACGATCGTTCGAATCGAACGATTTTCGGATGTTCGAAGTTCGCGAACAGTTCGCGAACTGTTCGCATTTTTTGCCGGTGTTCGCGAACGGCGTTCGCGAACACATACTCGGCGGTTCGCTACATCCCTAAACACGACCTCCTATCCCAGTTAAGCACCTTAGAATCTCTATATAACGACAACCCCTCTGATACACTACTCGAACAGATTATCCAAACCCGTAGCCAACTCCGAATCCAGAAGGAAACTATAGTTGAAAAGGCACTGCTCTGGACTCGGCAAACTTATTACGAGAAAGGTGACAAACAACACACCATCCTAGCCCGCAAACTGAAAGACTTAAAAGCCCGTTCCACCATTGCTGCGCTCAGGGATGACTCAGGCACTTTGATGCATAATCCAGACCATATAGCTGCGCAATTTCATAAGTATTACTCTACCTTATACAATTTGAGACAAGACCAACCGTTGAGCTCCTCACCACCCTCCCCGTCACTATCGGATTTTTTACACCACGCAAACTTACCTAAATTTCAAGATGCTGATTTGGACACTCTTAACGCTGACATCACACAAGACGAGGTCTTAGCCACACTTAAGACTCTACCTAATAATAAGGCCCCAGGTCCCGATGGGTTGCCCTATCAATACTATAAACACTTTCGCCTCACCCTTGTACCTTATCTTACCAAACTGTATAATAGCTACCTGCAGGGAACCCCAATCCCCCCAACAGATTTGACATCGTTTCTCACCCTAATCCCTAAGGACGGTAAAGACCCAACGGTATGCACCAATTATAGGCCCATCGCCCTTTTGAATACCGATTTGAAGCTATTTTCCAAACTTCTAGCTAACCGCCTAGCCCCCCTTTTGCCCAAGCTGATCCATCCAGATCAAGTGGGTTTTATATTAGGCCGTCAGGCAGGGGACAATACAAGACGTGTAATTGACCTGCTTAGCGTACTGGAAGGGCAAAAACGACAAGCACTGGTACTGAGTCTGGACGCCGAAAAGGCGTTTGACCGCCTCGACTGGACGTATCTTTTTACACTTCTCCGCCACCTCCACTTAACTGGGCCTTTTCTCCAGGCCTTGCAGGCCTTATATAGCACCCCCACCACCTATCTGAAATTGCCTGGACACTCCCGCACCCCAATTAAAATTTCGAACGGGACCAGACAGGGTTGCCCTCTCTCGCCCCTCCTCTATGCGCTGAGCATAGAACCACTTGCTGCCCATATACGCAATCATATCGACATTACGGGAGTAGAGGTGGGTCCTGATCATCACAAAATCGCTCTCTTTGCGGATGATGTGCTCTTAACGATAACCAACCCACAGGTGTCCCTTCCATCCCTACATAAATTGTTAGATACATATAGCATTCTCTCTGGGTATAAAATTAATGTGGCTAAGACTGAAGCTCTTCCCTTACTTATCCCTGCTCCGTCCTTGGAGGCACTACAGGCCACTTTCAAATATAATTGGAAGACAGACTATATTACCCACCTAGGAGTAAAGATCACGCCTCGCTATAGCGATCTTTTCCGATACAACCTCCCACCCTTGGTCCAAGAGACAAAATCTACACTTCAGAGGTGGGCAGGTTATTCTATATCTTGGATGGGTAAGATAGCCTCTCTCAAGATGTCTATCCTCCCCAAATTTCTCTACCTTTTTGAGACCCTGCCCATCCCTGTCCCCCAGATGCTGTTTAAAGAGGTTCAGACGCTCTTCCACGTTTTTATATGGGGAAAGAAACGGCACCGAATCAATAGACACACCTTAACAACCCCCGGTTCAGATGGGTGGTATGGGGGTGCCCCGGCTTAGGCTTTATTATGAGGCAGCTCAACTTCGTCAGGTATTGGCGTGGTCTTGCTGGTCTTCCGCCATTGTTTGGGTTAATATTGAAACACATCATTTCCGGCCCTTTCACCCTAATGCCTGGCTTTGGTCCAATCCTAGTAAAAGTAGACCCCCAGTACCGATGCTTAAGTCTACAGACCTTACTTTGAAACTTTGGTGGAAGTTGAGATTCAAACACAGGCTGGCCTCCAATCCCTCCCTCTTGCTTTCCCATTTGGGTAACCCTCAGTTCCAACCAGCTTTGACCCCACAATATTTACAACGCTGGAAAGATGCCCCTTTTTTCACTCTAAGGGATCTGACCTCATCAGCCATTGGTACCTTTCCTACGAGGGAGGCGCTACTAGATAGGGCACCAGATCTTTCACTTTCGTGGTATGAATATTTTCAGTTGAGACACTACTGTACTCCATTACTGGCACCACAGCGGGATGAACATCTTACCCCCTTTGAACGTCTGGCAGTCCAGGGATTACCCCAAAAAGGTCTAATCTCTTCCATTTATAAATTGCTGATTAACCCTTCCCCGGGTACAGGAAATAGGCACAGCTATATGCCAAAATGGGACGAATGTGTAGGGCGGACGATTGATGCCAAGGAATGGGAAGCCATTTGGGATAATACTAAACGAGGGATTACGTGTGTCAGGCAACAAGAGAATATCTTTAAAATTTTGATGTTCTGGTACCACACACCAGTCAAGCTCCACCGGTTGTTCCCGGATACTTCTCCTGACTGCTGGAGGGAATGCGGGCACTGGGGGACCTTGCCCCACATTTTCTGGTTTTGTCCTCATATTTTGTCATTCTGGGATGAAGTTATAATCCTGTTAAATCAGGTGACCCGCCATACATTGGATAAATGCATACTGCATGTACTCTTAGGGAAGCCTTATAAACGTCTACCGAAACACACTCAAAAATTGGCTAACCAGATACTTTCAGCGGCTCGCATCTCCATTGCGGCCAAATGGAGGACCTCCTCTATTCCCTCCCTACCAGAAGTCAAACGCCGGGTTAATACCGTCAAGCAATATGAATATAACTTGGCTAGACTGCACAATAGTGTCCCTCTCTATCTTTTGGTCCCCATGGGAGCTGTTCTCGAATTCCACTCAGCCTGGAACTTAACTCGCAAACTGTTTAGAAATATCACTGGCATTTAGAGAACTAGGACCCCCCCCCCCTTCCCCCCTACTGACCTCTGCCCCTCTTTTTCTAGTTGGTTTCTTTTTGTCTTCTCTTCCTTTTCTTTTCTACTGTATTATTTTGTACAATGGCATTAATGTTAATCGGTACAGATACTGTTTACCATATCTAGTGGGGTCTGTGACAATGAACTTATTTTTGTGACCTCCAACTGTTCAATATGCTTCTTCTGAAATGACTGTACCGACCATACTATTACCTTGTATTTTCTTTTTTGTGTGAAATAAAAATATAAGTTACAAAAAAAAAAAAATGCAAAATACTGTGTGTTTTTTTTCTTTTTGGCAAAACAAAACCCATGGCGAAAATCTAGTGTGGATTTATAAAAACTTTCTCTGCTGGTGAAACTTTGAATTTCATGGCAAAACTGTACTTTGTGAAAACATCTCACTAACCCATTGGCCGTTGCTTCCATTGGCCTCAAAGCTGGTGCTTATTTTTGGGTTGGAGGCAAATTTTTGGTTGAATAAGAATCAAAAGACCCTCCTGTAGGTTGTCAGTCCAGATAGGGGTTATTAGTAGTCAATCACAGCCCATAACTGGCACCCCAGGAACATTTTGCATGCTTGTGTTGCTCTCCAACTTGTATTTGCATTTGAATGTGGCTCACAGGTAAAAAAAGGTTAGGGGTCCCTGCGCTAGAAAGTTAAACACCACGGTTTGAGAGGTGCTGCTTTAGAATGTTGCTATTTTATCCACTGTTATGGATAGGACAGCACAGCTATTTTAAATATACAGATGAAGCCACTTGGATTTCTGTGTTAAATGCGTCATGACTCAGGATAAACTGAAGAAACTGTGTTATCTAAAGTCATCTTAATTCATTTAATGCCTTTAACCTTTTCATTAGCATAACGAAGCATCACAATGGTGAATGTTTTAATTAGATGGGATGCTGTGATGCAATTTTCTTTGTTAAATGGGATAAGGGGGTTAAATGTGTTCAGATATTCTATTTTACACACAAACCAAAGTGGCTTCATCTTAATATAGACAAATATGCCTGAAAATATACATTTAATCAAATTAGAACCTAAATCTTTTTTACATTTGAAATGAAAGTGTTAATAAATCATAGAGAGGCAAGTAATTGTGATGACCAGTGCCTTTGGAGAAGAATTGTGATGCTCCTTTTTTTCTTTGTACTTATTTTTCTAGTTATGATTCCATTTTATCAGTTAATTTAACTGGGAACTGCAGGAATTATTATTAAACGTTCATGAAGTCAGTAATTAGAATTTTTGGATCCATTGCTTTGATCTTGTTAAACCTCTTTGCGTATTTGAATTATTAATGAGTCTCAGTTACAGGTTGGAATCTGTGGGGGCTGGTATATTTTAGATATTTTGTATATTTTCAGCAGTGACTTTAGGTGCTGGAGGTCTGGAATATAAAATATTTAAAAATCTTTTGTTGTTGTTGCTCCCCACCTTCCTCTTTACCTATCTTTGCAAAATAAAATGATATTTTAATAATGATATTGAAACACATAGGGGCAGATTTATCAAGTTTTTTCTAAAAAATTTTTTTCAAAGTCCACTAATTGACTCCACATAGATTCTAGGAGGTTCCCCCCCCTCAAAAAAAAACAGCAATTCGGCAGGCTTAAGATGGCGAATGGTCGAAGTTGACTTTTTAAAGAGACAGATAAATTTGCGATATTCAAATTTTCAATTTTTTTTCAAATTCAAATCGATTTGCCCTATTACCTAGTAGAAGTACACAAAAAATAGCTCGAAATAGCTTGTCAATAGCAGCAATAATCCAGGACTTCAAACTTGTCACAGGGGGTCTCCATCTTGGAAAGTGTCTGCGACACTCACACTCAGTGGGCTCTGAGCAGCTGAGAAGCTAATCTTAGGGGTCGTCTTTTCCTAAGCTCAGTAGTGACAGCAGCACAGAGCATGTGCAGCGAATCAGCAGAAAAGAAGATAGGGAGCTACTGGGGCATCTTTGGAGACACAGATCTTTACTGCTAAAGGGCTGTGGTTGCCTTGGGCTGGTACAAAAGCACAAAACATAATGTACAACATTTCTAGCCTACTTCTTTAGTTACACTTTAGTTCTCTTTTAATTATATCTTAGTTTGGATCAAGTACAAGGTTCTGTTTTATTATTACAGAGAAAAAGGAAATCATCATTTAACATTTGGATTATTTGTATAAAATGGAGTCTATGGGAGATGGCCATACAGAGCTTTCTGGATAACAGGTTTTCAGATAACAGATCCCAAACCTGTACTTTTCACTGTGCCCCAGGTTCTATGCCTAAAGGTAGAGCTTTTTGTGCTCCCAGAATGTAAGGTATTGGGCTATGCCTTGCAATATAGTGCCTGAATGGTTTCCTGCAGAATTGATCTTAGTACAGGAGAATACCTAAAAAAAGTAGGTATTAATATCCATAAGATCATGTGGTTCAGGCCCCCCTGTCCCCCAGACTTCCCCAGAAAAATAACAGGTGCCAAGTTTGCTTTGGGTCTAGTAACCCATAGCAACCAAACATCTAGAAGCATTTTCTGTTCAGTTGCTGAGAGAGGCTTCTGTATTACATAGCTGTAGCCCAATACCTTTAATATTAAACACGGACATGATTAAAGCAGAGCATGACATTATTCCTTTATGTCAGCAGAGTACATTACTGACAGCACAATATTAGTTACCATGAAAGTGAAATTCATTTACAGCCATGTGCACATAACTATGAAATAAAGTGTATCACATAAAATCCTTCACATCCCACACTGCTGCATTACACCCTCAAATGATATTGCTGAAATATGTCTGAAAATCACTTGTACTTGAGTGGGAGCAATGTGGGAACCTCACCTTACTTACCATACTGAAATTGCTAAACTGCTGTCTTTTGGGAATAGTTTAAATGTTCATATCTGCAAGATTTTAAGAGTTTATATGTGAAATTCTCCAGCTTTTTTCCTCGTACTTTTTATTATCAACATTTTATTCAACACTCTTTCCATTCGCCATTTTATGGCATCCCTTTAGTCAACATTTTCTCTTATGATTTTCTTTCTCTTCTTCCTTTTTGCTCCTCGCTTACTTCTATTCATTTTCCGCATTCTATGATTCCTATCTTGACTCTTTATTCTTTCTCCTCTATTTATCTTCCACATTTATCCATGTTTTTTGTTTTGTAAACTTCGTTTTTTTCAGTCATTTATGCTCTAGTGTTAGGAGTGGAGCTAAATCGGAAAATGTAGTTCTATTTAATTCCTATTCCTCTCCCTAAGAGATGGATGCAGGGACATTATAAGAAAAATGTAATTTATATATATATATATATATATATATATATATATATATATATTCTGTTTTGGGCAAGCATATATATTTTTCTCACACTTAGGAATAGATTTATTAAAGTGATACTGACACATTCCTATAAATCCATAATGGCCAATAGCAACTTTTCAATTAGTCTTCGTTTTGATTTTTTAATTCTTCTTAATCATTCCAACTTTCTAATATTGATACAGTGAAGCCTCGATTTTAAGTACTCTGATTTTAAGTCTTCCCGTATTTTACATTTTTTATTTGTGGTCCCATCAATTTATAATGCATTTCAATGGGTGCATTTCCCTGATTTTAAGTAATGTTTTCCCAGCTTTTACATCAAAAGGTTGTCTTAATGTACCAAAAACTGCTTTTTTCCTCTATTTCCTCTATTTGTGAAATAAAGAGGTTTAAAATATTAACCAGATGTATATTTTGCCTTGGTTCTGCCTGTAAATGGTCAATTAGTCTGCCCCTTATGCAGTCCTGCACCAATCACTTATTGCTTTAGGTTGTGTATATGACTAACAGAGAGACCTTCACATGTCCCCCATTAAGCTTAACCCTTGTTATTAACAGTAAATATTGTATCTCTAAGTAAAACAGACTCCTGTGCTTATACCCTTTCAGTACTTGAAAAAAAAGTTACTTTAACACATCTCCCTGATTTTACATTTTCCCAGATTTTACATCATTTTTTCCTGGTCCCCTGAAAAATGTAAAATGGGGGTTCTACTCTATTATTACTTTCTATTACTTATTATTACTTATTATTCTGTTCAGGTCCTTTCCTACTCATATGCCAGTCTCTCATTCAAACCACTCATTTGAAACCTAGCAATCAAATTACTGCTGAGAGTTGCCAAACAATAATTAAAAAACCAAATAATAAAATATGAAGACCAATTGCAAAGTTAACTCAAAGGCCAACAACGCCTTCTATTCGTTTTTCATAATTTGTTATGGAATTTACATTTCTACATTTACAGAAGTGTGAAATCCAAGGGGAAAGCACAAGTGTTTCTTCTGTTTAGTGTTTGGACACCTTCCTTCCTGTAATGTTTTTCAGCTTTATGTGAAAGTCAGAAAATTATGAAACTAAATGCTTTAATGCAGTGTTAGGAAAGTCAAGGATATGTGAATAAACAAGTTCCGGATGGTGATATATTTACAGTTTTACCTGTAAATGTTTGGAAAATAGCACAGAATAGAAAATACAATGGCTCTTTGTGTAGCAATAAACTCCAGTTCAGATTCATCATCATAGAGTCCTTTCTTCAACGGTGTCCATTAGGAATACACTCTGAACTAACAGCCCTCTGTCCAATCAGATGGAGGCCACACACTACATGACCACCTTGCTGTTGTTCAGATGTGCAAAGAGAACAAAAGGTCAGAAGAGTAAGGATTTAAGAGAATCTATGGCTCCTTTTTACCTTAAATTTGCAAACCTGCCTGATCCCCAGACTGAACAATATCCAAAGTAGTTGCATCTCAGTCAGAATTAGTGGGCTCCATACTAGGGTTGCCACCTTTCCCTGTGGCTCCAGCCGGACAGGGGGTGGTCCCGTGACGTCAGTGGGCGTTCCCGTGACGTCAGTGGGCGTTCCCGTGACGTCACGGGGCGGAGCTGTGACGTCGCGATCGCCGATTGGCCGATCACGGCGTCAATCAAGCTAATCCCGCCCGGTTTTCCTTATTTGTTAAACCGGGCAGGAAGCATTGAACCGGGCAGCCCTTCAAAATACCGGGCTGTCCGGTTCAAAACCGGACAGGTGGCAACCCTACTCCATACATGTCCAGACAATTGTATGACATTTAATTTAGTACTATCGGTTCATGTAAAACTACCCTAAGAAAACCAGGGTCTCTAACCCCCTTTAAATGTCATCATCAACTGGATGAAAATATCTACAGGTATTGTACCTGTTACCCATAATGCTCAGAGGTTTTCCTGTAATTTTTATACCTTAAGTCTACTAAAAAATAATTTAAACAAATAAACCCTATAAGCTTGTTTTGCCTCCAGTAAGGATGAATTATATATTAGTTGGGATCAAGTACAAGGTACTGTTTTATTGTTACATTAGAAAAGAGTCTATGGGAGACGGCCTTCCTGTAATTCGTAGCTTTCTGGATAATGGGTTTCCGTATAATGGATCCTAGACCTGTAGTAAGATGACACCATTGGGGCAGTGTTTTTCCCTAAGCATCATGAATGTGCTTTACCGTATATTTGGTACCCAATAAATATGGAAGCACCCGATAAGCTGTAACACACTGGTTATTTGGTATACCTTTCCTCCGATAGGAAATAAAGTACCCCTCTTGTAAAATATAAGGATATTATTAGTAACCATTTAAAAACACAAGGCCGACAGCCGAGTGTTCTTATACAGGTCATGGAACTCCGAGGTGACTTCTATTACCCTCATATTTTGCAGCAGGGTGTATTTTTTTTATTATAATACACAAGTTTCATTGAGTCATGTTACAGAAATGACATCACTAAGCTCCAATTATAACTGAAGACATCAGTAAGCACCATTTATAAGGATATAATTTACAGGATAATCATGGCTCTTGTATATATAGTGGATAATGTACCCCTACTGTAATTTATAAAGATATTATGTCACAGAGGAGTTATGTGACCATATATGTATTTATACAGGTCACTGACTTCTAATATCTTTATAAATTTCAGTAGGGGGTACATTATGCATTATAATCTACATTTTTTGTGAATTGTTGGGATAGGGGTCGGCGTCCAATTGTGGTCGATGGTGTCCAAATCGGGTGCCCAGTTTCGGACGTGCCGGGGTTCAGTTTCAGTTTGAATTCGGCGGCCGGGACCCCTGTTATAAAGGAGCGTTCTGATGTCAGAACGAGCCATTTATAAGGATATAATTTACAGTCTGGTCCCATAGAGAAATGACCAGACTGTAGATTATATATATATATATAGATATATATATATATATATATATATATATATATATATATATATATATATATATATATATATATATATATATATACTGTATCTTTGTACACTAGGGGTATAGAGAGATTCCAGTGGCACACTGAATGTTGAAAAAGTGTAAAATGTATTCACCCCAAACACATACAGAAAAAAGGCATCGTTTAGGACGACTCGGGCACTCTATCAAGCCTAGGGGTAGGCAGAAGAGGCACATGCCTAAGGCTCAACAATGGGGGAGGCTAGACACGTATCTCTTCTGTCTCCTATGTCTAATCTGGGCCCTTGTCCCCCCATGTGTAACATGCCCTGAATAATATTCTTTTTTATATTTCATTAATAAGATAAAACCCAACATCTAATTGACTAGGAGTAAAATAACTGGTAGAATGCACTTTCATCATAAGTGGATTAAACTCTGTGATTGCCCCCTATAAATATGATATTTGTCCCTACCCTATGAGCAGCTCTGGTTATCAGATGCACTGCATGTGGAGTTATAGGTGACAAACAATACGTATGCTAAGCCATATCTCTTATTATAATTGGTAATCGATCTGTTCAGTGACAGGCAGGAGTTTGCATGGCAGCCCTCTGAGACATCAAGGTAAATTGAAATATGTTCAGCTGCCAAAACCTGAAGTAGTCAAATAGATGGAAACTGAATAGAAAAGATTGCAGTATAAAAAATCAACCAGGCTTCTGCGGGACAAAATGAGCAACACGTAGAGAACACGGGATTAATTGATTACAGATGCTGCAGTATCCCATCGCCTGCTGCGGAGGGCAACATCCATCACTTTGCACCTTGTATTTGAAATGGTCCAGCCATGTAGAATTAAATTAGTGTCTGCTGTGCCTTCCTCATGTTTAATTGCTTCAGTGTTATCAGTGTTATAGAGTCAGCTCCGGCATATGGCATTTTTATAGTCTCTGCGATTAAACGTGTTCGCGTTACTGAATTCCAAGCACACAAACTTGATTTCTTTTCTTTATACTATTTGTCTAAGTGGTTGTGGCATTTTAATATACCTTGTGCATTCTTTATTTTGCCACTAGTGGGAGCATTCCGCTGCTGCTGCTGCAAGGGATGTCATTGAATAGGACATTCACTTCTGGATAAACCTTAATACCTTGTAGTCGGCTGATACCGTAGATTTGTTAAGGACTGAGACTGACCAAGAGATGTTTCTGGCAGGAATGTAAGGAAGTGATAATTAGCTGCTGGCAAAGGAAGGGGGTTCCTGAAATGAATACTTCTTCAGTGCAAGTGTTGAGTTTTTATTGTGATGTAGAGGGTGATATTCTGAGACAATTTGCAATTGGTTTTCATTTTTTATTATTTGTGGTTTTTGAATTATTAAGCTTTTTATTCAGCAGCTCTGCAGCTTGCAATTTCAGTAGTCTGTTTGCTAGGATCCAAATTACCCTAGCAACCTTGCATTGATTTGAATAAGAGACTGGAATATGAATAGGAGAGGACCTGAATAGAAAGATGAGTAATACAAAGTAGCAGTAACAATAATTTTGTAGCTTTACGGATTATTTGTTTTTTTTAGATGGGGTCAGCAACCCCCATTTTAAAGCTGGAAACAGTCAGAATAAAAAAGCAAAAAATTCATTCAAGATGGTAAAAAAGACCAGTTGAAAATGTGTTACCAAGGTTCCCCTGTATTAACAACTTCTTGTCCCAGAGCACACTGATAAAGTGATTTGCATAGACATGGAGAGTCCCACTGTATCCCCACAACTTCATTTCCTCTGCCCTGTGATGTTACTGGCCTGTTTCCTGCCTAGACCACGAGGCAGGAAAAGGTGGCAATGCTACTTTGTGCCAGTAGGCCCAGATTTGGGGCAAAGGGCCGGGCCTAGGGCAGCAAGTTGGTAGGGCGGCATGTCGTCTAGCCACTTGCTGAGGAGCACAACTCCCCAGTGCTTCGGTGCACCTGCAGTGTAGTGATAGGACCATGGGGCCCAGCGCTGAAATCCGGACCTGTGTGCCAATATTACTATGAAAGAAAGCAGCCCGAGCACAGTGGCATTATTTCACTAAAGCCTATGGAGAATGCCATAATGAAATAAAGAGTAAATAATAAACAAAAAGAATAAAGAATAACAAAGAAGTTTGTTCTCCTGTTATGTAACAAGCAGACCTGGATTTAGAAAAGTGGGGTCCCAGGGCAAAAATAAGAGGTTTGGGGCCCTTGCCATAAACAAAAAAAATATATAAGTCGAAAAATGCAACCTGTTACCCTGTGTTGAATTCCATTTCATAGCACCCCCCAAAGATACTGGAAATTCTATTCCAAAGGCAGTTGGAGGAGTGTAACACTGAGAATATGAAATTCTAGAAAGTGTATGAATTATTACACTTATTTGTTTTTATTATCCGCACCAACACATTCCACAATGCTTTACAGATTGTTTATCATTTACATTAGTTGATGCCCTAGTGGAGCTTACAATCTCAAATGCCTAAGCAACAAATAAATGTCTATTGCAACAGGAGCCAATGAAGTTTTCCATATACTGGTGTTAATGAAACTTCAACGAAGAACAGTTTTGCTCCCATTCTTCGTGATCATTACAGCATTACTCTCCACCTCCCATATTTTTTTTTTAATGACTGATGGGTGCTGCAGGAGGGGTAAACTTAACATTTGTAATGGCATCTTGAGAGAGTGTTGGCACATACCATCTTAGCGTGGTGGAGGCAAATTCTACTGCCACCATCTAAAACTGCAACAGCACTCAACCTGTACCATCAGTTCACCAAGCCGATGTTACAAGCCAAATGTACCCACTCAAGTCTCCAATAAGCCAACACTTGCCCCAGCACCAGCCATATACCATGGGCCTGTCAGGCAGTGACAAAAATGTCTGAGATTGGCATAGATCAGTGATCCCCAACCAGTGGCTCGTGTTGCTCACCAATTCCTTGGATGTTGCTCTCAGTGGCCTCAAAGCAGGTGTTTATTTTTGAATTCCTGGCTTGGAGGCAAGTTTTAGTTGCATAAAAACCAGGTGCATTAACAAACTGAGCCTCCAGTAGGCTGATAGTCCACCTAGGAGCTACCACATGGCCAATCACAGCTCTTATTTGGCACCCCAAGAACATTTCTCATTCTTGTGTTGCTTCCCAATTCATTTTATATCTGAATGTTGTTCATGTGTAAAAAAAGGTTGGGAACCCCTGGCATAGATAATATTACTCCTGTAGCTGAGAACAAATGCTAGGAGCCTAAGGCGAATTCTATGTCTCCCTTGTAACAAACTGAATGGTCTGTGCACAAAACAATCAGTGTTCTGGAGATGCTGTATGCCTTTACTTTTTTTTTTTAATGTAGAAATAAATGGAAGATAATCCCTGCTTATTTCCATATAAGTAGCACAATCGTTCAACAATTTTGAAAAAAATATCTCCGAAGGATCAGTGCTTGGCTTCAGTGGTTTGGCAGTGACGTTGGTTCTGAAATTACAAGCTTCTTGGTTTCTCTGACTTAAGGCTGTGAGGAGAATATAAACTTTAGAATTGCTATCACTCCTTTTAGAAGAGATGTTTTTACATTATTCCAGAAAAAAAGCAGTATAGCTCTAAGATAGTTACCATGGGCAACGGGATTCGGCTAAAATCTCTGCGACATTCACTAGGTTTGTTGCTTCATTCTGAAATTGGCAAATTCTATGGCATTACGTCTACAGCAAGCAGAAAATGGTCTTATATATCCTTAACCCCAGAGTAGGAGATTTTTTCTTTATTGTTTAGGAAAGCTAATAATAGCTGTCTGATAAATGGCAAGACCACGATGCCAATCCTCCTCAAATCTCAATTATTCTTTACTATTTTCTTTCTCAAGTTAACTCCTTAGAGTAGAGTTGGCCTACTAAGACTTATACTTAGCATTATATGTATTCTATGCTGTCTCCTAAGTATGTGCTATATTATCAGCCCAATACATAGAAGCAGTTGGAATGTACTGCCTTTCAGAATGAACATGGACTTCTGCTATTGCAAAAGTGTTTAATATTGATGAGATGCTCAAGTCAAAAAGGGAGTGCCCAAGAGACTTAGGGCTCAGACTCCCAACTACATATGGTAATCTAATATGTATGTAATGTATCTTTGCATCCTATCCTTTAGTCTTCCTACTTGCCTTTCTCTTTGCTATTGTCTTTCTTTTTTTTCTGTGTCTCTTCTCCTTTCCCATTCTTTTTTCCCCTCAACCTTCCTGTTACATTTCCCTCTGAACACAATTAATTTTATCATCTTAAAGGAATTGTTCAATATAAGAATAAAAACAGGACAAATAGTTAATAATAGTCAATATAGTTTGTTGGCCAAAATCTATAAAAGCTGGAGTTACTGGATGTCTAACATAATAACCAGAACACTACTTCCTGCCCTTGGTTCTTGCATCTCACTGATTGGTTACAAGACAGTAAGCAAAATCAGTGATTTGATGGGGGGGGGGGCATATGGGTCATCCTGCTGCTTTTTAAATATGACCTAAATGCTAAGGATCAGTTGCAAACTCACTGAATAATTATGTCCCTTGTGGCCTCCATTAAAGTCACTGACTAACTCAGAGTTAGAGAGCTGAAAAGCAGGAAGTAGTGTTCTGGCTATCATGTTACACATCCAGTCACTACAGACTTTATACATTACATTTATATTGACTATTATTAACTATTTGTTCTTTTTTTTTTTTTTTTTTTTGCACTGCCTATCTATTTACCCAGTTTTTATTTTAACACTGAACTGTTCCTTTAAAATGAATTCAATGAACAGAAATAAACATTTGTAATTAAAAATAATATTCACAAATTTGCACAAAGTTAATCTATAACAAATATTTCTTGTTTACCAAATCTATTTTGTACTTGCAAAATATATAAATATATTATATTACAAAATAATTGTGTGTCAACAAAGTTTGCTTTTTGACAATACGTTATTTTTGTGTTCAAAAATATTGCCAGGATAAAAAAATATACATGTATAATAAAAAAAAAAAATATATATATATATATATATATATATATATTTTATTTTTTATTTTTTTGAAAATTCTTTCCATGGATATAAAATCAATTTTGTTACCACTACAAAAAGAATTTTCTTTTGATAGTACAATGGGATATTTTGAGACATAACTTTGTGACTACTAGTATTTGCGTCCGCAGAATTCATTTCAATTTTTTAGATCATACCTTTTGTGCCAAAAGAAAAAAGTTTTTTTGTGAATTAGAAAGCACAATTAGAAAGCAAATAAAAAAACTCAAGGGTTCATTAAACATCTTCCAAAACAGTGTTCTTCCTATTATTTCTGGTGTACTGTTTGAAAACCATTGAGCTGCAAAAATTAACTACAAATTTAAAGTATAAGTAAACCTATTACTGTAAAATCCCCCAAGATTACTCTAAAAATTCCCCAGAATAACATACCCTTTCTCCTGGATTCATTCTTGGTTTATAAATTACAAGCATTTTTATTTTGGCTATTCTTTGTCTAGCTTGAAACTCCACCCCTTTAACTTTCTGAACTTTTCTTCTCTCTTGGACTATGAAGACCTCAAAAAGGTGCCTATTGGGCAAATGTGCTGCCCTGTGAGGTCTTCATTGTCGGAGAAAGAGCTCAGGGGGCGGCATTTACTCTAGACAAGGAAGTAGCTAAAAGACCTGAAACTGAGATGCTTGTAATTTAGAAACCAAATAAGACTCAGTGCAAGGAGAAGAATATGTTATGCTGGGGGATGTTTAGCTGGAGTAATATTAGAGGGTTTTTTTAGGAAAAAAGTTTACTTTTTCACTTAACAGTAGTAATATAGAATAGTTTCCTTTGTGACCTATCAATCTAGGATTTAAAATACATGAAAAATATATTATTGTAAAAGTCCAGTAGTTACTGTACCTATATGAATGGAAATAATCTTATCTAAAGTGTAGAAAATATACATTATCCTGCAGATACCGTCGTCTTCTGTTTGTTTCTGTAGGGCGCAATATGTATGTTAATGAGCATAACTCGTATAAATAATTTGTTCCAGGAATATATTTGCCGCAGGCCTTTTACTGCACTGTTTCTTACAGAGGGCAATATTTGACCTGCCTGGCAATTTCAAAGGCAAAAGTGTTATTTTATATTTGTAGCTCTGCCTAGAAACATTTATTGATTACAGAAGTCAAAGTGAGTTAAATGTGAACCTTGTCAGATGCTAGCTGGAAGACATGGTATTATATACACAACACTGCCCTTCAAATGGATCTCTTCTCAGAAAGATATACGTATAGATGGTATACTCAAATGCCTCACAGATTTCCTACTTTACAATTGAGTCAAGTTTAGTTGTCCACATTATACCATCTGTAGTCAGTACAAAGATATTATTCACTTCTCACATTCTTTCATTAAAGTAATTAGCAAATCTACAAAGTTGATAACTTGCTTTGTCTTTCAGTTCAGTTTAAAGGAACTATACCCCCAAACAATGTAGGTCTCTATAAAAAGATATTGCATAAAACAGCTCATATGTAAAACCCTGCTTCATGTTAATAAACCATTTTCATAATAATATACTTTTTTAGTAGTATTCGCCATTGGGTAATCATAAATAGAAAAATGCCATTTTAAAAAATAAGGGCCGGCCCCTGAGATCGTAGGATTCACGGTGTACGCAAACGTACCAAACAAACTATATATGTTAGGTCACATGAGCCAATTAACAGATACTGGGGCTCATTTATCAACACTAAGCAAATTTGCCCATGGGCAGTAACCCATAGCAACCAATCAGCGTTTGGATTTTTTCAATCTGATTATTTGCTATGGGTAACTGCCCATGGGCAAATTTGAGTCTTGATAAATGAGCCCCAGAGTTCTGTCTTTTGCTTCCACACTTCTTCCAGTTACAGCTGCAGTATTTCTGGTCAGGTGATCTCTGAGGCAACACACAGACCATCTCACAATGGTGGTTCAAGGCAAGAGATGTAAAAGGGCAATATTTACTTAAATATATATTCCAGTTTGATACTATTCTTTAATATGCCACTTAATATGATATAAACTATCTGTTTAAAGTTCAACTTTTCACTTTACTGCACATTGGCACCCACATAAAGAAAGAAGAAGCAGTAAGAGGATGGTTCCAGAACCCTGTGCCGGGCAGCTTTCTGCTAACAGGAGCAATGACTGGGGCCTTGGGTATCCGTTAAGTGAATACAATCACTGGAGGGGGAGTGCCTAACTTTTGGCAACCCCAGTTGATTGTTGACTTTATTTTTCCTTTAAAGCACTGAAACCATATTATATCATGAAATATATCAACGTGGAGATCGACAATTGGCTGGTCGCCTCGACCCGTTCTGAAAACCAGACTGTCCAGATGAAAGGTAGCAGTCCTAATGGGATCTTACAGCTTGCTACTGCAAGTCTGGGCCTGGTCCAGCAACCTGTCTAGCCAGGGAGAACAAGTTTTTTTAATTTGCCTGTTACAGGACAATTCCTTTCTTACTTATCAGACACACAAATTACACTCAATTCTCAATTTGAAAGCCACTTCTTTCCATAGCCACGCTCCATGACAAGGGCTACATCAAGCACCTTGAATGAAAGAAAAAGCCTCAGCTGTTAGCCCCCATAGCTCCCCCTTTTACCTGAGTTCCCTTCATGAGCTCTTCTCCTCAGGATACAATAATGACACCCAGTTTTGGGATTGCAAAGGCCACAGCATTAATTATAACAATATACCGCCACATTAATATCAAAATATCAGATTTACAAACCAACAGATATACAAACTTGAAACATAAGGAAAGAACCCTGTTTTCCAAGGAATGCTTGCCAAGAATCAACTATTATATCCATTCCTGGGCTACCGACATGCCAGCCACCTGACCCTTAGGGTTCGATGGGCAAATTAACCCAGGCAACCAGTTATCAGCATCAGACTGGGCCGGTGGGATGCTGGGAAAAAACCCGGTGGGCCTCAGCTCTTGTGTGCCTCACCGGTCCTGACCGACTCCACAGAGCCTGACCTCCTCCCCCCCTCCTCTCTCTTGCCAGAGAGAGCGTAAAGTAGAGTAGGGGCCTGTGAGGGGGGCGGGGGAGGGACAGAGGGGGGTTTGATGCGACTTGGGAGATGGGTTCGTGACTGGGGAGGGGGCCCTTGGAGGGCCCTGATGTGGCAGCCCTGGTGGGCCCTGACCCCCCCAGTCTGACCCTACCAGTTATCACTACTCTTGTTGGACCCATGCCTGTCAAGAGGCTACATGACCACTAGTTGGCTACTTAGCAGTAACAATCCCTTGTCATAGTCTCCCCAAGGCAATCATTCCACCACCTGCTGTGACAAATGAAAGTCCCTTACACCAATGTAACCCTGATACATAATAACCAAACTCCATACATTCGCAGGAGTGGAGGGGTGGGATGCTGATACTGCAGAGATAATATGGCACTGGGCTCCCTTACCTGTCCCTCTTTCTCTCTTCGTCCTAACTCCCCCAACACTACGTCACTATCAGCTCACTTCCTAGCCCTGTCACTTCCTCTTCCCTACACTGCTCTCTGATCCATCGTCCCGATTATTATCTAGCAACACCCATTATTATTGGCAGTACTCTGGGACTGCAAGCAGTTTCCCTTTAATTACCTGCCCACATTAACCCCCCCATCCGCATTATCCCTGAGGCAACCAGATACTGAGTATTTCAGCTGAATAACAGCACTTTCCCAATGATAGATATTCCTTACGCTACTTTCAGAAACGCACTAGTAATTCTTGTAGGCTTTTGATCAACACAAATAACATTTTCCTTTATGTATCTTTTCTGCCAAACCCAGAACAATTGAGTTATTTTGCTGGCTGACAGAGATAATGGTTGTTCACAAAGGATCTCATGTATAGTCTTGTCTATGCTGCAAATAGAAAGAGCATTGAAGGGAATGAGATTATTTTGCACGGTACAGCTACCACTGTTCAGAGAACGACTCTCAAACCGGGGCTACATCTCTTTCATCTCTTGAAGTCTAGGACTAACACAGTATGTATCAGAGTTCGCTTTAAGGCCACAAAATACAAAAGCAGCCCCAAATTCTTGCTTTGCTCTACTCCCCGTCTTGCTAATCAAAGGGAAATTTCCAGGCCGGATTCAGCAATGCAACATTTAAGAAAAATCACTTTGTTGGGGAGGGGAAAAAAAGCATTTAGCAATCCATAACAAAACAGCCTGCCAGGTACTGCGTAGGAATCGGCAGAGCTGTTATCTGTCCCCGCGCTTCGTTATTCTTTTGTGCTTTCATTGGATCTGCCCCCTTCAAGTCCATTTAATTGCAAGCAGGCACCTTCTAAATATAGATTATATGCGCGTTACCATATAAAAATGAACGTTAGGTAAAGGAACAGATTACGGTTGGATTTGCACCCGTCAAAACCAAATGCAACCATTAAAGGATAAAAAGAGGTTTATGGTTTGCACTTAATGAGTTAATTATTGTTTTCATTAGTATAGTTTTCCCTTTCGAGCATCTTTAACCATTACTTGGCACTTAATAATGTAAGGATTAAAACTGCCTGTTGTAATTACTGGCTGGCAGTGAGTGAGAGGCAATGTCAATAAGTGTCTACTAAAGCTTATAAAATACTCTTTATTGACCAAGACACAATATTGCCTTTCTAAAGATCCCTGGTACAAGCTGACTATCCAGATTATTCAGTGTAGTCTTGTGCAATGCAAATGGTTTGCCACCTTGAGAGTAGAATAGCCTTCCAGGAGATGTTGTGATGAAATATTTCCAGATATATATCCATATATACATATTTGGAAAATGATAGGGGGTTCAAAAGCGTCACGTCATAAACACACACACAAGGGGTCATTTACAATGCAGCATTCAGTGTGCAGAGTACAAAAAAACATTGACGCCCAGTATCAAAACTCCTGGTGGGCCCAGGTGTTAGTGGGCTCTCTTGCTTCTAACCATTTAGCCTATTTCATGGTCATTCCCTATTCCTTTATGGGGAAAAAAAACTTAATAATGGAAGAGTATAGTAAGTAGATATAAAAGACTAGGAGAATAAAGAGGTTGAGTGAGGAGAGGAGGAATAATAGTTTGGAAAGTGGGTCCACGGTCTAAAGTTTTCTGGTGGGCCCCTGGCATCCCAGCCCAACACTGTTGACGCCATTAGTAAATGCTGTATAAGTGAGGAGCAGGGGGAAGGGTCATAGGCATCCTCTTATCTTATCCCCTACCTTTCACGTCATTCTGGTAGGAGGGGAAGAAGGCACAGCCTGCATTGGATCCTGTCCTTACCACCTGTGCTGAGTCTACCCTCTTTTTTATCTGGTGCTTAACTGGGGGATGCTCTTGCACTTGCTCCACAAAGGGTTCTATAGTTCTACCAGAGGGATGAAATACACTAGAGGTCCCTAGAAGTTCAGTCTTCTCACTTTTCTCAAGTACAGTATTAGTTCCTTCAATCTCATGTTCAACTCCAGGTCTAATTTGGGAAACTGCCTTCCTGCCCCTCCTTTCTAGATATGGATTAAGATGAGTTTTTAGATGGGTTCCATACAGTCTTATACTGTGGGCATCAAGCCTAGGCTTCTTCTGATCTCAGCTCTTCTCCCAGTTGTTCCTTACACCTGCCAGTCAACTAAAGTCACCCCAGTATGTACAGAGTGATATTCTGAGACAATTTGTAATTGGTTTTCATATTTCATTATGTGTGGCTAGGGTCCATATTGCCATAGCAACCATGCATTGACTTGAATAAGAGAGAGGAATATGAATAGGAGAGGGCCTGAATATTAAAAAGTAGCAACAACAATACGTTTGTAGCCTTAAAAAGCTTTTCTTTTGTTAGATAGGGTCAGTGATCCCCATTTAAAAGCTGGAAAGAGTCAGAAGAAGAAAGCAAATAATTCAAAAACTGTACAAAATAAATAATGAAGACCAATTAAAAAAGGTGAACCACCCCTTTAATGTGTGATGACACTGGCTTGCATGAATCCAGCCATAGGGCATCTTGGCCAAGCATTTTAAGTTACTTTCTCACAGCATTTTTAACTCCATGAGAAAGTTGTACATCTCACCATAGCCTAAACGCCTTTCTATTTACCACCGGAATTTTACATTTTCTTCTGCAGATATTAATTTCTCTTATGTAAATGCAGAAAATTGTATGACTGTACTGTACAGATAATTGCTGAATCCATTCAAAAGATGAGTTACCGTGTACCATCAATGCTTTGTGCACCGCCGCTATGTTCACAGTTCTGTCTTCCAGTTGCAGGAGACATTATGCAACACCAAAGAAAATGACAGCTGTATAGTAGGAAATTGCATTTGCCTACACAAATTATTGCCCCAGGGAAAATGATCATTAATACACTTTCTGCAGAGCAGCAGATAAAAAGCAAGGCTGTTCCTCTCCTGACACAGATAAAAATCACATTTATTTGAGGAAATAAGGAGAATCTGAAGAAAACAATTAAAACACAGCTCCCCAAAGTGATTACAGTGCATTTAGGTGTCTCGCTGCAAGGTATTATCACAATAATGGAAAACATTATTGGAAAAATATAGGCGACTTTGCTGGCACAAAACATGGTTTGTAAGCATTCAAATTGTTTGCTCATATACTAAGGAACGGCAAGGTGCAGAGTGCAAATAATAAACACAAAGAGACTTTTTCTCTCCAAAATTTTCTTTGCCACCCCTGGGTTGTGTCTGGCTCTCATAGGTATGAATCTTTGCCAAGAGTGGCACCTCTCTCTGTATATAGTGTTGCCTGTGGCTGGTAGTGGTGCATACTGGAGGGTCTGTGTGTAATGGAGTCTACTGACCTGCTCCAAGATGGCGTCCAAAATGGCGATTCCTCTTCCCTGCACATGGCTCCGGGTGGTCGCAATCATCCTGCATCATCTCCTTCTTGCCCTGTGATTGGTCGCCGGCGACGGAACGGACGCCGGCGTCAGAATCGGGCGCCGGCGTCAAGGCGTCAGCGTGGGGACGCTGGCGTCTGCGTCTGACGCCAGCGCGTCAATTTTGGCGCCAATAGACTGGACTATAAAGACCCTCATTTCCATCCTGACCTTGCCCAATTATAGGTCTATTTCATATAGTTCCTGGGTGCGATATATTCTGTCTTGCTTATCCGTGTTTGAACCTTGCCTGTTATCGACTTTGAATCTGTACTGCCTGTCTTGACCATTCTGCCTGTTTTACGACCATTCTTTGATAAACCCTTTTCTGTACCGCGATCTTGGATTGTTGCCTCCTCTTTGGTCCTTACTTCAACTGCGCCTTCGGGCCTTACAGTATAATTGGGCCATGGACCCCTCGGAGGAGGCCCAAGTACCCCTCGATGTCGGAGGGGCCATTCGGGGATTGGCTTCTCGCATGAAATCCTATGAAGCCCAGCAGTCTCAAATTGGCCAGGCAATTGATGTTATCCTGGAGAAATTGACTGCCATGTCTCCAGCGGCTCCTGCGGCTGTGCCTGTTCCTGCCATTCCTGCTCCTCTCCAGGTGTCTGAACCTCGTGTTCCCGCTCCACCTCTTTTCAGCGGAGACCCAGAAGCTTGTCGTGGTTTTATTAACCAATGTGAAATTCAATTCACTCTGCAGCCAGGCCAGTTCGTCTCCGAGCAAGCCAAGGTTGGTTTTGTCATCTCCCGTCTGCAGGGGAAGGCTTTGGAATGGGCGTCTCCCCTTTGGGAGAAGAGAGACCCGCTGATCGACAACGCCGGGGCCTTTCTCCAAGAACTCCGGACGGTGTTTGACGCTCCTGGTCGTACTACTGCAGCCTCGGCTCGACTGTTCCAGCTTCAACAAGGCACTCGCTCAGTTCCAGAGTATGCCATTGAATTTCGTACCCTGGTGGCAGAGACCTCCTGGAATAACGATGGTTACCACGCGGCCTTTTACAACGGCTTGGCTATACGCATTAAGAATGACCTCGTTTCCCGGGAAATTCCTTCTCGGTGGGAGGATCTGGTGGCATTGGCGGTGAAGGTGGATACCCGGCAGAGGGAGTTCCAGCTTGAACTCGACCGAGAGCGTACAAAGAGGTACCCCCGGTTCCAACCTTCTTTGGCCCCCCGCTTCCAGAGACCCCTGCTTCTCAATCCAGTTCCCCCTGTGCTTCCTCCTGCTCCTATGGATTCTGCTTCTTCCTCCTTGCCGGCTGAAGAACCCATGCAGATTGGGCGGGCCCGCCTGTCCGAACAGGAGAAACTCCGGAGAAGGGCTGCCGGCCTGTGCCTTTACTGTGGGGGTAAAGCCCACTTTGCCCAGGAGTGTCCAGTGAAGCCGGGAAACGCCAAAGCCTAGGTAAGCTCGGGGAGACTTACCTGGGTGGGATTTGTCATTCTCCCCATTCCTCTACTCTACGTTTCCTTCTTCCGGTACAGATCCAGTTTGGCTCTTTAAAGTTTTCCTCACAAGCCTTTCTAGATTCCGGTGCTGCAGGAAACTTCATGGATCGATCCTTTGCAAGACGTCATTTCATTCCTCTCCAACCCTTGGCAGTTCCTCTTCGTGTCCTGGCGATTGATGATCGTCCTCTGTCGTCTGCCTTCGTCTCACATTCTACTCAGGAACTTTCTTTTAAGGTGGGCACCATGCATTTGGAGAGACTATCCTTCCTCCTCATTGATTGCCCTTCCACTCCGGTTGTCCTGGGACTGCCATGGTTATGTGTACATAATCCAGTCATTGACTGGTCCACATTGCAAGTTTCCAGATGGAGTCCTTTTTGTTTACAGAACTGCCTACCCACTGTTCCGGTTGTCAAAATTTCCTCTGTGTCCTCTAATTCTTCTCTTCCCTCTGTATACCAAGCATTTGCCGATGTATTTAACAAGTCTTCTGCTGAGATTCTTCCTCCCCATCGGCCTTACGATTGCCCAGTGGAACTTCTATCCGGCTCTATGCCCCCCAGGGGCCGCACCTACCCACTCTCTCCTTCGGAAACTTCTGCTATGAAGTTATACATCCAGGAGAATCTTCAGAGAGGATTCATCCGTCCTTCCACCTCCCCTGCCGGAGCAGGTTTCTTCTTTGTTGAGAAAAAGGATGGTAGTTTGCGGCCCTGCATCGACTACAGAGGACTCAACAAGATCACAGTTAAAAACAGGTACCCTCTTCCTCTTATTTCTGAACTGTTTGATCAGCTTAGGGGTGCCAATATCTTTACAAAGCTGGATCTTCGGGGGGCATACAATCTTATCCGGATCCGTGAAGGGGACGAGTGGAAGACCGCCTTTAATACCCGTGATGGACATTATGAGTATTTGGTCATGCCCTTTGGTCTCTGTAATGCTCCTGCGGTCTTCCAGGAGTTTGTTAATGATATTTTTCGGGATTTGTTGGGTCTATGTGTGGTCGTTTATCTGGATGACATTCTTGTTTTTTCTAAAGATCTTTTGGAACATCGTGCCCAAGTACGTGAAGTCCTCTCCAGACTAAGGAAGAACAATCTCTTTGCTAAATTGGAGAAATGCACTTTTGAAGTCTCGTCTATTCCTTTCCTTGGCTATATCATTTCTCCTCTAGGTTTCAAGATGGATCCTGCCAAGGTGTCTGCAATCCTGGACTGGCCTCTTCCTACCAGTGTCAAAGCCATTCAGAGGTTTGTTGGCTTTGCCAATTATTACAGACAGTTTATAAAAAATTTTTCTTCCAGACTTTCTCCAATTCTGGCCCTGATTCGTAAGGGGGGCAAACCTCAACACTGGTCTCCTCAAGCCCTGGAATCCTTCAAGTCCCTCAAAGAGGCCTTTTCTTCCGCTCCAATTCTTCGGCACCCAGAACCCCTACATCCCTTCTTCATGGAACTTGACGCCTCATATGTCGGAGCTGGAGCAGTTTTATCACAGAGATCCATTTCTGACGGTAAACTCCACCCTTGTGCGTTCTTTTCTAAAAAATTTTCTGCCCCAGAACAGAACTATGATGTGGGGAATCGTGAACTACTTGCCATCAAATTAGCCTTGGAGGAATGGAGACACTTACTGGAGGGTTCTTCGGTTCCTGTGACAATTTTTACCGACCATAAGAATCTTGAGTTCATCCAAACCCTCAAACGCCTGAATCCCCGGCAAGCCAGGTGGGCACTTTTCTTTTCCCGTTTTAATTTTGTCATTACCTTTCGTCCTGGCTCCAGAAACAGGAAGGCCGATGCCTTATCCAGAAGCTTTATTCCTGAAGATTCTGTGTCCGAGGAACCTGAACCTGTGGTACCCTCCATCAAGATTATTGCTGCCTTGTTCCCTTCCTGTGCCTCCCAATTGTTGTCCGCTCAAGATTCTGCTCCTGCGGAAACTCCTCTTGGTGTTGCTTTTGTCCCTCCAGAATTTCGTCTTGCTATTTTGTCTCAGTCTCATAGTTCCAAACAGGCCGGACATCCTGGAATTCAGAAGACGACCGAGCTCTTATCTCGTCTAGTATGGTGGCCAACCTTAAGAAAGGACGTTAAAGATTTTGTCTCCTCATGTTCCACGTGTGCTGTGTCTAAATCCGGACATTCTCCTCCCAAGGGTTTTCTTCTTCCACTGCCCATCCCATCTCGACCCTGGACTCACCTCGCCATGGACTTTATTGTCGATTTGCCCATTTCCTCCGGCCACACTGTCATTTGGGTCGTTATCGACAGATTCAGTAAGATGGCTCATTTCACTCCTCTCCGCAAACTGCCTTCTGCTCCTGAACTTTCAGAACTGTTTATTAAACATATTTTTCGCCTCCATGGCTTTCCAGCAGAAATTGTGTCCGATCGTGGTCCCCAATTTGTGTCTAAATTTTGGAGGTCACTGTGTAATGCTTTAAATATCTCTCTTCAATTTTCTTCTTCTTATCATCCTCAGTCCAATGGTGCCGCTGAACGTGTTAACCAGGCCTTGGAGCAATTTCTTCGTTGCCATGTGTCTTTGTGTCAAGATGACTGGTCGGACCTTCTTCCCTGGGCGGAGTTTGCCCATAACAATTCTTTACATTCTTCTTCCCAGAAATCTCCTTTCTTCTGTGTGTATGGCCGGAATCCTTTGGCATTCCCTCAGGATCTCTTACTCACAAATGTTCCTGCTGCTAATGATCAAGCCGCTCATATGCTGGCCATCTGGCAGGCCACCACTGCTAATCTGGAAAAGAGTTCATCCTCTCAAAAGAAGTTTGCCGACAGGAAAAGAATTGCCGCCCCACCCTATGCTCCTGGTGACAAGGTCTGGTTGTCTACACGGAATATTCGCCTCAAGATTCCCACTCCTAAACTTGGCCCCAAATTCATCGGTCCCTTTCCCATCATCGAGGTCATCAACCCTGTGGCAGTTCGTCTTCTTCTTCCTCCCGAGATGCGGATCCCTAATGCCTTTCATGTGTCTCTCCTTAAACCTGCAGTGTCTTCCCCCTCTTCTTCTTCCACAGCTCCTGTTGTTATCGATGACCATTTAGAATTTGAAGTCAGCAGGATTCTGGACTCTCGTTTTTCCAGGGGCGCTCTCCAGTACCTTGTCGAATGGAAGGGTTTCGGTCCCGAGGAATGCTCTTGGGTGAAGAAGTCTGATGTCCATGCCCCCATCCTTGTTCGCAGGTTTCATAGGCAGTTTCCTTCCCGTCCTGGTCCCGGTGGTCCTGAGGCCCCCCCTAAGGAAGGGGGTACTGTAATGGAGTCTACTGACCTGCTCCAAGATGGCGTCCAAAATGGCGATTCCTCTTCCCTGCACATGGCTCCGGGTGGTCGCAATCATCCTGCATCATCTCCTTCTTGCCCTGTGATTGGTCGCCGGCGACGGAACGGACGCCGGCGTCAGAATCGGGCGCCGGCGTCAAGGCGTCAGCGTGGGGACGCTGGCGTCTGCGTCTGACGCCAGCGCGTCAATTTTGGCGCCAATAGACTGGACTATAAAGACCCTCATTTCCATCCTGACCTTGCCCAATTATAGGTCTATTTCATATAGTTCCTGGGTGCGATATATTCTGTCTTGCTTATCCGTGTTTGAACCTTGCCTGTTATCGACTTTGAATCTGTACTGCCTGTCTTGACCATTCTGCCTGTTTTACGACCATTCTTTGATAAACCCTTTTCTGTACCGCGATCTTGGATTGTTGCCTCCTCTTTGGTCCTTACTTCAACTGCGCCTTCGGGCCTTACACTGTGCATGGGCCAGCATCCACATCAACTAGCACATCTTTCTTGCAGGTCATGCAGGAGGCTAGGATGCAAGGAATAAGAAAGTCCTGCTCTTAACGCCTGCTCCCTGGCACCTTTAAGCACAGGGCACAGAGCTCAGTAGTGCTAACAATGGTTTATGCTCATAGTAAACGATCCCTATGGTCATATATCACATGCATTGTTTTGCAAAATTGGGGTTGAAGGACTAGGAAACTTCCCTAAGATCAATTTTTTCCCCAGCCACTATAGCTAATACTGTACGTTAAACCCTTGTCAATTTGGTTATTCTTCCTTGATTTACGGGACTCCGTACTGCGACATGATTACAGGTATGGGGCCTGTTATCCAGAATGCTTAGAACCTGGGGTTTTCTGGATAACAGATCTTTTTGTAATTGGATTGTCATACCTTAAGTCTACTGAAAATCATTTAAATATTAAATAAACTCAATACGCTGGTTTTGCCTTCAATAAGGATCAATTATATATCCGTTTGGATCAAGTACAAGTACTTTTTTATTATTACAGAGAAAAAGGAAATCATTTTTAAAAAATTACATTATTTGATAAAAGGGAGTCTATCAGAGTCTATGATTAAGGGGCAGATTTACTAAGCTCGAGTGAATAGTTCGAATACAAAAATATTCGAATTTCGAAGTAATTTTTTGGGTACTTCGACCATCGAATTGGTCAAATTCAATCGAATTCGATTGAATCGAATACTTCGAACGATTCGAATTAAAAAAAGTTCGTCCATTCGATAATCAAAGTACTGTCTCTTTAAAAAATACTTTGACTTCATACTTCGCCAAATTAAAGCAACCGAAGTACAATGTTAGCCTATGGGGACCTTCCACAGCACTTTTCTAAGTTTATTTGATTGAATAAAAATCCTTCGATCGATCACTTAAAATCATTCGAATCCTTCGATTTGAAGGATTTTATCGTTTTTATCGAACCTTTTGCGCTAAAATCCTTCGAATTCGATATTCAAATTCAAAGGATTTTACTTTAGGGAATTCAAGGGTTTTTTATCCCTCGAAATTCGACCCTTAGTAAATCTGCCCCTAAGTGTTTATGACGCGAAACGCATAAGGCTGTGGACACAATAAACTCTCTTCACTTTGAACTATTTGCCTGGTGGAAGTTTGCCTTTATTGAGTGCGTGCTCCTATTGGTTTTCCAGTTTGTCCGCTCCACGTGCTGAGGGCTCAGGGCGATGCACCTGGGCCACTTCTCCTTCGTGGTGAGTAATCACTTTACTTGTGGAGACCCTAATATCACAGATGTATCATTAGTCTATCGGAGAAGGCCTTCCCATAATTCTGAGCTTTCTGGATAAGGGAAAATTGTATCATTATTACTGTGATTTTTGTTTCATGGACAACTCCATGTCATACTTACCAGGGTAGCTAGACCCCAGTGCTCCCATCAGAAGGACCCTCCCCAAAGCTTTAAAAGCCCAATCCCACCCCCAATCTGATATTTAGTGATAAAATTCGAGAAACTACTGAAAAAGGGATAGAAAACTATGACATGGAGTTGTTCAGGAAAGAAAAATCACAGTAAGTATAACATTTTCCCTGGCCAACTCCCTGTCATACTTTCAGGGATATAGGAAGCTCATATCCCAAAACAGGAGGGTAATAGATTCATAATAGGAAATCTGGATCCCAGAATGTAATCTATTCCAGATAAAACCAAGAAGAATGAAACCTCCACAAGTGAACATGTAGAGAAACACCTAGTACAATACCTGTGAACTCTATTTCTGCAGAAGACACACGGACTGCCCAAGCAAGAAAAAGAAATAGGTTTAAGATGAGACTGAGTGTGAAACCAGCATGGCACTTCCACCTAAAAGGAGATACCTTCACACTCCCACTACTTACCAGCACATCTGTCCCAACCATATGCCCACCACAAGAACACTATTGGAAATAGCTCAAAAGTAAGGCACCTGCAAAAGGTGTCTTAGTAGAGGAAAGAAACATACCCTCATTAACATTCTACATGCACCAGATCTGTATAAACATTGCAGATACATAGCGTCACCTAGTGTAGATCACCATTTCTTCAATACTAAGTCTACAGAGCCTTATGCCCCATACTCAGGATTGTAAATAAGAATACTGCATGGTAATTCTAGAGTAACCATGAAAAGAAACCCTTATTGCACCGTAAATAACCTAGTTTGGAATCAGAACGAAAGGGCATATCTGGAAATAACATGGTATATACAAATGGATAAACAGGACAGACAAAGGAAGTACCATATCTCAGCAGGCTAACTGCCACCACAGAGATGTCTGCTAACCCCACTCCCTCAGGGCAACCCTGGGACTCCAAACAGAAGTGCATTCCCCTCACCCAAATTGACTGGGCTAGATGAAACCTCTGAACGACAGATTAACTTTAGCTAACTGCCACCTCCCTCTCCCATCTGTACAAATCATAAGGAGTTTCAAGGCCATACACACCACTGCACTGCATCTGGACACTTTTCAGGCGAGCCCGATAAGGCACACGGATTGGGGGACATAGCACTTGCCTCAGGACAAACTTTATGTTTGCCGGGAGGGCACATGGATCAAGGACAAACCAGGGCTACCAGCCATAGAACCACCGTGCCTACCTGATCCAGATGATGAAACACTGACGGTTCCATACAAATGGGGTAAAAAAATACACAATCTCAAACTTGTCAAGGTCATGTAGAAGTCAACGGCAGATGTCCCTGAAGTTGTTTCCTGCGCTAATCTGCGCTAATCTGATAAAGTTGGGGTTTTGGGCAGCAACTCGAAAATATTGTTTGATTCGGGCGACAATTTGTACTAAACAAAGTGAAGCTCGATTTTGTTGTGATGTTTTGTCGCTCTGACAAATATTAGGTATCATGTAATGTGCAGTCTCAAATAAAAGGATAGAAAGATATATAGTGAATAAAGTACCCCCTCTTTTAAAATATAAGGATATTATAAATTACCGAGGAGTTTCATGACCATATAAAAACACGAGGCCGAAGGCCGAGTGTTTTTATACAGGTCATGGAACTCCGAGGTAACTTCTAATATCCTCATATTTTACAACTGGGGGTACTTTATTTATTATAATACACAAATTTCAATGAGTCATGTGACTGAAATGACATCAGAACTCACCGTTTATAAGGATATAATTTACAAGATATTCATGGCTTTTGTGTATTATAATACTGTATAGAGAAAGTATTTCCTAAATAGTGATTCGATTTCAATCAAAGATTTTGCTTAGACCATTCAAACTTTTGACCGTGCTTACCATGACAGCAATTAACATTTATAGCTTGTAGAAGCCATTTTTCTGAGTGCTAAACTCCTGCTTTTCTACACTTACATCCCTCAGTCAGTCTTAGCCTTATGTGATATTCCTCAATAATAGAATCGTTTCAACTGCAGCTTCGTGTTTTCAGAACATAATTTTATAAGTTTCATACCATTGACTAACAATAAAATGTTCATGACACCTAACTGGGGACCAACAGCAGAACAGTAGCTGTTGCCCAGAGTTAATAATCGTAAAGAATATCACGAGTATCCCAGAACATCCTCATACAAAGAAGAATGTTCTTGGTATACAAGTAAATAATGACATTTCCAATCCATAGAGCCAGCAGCCTCCTATGATTTGACCCTTCAATATATATATTGACCTTAGCACAGTCTCCAGTTTTACTCTGCCATTGTCTCTTTAGTCAAGAGTTTTCTATATTATTTCTTACCTTTACTGTATTATTTGCTCTCTGCTCCTGCACTCATGCACATTTCCTTGTCTGACACACAAATAAGTAGTGATGGGCGAATTTATTCGCCAGGCGCGAATTTGCAGGGAATTTGCGCAATTCGCCGCCAGCGAATAAATTCGCAAAACGCCCGCGAAAATTCGTGGCAAAAATTCGCCGGCGTCAACATTTTTTTTTTCGAAAAAACGGGTTTCGCGAATTTCGTGCGAAATTCCCGAATTTTTCGGCGAAGCGAAACGGCGCAAATTCGCCCATCACTACAAATAAGCATAGAAGAATAAGTTGGTATGGGCTCTGGGAAAAGACACTTTACCGGTCCCTATTATTTAAACATAGTAAGGCTGTCTATCTTACTTTATTATGGTTCTTCAGCCTCAGACTAAACAACATTGATAGAAGGTATAGAGAAAGTCCCTCTATATCATAAGTTGTACTTACCATTCATTGTTGAGTTGAGAACCGTTTTTAGAGGGGGTGGCAGCCCATGCTTGGACTCCCCAAAGACATAGCTCGAATCTTGCCTTTGCCAAATCTTGATGCTATATACAGCACTGCAGTTCTTTGTACCATAGGTATACTATAATAATATTATACAGTGTGTGTTCTCTCTGGTGGATCAGTACAAATAGAGTTATGCATAAGGCATAAAGGCTAGACACAGTCATTGATAGGGATAGATGTTTTCCAACAAACTGTATATTTGCATTAATTTCCATTTCCAGTGTTAACGCATCACAGTTTATTGCAAGAACACATTTATATTAATGAGTTTTTGTCTGTGGAAGGTACTTTGATTTCCATAAACATATATCAGGAAATTTGATGACTGCTGCAAAACAGCGGTGGAAAAATATTTATGAGGGGATAGGACTTTATTGAAATCTGTATTCGTATATCAAACGCCTTTCGCAGAGCATGATGCATTAATATCCTGTATTCTCATTATGATGGCCATGCAGTCGGTTTTGCTGGATTTATTTGTGTGTGCGATTTATTATCCCTTATTCTTCTCTTAATTACAAAGTCAAATTTAAAGGTATTGTTCTGAAAGAGTAGGGGAAATTAAATGCAAAATAACTCAACTTAATGTACATCCAGTGTGGGGTGTTAAGCCAATTATTGGTGATAAATACTATATTCCTGTAAGTGCAAGGTTTGTGCTGCTGTTTATCCATATTCAAAAAATGGTGTATGCAATATCTTTTTGTTAGGCCTAGTCCCAACCCACCACTTCAATCACCCTAATCATAGTCTACCCAACCAATAATATCATGAACGATATGGTTCCTTTATAAGCTTCAAGTAGCCATTACTATGTCTATTAATGTTTAGTCAACGCTGTGGTGCTCAGGCAATTTCACTTTTATCACAATTTATGGTGTTTCTAATTTACACCTGAAAATAGAAAACTGTGCTACATAATTAATTATAAATCAGCAGTTTTTCAATTATTTGCAAGTCCCCTCCAGCCTTAGCATCATTCAAATGTGGTAGTGTTTTATGGGTTCACTAGAGGTCTGTGTAGTCCATGTCAATTCCTTTTATCTGAAAATTTTCATTGTGAGAAGGAGCTCCAGGGCAAAAATTGTTTGTTAACTCACTTATAACTTATATTCCGTTTATAAATCTCCAACTCTCCAGCTGTTCTTTGGTTCAGAATCTTGAAATAGTTGGACTATACTAAAGTTGTAGCCTCCTCCCACAAAAGACATGGGGGCAGATTTATCAAGGGTCAAAGTGAATTAGAGGGAATTTTCGAAGTAAAAAAATTCGGAATTCGAAGTAATTTTTTGGATACTTCGACCATCGAATCAGATACTATGACTTTGAATTTACTTTGACTTCGATTCGAAGTAAAAAAATCATTCGAATATTCGACCATTCGATAATCGAAGTACTGTCTCTTTAGAAAAACTTCGACTTCAATACTTCACCAAATTAAACCTGCCGAAGTGCTATGTTAGCCTATGGGGACCTTCTAGACCATTTTTCTAAGTCTTCACACAAGTATAATATAATTGTACGCTAAAATCGTTTGAATCGTTAGATTCGAACTATTTAATTGTACGATCAAACGATTTTACTTTGATCGTTCGATGGCCAAATTCGGTGAAAAATACTTCAACTTCGATATTCGAATTCGAAGTATTTTAATTCGATGGTCGAATTTCAAAGTATTTTACACTTCGAAATTCGACCCTTTATAAATCTGCCCCATGGTCTCCAAAATGAGTTTCTCTACTTGTTGCCTGTATTCTAGTGCTGCTTTACAAAGCTAACCATGATTGGCGCCCGTTTTTGACGTGGATTTTCGCTGGCGTTTCGCGAATTTATTCGCCTGCCGCGAATCGCGCAAATTCGCCGCGAATTCGCGCCTGGCGAATAAATTCGCCCATCACTACTTATTAATCAAAAACCAAATTTGTGAGTTTTTTTCTATTCAAATAAAACAAAATCTGAATATAAAAAACTTGATTGAATACAAACACGGATAAAACTCACAAAATACCTCAAATTTCAAAACTTGAATTTTTGGATTTAGAAACTCAAAAATCTTGAGTTAAAAAATGGCTTGAATTTTGCCCAGGACAATTCCCACTGACTTCTATATGAACTTGCAGACTTTTAGATGCCAGTGTTTTACATTCAAGTTTTTTGTTATGTTCTGACATTCATTATGTATGTACGAAAAAATCATATAATGCCAACAAGCACTTTTCTTATCAGCCTAAGAAATTTCTTAGTGCTCTTGTATGATTGGTCCTAAATTCTGTTATTGCTACGTGGACAGTGTATATTGTATATAGCATGCACTCTAATAAACATTAAATATAAATATCTGGTAAAGACCAAAGTGGATAAAATGATTACATTTAGGGGGTTATTTATCAAGGGTCAAATTTTAGAGTTTTTTATATACCTCAAATGAACTTGAATGCACTCACAATTCAAATGTTTCTAATTCAAGAAAAACACGAATGGGGAAAAAACTGGAAATGCTCAAATTGATTGAGTTTTTGTCCAAAACCCTCCTAAAAAAAGTCAAACATCATGAAGGCTATCTTCAAATGGTTCAAGGCACCTCTGCTGTTGACTCCTACAAGACATTGACATGTGTTCGATTGTGTATTTTCAGATTCAAGCTATTTCCAGGGTCGGGGTATAATAAATTTAGAATAATTCAAGTTTTTTTTTAACCCAAAATGTGCTCCTTAATAAATAAATAACCCCCTACAGTAAATATATATCACAATAGCCATCTACAAACATTTGTAAACATTTACGCATTCAGATTGGTTCCTGTCTAGCAGTAGTGATGCTCATCCTGTTTGCACTATCCTTGTCTACCTCCAGCCATAACATGATCCCACGTGATTCTCATTGCTAATTTTGCTCCAGGCCATGAAGAGATGGTCATTTATTTGGAAAGTCTGGTTAGAAGTTGGGCACCATCAATCACATGAGGTTTTGTAGTTTAGGAGTGCAGAAAATCCAATAAAGCACAGGACTACCCTTCTCTACTTCTCATCACATCCTATAAAAAGGACATACTTCTCTTATTATTGCTAGGCCAAGGCATCTTTTACTTTGCTTTGCTGTGTGAAGATGAAGGAAGGAGCTGATCGGAGCTCTGGATATGTGCCATGAGTGAATGGTGACTACCATCTCTGCCTGAGGATGTCACTGATGATATACAGTAGCATTATGATATCAGGATTCTTGAGGGTAGTCTGATAATTTATTTTCAGGAAACACCATTCAGTTATTTCTCATTTTTGCAGATGAACATTACTATCTGTGGTTTTGTGTACTGTTGTCCAGCTTCAGATAAATGCAGTAGCCTCATACACATACATTACCACATATGATTAACTCATCCGTCTATGATTTTTTTTTTAAAACAACTCAATTTTGAAAAATGATACAATGCATTTCATATTAAGATATGTTTCCTGTCCTCATTGATTTCTATATCTAATATTAAATCAAATTAATCACTTTTCCACCTAAAAAATGAACCATTTGTTTCTTGTTTGTAGAAAGAAAACACATCTATTTGCTTCCCAATGGAATGGGGAGAAAGGTTTACTGAAATGGTGGGGTTTGGTGGGAGATATGTAAGGAAAAGGTTGGGAGAACAAGGAAAATGTATAAAGAAAGTGTGGATGAGATGGATGGACAATTTATGAGGTGGGGAGTCAAACATACATGTGTTCAGGTCATTGGATTTTAATTAAAACCTCTTTTCATCTCTCTCATATTAAATATTGTCTAGTTCACAGACTACGTACCTAAATACTAAATATTTACCCCATTGGCAGCATCCAATAATATCTAAGAGCTCTATCAACAGACTAACGTTACCAGGTCTGCCCTTGTCCAAAATAACTTATAGACTGCTATCTTTAGTCCAGTTCTATGTTTTAATGAATACGAATGACTGGACTATGATCTAAATTAATTATTGATGTTTCCTCTGGAAAAATGGCAAGGGATATTGTAAGCGAGGCACAACAATGGCAGCACTCGGCGTGAAAAATTAAGCGGCTTGCATCCAATCCATACCATCCCTCTTCATTCTATTAAAATGCATGGCTAAGCAGCTTTTGAAAAGCTGCAGGTCATCTATTGGCAGTTGTCCCTTATATTAAATGTTAAAACAATACTAGTTTATTATTGACAAAATTGTCAATACAAATGATTCTGAAAGAAGACCAGTCTATACATTATACATTTTGAAGGAAACCACTGGGAAGTCAATATAGCCATGGAGTAAATTTCTGGAATGTGAAGCTCATTATCATCATTTGAAGTTCAAGCTACATACGGGTCTTCTAATATAATTAAAAGATTTTCCATTGGATAGAATAGTGCTAGAAATAGTGAATTGCCCAAGCACCTAAGGAAGGGAGGCAGGAGGCCCCCAAAACATTGTACATACCATTGCACATTTGTATTGTATAATGAAGCATTGATTTCGAGATTGGGGTGCTTGCCTCTCTTCAATGGTTCCACCAGAAACAATGTGCGATAAAATATAAGGCTAATTATATGAATACTGTTTTTAGGGCTAAGTTATTGAAATTCAAGATTATGTTTTTTTCTGAAATTCAGGCTTTCATGTAAAAATTAACCTCAGTCATTTTCTATTTCGAGTTTTCCACACTATAAAACTGATGAGCTGGGGTTAAAATCAATGGGAGGTATATTTTCAAATTTCAAGCTGATTTCAAATCTATATTTTTCAAGACACTTTGAAAACGAACAGTAGATAGTATTGAAAATTTTGTGAAATCGACACAATATAACCAAGTTGTTTCCCTTTTGAGTAAAAAATATTCTGGTAGAGGAGAAAAAGCGGTTTTCACTTTAATTGTTTTTCAACATTTTAAATAGTAAATCTGTTTTCTCACTAGAGTTTTTTTCAAGGGAGTGGGGTAATCGACATTTTGAATTTAGGAAGATAATGAAGTTGGTTTCAGATGGGGGTTTTGCTGTTCTTAAGCTTTACCTGGAGGAAAGGTCAACTTTGATGCCCAAAGCACATGGCTTTTATATTCTCACCTTCATATATATATATATATAGGTGTGTAATCGTTATAAGTAGTGATGTGCGAATTTCTCCCGTTGCGAATGTCGCAAATTTGGCGGGAAAGTCGTGAAATCGGATATTTTCACTTAAAAATCGTGAAAATCAGGAATTTTCACAAAAATCGTGAAAACCTGAAATTGACAGCTGCGTTCAAGCTGACGCTGGCGTTCAAATCAATGGGCGTCCGAATAGTGTTGACGCGAGCGACTTTTCGGATGCAAATCCAAAAAATGTTGACGCTGACAATGAAACACAGAAATTCGCAGTGAATTCGTGCCAGGCGAGTTTATTCGCCCATCACTAAACTTATAAGTGATGCATCTTGAAGGTACAGGTATGTGACCTATTATCCAGAATGCTCGGGACCTGGCATTTTCTGCATAATTTGGATCTCTATACCTTAAGTCTACTAAAGAATAATTTTAAAATTAAATAAACCCAGTGGGATTGTTTTGCCTCCAGTAAGGATTCATTATATCTACATTAGGATCAAATACAAGGTATTGTTTTATTATTACAAAGAAAAAGGGAATCACTTAAAATTTTAATTTTGAATGAAGTCTATGGGAGATGACCTTCCCTTAATTTGGAGGTTTCTGTATAACAGGGCTTTGAATATACCTGTATATGATTCTATTCTATCATATTAGTGCAGGCAAAACATTAGTTGTGGGCTTGGGCTTAAGGTTATTGTCATTACTGTTTTGGCATTTTTTCCTCCCTACCCAGTAGACTTTATAGGTGGACTGGTTGGATAAGTCCTGCCATCGATATACTTTAGTTATGTTTGGTCTTTAAAGCCTACAGCTTTACATACTCTCAGTTTTGCAGCTGGCATGTTTGTTGCCAAGATTTTACTTTTGAATGCTTGGGCAAACTGTACTAAAAGGCATTTGAGACCTACAGTACCTGTACCTACTACATCAGCTTCTTGCCAATATGTATTGCCCCTACCTTATCATATTCAGTGTTTAATTGGTACACCAGCAGTGCCCATTACTCCTTTAGTTTAATGTAATGTGTGCTATAATATTCTTCTTATGGTTCTGCACATTTAATTGAATGCCATGTTACCCCCCGTTCTTAGGTGGGTATATGGATATGTCATTTCCTGCCCCCTGTCTTAAAATATAAAAACTACAATTATAGACTCAATGAACAAATGTATTTGCAACCAAGTGACATTGTTATTTATTGGTGCCGCTAAATCTAGAGAGAAAAATGAGTTAAAAAACAAACTCCATCTGAAGTATATTGCAAACATATTTTTCTTTTGGCATTCCATTTTCGAGCAAACCAGCAGAACTCCTATATCTCTTTTTTATAAATTTTGGTCATAATGGAAATGCTGATTCTCTCTTTAAATGGAATTATTTGGGAACATAATTGAGTTGCTGCAAACAGATGGGTTTGTCCAAGGGGAATATTCAAGGCTACGCACATAGCATGCTAAATAAACTGTCAGAGCCTTCCTATCTTAGTTTCAATCATGCAGTGCAGGGATGGAAGTAAAATCAACATACCTTGTACTAATATTCACATACCCGCAGAGGAATATGAATGATCTATTTATAAAACACTTATGAAACCCTTGTGCCATTAAATCAACATTTTTTCCTTCTTTGCTTCAGTTGCCCAGGTTCAGTACAATGCAATATTAACTTATTATGAGTTTTGAATTCTGCATTGATTGGCCTGAATATGAGGATCAGGGCTTCTAGAGCACTGCTGCATTTGGACACAAGCCAGCTGATAAAAATAGCCTTGTGGCTGGAAGGAAAACGCCAGTGTTTTGGATGCATTAACAAGGAGCTCCGTACCTCATCCCTATAGCCATTCTGCCACTTACATTCTGCCACTTGCATTCTGCATCCCATAATGCATTAGGTAAAGCATTACATCTTTAGCAAAGTTTCTTATAATATTAGAGGCACTGAAAGATATACAATTATGGGACAGAATGCTCAGGACCTGGGGTTTTCCGGATAATGGATCTTCCTTAATGTGGTTTAAATAACCATTTAAACATTAAATAAACCCAATAAGCTGGTTTTGCTTCCAATAAGGATTAATTAATAATCTTAGTTTGGATAGAGTGCAACGTACTGTTTTATTATTACAGAGAAAAAGGAAATAATTTTTAAAAATTGGAATTATTTGATTAAAATGGAGTCTATCCAATAATTTGTAGCTGGATAACAGGTTTCTGGATAATGGATCCCATACCTGTACTCATACTAGATATATAGTACATATATAATTGGTTCCAATGCACATCTATAGTAGAAGGGTAATTCACCTTTACAAAATATATTAGGGCTCATTTACATCCACAAGTTCAGTGGAAAACTCACACTTTTTCCTTCAGTCAGTCACACCTAAAACCACTTTTTATTACAGGCGTCGGACTGGGACACCAGGGGCCCACCAAAAACCTTAGACCAGGGGCCCACTCTCAGTACTATTGTTCTTACTCTCTTCACTTAACCTCTAGTCTCCTAGTCTCTTTTCTTTACATAGTTTAATCCATTATTCCATCTATTTATTGTCATAGAAATAGGAGATTGACATGAAATAGGCCAAATGTTTAGCAGCATGAGGGCCCTCCGGGAGTTTTCCTGGTATCCCGGAGGGCCAGTCCAAAACTGATTACAGGCACATGCGTTCAAAAGTGCTTCTTGCACTCTGTATAGTTGTGTATAGTTGGTGGTGCTCAGTCCTTCCTGGCACTCAGAGCTACTGCCACCTCCAGGCCAGGTGGTAGCTCCTGGGTTCCATTCGCGGGTCAAAAGCGAGGCACACATGCACCTAAAGAATCAGGTATCACTCACACAGCAAATTCTGTAAGTGACACAAATATATACATGCTAATGATGTATATAGAAGCCAAACATTCTGGGGCACATTTACTATTGGTCGAGTATCGAGGGTTAATTAACCCTCGATATTCGACCCTCGAAGTTAAATCCTTCGACTTCGAATATCGAACGATTCGAAGGATTTTAATCCATCGATTGAACGATTTTCCTTCGATCAGAAATTGGTTAGAAAGCCTATGGGGACCTTCCCCATAGGCTAACATTGGTGCTTTAGTTGGCGAAGTAGGTGTTCAAAGTTTTTTTTAAAGAGACAGTACTTTGACTATCGAATGGTCGAATATTCGAACAATTTTTAGTTCGAATCGTTCGATTCGAAGTCGAAGTCGAAGGTCGAAGTAGCCAATTCAATGGTCGAAGTAGCCAAAAAAATACTTCGAAATTCAAAGTATTTTTTATTCTAATCCTTCACTCAAGATAAGTAAATGTGCGCCTTAGTGTAATTTATGACAAATCAGCCACAATTGTTGTAGGCACATCACATTTGCTTCAAGAGAATCATTTGCATGTGTCCACAATGACACCTAGGGGCATATTTAACAAGGGTCGAATTTCGAGGGTTAATAAACCCTCGAATTCGACCCACAAAGTTAAATCCTTTGAATTCGAATATCGAATATCGTATTAAAATCCTTCAATCAAAAAAATGTTAGAAAAGTGCTGGGTAAGGTCCCCATAGGCTAACATTACACCTCGGTAGGTTTAAAGTGTATGTAGTCAAAGTATTTTTTAAAGAGACAGTACTTCGACTATCGAATGGTCGAATAGTCGAACGATTTTTACTTCGAATCGTTCGAATCATTCGATTCGATCGAATTCGATCGAATTTGACCCATTTCATGGTCGAAGTACCCAAAAAAATTCTTTGAAATTCGAATTTTTTTTCATTCGAATCCTTCACTCGAGCTTAGTAAATCTGCCCCCTACATTCATGGAAAAAAATAGTGGGAGAAAATACATGGCGATTGTGCTTTAAACTGTACTTTGCTCACTGTGCCTTGGTAAATTAAAGCGCAATTTTGTTTTCAAACTGTAAACCACCAGTTTTCAATGGCTTGCAACTTTTTATTTTCTTGTGCATTAAAAACTGAATTAGTCAATGTCCCCCCCCTGTAATGTTTCCCAGCAGCAGCTCGGTACTCTCAGCCGTCAGCTCTCTGATTCATTTCTAAGCAACAACTTTGAAATGCCAGCAACTAATGTATCAGATTGTAACAGTTGCACTGTAATAGACTTTAGTAAGGCATGGCTGCCTGCCCAGTAGCTGAAAATGCTGCTCAGAAATGTCAAACTGAAACAATTTAGTTGAATGAAAAGCAAATCTTATAAATCGCGTTGTACATTTTATAAAAACAGTAGAAAAAAAATAAAAAGTGATTGAAAAAAGTCATTATTTGTAGTGGACTATGTAAAAACAAGGAGGTGATTTATTTTTTAGTTGTTAGTAGTGAAAAGTTTTTTTAACAGTCCCTTTTTGTGCTGCGTTAATTCGTTCAGGGGTAACAGATTTATAGTGGTGTTAGAGTTCAACGCTGTCACTGGAAACCCCATAGAAGATATTCCAACTGTTTCCGACTACTCCAAAATTGATCTGTTTTAATAAATAATTAAAGAATCATCTACAAGTATCTACAGGTATAACCTGCTCCAATAGGAACGTTCTTCTATGTGCAGACTGGCCCAATACCCACGGGTCCGACCTCAGCACACCATTTTTGGGTCGCAGGCTGGTTTGGGTTGAACTCTTCTGCCTGCTCTCCCCGCCTTTTCTTTTACTGCTTCCTGATATGATATTAGAAATCATATTTTGTTTGCTATAGTTGAATTATGATTAAATCTTTTAAATTGTATGTTATTGATGTGTTGTATATGAATAAAACATAAGTTGCTCATGTTTTTCTATTATCTAGCTTCTGTGGATTGAGATAGGGGCTTTCCTAGAGCCCAAGGGAGGTGATGCATTTCTTTGAAGGTATCCAGCAACTATTAAAGGGGACCTGTCACCCTAAGAAAAATAATTCTAAATCCTATTTTATGATGTTAGTCTAGCAAAATAAACTTTACACACGCTATATACATTATATAAATCTTGTTTCTTTTGGTCTTGGAATTCACAAGCACTTGAAACAGACAGCAACCATTTTGTGGACACTGTTATTAAGTTAAGCTTTAGATCATGCCAAAATCTTGTTTATGCACCAGAATGGGGCACCTGATGCCTATACCCATGCCCTGTCTACAGTCAATTAGCTGGTGAGGAGGGAGGGGGGATGTGAGGAGTGCATTGAAATCTAGTAAGTGCAGAATGGAAAGTGAAAGTAAGCCCTAAGCCTAAGGCATAGAGGAGGGGCAGACAATATATGATTGATGAGTATATAAACGAGTATATAACAGGTAGAGCGTTTTAATAAAAAAAAATTATTTGAGTTTCATGTTTAATTTTTTATGTTTGGGTTACAGGTCTCCTTTAAATACGAAGCCACAGTTGAGTTATTGGATATTCCCAAAATTGTGAGAGGGGTTGTGACCTCAGAGTTGTAGAATATTCTTCTGCAAATGGGGTTAATATTTCAGGGGTATTACCCAGATGTGTTTTTTACTCTCTGCTTGCTGGATCTCCGGGAAGGTCTGGTATCCAGCAACAGCCAAATCTTATACCTTTGTTGGGGAATAGTACACTTTAGTGAGGAAAAAGGGGTTGGGACCCCAGAATAGAGGAATATTTATTTGTAGACACAGGATAGTCTGGATGAACAGTATAATTTTCTGGATCATCTACTTTAGGAGAGCCCATAAGTGCTCTCTTAAGTAGTGGTCCAATCCTTGCCTGGGCCCAGAGCAGGAGGGCAGGCAACAGTGGATATTGCAGAATATTTGGTGAATGATAAGAAATTCACACATCAAAGATGTTGTTAACCTCTACATTATAAGCCAGTTGTTTTTCAACTCATAATAAGAGTGCACGTGTATGTAAAAACGTTATTATTTCAACCATTCAGCCTTAGTTCAGTGAAAATGCATATCCCCCAAATCTTACCCGTCTAGTAGACCAAATAGGCACCCCCCATACCTCAATGTAAATGGCCTTCTGCCTCGGTATTTAGAAACTCTGGGCAACACCAAGGGGATCAGCCTATAGTTTGGGACATGCTGCTCAGATCATTGGGTATTAAGAGACCTATCTACAATTATTGGAAGTGGTATGTATTTGTTCCTTTCTGTTGTTTTTGTTCCTCCTCTGAGTTCCTCTTCTGTTGTCGTGGCTTGGTAGTCTTGTCAGATCAGATTGAGCAGACTGTGGCCATATTTATTTTTCTAGTTAACAATTTTCAGCCAGGATTGCACCAACATGGGGACATATGTGATTATGGGCACTACAGTAAGAGATGAAATGCATATGAAAGGCACACAAATATTGAAATCATTTCCAAGTGTTGTCAAAAGCTCTTTATTTCCGATGGTAGAAAATTCAAGGTGGTGAGTAGGAAGGACTGACACAGATTTTGTTAACGAAATACCAACGCCTCCTCCGCAAAACTGAAAATATTACCCTTTGATCAAAAGCAACAGCAGTTACTTTGCAAAGAAGGCTTGGAAGGGAACACTGTGTTCTGCAGTTCTTAAAAGCAATGAGAGACTCCTGAACTGCCACGTCTCTTCCATCTCTTTTGAGGGCCTTCTGCTACACGTGGAATTCGAAGATGTTTTTGTGGCACTTACCTGAACCTACCGAATTGCATTTTATACTCCAACTATAATTATGCCCAGTCTTCCAGGGAAATGCTGTAGGCTGCACTATACTTCATCATACTTCATTTGTCGTTTAATTATGCAGTGAGACTATTATTTTTAATTACACGGATTACATTCACAATAACACATTAAAGCAGGCATAAGAAAAAGCAATGAAAATATGAAAGTGGGTTTTTTTTTCTATTCTGTCTGTAACTCAAAAGCTATTCGTGTCACCACCCCAGATCAGCATTTGCCATCAAATTAAAAGATAAAAAGATAAAATAAATGCCACTAAAACGTATTATGGCTCCAGCACTAGTTATGATTAATGATCATTCAATTTACCTTGAAAAATCATATCAGCTGCTTATTTTCCAGCAGAGCTGAGTAAATGGTCCCTACAACTGTTCCATCACTAACCCTCAGTACTATTTTTTATGCCCATTATCCCACTGCCTCGCTGTTTCTTATAAAGAACTATATTTGGATTTCAACAACAATGTCTTATATATTTTCTCTGTCTAATGCATACAACATAGAGTAGGTAGCTTGTGAAAGAGCCTACTGCCAAAAAGAACTCTCTAAATAGTCCCCTTAAAATCCACTCTGAATCATGACACACACACAGACATTTTATCATCATCATCATTTATCATCATATACAGGTATGGGATCTATTACTTGGAAAACTGTTAACCACTTGACCCAGACTAATTGTTGTAAAAAAACTAGCTGGTGCTCCATAGACAACCATTGGCCAGTCATTGATCTCCCTCCATGTCCTTAAATTTAAATAGTTACATAGTTAATTTGACAAAAGTCCATCAAGTTCAACCTCTCCAAAGGAACATAGTGTACATATATACATGCACTTATCACATATATAACTATATACACCAATATCTATACTAACTAGATGTAGATCTGATGATTACAATAGCCTTGGATATTATGCTTGTCCAAGAAATCTTCTAAGTCACTCTTAAAGACATTACCAAAATCTGCCATTACAAAATCAACTGGAAGGGATTTCCATGACCTCACAACCCTCACCTTGAAGCACCACCTACGCTGCTTCAAATGACAGTTGTGTTTCTCAAGTCTAAATGGGTAGTCTGTGGTTCTTTGATCTTTTCTATGGCTAAAAAGATCCCCCACTCTCTGTCTATAAGGTCCTATAATTTACTTGAAAAGCATAATTTTTTCACTCTGCAAGCACCTTTGTTTGGAGAAAACGCAATCCACACTGATACCCTCATGGTTTAAAATTTCCATCCCTATTACCATTCTAGTTCTATATCTCTGCACTCTCTCATTAATATCCTCTGTAAGGACTGGAGCCCAAAATTGCACTGCATATTCAAGGTAAAGCCATATTAGGGACATTTAAAGAAGCAAAATTATGTTTTCATGCCTTGAGTTAATGCCCCTTTTTTATGTTGTTTTATTTGCTGTAGTAGTGACTGTGCCTAGCATTACACAGCTTGTTATGCACCAAAATCCCTGAATCCTTCTCAGTTAAGGATACCCCCAACAATTTTACAACTTTTTTTATATTTTTTGTGAATCAGTTGCATTAGCGCTGTGCAATAAGTTGGCACTCTATAAATACATGTTAATAATAATGTTAATAGTTAATACCAGGAGAATTCAAAAGAGGCTGACACAAGCCTGGAACCCATAGTCAGATGGTAAAAGGTTAAAAAAGCTTACATTTTATTTTTCCAAATAACAAAACTTTGGATTTGGATGTTTCCCTTTTGAGTGACACATTTTGTAGCACTGCCTACTTGCTTCCCATTGGCTATCTTTCTTTTAAATAGTCTGTTTGTAATGTTCAATGTTCAGCCTATGACTAAGTGTCCTTGGTAGACACAAAATGCGTCAGGCCTTGGTTCTTAATTTTTGCAAAAATAAAATGTAAGCTTTTTTAACCTTTTACCATCTGACTCTGGCTTTAATATTTTGTGGGTTCCAAGCTTGTGCCAGTCTCTTTTGAAGTCTCCTGGTATTTGCTCCCCTTGCTGAAGGTCTGGGGCATGTGCACCCGGGCCCACCATGTACAGTGGTAAGCTCTTTTGACAACATTTAAACATAGCATGTACTGGTTACATACAGTATTTGTGAAGCCTTAATAATTAATACCTCTGGTTAGGACAAAATGGGGGGATGGGGTGGTCTTCATGCAACAGAACATGGCCTAGGCAGAACTGGGCATGGCCAGGGTTGACAAGGGTATAGACAAAATCACTTGATTTCATGTAGGTGGTGGTTGTCTTCTTCTAATGATTTTTAATTAATGTCTTAAGTCCAAACCACCAGACACTGGTGCAATTTAGCACCTATAGTTAAGTAGGGTTGAAAAAAGACAAAGTCTATCAAGTTCAACCCCTCAAATGATTCCCAATGCACATACCTATACACACCCACTGAAATTATATATACCAATATCTATATTAATTGTAGATTTTAGTATCACTGTAGCCTTGGATATTATGAATAATAAGCCATCACAACATCACCCGGCAGTGCATTCCACAACCTCACTATCCTTACTGTGAAGAACCTCCTACGTTGCTTCAAATGAAAGTTATTTTCCTCTAGTCTAAAGGGGTGGCCTCTGGTGTGTTGATACTTTTATTTCAAAATAGATCTCCAACTTGTGCTCTATAATGCCTTCTAATGTACTTATAAAGAGTAAGCATGTCCCCTCGCCAGCATCTATAACCCCAATCTTGATAATCTACCCTCATAGTTTAAATCTTCCATCCCCTTAACCAGTTTGGTTGCACATAGTTTTTTGTGAGATTTATTGGTCTCCTTATACCTGAAAAATGTTTCAGCTGTCCCAGCTAACTTGAAAGACTATTAAAAGCACGACTTTTCTTACCGCATCCTATTAAAGGGGTGGTTCACCTTTAAATTAACTTTTAGTATGTTATAGTATGGCTAATTCTAAGCAACTTTTCGATTGGCCTTCATTTTTTCTTTTTTATAGTTTTTGAAGTATTTGCCTTCTTCTTCTGACTCTTTCCAGCTTTCAAATGGTGGTCACTGATCCCATCTAAAAACCATGGTCTTTTAAGGCTACAAATGTATCGTTATTGCTACTTTTTATTACTCATCTTTCTATTCAAGTCCTCTCCTATTCATATTCCAGTCTTTCATTCAAATTAATGCATGGTTGCTAGGGTACTATGGACCCTAGCAACCAGATTGCTGAAATTGCAAACTAGAGAGCTGCTGAGTCTCCTTCATACATGTTCCTTTTATAGCGAATTTAAGGCGGATTTATCAAAGGTCGAAGTGAAAATTCGAATTTAAATTTTTTTAAAAAATGTAAAAAAAAAATTAACATTTTTTTAAAAATGTTAAAAAAAATTAAAACTAGGAAATAGTCTACATTTGATTTGAATTAAAAAATTTTTTAAAAAATTAGAATATCTAATGTACTGCTTCCTTAAAAATTTGACTTCAACCATTCGCCATCTAAAACTGAATACAGACTATTCCCCTTCGAAATAAACTTTTTTCAATTGAATTTCGGTTGGTCTTTTTGAATTTGAATTTCGAAGTTTTTCAAATTTGACCCTTGATAAATCTGCCCCTTTAAGTAACCATCATATGACTTATCTACCATTTTAATAACTTCCTTCATTTCTATTTTTCTTGACTCATTTGTTCCCCTGTCATTATACTTGACTATCCAGATCCTAGCTGACACCCCATCTTCAAACTTTATTAACGGAGCCAAGGACAAACATTTATCTCCTTGAGGACTCAAAGCGCTAAGCTCTATTAACACAGCTGACCTGCCATTCTTCTACATACAAATTACTCTGATGGCCATTGAGACTCTACCCACGCTGCATTCACAAGCTTGCTTTCAGATCAATCAGTGAAGTGATCTCTTGTATTGCGAGGATTCCATTATAATAAGCTTTACATATAAAAAAGAGAGCAGAATACTGTTCTTTATATTATTGCCATTTCATATGTAGTCAGATAGATCTTCTGAGATGTATTTGATGTCACCTTCATTTATACATTACAGCTAAGGTTGTCAGCCTTTGCTCCTCAAATTAAAATAAGATCAATGTTTTTCCTCTATTTATAAAAAGTTGAATAAATACTTTTTTGCTTTACAATGTTTACAAAAGCACTTTTTCAATGTAACCATGTTTTGTCCATTAAAATCTTTCAGCAGCTCTGAGCTGACCAAAACTATTATAACCAATGACTATTGGCTATATTGTTTAAAGTTCGTAAAAAAAACTGTTGATTGAGTAGAAAAGGTTCAACATTTCTCAATGTTCTTTCTAGTATCAGAGGGGCCTCCAATGGGAATAGGGTTGCCGCTTCTATGGTTGGATGGTCCGGACAGGGGGCAGAGGGGGATGATGTAAGGGGGCGGAACAAAGATGTTTAGGGTAAGCTGGCCATATCAAGGGATGGGTCGCGATGTGACGGGAATGTTGTTATGATAGGTGACAACCCTGAATGGGAAACTTGGGTTCAAATAAGCCAGGTGAAAAAATGTAGAAAAACAAAATGTTTATCTTCTTTGGCAAGAAAAAGTGAAAAAACAAAATGTTTATCTTCTTTGGCAAGAAAAAGTGAAAAAGGTCCAAAAATCTTTCTGATTTTTAGTAAATCTACCCTTGTGTGTATAAAATGTTTGTGTATGGTCGGTAAAAAGTGGTACTACATATTATTGGTGTATATTTAGGAATATTTGAAAGTGCCCATGTTCTGCACCACTAGTGAAAAGCTTATTTGTCCCGTTTCACTTTCCTGAAAAATTCGGGAGACTGTGAAAAAATGTGTAAACCGGTGAAATTTGACGAAGTCAATAGGCGTTTTTACTTGAGACAATTTTTATGTGCGTGACAATTTTTCTCACTCCAAATGCGTTAAAGACGATTGGCGTTTTTTCTTATGGTGACTTCTTTTGTCCTAATGTATTAAAGTCAATGGGCGTTTTTCTTATGGCGACTTTTTTCCTTCAAATGCATTAAAGTCAATGGGCGTTTTTTCTTATGGCGACTTTTTTGTCCTAATGCATTAAAGTCAAAGTGTGTTTAATGCTGGGTTTTCATTTGGAGGGGTTGAACTTGATTGACTTTGTCTTTTTTCAACCCGATTTAACTATGTAACTCAGTTTTTTCGTATGTCAATTTTTTTGTCCTAATGTATTAAAGTCAATGGGCGTTTTTTCTTGTGGCGAGACAATTTTTTGCCGCAGTTTCGCGAAAAAATTTGCACATGGTGAAATTCGGAATTTTGCCACAATTCCATGGCTGACGCATAAATTCGCTCATCACTACTGCCCACTATCTTCCTACTATTATTATGGCTTATTGATACAGGTATAATATTCTCCCTTTCTTTTATAGGTTTAACTTTGTACCATGCCCCCTAGTTTTATTGTTAAGTAAGAGCTGAATATTGAAATGTATTCTCTTTTTTTATTTGTAATGTAATGGGCCTGACTTTTTTGCTAGCATGCCCTCACTTGCATAATTCCTCTGAACCTCTGCTGGCTTTCCAACAACCATTTCTGTAAACAGCAACATTAATAATGCATGGGGCCAGTGTTATGCACTGAAAATTATTCTGCGAGTTTATAATTACCAGCACTTCTATAATACAAGACGAAAGCAGAAGTGCATGCCAATGTTTCCATTATATCTGTATTTTTACAGTCTTTATGGAGGAACACAGCACAACATTTGGGTGGTAGTAGCAACCTTATAAATTGTGAGGACTTACTTGCTCTGGTAGTAGCAGACTTAAGGAAGGTAGGAGACAGGGACACCATTTGCAATTTAAAGCGATTTTGCACTACACTAAATGCAGTCACTACTCAAAGACCATAATTAGACTGGAGTTGAACCCTTAGTCCCCTTAATCAGTGTCAGACTGGGGCCAACTGGGACATCAAGGACCCCTTGTGACCTCAAGGGCCCCTCTCCTGGCTTCTGCCTTGGGTTTTTTCTTGGTGTCCTGCAGGCCCAGTCCGACCCTGTATCTAATTTTCTCCTCCCAAAACACAAGGTATGTACACAATACTGTACCTTTTACAGGCAATAGCCTTAGTTCTCAATTAATTACCTGATTGATGTAAAAGTTAACCCCTTTTATTTTAGACCTCCCTTTGCAACCATACATTGTGCCTAAAAGGCACCTTTTTAGAGCAGACGTGTGTGTTTTGGTATGACATGGGAGCTTCACACCTTTATAATGATAATGTTACTAAAAACCTTGTGTTTAGATTGGAGCATATGCACTTGTATAGAAAAGATTTTTAGTGCAATGGCCAGGGAGTGAGCATTGATCATGATTGTGTCTCTTTGCCGCTGATAGAACTTGTATAATACTGGAATTGATCTTCTATCTTCTCCCACAATACCCTGGAATCAGAAGTACAGACAAAATGCTTAGTATTCTGTTGGTAGACGATCCCCAGTGTCTTTCCCTTAATCGCTGTACTTTTTTCTATATATATAAAAGTCTTTTCAGCAAAAAATATCTGTCAAGTGCTACCTGCTGGAAAAAGTTATTTTGCAAGGAAGTTGATATCTGGAAATTTCTTCCAAAGTATGATAAACAATAACATACTTTGTCATGTGCCTTACAGGGTTAGTCAATACCAATTACTATTTAACCAAATTTATATTTACCAACCATGCAATATGTATATTACTTTTTTCACTGCGCAACACAGAGGACCATCTAGCCTGCATTGCTACAATTATATCATTGACTACCTGTTGTCTTGTACGAGGTCATGTATATTCCATTAATAGTTAATATGAGCACAACTGAGAGATAAACTCCACCGGTCCTGTTTATTCCTTTTTTTTAAGCCCCTGCCTGGTTGTGATGCCTAAACTGTCAGGCTATTGAGAGGTGAAAGCAATCTGATGTGTCAAATGTCAAAGCTTCACTTCAACTAAAATAAGTAAAGCTTGGGCACTGTCTATTTACTCTTTGATCTTTTTCTAGGATGATCAAACCAGTGAAAATATGCTTTATTTATAGTTTTAGTAAGGTGAACATGTTGTCCCTTTCACTAAGCATCAAGCTGGTATTTTCTATATAAGATGGCAGCTTTCAGAGGGCGGCTCCTTGGTAGAAAATAAAATTCCCTTTTAGTTCTGTTGATGGATTTTGCCTAAACTATCTCACAGAATAACTGAGCGAGAGTACCCCTCTCATACCCATAATCAGAGGCCACCAATTGGGAGGGGTGAGGGCAGTTGGAGGGCCATTGGCTTGGGCAGTATCGGACCCAAAAACAATTCTGCTAAGGGTACTTTTAATTAAGATTCTGGTCAGTTCCAAATAATTTTGGAATTTAACTACACAAATATTGAATCCAATTGATTCTGATCAGAAAGCAAGGAAGCCACATCTGTTCTTCACCTCAATCAATATCATCTTAAATCATCTAGAAATAAGCTTCAAAAATTAAATCTGGCTCATAGACTTCTGTGGGATGTGGCCACTCATTATTTATGGAGTTTGTGCTAACGAGTCCCCAATGGCCCATAGAATGATAAATTACTATTTTTTCAGCATTCATTTATCATTTTTAATGGGTCAACAAACTAAAAAAAAATTCTAGTTGAATAAATTTTTTACATTTTGCTGAGGAAAGCTCCCACTGACTTTCTTACACATTCTTCATGGTTGATTCATAATTAGTTGAACCCTTCAGTTTTTCCCCTCCTCCTTCAGTACCTCACACCCATTACATTAGGAAGAAGCCTACAGCTGCAAGGCTGATAACAATGTGGAAGTCACATTTCAGCAGGTTTCCAACCCAAGAAAACAGAACAGTAATAAAATGTCTATTAGCAAATACAGGGTGAAGGCCATTCCATTCAGAGCATTCCATCAGTGTAGCTGTTCATGATCATGCAAATGATAAAACGTTTCTGTTTTTCCCAGGATAACAGTGGTTATTGTTTCTTCAAGGAAAATGTGTGGGCTTGTCAGGAAGGGGCAGCATTTAATTTGATCATACTTTGATTTAATTTGCATTCATAGTTCAGTTCAGTTCATTAAAGTTCCTACAGTTGTTTGCCAGAAGGCAGTACAAGGAACCCCCATAGTAAGACAGGTTCCAGCAATAGTATATCCCCCAGTGTTAAGGTTTCCATAGACATTAAGATTTTTAAAATATCTTTTCGTTATCATAGGACCGAGCTTACCCTGAAACGATTGTTTAAATGTACAATTTGCACGATCGTCCGATGTCCACTAACCTCACGATGATTTGTCCGATTGCACTAAAATTGGTCGTTAGGGAGAGAAAAACCATACCATCTATACCGTCAGCCAACTGAGCATCTTGGGCTTCCCTGAAAAGATTAGAGGTCTACACCCCAAGAAGAACTATACCAGTGCCATTAGAAACCACACTCAATGGGGACTTCTTAGTGTGTTAGAAAAAGCACCCTTGTGAGAAAGGTACCACAGGTTTTGGAGGCACCCCCTAGCAGTGGAGTACCAGAAGGGTGTGCCCAAAGATAGACACTGTGCTCCTGTTGGCAGCTGTACTGTATAAGAGCACTGAGTAACAACCCTAAAGTAGAGAAGCTGAGGACAAAGTTGCTAAAAGGGTTCCTCTGTTCATCTCCCAGAAAAATAGTGGATCCCTAGTTTATCTAATATCTACAGTTGTGTTTACAAGGGTTGAGCAACCTTTCTATTCTTTCTATACGTTGCTGCATGTCATTCAAAGTCTGTTTCCCTTCAAAGCTTATATTTACTCTTTACACTGACTGTTAGAGGAATTCTTGGCTCATATTTGTCTGTAGAGAGAATGCCAACATTTCAAATCAATAGGTCATATAGAAATAGATGAAGAAAAAACACGTGGGCAGTAGACCATTAAAACCCTACCTTGCATTAATCTTTAATATCAGAATTCCCACAGGCATTGGAATTTGGTGCTTCCAGGGCTGGTTACGATCAATTACACGGTTTTCACTGAGGTTATTATTTAAATGGATGTAGAAGGTTTTGAGGCATGGCAAGAATACAATAGTTTAGTCTCTCAGTAAAGGGTTGTATGTATGTGTGTACTGTATGTGCATTATACAGTATGAGAGTCACTCTGGTTGGTGCAAACTGCAGCTCCCATTACCTGGCGCTGCAGTGCATGTATCAGCATTCCTGGCCCAAGCTATAAACCGAATAGATTGACATATTCTTGCCATGATGATTCATAAACATCAAGCTACTGTATCATTCACACGTTCAGCACAAGCACATTTTATTACTCATAAATATGAATTCATATCACTGGGCTCTGTTTAATTTAAAATTACATTTAAGATTGATCTATGAATGCAGTAGGGAGGATAACATTAAATAAAAACAAATACCTGATACCAAAAATCATCTGCCGGACAGGTCGAGATATACTGATGCCAAGCTTGATTCCAGGTTACTATGAAAAAATGCCCCTTTTGTCTTCTGATGCAGAGGCATTTGCCAAAAATATTGACCCATCTACCTGTATTAAAGTATAGGTCCTTGCCACCATCTCCTAAATTTCTCATTTCTGTGCATACTAACAATGCAACAAGTTAATGCATGTGCCCCATCAATGAGCAAAAAAGACAAGGCAAAAACAAAATAGGTATCAGTGGTGTAATTTAATGTTACTTGGCCCCATTGCAAAATAATTATAGGGCCCCCAAAATATACCCTATACCTCCAGTGCCCTCCTGCAGCCGCAGGGTCTGATTCCTCTGTAGTTACGCCCCTGGATCTCTTTGTTTTGCTCATAGAACCTGAAAATGAGTACCGAGCTGAAAAATGTATTATGCAAATTCAGGTTTGGAAAAATCTTTTCTAAAAACATTGGTAGAGGTATGGGATCCATTATCTGGAAACAGAAAGCGCCGGTGGCCATCCCCCAAAATGTCAATTTTAAAGAAATAATTTAATTTTTACAAATGATTTCCTTTTTCTCTGTAATAATAAAACAGTAGCTTGTACTTGATCCCAGTTAACATATACTGTAATTAATCTTTATTGGAGGGAAAACCAACCTATCGGGTTTAATTAATGTTTAAATGCTTTTTTTTTTTTTTTTTTTTAAACTTCTTTTTATTGATTTTAACAACAATGCATCCACACGAAGAGATACAAATCACAGAAAAAAAAAAAAAAAAAAAAGGAAAAAAGAAAAAGAGAAAGGAAAGGTAGAGGAAAAGGAAAGTAAAGTAGAGGAGGGCGGAGGGGGGGGTCGAACGTACAGAGTAATCATACACAATAACACAATGCCAACATTCTAGACCTCAAAAAACATGTGGGCTGTTAGTTGCAGGGTTAAGCACCCAGATCATCCAAATGTCTATGAACTTGTCCATACAGCCTCTAGCAAAATAGGCAGCTTTGTAGCATGGCAGTGCCTTATTAACTAATTCTTTCCAGGTAGCAAGTGTTGGAGGATCAGGCCTGTTCCATTTCAAAATTATCTGTTTACGTGCATAGTACATTAACAATTGAAGCAATATTCTGTCGGAACCCTTGTCAACAAATCCCTTCGTCAAACCCAAGAGCGCCAGTGCTGGGTCCAGAGGTAACTCGAGGACCATTATTTTAGATATAAAGGCGGTTAATTGTGTCCAGTAGGTCACTAGTTTGGGGCAAGCCCATATCATATGTAGCCAAGTCCCCGGGTGGCCACACCCTCGAGTACAATTGGCGTCTCTGGTGGGAGTAATGTGGTGGAGGCGCTCAGGAGTTAAGTAGGAGCGATGTAGGAATTTCACCTGAATCAGCTTGTCTCTGCTGGCAATCAAGGGTTGAGTCAGTAACCGGAGAATTTCCGACCACTTATCGGGATCTAAGTCCACTATGTCTAAAAGCCATTTGTCATAAGTGCGGAGCTGCTGTCTGTCTTGCCATGATTGAATGGTTTGGTAGATAGTGGAGAGAGGTTTGGGTACATCCTGCAGTTGTAGTTTGGTTTCCAATTCGGAAGCTTGGATAAGTGTCAGAGGACCAACGAGTTGCTTTTTTGCTGCATGATGGAGTAGGCAGCTCCGAAAATATGCCGCCTGGGTAACTGGAAACGAGGTTTGCAGTTGGTCTCTACTGAGGAATTGGTCCTGGGGGAACAAATCTTTCACAAATCTCAGGCCGGCTGTTGCCCAAATATGATAGTCGGGGATGTCCAGCATAAGAGGGAGATTCACATTGCGCCATAGTGGAGCATGAGGGGAGTACACAGTCAGGCCCTTGGGGGTGAAAATAGATTGTGTGACTTTCCAGGCTGTGATAGTGGTGATCATGGACCTGGTGACCATTGGGTGTGCCTCCCTTCCCCTGTATACCAAGAGCCGCAGGGCCTCCCTTGACCCCAAAACGGCAGCTTCCAGGGTCACTGCCGAGTTCGAGCAGTCTGACTCAAACCACCATCTACTTGTCACCAGAATTGCCGCCAAGTAATAGTGGTATAGGTTGGGCAATGCCAGGCCACCTGCCTGAGTTGAGCGTTGTAAAGTGGAGAAGCTTATCCTCGGGTTTTTGTTGTCCCAAATGAAAGAGCGGAGTTGTGAGTCCACATGAGAAAAAAAACATTTAGGCAAGCAGATCGGTGTATTTCTGAAAACATACAAAAATTTAGGGAGAAATTTCATTTTGACCAGGTTGAGTCTGCCATACAGCGAAAGAGGAAGCGAAGCCCAAAGTGAAAATTTAGTTTTCATGTCAGTGAGGATGGGGTCAATATTGAGTTTCCTATACTGAGTGACATCTCGTGTAACCTGGATCCCAAGATATGTGAATTTGTCCACCCATTGGAGTGGGGAGTCGGGGGGTAGATGGTTTTTGGCCTCAACATCTATCGCGAATAGGGTGGATTTTCCCCAGTTCACTTTCAAGCCCGAGAACTTACCGTTCTCATCAATAACACTAAGGAGATTGGTCAAGGAGCGGTTGGGGCTGTCTAGGAATAGAAGTAAATCGTCTGCGTAAAGGGCAATTTTTTCCACTAGGTTACCCCTAATTAAACCGCCAATGTCCGGCTTATTTCTGATTATCTCGGCCAAGGGTTCCATAGCTAGGCAAAACAGGAAGGGTGAAAGCGGGCAGCCTTGCCTGGTGCCCCTCTGTAGTGCAAAGGTGGGGGATAGCATATTATTCGCTCTAATTTGGGCCGTGGGAGAATTATACAGTGCCTGAAGCCAGCAGAGGTACCGGGGACCAAAGCCGAAGCGCTTTAGGGTCTGCCAGAGGAAGGGCCATTCGACCGAGTCGAAGGCCTTCTCCGCATCCAGAGCCGCTATCGCCCGAGTACCCATGTTATCATGTTGCAGTTGGAGGTGAGTAAAGAGCCTCCTGATGTTCACATCAGTAGCTCTAGTGGGTATGAACCCAGTCTGATCAGAGTGTACTAGATCTTTCATAAAAGGCTTGAGCCTGTTCGCCAGGATCTTAGCTAGCAATTTGGCGTCAAAATTTATAAGGGATATCGGGCGATAAGCGGAGCACTGAAGTGCGTCCTTCCCTTTTTTGGGTATTAAGGATATGAAGGCCTGCGACATGGACAGAGGTGTGGTACCCCTGCTGGCTATTTCGTTCATTAGACCAGTTAGGTGGGGTCCCAGCAATTGTAAGTGGTGTTTGTAGAACTCGGCTGGGAGCCCGTCTGGGCCCGGGGCCTTGCCTGTGGGGGAAGCTTTCACTGCCTCTTCCACCTCCTCAAGTGTTATGGGCGCTTCCAAGAGTATCTGGCTGTTGTCAGAGAGGTATGGCAGCTGAGCGGCTCCCAAATATGTGAGAATGTCCTCATCAGTTTGCACTGATTTGGCAGAATATAAATCCTGGTAAAACTGTTTGAAGGCATCTAAGACACGGCGGGGGTGCGTGACCAGGGTGTCAGTGGCATCTCTGATAAGGGGGATCGTGGCCGTGGGTCTGTCTTCCCTGGCTAACATTGCTAGGAGTTTCCCCGCCTTGTCCCCAGACTCAAAAATCGTGTATTGCTGTCTGAGTATGTGTGCCTGTGCACGTTCTATGGAGGCTAATGAAAGGAGACGGGCTGCCTGGAGCCACTCATTCCTCATCTCGTCCGTGGGGTCCCCTAGGTAAGCCTGTTCTTTTTCGGCGGTCTCTGCCTCTAGTGAATCAATCTTTTGAGCAAGAGATTGTTTGGCCTTGCTAATCCCCGAAATATAGGCTCCCCGTGTTGTGGCCTTGAAGGCATCCCATACAGTGAAAAGATCTGCTGTGTGGGGGTTTATTTGCCAGTAGTGAGAGACTGCGGGGTGTACTATGGCTTCCACTGTTGTGAGTCCCACCCAGTGAGGGGGAAGCCTCCATATCCTATCGGGCGGATCAGGGTGCAATCTAAGTGTTAGCGTAAGCGGGGCATGGTCCGATATGCCTCTCGGCAGGTATTCTATCTCTTGTATGAGCGGCAAGGACTCAGGTAGGGCAAAGACCAAATCAATGCGGGAGTGGGTTTTATGAGAGGCCGAGTAACATGAAAACTCTCTTTTTAGGGGGTGTTTCCACCTCCAAAGCTCCGTGAGGCTGTTAGTGCAGGCCCAGGTGCCCAAGGGAAGCTTGCTATAGTGAGTACCCGTCAGTGTATCGGTTGCCGGTTGCAGCACCGCATTGAAGTCCCCAAAGAGCAGAGTTGGAGCAGGGGTGAAACTCGCTAAGGAAGTAGTGATTAGTGTCAGTAGCTGGTCATCAGCTGCAGGGGGAAGATAAATGGAGGCTAACGTAAGGAGGAGCCCATTAATCTGTGCTTGCACTATGACATAGCGTCCGTTGGGGTCCTGTTTGACTTGCCTTACCTGGAAGTTAAGTTTTTTGTGCACTAGGATAGCCACCCCCCTTGAGTAGGACGAGTATGTGGACTGAAAGGTTCTGCCTACCCATGCCCGTTTTAGTGCCAAAATTTTCTGCCCAGTTAAGTGGGTCTCCTGCAAGAGGAGTACGTCAGGTTTATACCTCTTGACAAAATCAAAAACAAGGGTACGTTTCAATTTGTCACCTAACCCCCTAACGTTCCAGCTAATGATCCGTAGGTCCGCCATGTGTGTGATGAATATATGGTTGGAGCCGCACAGTGCCATTCCCCTGCCTGGAGTTCGGTCCCCCCCTCAAGAGAGCATAGAAAGAAGAGAATTGAAAAAGAAAGGGAAAAGAGTAGAAGAAGAAACATGTAGTGACAGTGATAGACATTTCAAAGCACATAAAATATTACAGGTACACGTATCGAAACAGTCGAGATTATCCCGTGTCCTGTGAGTCCCAATGTTCTTGGCTGCTACCAAGAATCCCCCCACCCTGACCCTTCTGGAACACGAAGAGTCCCGATGTTTAAATGCTTTTTTAGTAGACTAAGTCCAAATTACGGAAAGACCCCTTAGCCGGAAAACCCCAGGTCCAGAGCATTCTGGATAACAGGCCCCAGTATTATAGACTATTGCATTGTACCTTCTAATTGTATTTGATTAATGGCTAATCAACCTAATTATCCCCCTTTCCTATACCTCAGCTAAGGGTCATATATCCCTGGTGGTTGAGCTCCCCCATTAGGCTCAAAGGATATTCATGCACTCTAAATAGCGTAGGAGCTTTTTTTTTTTTTTAAAGCTTAAACTATATAAAACAGCTGTAGAAGCCAAAGATAAGGCGGGGGGTGGGGGGAGGGTTAAAATTGTTCTATTCTTAACAATGTCAGGATCAGCAGATTTTGATAAATAAGGTTGTTCTAGGCAAGAATAATAACTGATGTGTTCCCAGACGTACTGAAACTTTTAAAGGCTACGTAAGGATTCAGAGGATGCAAAATGAAAGAACAGAGAAATGTGTCAATGATTTGTAACTGAAGTGTAAACCTTGCAATCTGTGTAACTTGTTTAAGGGACACTGCTGCTTATGTGATAAAGGATAAAAAATCACTAGTGGTCCTGATGTGGAATGAGATATCTCCAATACCTCCAGGCTGTATTGTGTTGTCCCATTGTGCTCCTGTTTACCTGCATTGCAGTCATAAAGTAACTGTGCTGCTTCTTACTAGTACGCCTCCCAGAGCCTTTGGCATAGGGGTCCATACTGTAAGGTAAAATACAGAATAAAATAGATAAATAATTAATGCACCGACTAGTTGTATAGCAAGAGTTGAGCGATTAAAGTGTATGCCTAAAATAGATAGCTCTGCAAACTGAATGGATCCAGCAGAATACCTCACCTCCAGAATAGCTTACCAGTGGAAAAGCTTACCAGTGCAATAGCGTATCAGCAGAGGAGATCATCAGCAAAATAGAGCACCCACAGAATACTGTAACTCTCTGCCAATATAGTTCACTAGTAGAAAAGCTCACAATCACAATAGCTCATCACCAGAATAGCTCAGAATAGCTCGCCAACTGGATAGTGTAGCAACATATTAACTCACTACCAGAATAGTTCCTCACCAGAATAGCTCTAAATTAGGATGGCTTACCAGCAGAATAGCTCACAATCAGAATAGCTCACCAACTCTCTGCCAATATAGTTCACTAGTAGAAAAGCTCACAATCACAATAGCTCATCACCAGAATAGCTCACAATCGGAATAGCTCGCCAACTGGATAGTGTAGCAACATAATAACTCACTACCAGAATAGCTCATTACCAGAAAAGCTCACAATCGGAATGGCTTACCAGCAGAATAGCTCATCAGCAGAATTGCTCACAATGAAAATGGCTTGCCAGCAGAATAGTGCACTCTTATAATAACTCACTACCAGAATAGCTCATCATCAGAATAGCTTACCAGCAGTATAGCTCCCCAGCAGAATAGCTCATCGTCAGAATAGCTCATCATCAGAATAGCTCACCAGCAGAATAGCTCACCAGCAGAATAGTTTACCAGCAGAATAGCTCACAATCAGAATAGCTTACCACCAGAATAGCTCACAATAAAAAATGGCTTACTACCAAAATAGCTCACCACCAAGAGTCTACTAGCAAAATAGCTCAGCCTACCAGCAGAATAGTTTACTAGCAAAATAACAAACAATTAGAATGGTTTCCCTGCAGAATAGCTCACTAGCAGAATAGCTTGTAAGCAGAATAGCTCACCAGCATAATAGCTCACCAACAGAAAAGTTTACAAGCAGAATAGTTCACCATCACCAACAGAATAGCTCACCGACAGAACAAATCACCACTAGAATAGTTTGTTTTCTAACATATTTATTTAAATTAAGTAAAAATGAACTTTGCAAAACTAAATATGAAAATAAGGATTTGGAATACGAGTAGTCCATTACAAGCAGAAACAACACACTTAACTGTATCATCTCATACTATAAGCGACTAACAGTTTAGGTATTCATTTGTATTCATTTATGAATAGTGACCCCATGAGGTTAGAATGCCTTAAGAAACCATTAAAAATCTTTCTGCCCCTATTAACCATTGTAGATTGTGAAATATTCAGCTGACTTGGCTACATCCCCCACATTAAATGTATTGAGACATCAGTAGAAGTCGCATCTAGGAAAGTAAATGAGCAGCTTGCAGCCAACAAGCTATGTGATTGGAATGCAGGGCTTCTCTTCAGCTTCCCTTAGCAGAGAATGTGCTGAGAACAACCGAGTGCCTGTTTCATTCAATACATGTCTATCCATTGCCTTGCATTATGAGATGAAATGAACTGCATCAAATCCTTGTTCAAAGACCAGGTGAAAGAGTTCACCAAAAAAATCAAGTGCAAGACAAGAAAAATGGAATACAGTGTACATTATGTCAAAAGATGTACATTTATAGATACGGAAATAACAATGTGCATATAGCCACTTATGTCTAATGGAAACCCTTCTATTTTGTCAATGTTCAGCTTGTAGGCCAATTTACTATGCGCTGAACTGCACTGGGGTTGTTAACCATCCACAACATTTCTGCTTCTGTTTTTTATTATTATTATTATTATTATTTTGTTATTTTCATTTAGTTGTTTTGATGCAGAACCATTGACTCTCTATCCAAGAAATGCCCAACAATTTGGCTCAAGAACAAACATAAATTGTTAATGCATTTTGTATTAGTTTATTATTGTTATGAATTCCAGCCACTAGATGTGATTTCAGAACAGCGTCCCTTAGAAGGTTCTGAAAGAGACCACTCCTTAATGACAAGAAAGAACGGGGTGCCTAGGGTTAGGGTCCACATAAGGTAGTAAGAAATTGGTGGGCCATATTTTAGATGGAGCAGCTTCTAAATTGGTGAAGTATAGGAATTGGCAAACTGAGTCTCTGCTAAAGAAGAAGGAAGGAGTTAGTACCTTGTCTGCACTTGTCAGTCACGGCGACAGGTTTAGGGTTAAAGGAGAACTAAACCCCCCATGGTGATAAGTCCCGACTGGCCCCCCTCTGCTCCCCCCCCTCCCTCCCCCCTGCTAAGTGTTACCCCAGAATTGTGCTCCCTGTAGGATGTGAGAGTGAGAGCAACGGAGCTCACAGGCGTCATCTTCGGGTGGTTCAGTAATCCTCGTAAAGTGAGCGGCATTTTGGCACATGTGCAGTTGGAGCAGTTTTCTGGTTCGTTACGACTGTGCATGCACCTGAAGTGATGGAAATTGCCCAAGCGCCCGAAGAAGATCCGAAGATTACCGAAGCGCCGGAAGATGGCGTCTGTGTAGTAATCCTACAGGGGACACAATTCTGGGGTAACACTTAGCAGGGGGGAGGCAGGGAGGGGAGCAGCAGAGGAGGGCCAGTGGGGACTTCTCAGTGTGGGGGGTTTAGTTCTCCTTTAAGGCTAGGTAGGATCTTTTTCTCACACAGGCAAGGTAGGGTATTTGTGTTACACAGACGGGACTTTTTTGATGTGTCAGGCCAGACACTTGTGAGCAGGGAGAGTCCCATGAGTAAAGGACTCAGGAAGGTGGGCTTAGTGCTGTTTATTCATATTCCTGATACTGGAATTGGGTGAACTTTACAACAGAAAAAAAGATAGTGTCTCTACTTTTCTAATAACACTCAGTATCACTTTAAAAACCATAATATGGGCTCCAGATACCTTTATTTGCCTTAGATTTCCTCATTGGCTTATAAATGGTATTCATTCTTACACTGCAGAGCTTTAAATAATTCAGAAGAACAGGTTTAGCCGGCAAACCAAAAATTGAAAGTGCTGTTTGGATTGTCCCATCTAGATGATAAATGAACTCGATGTACCAAGGGCATACCTTACAGCATATGTTTGCCTGATAAAAGAGTTTGCAAAAAAATAGATGCAGCTGTAAAATAAACCTTCTGCAAACAACTTAAAGGAAACTGGCCCAGGTTAGCATCATTCTAATGGTATAGGATTGTCCACCCTGCAAAAACCCATCCATAAATTTACCAACTATAGTTCATCAGTATCCATCCTGTTTGATGACTCTCGAGGCTATAGTAACAAAAGAGCTATGTGGCTTATTCCTTTTTAGGGAATTAAATATTTACCAGGCATTATACCAGCCTACATGGTGTTTCTGGGCATTGTGCCTCTGTACAGTTAGTTGCTATGTGATTATTTATTCACCAGACAATGTTGAATTCTGCAGAGTATTTTTTGTAAATTATATGTTTTAGGGATGCACCAAATCCACTATTTTGGGTTCGGCCAAACCCCCGAATCCTTCATGAAAGATTCGGCCGAATACCGAACCGAATCCTAATTTGCATATGCAAATTAGGGGGTGGGAAGGGGACAACATTTTTTACTTCCTTGTTTTGGGGCAAAAAGTCGCACAATTTCAGTTCTGCTGCTAATTTGCATATGCAAATTGGGATTCGGATTCGGTTCGGTCGGGCAGAAGGATTCGGACGAATCCGAATCCTGCTGAAAAAGGCCGAATCCTGGCCGAATCCCGAACCGAATCCTGGATTCGGTGCATCCCTAATATGTTTATTGAGAACCACACAACCCCGTTTCTGGGGAATTATACATCAAAATTCAAATTTGTGAATTTTAGAAGTTTTGTTTTTAAATTTTGCATAAACGTAAGAAACGTATAAAACTCCAATGTGTGCTTGTTTATTAAAAAAATTGAATACAAAAACTCAAATCATATAATAATGTGGAAAAACCTTGAATGTAGCGAGTTTGTACTCAACTCATCGGGCAGATTTACTGAAGGCCAAAGTGGACTTTTTTAGCAAAGATTCTTCAAAATGACAATTCACAGGGACATCACCTGCTAAAAGGCAAAGCGGACAATTCGCTAGTGAAAAAGCTCAGCGCTAGAGGACTTTTGTGCTGTTTCACCAGGCTAATTTCAGGTGAACAATTGTTACTCTGCAAATTGTGTGAACTTTCCAATCTGTTACCCTTTTCACCAGTCTGTATAACTGATAAGATGAAGCTACATCCTCAAGATTATTATGTCAGTGACATCATATCCTGTATGCCAAAAAAGTCATAAAAAAAGACAAAACACTGGCGTTTTTTCATTGTATAATGAAGGATTATGTTTACAAGTTGCAACTATTAAATGTTATTTACACTTTTATTAACCATTTGAAGCTCATACCACATTTTTTTAAGGGTAGGCTCTTGTCTAGGACAAAAGAGGACCACTTTTATATTTATTTTATTTCCTTGGACATTTTTAGTAATAAGTGGCCACTTTCACCAACAAACAAACAAAATTCAAATTGTGGTAACAATTCAAATTTGAACGTGGAGGAATCAGCTCCCTAGTGGGGACTGTATCATTTGGCAGCAGTTCTAGGAAATTTATATATTTACAGCTCACTGTATACAGTATGTTTTGGTCCATCTAACATTTAAAGGGTACTATGCTGCTCTACAGTGGCTCTATAGGGAATTTTAAACATACTGAGCACAATTTATTTAGTACTGTGTCTCTGGACCATTATTCTGTGCTAGTCATTCTACAAATCTACAGCAGTTAAGCAGCTGTGTCGGGCATGATATATATATATATATATATATATATATATATATATATATATATTATATATATATATATATATATATATATATATACCACTCTGCAGTATGGTTTGGAACATTGTATCTACTAGTCACTATGCTACTCTGCAATGGATTTCTGGATTCCATTATTTTATGCTTATTAGGGAAAGTATATTCACAGTATATTTTTGCGGTGCCTGCAATTTTGCATTCTCCATTTGGATGTAGTTGAAGGTGTGTCTTGGCATAGCCATTGGCAGATTGGTTTAAATGGGAGAGTTTTCCAGTAAATAATGTAATTTAATACCGGGCATTATATGCTACTCTGCAATATGTTTCTAGATCTATGACATCACCCTCAGATAAAACATACCCAGGATTTTGCATAGACTCAATAGTTTTGCAGTGTTCTTTTGACCTTCATTGGCCGCCCGCCCATTGACTCATTCATGACTTATGAGTACGATCATTTCGTTGTAGTTCATCTTTTACACATCATAACGATTCTAATGACATCTCTTGGATCGTTTTCTTCTCCATCTGGAAATCTGATCTTTTTTTTTCCCTTTTCCCCACTTACATGATTGAATTAAGATGGTCTATCATGTAAATTATTCATCATTATCTTTGCATTCTGGGACAAAATCAATACACTGAAAAGCAAAGGACCAGCTGTAAATTCTACAAGCAATGTGTTGTGGCTCCCCTCGTTGTGTGTCTGGCCCTGGGTATAAGTCTGACCACAAGAGCTATTAACAAAACCAATAGTGCTTAGCAGAAGTGTTCACAAGCCTGGGGTAGCGCTTAATGAGCTGCCAGCATGGAGGCAATGGATTTTTAAGTTGTTTCTCTGTGTGATCCAATGTAGCCTGCAGTAAGTAGTTCAGCAAGCCAGTGTTTTCTTGAGAACATCAACCATAGACACCCTCCATGCCTTGTTATGTTTATGGGGCACCTACTGGATATTGCTTTCTCTCCGGATATTAGGCTTCTAGGATTAAAAATATACACTAACACGCCCATACACATGCATATTTCTACCCCATACAGAAGAAAATAGGGATTATTTATTTTAACGGGGGCGTTCCCTTCGAGTTAACTTTTAGCATGATGTAGAGATATTCTAACATTCCCTAAATGAGCACCATTAACATATGTATTCCTTATCAATCATGCAAAATAGCTTTGCCTTAAAGTCAAATTTAGTGATGGGCGAATTTGCGCCTTTTCGCTTCGCCGAAAAATGGTGAAAAATGCGCGAAACGCCGCCGGGCGTCTCGTTTTTGACGCCGGCGCCCGTTTTTTCCGACTCCGGCGCCCGTTTTTTTCCGCTGGCGTTTCGCGAATTTATTCGCTGGCAGCGAATCGCGCAAATTCGCGCCTGCCGAATAAATTCGCCCATCACTAGTCAAATTCCATTCTTCTGCTTCTGTGACGTTCGGTCAGCTGGATGTTTTTGTTTGCTGCTAAAATGATAGTTTTTGTGTTTTAAGATCAAGGCGGAAAATCCATAAAGCACATAATGATTAACAAAACAAAGATTAAAAAGACAATTGGAAAGAAACTGCGATTGGTTGGGCAAATGATTCAGTGCAGTTTTTCCTTAAACGTAAGTAAATGGTTACATTATAATGGTATATTGCATTTTTATAGAATAGACCAATGATTCTAGTTTTGAGGTGGTGTTTGCCGCTGACCCAAATTTAGGTAAAATTGTTCTACTAGTCAAAGAGAAGATTTCTACTAGCATTGTATCCAGGGGCAGATTAAACGGATGATTCACCTTTAAGTTAACTAATGGCTAATTATAAGCCACTTTTTCAGTTGGCCTTCATTTTTTTTTTTTTTAGCATTTTTGAATTATTTGCCTTTTTCTAGCTTCTAGCTCTTTCCAGCTTTCAATTGGGGGTCACTGACCCAAATCTAAAAAAAATGCTCTGTAAGGCTACAAATGTATTATTACTGCTACTTTTTATCACTCATCTTCAATCAATGCATGGTTGCTTGGGTTATTTGGACCCTAGCAACCAGATTGCTGAAACTGCAAACTGGAGAGCTGTTGAATAAAAAGCTAAATATTTTGAAAAGCAGAAATCATAAAAAATGAAAATCACTTTCTACATCACCTCTACATCACCTCTATAAAGTTAATATAGAGGTGAACAATCCCTTTAATTCTTCTTTGGGTCCCCTCCCACCCCACTCCTAATCCTGTCCCCTCTGTTTCTATGTCCCACCCCTTCCAGTGACGCTGAGTCCTGGGTGACTGCCCAGATAAAACTTATGGGGGATTCATCACTGATGGTATCTTTAAATGTACTAGTTGTGTACTTGTTTTTGTTCCTGCTATAAGGGGACCTACATTAATGGGGTTATTTTTCCAAAGTCCGATTTTATCTCAACATTTTCTGATGCAAACTCCGCTCTGGTATTTTTACTCTTATTTATTATTACATTTTTGCTTTGTGGAAAAAAATCTGATTTTCAAATTTTTTTTGGATTTTTCACCCGAAAACTAAAATTTCTTATGCTTTTTTGCCTGAAAACTTTGGGGTATTGCACAAAACCAGCACACATCAAAAAAATCATTGGGACTTCTTCCATTGACTTATATGCAACCTTGACAGGTCTGAGATGCCGGATTTTCTGATTCTGATTTTTCCATCCTCTGCGTTTAATAAATTCTGAAAGATTCGTGATTTTTAAAAGTCAGATTTTATAAAAAAAAACTAACTTTTCAGGAGTTTTGCAATCGGAGTTTAGTAAATAACCCCCTAACAGTTTATTGTTTGCCTGTGTTAGTTTTAAGACTAAATACCTTCCTCCTGATCAGAAGTTGTAACTAAACATAAAAACACTGAAATAGTCCTTCACATCAGCCAAATACTTTTGCTATCCAGGATGTAATGTTTTCCATTCATTTTGGTTTTTGTGACCTTGCATTCACACTCACTGATTATTATATATTCTACTGGTGTATTTCTGAATTAAATACAGGAGCTACACTTTGATCCCATTGATCCCATGCACAGACCACATGATGATCAAAGCTTCTGAAATTTTTCCTTCCACTAAATTTGGTTGAAGGTGTTCTTCATTAGTTATCACATGAAAATAGATTATTTTTGTCTTGTAAGGCCAGGAATGCTGAAGAGGACCATCATTATCCATCAGGGTTAGATAGGACTGTGTTGGAAATGCTATATCATATAGTTAAAAAAAAGGTGAACGTTATTTGACCAACTGGAATTATTTCCACTGAAGGCCTATTGCCTGCAGAGAGAGATAAGCAATTGCTTTCATTTAGTTTTCATGCAGCATTTTGTCTTCTTTCTGAAGGGAGCAGTAACTTCAACCCAATGTAATCATTTTTGGCAGGAATTTTGCAGAGAGAAGTGCAGCTCCATTATAGTAGTGCAAACAGAGGTGCATCCGAGAGCAAGGTTCAAATTCAGTTGGGGCAAAAAAACCTGGTGCTTTGTGTCTTTTGTACATTTTCAAAGTCCTACTTGCTTTGTATACAGTAATGAGACTTATGTTATATGCAAGTTTTGTGCCAGCTTCAAAACTGAATAGTGCAGTAGTGCAGTTCTGTTTTATTATCTGTATGGGAAAGCAAATAGATTGTTTGCTGCTTTGTCTAGAGTAGAGCAAGGGTTCTGAAAGTAGTTGAATGTAAACCCATCCCTCTTACGTAAAATGGTATAATTCTTTGTGTCCACACCATATACGTCAAATAAATATAAAGAGGCATATTTATCAAAGAGGCACGCATGACAGAGCTTGTCACGGTTCACCACATGAAATGTACACAACCCTTTAATAAATTCCCCTTTAAAATACTATACTAGGAGATAGAATGCTGCCCCCCTCTCTGGTGAACTATGATGAACCCTATTTATACTTTTTGATATCTATGTCTCCATAGCATACATCCTGGTTCCTGCTGGAGTGATTTTCTTATCATCTATGGTGTGTATACCCATATTTTATCCCTCCCAAAAAAAACCCCACCTGGTCTATTGTGTTCAGTTGAGCTTACTGTTCAGTTGTACACCGTAGTCTTTCTATAAATGAGCTCCAAAGTAAACAACTTTCAAGACAAACATTTACTTTCCTTGTTTCTTACCTTTGTCAAAAGAGCTTCCCCAAACTACTCTGCATTACTAGTTCAAGGGATATTATAACCTTGCAAAGCCTACTCTCCTATAAACAGAATTAGCAGTGATAAGTGAGCCCAGGTTCTATTTTATCTTCAATCAATGTGTCATATAGCACTTGTGTTTAAAATGTGATATTGCAACAATCAAAAACGAAATTTGCTGTTTATGTATTGCAGAAAAATGAATGGCTGTGCTTGAACTGCCAAACGCAACGGCTGTTAGAGGGAAGTTTAGGTGACACGCCACCTTCACTGCCACTGACATCAAAGCAACAAGGTTCTCCTCGGCATCTGCCAGCACTTCCAACAACTGGAACACCTAAGCATTCACAAGGTGCCCCAACAACAGGATCGCCAAGGCACCAGACTCCCACTCATACAGCATCACCCCAGCACCAAAAACCAGGACATATGCAGACATCATCACCCCAGCACCAGAAACAGGGACCTATATCTACGACAACCCCTCAGCATCACACAGGACCAGCAGAACTGCATCAAAAATCTGTCTCACAATCAATCACAGGGCAACAGATAGGGGCTACTCAAGACAAACACAGTTTTCAGACTGACCACCTCAGGAGCACTGTACAAGGCAAAGTTCATATTTTCAATGAAGATAAAAAACATCCAGATGAAACCGCTCAATCCAAAGGTTCTGCAGACTCTCAAAAGGTGTCAAAACAGCTGGTGCCAAAAGGAAAAAGCTTGGGAAATAAAAAGGAAACTGGGTCAAGACATGACAAGATTTCATCTGAATTGCATAAAGCAAAAGATCAAGAGGTACATTTCTTCTGCCCTAATCCTGTATGCTTCAGTTTGTACAGTATATTCATTTTCCATGGGTTTGGAATGACTTAAAATGGGAGGCATTTTTTTCTGCATGCATAGTTAACATTTATAAGTGAAAACTATTAGATATAATTTCAGATTAAAAGACAGCTATTGTATATTCTATATAAACATGTTAATGGCAGGAGATGTATGCTTTTTCTCCTTGCCAATATAGTATTTAATCCAAGTTTAACTATTTATGTATATCTTTTAAAGACAAGGCAAGAATGTGATTACCTTTGGTCATAATCTTAACACAAATTTATACAGGTATGGGACCTGCTATCCAGAATTTTTTGGGACATGGAGTTTTCAGGAAAAGAGATCTTTCTTTAATTTGGATCGCCATAACTTTACTTCTGTATTCAATAAGGATTAATTATATCTTAGTTGGGATCAAGTACAAGGTACTGTATTATTATTAAAGGGATACTGTCATGGTAAAAAAAAATTTTTTTAAAAATGAATCAGTTCTGATCCAGCAGAATTCTGCACTGAAATCCATTTCTCAAAAGAGCAAACAGATTTTTTTATATTCAATTTTGAAATCTGACATGGGGCTAGACATTTTGTCAATTTCCCAGCTGTCCCTGGTCATGTGACTTGTGCCTGCACTTTAGGAGAGAAATGCTTTCTGGCAGGCTGCTGTTTTTCCTTTTCAATGTAACTGAATGTGTCTCAGTGGGACATGGGATTTTACTATTGAGTGTTGTTCTTAGATCTACCAGGCAGCTGTTACCTTGTGTTAGGGAGCTGCTATCTGGTTACCTTCCCATTGTTCTTTTGTTTGGCTACTGGGGGGGGAAGGGAGGAGGTGATATCAGTCCAACTTGCAGTACAGCAGTAAAGAGTGATTGAAGTTTATCAGAGCACAAGTCACATGACTTGGGGCAGCTGGGAAATTGACAATATGTCTAGCCCCATGTCAGATTTCAAAATTGAATATAAAAAAATCTGTTTGCTCTTTTGAGAAATGGATTTCAGTGCAGAATTCTGCTGGAGCAGCACTATTAACTGATTCATTTTGAAAACAATTTTTTTCCCATGACAGTATCCCTTTAAAGGGTTTAAGGAAATCTTTTTTAAATATTAGAATTCATTTATTAAAATGGAGCGTATTGGAGATGGCCTTCCCATAAATTGGAGCTTTCTGGATAAAGGGTTTCCGGATAACGCATCCCATACCTGTAGCACAATTAAAGATGTCAGGATGCAAAATTCACATTCTAACATAATATTTTGTTTGTTATTTTCAAAAGGACATAAGCAAGCCTTATCCCCATGACCTGTCCCGTAGCCCACAAAGCCTAAGTGATACAGGCTACTCTTCTGATGGAATTTCTAGTTCACAAAGTGAAATTGCAGGCCTGGTACAACAAGAGGAAGAGAAATTAAGTGGGACTGGTATCTCTCAACACAGTCCACCAAGCCCATCTGAGCTGACAAAGCTAGAAAGCTCTGTAAGGCCTCTCTTGGAATCAAATAGCATCACCCAGGGAAGCAACGGAAAAATGTTACATGGTTCACGAGAAGATCAAAAGCAAAAGCTGAGACCAAGATCATTGTCTATTACTCCTGAAGCTTTTGATTCTGATGATGAATTGGAAGATATTCTTGAGGAAGATGAAGACTCTCTTGAATGGGAAAATCAAAGGGACCAGAGAGATATTGTGGAATCATCTGATGATTTTGGTAGTAAGCTGCGTCATGACTATGTGGAGGATAGTAGTGAAGGATTTTCTCCTTTGCCAACTAGGCAAAAGAAGGGTGAATTCTCTGATGAAGAATTTATGAGGAGGCAAATTTTAGAAATGAGCGCAGAAGAAGACAACCTTGAAGATGATGAAGATGAGTATAGTCATGTCAAATACAGCAGTGGCAAGAACGGACAGAAGGCAAATTCCGAAAAAGTTAAAAGTACTTCTTCTAAAAGACGGCTTTACAATTCAAACAATATTTATGATGAAAGCAGGAAAGAAACAGAAGAAGAAGAAGAAGAAGACATGTCTGCCTCACAAGGAGGGTTAAGACGTTTCAAGACCATTGATTTAAATAGCACAAACAGTTATAATAGAGATATAGACCTTGAACATGAAAATGACATCTGCTTAGAAAGAGAGCCAGAACTAGAAATGGAAAGTTTGACTGGATCACCAGAGGAAAGATCTAGAGGTGAATATTCATCAACTCTACCTGCAACAACACCTAGCTATACATCTGGTACATCTCCTACGTCTATGTCATCCCTCGAAGAAGACAGTGACAGCAGTCCTAGTCGAAGGCAGAGGCTAGAGGAAGTCAAGCAGCAGAGAAAAGCACGCCACCGCTCTCATGGGCCTCTGTTGCCTACTATTGAGGATTCTTCAGAAGAAGAGGAACTCCGTGAAGAAGAAGAACTTTTAAGGGAGCAGGAAAAAATGAGAGAAGTTGAACAGCAGAGGATTCGAAGTACTGCACGCAAGACCAAAAGAGACAAAGAAGAGCTGAGGGCACAAAGAAGGAGAGAGAGGTCAAAAACTCCACCAAGCAATTTGTCTCCAATTGAGGATGCATCTCCAACTGAAGAACTAAGGCAAGCAGCAGAGATGGAAGAACTTCATAGATCATCTTGTTCAGAATATTCACCCTCTATTGATTCTGAAGCAGAAGGATTTGAATTGATTGGTTCAAAGTTATACAAATCAGGCAGTGAATACAACTTGCCAACATTTATGTCACTGTATTCTCCCACAGAGAAAACATCAAGCACCTCTGGTAACAAGCCGTTAAAAAGTGCTGAAGAAGTGTATGAAGAGCTAATGAGAAAAGCTGAAATGTTTCAGAAACAACAACTACAACAATTGCAGCAAAACTCAATGTATGGTAACAATTATCAGCAAGTGAATTACATTGGTACAGAAAGCCAGAATAATTTTGAATATCAGTACATAGATGAGTACAACTATGACAGTGGTCCGATTGGTTCATCCCAAACCGAATACCATGTGGGTTTATCCAAACCTGGTACAGTTTATGATGAAATTTTACAGACATCACAGAATATCTCAAGAATGCACCAGTCTTCATCACAAGACTTATCTTTACATCAGGAAGATAAAAAAACAGAACTGTACCCAGAAAAACAGTTTTTGAATGCTGAAAATGCACACAATGATTTAATCAAGCAAACTAGTGGACCCCTCACTCCTGGAACAAGCCCCACCCAGTTGTCAGCACCAGTGTCATTTTCATCGTCTGATGGCCACGCTGGTAGAGTTATACCGGATGTGCGTGTTACACAGCATTTTTCTAAAGATGGGCTAGATCGGACAAAGCTGCAGAGCTCTTCTACTATGCCTAGTTCCAAAACCATATCATCAAATTACCAGTATGGTAAAGGAGCGACAACCACCACTACTTCAGTAGTTCAGACAATACCATCTCCCACAGGTACAACACCTCTGCATTCAGGAACTATGCCTGTACTTCCTACACAGAGGAGTTATGGACAATGTAAAGGCACCAGTGATTTTAGGGCAAATGAAGAACAGCATAGAGATCGAATAGGTGCTGACATTAATTTAGCATCAAAAGACAGCACACAGGGTGCAGGTGATATGAGGGGAAATGTTTCTCTGACATCTAAAGTCATCTCCTTCTTCAAGAGTTCAAGTCCTCCACTTTCTCCTTCCTCACCAACACAGAGTCCCACTCATTCATCACCAAGGATAAGTCTAGTGTCAGGAAGCAAATCTACTGCAGAATTTTCATCCCAAACTCAAACTACCCATGCATCATTTGATGGCTCTGTAGCCTCATCTGTAGTCTCTTCACCTATGGTAGCTCATGGCACACAAACTCCAGAGCGAACCAGACCACCTCGTATTTCCAGGCAACAGTCATCACAAGAAGCTCCTTTTATGGTCATTACATTGGCATCAGCTTCATCAAGCCAAACTAAATCTAAAAGTGTAAGTTCTTCTACTTCCCCTGTCACATCTCCAACCAGGCTTAATCGTCAGCAGACACTACACAGTTATAGTCAAACATCTGCTGCTAGTTCACAAACCCAACAAGAACAAAGTCAAACAAGCTACAGCAAGGAGCATACAAACATAGATAGAGCTCCTCCTGCAGGGAGACAGATGGTAACTCCTAAAGGCCAGTCATCCTCTGTGGTAGATGGTTCAAGTGGTACTTATGCTTGGGGCTCTTTACCACCAGAAAATATATCATTATGCAGAATTTCCTCTGTTCCTGGAACATCAAGAGTAGAGCCTGGTCCCAAACACAGTGGCAGTGCTGTAGATTTGCGAACTGCAATTAAACCAGCTCCAGTCATTATGACTGACCAGGGTATGGATCTCACATCATTAGCTACTGAAACCAGAAGGTACTCACTTACTATGGACCAGTCTCCTTCTCGACAATCTACAGCTGTTCAACCAATGATTGTAAATTTGAATGCCCAAGAACAACCTCATGCCATTATAGCAACAGGCACTACTGTTAGCATAACTGCTGCTTCTTCCATGATTGTTTCACAGCCAAAACAGCCAACAATCTATGGAGATCCCTATCAAAATAGGGTGGACTTTGGTCAAGGAACAGGAAGTGCAGTTTGCTTAACACAAGTCAAGCAAGTGGATCAAGCAACTGCTACTATGTGTAAACCAGATGATGTTGTTGGTATCCAAAAAGATATATATTCAAGATACAATCTCCCCAGTCAAGTAACTCCCATAGTTAAAAGAGATGGGGTCTCTCAACCCAGTAATATTCAAAGCATCAGTAACATCAGTTGCATTCCAAGGCAGTACCAACAAGATCAGAGCACAGGTCCTACAGAAGTATACAGAGGTGCACCAGAATCTAAAGTACCACATCCTTCATTTAATACTGCTGGAAACCAACCTCATACCATGATGGTCCAGTTGGATGACATTGCTTCTGGAACAGTGACACAAATTTTGCGGGAAGAACACGCATCAAATGCTTTAGACCTCACAGGAATAAAGCCTGAAAGTCAGGTGGCATGCTGTGATATGGTCTACAAGTTTCCTTTTGGCAGCAGTTGCACGGGTACATACAACTCTTCCAAAATTCCTGAAAAACATACTGCAGAGCCATCTCAGGCTGTGAGATCTGGGACTCAGTATTATGGACAGAGAGATCAAGACATTTCAGATAACTATCCCTATAGAGAAGCAAATCCTGTTTTACCTGCTCCACCTCCTCAGAATTTGTATGAGGAACAGAAATTTCATCCTTGTGGACCAACAGGAAGACTGCATTCATCCATGTCGGAAACTAACCTTTCTGATATTGGTTTGTACCAGCCTTATCATGGGACTGGAGGAGAAGCTGCTATGGACTTGTCTACAATGAGAAATTCATTTAGTGGGAACTTAACCGATGGAAGCTATATAGGTCAGGGAATGCAGTATGGGTCATTCACTGACCTACGCCAACCTACAGATTTAATAAACAGTGCGCTGCCCATGAGAAGGTACAGTTCACTATCTAACATTTATTCTGATTACAGATACTCTTCTAAAGATCTGTCTAACTTCCAAGAATCAAATCTTGCTCAGTACAGTGCAACAACAGCTCGTGAAATTAGCAGAATGTGTGCAGCCTTGAATTCTATGGAGCATTATGGGAGCAGACATCCTAACAGTGTAGATATGTTGCAGTATGGGGCAAGTTCCATGGGTAGTGGTCCAGCAGCAGGTAATATCCTACCCAATCAACAGGGAATGACATCTGTCAGACAAAACATGATGTATGGTCAGCAATTGCCAGAAACAAGACAGGGTTTTGGAAATTTAGCGCAATACAATATCTCTGGTTTACGAGCAGGAACTGTTAGACAGATGTTCCCTCCTGCTGCCACTGTAAGAGCTGCTGATGGCATGATTTACTCAACAATTAATACTCCTATAGCATCTACGCTTCCAATTACCACGCAACCAGCACCTGTTTTAAGGCCAATGCTTAGAGGTTTATATAGGCCATATGGGCCAGGAAATATTACAGCTGTGCCACTGGCAAGTCTAACTAGGGTCCCCATGGTTACTCCAAGAATGCCATTGGCACCACAAGGAGTGTATCGTTATCCTGGAGTAAGCAGATTTCCAGCACCTTCTACAGCTTCATCAATGGATACCCCAGTTTATTTGGGAAAGCCAGCTGCAGCTGATACAACTAGTCCAGCCAATGTCATTAGTACTACAGCACCTGCCCTTCCTGTTTCAACAGCAGTTTCGAGCATTCTTGCATCTTCAACTGTACGGACAGAGCAAACCACCTCAGTGATTCGTGATGACATCACATCTTCTGTGGTTCAGAGTAATGCTTCCAAAGACACAAGTCAACCACAACAACAAAAGCCTGTTCCTGAAGTTCCTTCATCTACAACTACACAAAAGCCTGGAGCTGAGGAAAAAGAAGAAGAAAGACAAAGAAAACAGCAAGAACAGATGCTACAGATTGAAAGAGAAAGAGTTGAGTTGGAGACATTGAGGCAAATGCGCCTGCATGAAGAATTAGAGCGGGAACGGATAGAACTACAACGACATAGAGAGAAGGAACAGATGTTGGTTCAGAGGGAATTGCAAGAGTTGCAGTCTATCAAACATCAAGTACTGCAACAACAGCAGGAGGAACGGCATGTTCAATTTGCTCTCCAAAGGGAGCAATTAGCACAACAGCGTATGCAGCTTGAGCAAATTCAGCAGTTGCAGCAGCAGTTGCAGCAACAACTCGAAGACCAAAAAAGACAAAAGAATATTGCGCCCTCTGCATGTGAGCAAACTGGAAGGCTCCCACCTCAGACTGTATCTGAAATAGCAATTGAAATGCAAAGGACTCTTGCACAATCTGGCCAATACTGGCCACCAATTAACCAACCCTTTATTGCTATGGCACCCACAGTGCCTGAAGCCCAAGGACAACCCCGTTATCCTCCACCTCCAAGGCCACTTACTAATTCTGCTTCAGAAATGAGTCTCCAAACAGATGAACAATGGGAGGTTAATAGAACTATCAAAAAAAGAAACTCAATGCCACGTCTCAGGGATGCTTATAATACAGATGAGAATCATGAATCATATATTGTTAAGAAGATAACTGACAGCAGTGTACAGACCGATGATGAGGACGGTGAAGATAGATTTTACATGTCAAGAAGGCGCAAAACAAAGCGCAGCACTGACTGCAGCGTTCAAACAGATGATGAAGACAATGCTGATTGGGAACAGCCAGTTCGCAGGCGCCGGTCCAGATTTTCTCGGCATTCAGATTCAAGTTCTGACAGCAAGCATGATGCAAAGGGAACATCAAGTATAGCTATCCAGACAATTACTGACTGCTCTGTGCAAACAGAACCAGATCAATTTCAAAGAGTGTCACCTTCTATTCATATTACTACTCCAGATCCAAAAGTAGAGATTATAAAATATATATCTGCCCCAGAGAAGACCCAAAAAGGAGAAAGCCTAGCCTGTCAAACTGAACCAGAGACTCATTCCCATGGAATAGTTGCACCTCAGTTCGGTGTTCCTACAACTATAACACCGTATTCCTCCAACATACACACTGTAACTGCAGGAATCCTGAACACTACTAGACAACCAGGAATAACTAAATATGAGAAGAAGAAACCTGATCCCCTTGAGATTGGTTATCAGTCTCATTTGCCAGCAGATACACTTTCTCAGCTAGTTACAAGACAGCCCCCCAAGTCTCCTCATGTTCTCTACTCTCCTGTTTCTCCGCTTTCTCCTCATAGATTGCTGGAGTCTACATTTGCTTCTAGTGAAAGGCTAAACAAGGCACATGTGACTCCTCAAAAGCATTTCACTGCTGATAGCACTCAACGACAGCAAATCTTACCACGTCCTCTTAAAACCATGCAGAGGTCCTTGTCAGATCCCAAACCTATCAGCCCTACATCTGAAGACTCAGCCAAGGACAGGTTCTCTTTATATCAACAGCAGTTATTGCAAAGTGGCCAGGTAAGTCAAATGTCATTTTACATGAGATAATCATAGACATTTAAAGCCTAATACAGGTAGCACTCACTGTTTAAACATACAGTAGACCTGATACATAACTCTACACAAGTGTTGGAGGAAAAGAATGAGAAAATCTGGAGCAGGCACTCAAATAAAGGCAATCTTCCAACAGATGGTTAAGATCAAGTAGAAAAGATTTTATTGTGACTCTGCCTTACGCGTTTCGTGTTACAAACACTTAATCATAGGAGCCTATGTTTACCCCTCGGCGCAGGTTCTTGTCCATGGAGTTCACAGGTGCCATCTTCGCCTGTGCGGTCTTCTTCCTGGATTGCCCGGCACATGCGCAGTAGGAGCATTTACCGGTTCAGCTCTACTGCGCATGCACTAAAATTTTCAGATTTCTTTTTTCGGAAACTTCGTGACTTTGGGCGCATGCACAGTAGAGCTGAACCGGCAAATGCTCCTACTGCGCATGCGCCGGGCAATCCAGGAAGAAGACCGCACAGGAGAAGAAGGTGTCTGTGAACTCCATGGACACGACCTGCGCGAGGGGTAAGTAGCAACTTAGGGGCATTTGCCCGGGATGGAGGTAGGCCAGGGGGGAGGAGGATGGGGGGGCAACACAGGGGAGGGGGAGGGATTTTAGCGCCGAAGGGGTTTGTCTTCTCCTTTAACCATCTGTTGGAAGATTGCCTTTATTTGAGTGCCTGCTCCAGATTTTCTCACGGTTGTCTGCTCCCCATGCTGAGGGCTCAGGGCGGTGCATGGGAGCTGATTCAAAAACCACAAATAATAAAAAAATTAAAATCAATTTCAAATTGTCTCAGAATTGTTTTAGAACAACCCCTTCAATGATATATATTTTATACTCCCTATTCAATGTTAAAGGAGACTGTTATTCTCCTACTTTATAAGTCAGTGCTTAGCTCATGTTTTAAATATTGCCTTCAGTGTTAAAGGGCAGTGGGGCACATATAAAGATGGTAAAACTAGATGGTAGAACTAGATGGTAAAAAGATGGTAAAACTAGAAACTGAAGAGCTAGCAAGATGGCATAAATGACCAAGGGGCCGATTCACTAAGCTCGAGTGAAGGATTCGAATGAAAAAAATTCAAATTTCGAAGTATTTTTTTGGTACTTCGACCATCGAATTGGTTAAATTCATTCGAATTCGAACGAAATCAAACGAATCGAACGAAAAATCGTTCGACTATTCGACCATTCGATAGTCGAAGTACTTCCCCTTTAAAAAAAACTTCGACCCTCTACTTCGGCAGGTAAAACCTACCGAAGTCAATGTTAGCCTATGGGGAAGGTCCCCATAGGCTTGCCTGTGATTTTTTGATCGAAGGATTTTCCTTCGATCGTTGGATTAAAATCCTTCGAATCGTTCGATTCGAAGGATTTAATCGTTCGATCGAATGAAAAATCCTTCGATCGATCGATCGCAGGATTAGCGCTAAATCCTTCGACTTCGATATTCGAAGTCGAAGGATTTCAATTCGAGGGTCGAATTTCGAAGTATTTTTAACTTCGAAATTCGACCCTTAATGAATCTGCCCCCAAGTGTTGATATATTAGACGCCTTCAGATCAAAGAGTTCAGGAACACACACTTGGAGAAAGAAAAACTGAAAGGTTTTCAGCTATTAAAATTAATGATTTTTGTATAATATATCCAAATGGGTTTAGTACAGGGTATAAAACCTTTTCTATCTATAGAACTAGAACCATTTTAAGGGGTTAAAGGGGGTCTCCATGCCATGAAATGACATGTTTGACAATTAGAAATAAAAGTAGAAATAGCAGAGCAAATGGAACACTGAGCCTGTGTCACTAGAAAATATTCTATCATGAATCAATTCTGATGCATGCTACAGATGTCACTGTTTTTATGCAGTCATTCCAATAAATAATTAGTCCTTGATGTTTGCTATAGAGGAATACAGCTCTTTATTCTTTTTTTTTTAACTGAATACCTATGCTGCACATGTGACATGCCTTATTACTTATTCTTATACAGTAGCTGCATTTCTTCTGGATGCACTAAACGGTTTAAATATATTCAGTCCAGCATGAATATTTTAACGTAAGCTAAGCATACATTAACCAGAGACCCATAAATAGGCACTTTGTAGAGCAGCAATGATTTCAGTGTAGCCTCACTTTAACTACAGGTTACGACTACCCATCTTTTTTTTAAGTAAATTCCTTAAGAAGTCTCCAAAACATGTTTTTTGCTCCGCATCTCTAATAAATTCATAATAATGAGATGTGAAACTTCTCCCTTGGTTTATTTTACTGGACATAATATAGCACACTATAAATATACTGTATATGAATGATTAGAGATTTGTCAAAATCCACTCTTCAAAATAATTGCTTCTGCCATGCAGCATGTATATTTAGGGAGGCTGAAGATACCATTCACATAGGTACCCAACATAGACTGCCCCTCTTCTGACCATTCTAATGTTGCACCTTTTCTCTCATATTGCAGAGAATATGACTCAATATATGGGGCAAATAGGGGATCTATTATTATAAAGGTGTCTGTTTTAATACAACACCTATTAAATTCATATGATGAAAAAAAGAGTAGTCTAATCTGCATAACTTGCGTTTAATGATGTGCATGCCAACGTTTCTTTGTTTCATGTAACTTGCAATATATCTTTCTACTTATTTGGATTATAATTGGATTTATTCAGTCACATAAAATCTCAATTTCTGCCCAGTCCACTGTTATTCAACACTTGCTAAATTTAGAAGCAAGAACAATCAATGATTTTGTGTCAGTTTGATTAGGAACATTTTCTAGAGGGACAGGCAACATTCTTCCTATGTGCTGTTTCCATTGTTTAGATATTGGAGATATTATAGCAACTGTATGTATAGAGCATATAATAACAAAATATACGTTTATTTTTAGTTACCTTCTAAGGGGTAAATTTATCAAAGAGTGAAGTTCCGCCACTAGAGTGAAATTCCACAGCTCTCAATTCATTTCTCTAGGATTTTGAAAGGCATATTTATCAATGGGTGAAAGTTCACCCTTTGATAAATACGCTTATAAAAATCCCATAGAAATGAATGGAGAGTGGCGGAATTTCACTCTAGTGGCGGAACTTCACTATTATTAACTTCACTCTTTGATAAATATACCCCTACTGTATATCATTTAGACCAAAATGTACATTTTTGTACTTATCTCATCTGGTATTGGAACTGTCAAAAAGCTAAATCCATGAAAAAACACACAAGCAAAACCTCACAGGTTAGCTTCCGGTTTTATCTCATTGAATGATAAATATACTTTCTAAATCCAAAAGTAAGAGGCCACCTCCCTAGATCAGTGACTGCTGATTAAGTATTGGTAACTTTCCTAACTGTGCTAATTTTTACTGGCCAACCTAACACGTTTAATTTTTAAAAAAATGATATTCATGTGTAAAGGTTTAAACAAGACTGTCTTCCCCTTGAGATTAAGATTAATTTTGTATATTGTTGTTGGGAGGACTGTACTTTTCTTTTATTTGTTGTAGATCACAGCCTTCCAATCAAATACTTTGACACGCAAAGTGAAACGAACTCTTCCGAGTCCTCCTCCTGATGAAGGTCATCTTTCCTTAACTACCAGTCAGGCTCATTCTCAAATATATATGCCCAATGTCACCCAGAAGATTATGGGAGGTCAAGCAATTCAGATGCCTAAAGTTGGTTTCCTTAAAACCATTGATCGTGACCTAAAGATTGTAGAGCAAGAATCAACAAAGCTCCGCAAGCAGCAAGCTGAACTTGAAGAAGAGGAAAAGGAGATTGATGCCAAGCTAAAATATTTAGAACTTGGCATTACACAAAGGAAGGAAATTTTCGTCAAGGATGTAGGTAGAAGAGATTTTCCATACATGAAGTGTTTAGGTGAGAACAGGAATTATATGTCTGATAGTGAGCTCAACAACATGCGAATTTCTGGCTATGATACCAATGGGCTTTCAAATAGAACTGGCACCACCCCTCAATATTCTGATTTCCAGACTACCCAGCTGCATCAAACAACTACTTCTTCTTATACTCCTAGCACTTATCAATACACTGCAGGCCAAACTGTAACTTCAGCATCTACATCTCTTCAGCAGACACGTTTTCAGCAACCCCAACATCCAGTATCAACTAATGGTCCATCCCAAAATATTTTCCAGACTCAGTTATCTGGCTATCTTCCCCAAAGCTCATATCAGACTCACAACATTTCTCAAAATACAAGCTATCAGTCAGGTCCAGGACTGCAGAACCATACTGGTTTCCGACCACCAAACCCCTACCAAACCCAACCTACCTATGCAAATCAGACACCTTTGCAAACTCCCATTAACTCAGGCTTTCAGACACAGGACAGTCATGCAACTCATCAAAAACCTAGGCAGACAACATTGGCGGATTTAGAGCATAAGGTACCCACAAATTATGAGGTCATTGTAAATCCCACAGTAGTTATCTCATCTGCTCCTCCAGATAGTGCCTTCAGTAGCACTACAGTGGCAAGCAGCTTTGATCAATATAGAGCTCCAGATGTGAGGCCAACAGAAAGGGGCAGTGGATCTGAGAACCCATCAAATAGTTACCAGTCTGATTCATTATATACAAATCTTGAACAAAACATCCCCCGTAATTATGTGATGATTGACGATATTAGTGAACTAACCAAACAGAATCCACCTACAACTGAAAGTCAAAAGGTTGAAACATTGTCTCAGTCACTGCAACAAACTAACAATGGACGCCACATGAAAGACAAAAATGGCCATCATGAGATTGAAAGCTCAAGTAAGCCCTGTTGTTATTCAAGAGCTGAGGAAGAATCGGAAGAGGATATGTATGACCATCACAGTTCTGACTATAGAAGTAAAAATAGCTATCAGAGGGGTCCTGATAATAATGGCCGTGACTCTGGTAGTAGCAGTTACTACTATGATAATGATCCCAGACACTCCACGCGTTTTGATAGACATGGACCCACCACAGGAATGCAGAAACATTCATCAAAGAACCTGGCCCCTGCTGTAGTGTCCTCTAAGCGCAGCAAACACCGGAAACAGGGAATGGAACAAAAGATCTCCAAGTTCTCTCCAATTGAGGAAGCAAAAGATGTGGAAACTGACCTGGCTGCATCTTATCCAGTTACAACATCAATTAGCAGCAGTATTGTCTCATCTAGAGCAAAAAAACTACAGGATGATATTACATATGGTTTAAAGAAAAATGTATATGAACAGCAAAAATACTATGGAGTTTCTAGTAGGGATATGGTGGAGGAAGATGACAGAATATATGGTAGCAGCAATCGATCTAGATCAGCTTCCAGTTATGGGTTGGAAAAGTCAAACCGTGACTCTGGAAGCAGCAGGAGCAAATCTTATGAAAGGGATAGTAGTGATAGGTATCATAAGTCAAACTCAAAACCTTCTACTCTTAGCATGAATCAAGGCAGAGGTCGAGCCCCAATGCGAACACAGGCTTCAGAAGAGGAAAGTCCTGTAAGCCCACTAGGAAAGTCTGTGGGTGTGTCCCGCTCATCAGGTGGGCATATATCTCAACCCCCTGTTGATAGTTGCCCACAGTTCTGTTCTAGTCATTCACTGCCTGATGTCCAAGAACATATCAAGGAAGTGCCAAGAAACCATATATATAAGCAAGAAGATAATTACATGATGGATGACTCACACTGTGTTGTATCGGACAGTGAAGGTAAAGCGTACAAATGGTGATGTCTCAGCATGCTAGAGATGATTACCTCATTTTCATGTGGCATGCAGTTCATTGAACTATATCTCATTGCCTGAGCTTGACGTGCCTTTTCTTTTCATTTTTCCTTTTTTTATATGTCAGCATGGTGCTGTTCAACTGTTTCATGGTGTTTATTGTTTGATATGTGTAATCACATAGTGCTATCCAAATATTTTATTTTGTGAAAGTCAAGTAATGGTCCTGTGGTGTCACTTTGACTGGTCTTGCATGTTGTCAGATTCTTCCTTTACATTTTGTTGCATGGCTTCAATATCCTCTAACAATGGTGGTCACAGTCTAGCTGACCATGATTTGTTTTTGGTTTCTCAAGCCTATCATTTGGGTCAGGAAGAAACTGATTGGTTTGATAAACCAAGAGAGGCACGGTCTGACAGATCAAGGTACTACAGCAGCCACTCCTCATCACAGAAGAAAATGCCTGTTAAACATACTTACCATGATTATGATGAACCCCCAGATGAAGACACATGGTCGCAGGATGATTATTCTCAGTCTCGTCACTCTTCTTCAAAAGAACATAGACATCATGGAGAGTCTAGTAGACATTCTTCTTCCAGGCATCCTGAAGAACAACCTAGACGATCATCTAAACAGCATCCCAGAGACCAAGGACAGCATCCCAGAGACCAAGGACAGTATCCCAGAGACCAAGGACAGCATCCCAGAGACCAAGGACAGTATCCCAGAGACCAAGGACAGTATCCCAGAGACCAAGGACAGTTTCCCAGAGACCAAGGACAGCATCCCAGAGACCAAGGACAGTATCCAAGAGATCAAGGACAGCAACCCAGAGACCAAGGCCAGTATCCCAGAGACCAAGGACAGCATCCCAGAGACCAAGGACAGCATCTCAGAGACCAAGGACAGCATCCCAGAGACCAAGGACGGCAGGATGCTCGTCCACATTCACATCCTTCATCATCTTCCAAAAAGTCAGACACACGAGGTCAATCAGGGTATCCATCAAGTTCTTCAGATTATGTCTCCCAATCTAGACCACAATCTAGTTATCATCATACTTCAGAATCACAGAAGTCAGTTAGGCAGCCACAATTGTCACAACAACAAAAAACTGACCCACATCACCCAATGTCACAGCAAACAAGGCAGCAGCAGCAAGCAGGTCAGCAACAGCAAAGACAACAGCAGCCAACACAGCAGACGTCCAGACAGCAAGGCATTGGGACATCACAGCCCGCTGCTCATCAAACTCACCAAGCACCTCATCAAGCTACAACACATCAAACCACACACCAACAGTCCCAGCATCTGCAAGGTTCCCAACAACCAACCAGAACACAGACGCAACAGCAGCCACAGCAACCACAGCCACAACAGCTGCAGCAACAACAACAATTAGGAACCCAAGTGCAACCTGCTTCAAAGCCACTGCAACAACAACAACAACAGCAACCCCAGCAAGCGATGAAACCTCAACAGACCCCGCAGTCCAATGCTACTCAATCAGCAGTTCAAGTAAGTACAATTACAAAAGAGTATTATTGACAATAATACAAACAGGCTTTATGCTATCTATTAAAAGAGGTGACATTCATATTTTATATAAATATTTTAAGTGTTGGGTGCTTATATGTATATATACTGTATATATATATAGTCTATCTATCTCTATATATAATCCTGTCGATGACGGCTCTCCATAATCAGTCAGGCTTAAACAAGAAGTCAAATCATTCAGGTTTTATTTAGTGGACCACTAAATAAACCTGAATAAACCTGAATGATTTGACCTCTTGTTTAAGCCTGACTGATTATGGAGTGCCGTCATCGACGGGATTATTTGTAAATACAAAGACTGGCACCCATCTTTCAGATGATTGTGCAGTCCTTTTCGCTTGGTCTATCTCTCTCTATATATATAGGCTATTACTGCAACAAAGCTTTGGCATCTACTGTACTAAACAGATGCGGCAGCATAGAGTAAAATGTTGGTACAAATTGACACACATTTGTACCATTGATGCCAGTGTTTTATACAGACAGAACTGATACCAGTGTGTCATATTTTTGGCAGTTGGCTTGTATGTTTGGAATAAATGTACAGAACCAGCATGTGACTGACAATTTCTCTTCTACCACTTCATTTATGGCATGAGGCATTTCACCACGAAGTATGAATGAAAGTCAACAGGGTCATTTAGAAGCTGGGGGGGAAAGTTCAAGAGCACTAAGAGGCACAACAGTGTGTCCATTAGTGCTCAATTAACAGAACATGGTTGTTGCTCTCTGCACAGAGCTCTGGATTAAAAATCCAATTCCCAGTGCAGAGAGCAGCATCTGGAGACAAAAGACGTCCTCCTCCCTTTGCTCTCTCTTTAGAATCAATCATGGCCTAACACTCCATTCTACAGATGAAGCCACTTGGATTTGTGAGTTAAATGCGTCATGACTCAGGGTTAATTGAAGAAACTGGGTTATCTAAAGTCATCTTAACTCATTTAATGCATTTAACCTTTTCATTAGCATACCAAAGCACCATTGTTCACAATGGTGAATGCTTTAATTAGATGGGATGTTGTGACACAGTTTTCTGTGTTAAATGAGATAAATGGGATATCTGTGTTTAGTTATTCTGTGTCAAACAGACAAACCAAAGTGGCTGCATCTGTAAGTGGAGTCCGCAGGCCTCTGAATACTGGAACGGAGAGTAGACCTTGTGGCCTATTCCAGCACTTTGCATAGGCAAGGGGCATTGTGAATGTGTCTTTATATAATCAGGTGGTGCAAAGCTTTGTTTTGATATAACTTGGCTCCAAGGCATATAAAAGCACAACATACTATAGCATTCATCCCAGCTGAAGGTCTAACAGTGATTTGTTTTAACGGAGTGATAAGGGACATGCCGATATTTAGATAACATTTGCTAAAAAACATAGAATCTGTCTGCTTTTCTACCATTGTGTTCCTTACTGATATTTTTCAATGTTACCTTGTAGGCCAAAGCAGAGCCACTGGACAGTTCAAAGACCGCAGCAAAGCCTGTGCCGCAACAGGCGAGAGGACCACAACCCTCAATGCAAGGCGCTCCAACAGGTCAGCAGGGGCTTCTGTAAGGGGTCTAAATTGTTAAAAGGGTGTATGGTTGGTATTAAGCTATTTAAATTTGTGCTTTATGTTTAGCCAGTTAAACTGATTTCCTGTTGATGTACAGTATGCATCACCTATCACAGCTGAAACAAACTACTGCAGGAATCAGTGTGTTAATAAAATAGCTTATTTGCAAATGATAATGCACAGTTAACTTATATTTCAAGAACTCTAAAACATAGGAACAAAGAAAATATTCATTGTGGCTAGTGATGGGCGAATTTATTCGCCAGGCGCGAATTCGCGGCGAATTTGCGCGTTTCGCCGCGAGCGAATAAATTTGCGAAACGCCCGCGAAAATTCGCGGCAAAAATTCGCCGGCGTCAAAAAAAAAATTTCCGAAAAAACGGGCGCCGGCGTCAAAAACGGGCGCCGGCGTCAAAAACGAGACGCCGGCGCCGTTTTGCGAATTTTTCGCCGTTTCGCGAATTTCGCCCGAAATTCGCAAATTTCTGCCCTGACAGAAATCGTACGAAAGTTTATGTCCGACAAAAGCTGGTGACAGTCTCCCACTGATATCGTCAGATCGGCAATACATGCAGAGATATTATCGCCAGCCGACTGAAATCTTTTAACCTGGCCGATTGTCCAAATTACCGATCTCCATGGGACTCTCCACACATGGTCAGAAAATCGTAAGAATTGAGGATTCATATGATTGGATCTTTGCGTCTATGGCCAGCTTTAGTTAGTACTTAGTAACTCCTCCTTTGGCACAGGTCAAATACTCTATGTATAAAGAGTTTTAACGTGTTTCCTTGTATTAAAATTTTCCAAAAGAAGTTGCTGGGCTAATAAGCCTTAAAATATTCTGTGTTAGGTATAAAAATTGGTCAGAAACCACCAACAGCAGCAATGGGAGCAACTGGATCAGCTGCAGGACAACCAGGCTCAGAAGGGGAGAGCGTCTTCTCCAAAATTCTCCCGGGAGGTGCAGCTGAACAAGCAGGCAAATTGACAGATGGTAAGAGAATATATCATAAAGGGTGTAGGAACCACTATGTGTTGGCACTTAGCGCTCCTTCACTTGCATCTGGCTCTTGGTGAATTGGGCTAACTAAATATCTATAATACAATAACATGTAAACAAGCAAGTTGGGAAAAGACAGATCCTGTGTTTTAATCGCGAATCCTACAACTCTAATCCTTTTAAATTCCAAGAATACCAACCCCCTTTGTCTACTGCTGAAATGGAAGCTGTATATGGGCTCAACAAATGGCTAGTTTATTCCACATTAGAGAAATTAATAAAACATGTATTATTGCAGTGACTAGCCAATATACCTCTCTATGGGAGACTGCATGAAATTCTCTCAGTTAATAAACTGAACATTGGGTAATAGTATGTGCTCAATATATCACACTATATTCACTCTTCAAACCTAATATATGGTCATGGGATCCCAGTAATTCATCTTTAGAAAAGCTTTTCCTTAGTTTGGCTCCTGATTTTTCTTTTCTATTTCATTATAAATGTGCCTTGGGAATTACTTACATAATATGTGACTTTCGCTCCATATTGTATGTACTGTATTCCCTTTATGCTTAAGGGTCTTAGACTAAAATAGTATTCATAATATTAACACCTTGCATCGCTTGTGATTTTAACTTTTTGTTTTTTTATTTTTTTTTCATTTGTAGCTGTGTCTGCATTCGGCAAGAAATTTTCATCGTTCTGGTGAGAAAGTCCTGCACGGTGAGTTTGAGTTCTGTCTTAGCAGAACAGAGGCAGAGGCGAAAAGAAATTGGAAAAATGTATCTGTGAGATTGGGAATGGTGGACTGGTAAAGATCTGAAGTATACAAATGGAGAGTAGAGAAGAAATAAAAAAAAAATAGGTATAGAAAGACAAAAAGAGTTGGTTATGAGAGGAGAGAAGATTAGGAAGAAATATATAACACGGAATAAGTTCCCCTGATGGCTGTCAGTTTAAAAGTATATTCCATCAGAATATTATAATGACTCTCTTGACTAAGGAACCATAAATAATTTTTAACAATTTCTACCTTTTTGCTCAGTCTGTGTAACCTATATCAACTAAACAGCAACTGCCATTTATGCTATAGTGCCCTTAGAATATTGAAGGCAAACATTACTGTGGTTTAACTGATGTGGTTTTACTGACTGCATATGTCCCATAATGCAGTGACCCTCAACCAGCATCTTACAAGTAACATGTTGCTCTCCAACCCCTTGGATTTTACTCCCAGTGGCCTTAAAGCAGGTGTTTATTTTTGAATTCCAGGCTGGGAGGCAAGTTTTGGTTGTATAAAAACCAGGTGTACTGTGAAACTGAGACTCCTGTAGGCTGCCATTCCATAGAGGCTAACAAGGGGCCAATCCCAGTTATTGTTTGACACTCCTGGAACTTTTTTCATGCTTATGTTGCTCTCCAACTTTTTATACATTTGAATGTGGCTCACGGGTAATAAAAGGTTGGGGATCCCTGCCATAGACTGTGTTTAGCCTTCCATCAGATGCAACAAGTACACTTGCTGCTCACCTGAACATTTTTGCTTTCCGTCTCATCTTCCCTTATATATATCCACTTTTCCTCTTTTCACTTGCACTTAGAGTGAAGATTTCAGAATGGAAAAATTTATGGAGAAACCAAAATGCAGCGCTGAACTCTGGGTATAAAAGTAAGTGCTTTTGTCAACTACTTAGCAATATATATATGTGTATATAGGTGTGTATGGTCTTGAGAAAGGTCTTAGGCAAAGACCGAAACGTTGACCTGTTTTTTTAAAGGATGTATTAAATAAAGGAAAAAATTTTTAAACTCTTTAAAGGCTCCTGGTGTGCACCTCGCCTTTCTGAGATTGTGTATACTGCTGATGAGAGTAGCACCTGGGTCATTCTTGACTGGAAGGTGTGCTGAACCGACTTGGATTAAGTGTATATATATATATATATATATATATATATATATATATATATATATATATATATATATATATATATATATATATATATATATATATATATATATATATAATGTCCTGGAATATACAGTTTTCACTTTTTAAAGACCTGATGACCTTTCTATAGAAAGATAGATAGATAGATAGATAGATAGATAGGTAGATAGATAGATAGATAGATAGATAGACAGACAGACAGTCAGACAGTTAGATAATAGATAGATATATATTTTTTAAAACTATTCCTCCCCTGTTTCCACTAATAAATAAAAAATGTGTGTCCCGGTGCTGGCAATGGAAACTTACATATGACTGACCATGTAATAAGGACATGCAAAAAAAAGGCTGCAATCTTTTTGCCCTTTGCACAATGCATTCTGCTGTGACAGAAAGTCCAAACTGGTGCCCATTAGGGGCATCAAACCAAAACAAGTGCTTAGCTTAGTAAATGCAATACACTCCTATTTATCATTATATTGATATTGTACTTTTAATGCCATAAAATCATAATGTTGCTGCACCACAGGGCATACAGTTTAGCTCAGTGCCTGCTCCTTGACTAAATGCCAGTTGACTTGAAGGGCATTTTATTCTGCAAAACATCTCACAAATGTTATTTCTAGTTCTTCACAGCAGATTCTCTCCATATCCCACTCTGTGCCTCTGATGGCCTGCAGCTAAGCTTTGTCTGCACACAGTGTCATTCAGTAGGGATGTTGTGTTCTGTCTCTCAGCCTGTTGGCTAAAAAGCTGCCTATTCTATGGCACAACTAGGGTTAGAGACCTCTGCACATCCTTTAGTAACCACATACATTGTTTTTGTGTTTCTGTTAGTCTGGTCCATCTTCCAAATCTAACATAGCCTATTCTTCTGTTGTCATGACCAGTATAAGATGATAAAGAACAGACAGGCATTATGTAAATACATAGTTGGCACTGCAGGGAAGGGTTCCAACTGTAACAGGTGGATAGTTCAGGGTCTGCCTTTACCTTCCTTGGGTTACTGCACACTGGTTCTAGAACCTGGGCAAGAGGTCCAACTTCCAGCAACTCCCGGTAGGCACACTATAATTCGACTCTCAAATATCTTCAGGTGGGGCCCCTACTTAAGGTATGGAGGAAGTGATTACCACTCTGGTATAAGCACACAGCAATAACTCTTGATCAAATAACTTTGGGTGCCAGTGGTTCTTTCAAACAGCCAAACAATTTATTGAACTGGGGGTGCATTTCTCAATGGTCAATCATATATTCAAGGTGCATGCTCAGATGGTACACTCCACAAACAAGTTGTGGCAGCAGCTCATTTACACAAATGTATTACTCGCGGTTACTGTCTGATCCTTTGTTAGTCAGCTTTCTCATTGGGTCTCCTTGCTTGCCTTTAGTGCACAATCCCCACTGAAGGTGACTCTCACAGCTGGTCTCACACTCCAATGATCTCTCTATCCCTGAGCCTAACCACTTGAGTCTCTAACCTGACGGCCTTGTCACCGCAGGGTGCTAACTCTTCACTAAACTCCTTGTTGGAGCTTTAGCTGCTCACTTACTTTCCTAATCCTAGCTGTCACTCGTAAAATGACCTATTACAGTTTCTGATCTGACTCTTGTTCCTATACTGAGGTCTACCTCCACCTCCACCTCTGGGAACTACTCCCACTCCCTCTGGGAAAAAGGATCCAGCCTAGATGGCTAACTATATCCCTGGGGCATAGGAAAACCTTACACTCCTACACAACCAACAAAACAGGCTGTAAGCAACCAGATTCTACTAGCTGAAAATCAAGTGAAGGAGATAGGAGTTGCTGTACAAACATAGATATACTGAGAAAGAAATATAGGACTATTATTTGGAAACATATTACTGGAATTCCAGTTTGCATAGTATCTTATACTCTTACAGCTCTGGACCTGGGGTTTTCTGGATATCAGATCTTTCCATAATTTGGATTTTCATACCTTAAGTCCAGTGGCGTAACCAGAGTGCGCCGGGCCCCCTGCAAAAAAACCTTCAGAGCAGTCCGGCGCACTCTGATCCCCATCCCCACTTCCCACCCATGTCCTGCATCCTAAACCGGCTATATCCCACCTGACTCCACCCACTGCCCCCCTGACTTGCGTCCCCCTTCTTCACCCATATGAGAGTGGCTGGGGAGGAGGGTTTTTTTTTATTAGCGATAGACGAAGCAAAGCCCACAGTCTGGTTTCTGCTTCCTTTATAGTTATGCCACTGCTAAAGTATAATGGAACATTTATGTAAATGAAAACATTAAATAACCCAAAGAGGCTGGTTTTGCTTTCAATAAAGATTAATTATATCTTAGTTTGGATCAAGTACAAGCTACTGTTTTATTTTTACAGAGAAAAAGTAATTCCTTTTTTAAAAAAAATTGTATAAATGGAGTCTATGGGAGATGGCCTTTCAATAATTCAGAGCTTTCTGGATAACAGGTTTCCGTATAACAGATACCATACCTGTATAAACAAACAAGTCTTTATTTCTATCTGGATATATTCAAGACGAAAAATAATGAGATGATCACCAAACGATCATCTCATGTGCCTCACATCTACCGCGATCCCAGCAGTCATCCATATATGCTACAGTAGTCGAATGATGGAGCACCAGAGAGACCAAAAAACTTTTAAAAAGTGAAATTTATTCTGTCTTTATTAAAAATGGAAATATATTGCATGCCTCCGATCGTCCTATGGGATGATAGGGGCATACAATATATTTCTATTTTTAATGATGACGGAATAAATTTCACTATTTAAATGTTTTTTATTTCTATCTGCTTTGCTTTTCCTCTTTAATAACATTAAAATGGCTCCTTGCTCTTCATAGTAACTAAGCTGCATATGTTGCCTCGTGTTTTTAGTAGCCATAAAGCATTGTGTTCCAGATTACAGAAAGATCTCTTATCCAGAAAACCCCTGGACCCAAGCATTCTGGATAACAGAATCGCCGTTTAACCACTCCTCACTCCAAATTTAGTATGCATTCTGATGCTTTTGCTGTAAGTTTAATATTGCATCTTTTACGTCTGCAACATAAACACCTTGGCGTGCCTGTAATTCAGATTAATAGCAGGTTTCAATAAATTATTTCCACGGAGGAATATCCTAATGAAATGTCAATATGTATGAGAGAGAGACACAGAGTGATAGTTCACTGCTCATTAATTACATATACAGGAGCAGAAGCTGTAATTGTCAGTGATGCTGAGTAAACAGATCAATCATGATGGGAGCTTAACCTGGCTAAACATATAAAGATCCATTTATCAAGCAAGGTCGACAAACGAGCGGATCTTTGCCCATTTTGGCAACATCAGAATGACCTGATCATTGGCACAGGGGCCAACAATCCGATTATACTGTGGGCCCACAAGGACCCATACGAAAAGGACATCAGTCCTCACCAACAAGATCTTCAAACCTGTCCAATATGGGGATAGGAAGGCCCACCTACACAGGCCAATAAGTTGCCTACTTAGTATGGCCTGTTCTGAGTTACTTTAGAAGTTTGGGACTGAAACCATGATACAGAATTCTGTAAACCTAAAATATTGACATACCACTCAAGAGTATATTAACACTGAGTAACACTCTTAGCAATTTTATATAGTATAATATATCCTGTATGTTATAAATAAGTTTCTTTTTCTATTTTGTTTTCAGGCTTCCATAGGGAACATGAAAGCACTGACTTGTTAGCCACAGGATAATTTACTTTCAGTGCACTAGGGAATCTTTAAAGATGATCAAACGTTGGATGGGGCAACAGAGAATTAGGAAGATTCCCGAATGAACCGGAAGAAAAGAAAAATGAAATGAACAAAGGCCCCTCAGAAACAAGAGGATACCATTGTCATCTTCTGCCGACTAATCTCTAATGCCATATACGTATATTCAGGGTATTTATGTTCCCTTCTTGAGTTTATACTCAGAGTTCTGGGGTTGGCACTTAAATGTGGTTCATCTTCAGATTTTTTTCCACAGTCTCTACTACGAATCTTCAGAGGGCTTGAGCAGCATGCTCCTTTATTCCTATAACATTCCACTCCTGACCAATGATACATAGTGATTTTCCAAGGAATCCCTCTCTGCACGGGGAACCACACAAACCAAATCCTAGACGCGAAGCGTCTGTAAGGAAAGAGAACTTCGATATGAGGACCTAACACTGTTCATCCTACTAAAACATGAGGCCATAGGACTCTGAAAGGCAGTATTTTGACTGGCTTGGTTTATAAATCAAAATTAATCCTGGCCGGGCATGTCTGTCAGCTATAAGTAAGCCATCATTTAGCCATACGAATGGCAGTTTTCATGTCTGTCTCTTTAATCTCCTGGAAATCCCCCCCCCCTTTTTTTTTCTTTTTCATTTTATTTCATTTTAAAACAGCCTTAACTATTCAACTTTAATTTTCTCATATACCTCATTTTTATTTTGCTCTCCAGTGTATTTACACTACATTATTTTTGGTATGTTATGATTTGATTTTGCTGTTGGATTAGCACATAGGTTATCTCTAGAAGCAATAGAGAACAGACAAAGAGCACAAAATAACGCGAGAGACAGAGAGGAGCATGGCATCCTCAGCTCTCCTTTTCTAAAGACTGTGCAATTAAAGTCCTAAGCCATTGCCAGCTGGCATGCTCAGAGAGATGACAAGGTCTTCACGAGCAAGTCTCCTTACTTCTGAAGCATGTAAACGTCCAGAAGAAGTCATCCATTGTTCGAACTATATGACTATTGTGAAGTTGCTCCTGTGTCCGCTTTTTATTGGGCCTTCCCTGTCCTGTTGAGCATGCTCAAATCTGACAGTCTCATTGGTCTAATCCATTGGCGCTTCCATCCACCTTAGGTTGCAGCAACCGATTATCATGTCTAATTGTCTATGCAATGAAATACAAATTTTGGGGGCGGGGTGGGTAATACTGTGTTCATAGTTCACATTTAAATGTTATGTATAAAAGATTTCTTTCAATATGTTCTATTGGGAAACTGAATTGATATGTTTATATCTAACCCCGTGTGTATGATGTTTCTGAGTTAGTGGCATGTTTGACTCCTTTTAAGATACTTTGCCAAAGGCTAGTAGCCATATAGCCTGTAAAAATTGTCGTTTGTCTTACTGCATGGCTTGCTACCCCTGTACCTTGCACGGTTTCATCTCATTGAAATTGATTCCGGTTTTGGCTAGACAGACTTCACTTTTACTTACTTTTTGCAGTAATATCCTCATTTGGTATTGTTTGCCAATCTGTGCACTTGATGTTATAAAGGACGAAGGCCAAGCTACACCTGATGAGTCGACCGATCTGATATGGGTTTTTGGGAACCGGTATGGCTATTATTAATGGTAGAGCACTTAGTCTATGAACCTGTGTTTTTCTGTCAGCTCTAAATGCCGGGTGAATCCATGAATCTTATTCAGTTGTATACTACCAGATTCACCCCTTAGTTAAGCCTATCCTTTTTTTGTCCCAAAGGTCCAGCCTTACTTAGCTCCTTAGGCCAACTTTGACAACACAGACGTATGGTAAATATGGACGTTGGCAAATTCTAATTATAGATATTTGTGCCAGTTTATTATCATTTCAGTCTTAATTTCGTCTTCATTATTTATGACCAAGGCATTCCAAACAAAACAAAATCCCCATCACCTCCATCTAGCATCCTGGATAGTATACTGTGCATTTTCATTGGGACCTTTTATTTTTTTATCTTGTCATCCCTTAAAAAGAAAAATACTAGTTATTGCATACCATAGGCACCTATATCATTAATGGGACTTGCTATTTATAAAGAGCTTTAAAAGCCTTGGCAATTACATAGGCCTCCAAAATATCAAGGCTTAATCGAATGACTTTTTCCATTTACAGCAAAGCAATTCAAGCCCGACCGAGTTCATCATCACCGTTTATGTGAGCAAACAAAAATGCAAGCGGATTTTCCCTTTAACCTTCCAACGAATGTAGCATCTGAGAATGTGTCTTACCCGTTGAGCGTTTTGTGTCTTTCCTTGCTGAGTGTTCTGTGCATGAATTAGATACTTGTTATGCAAAATGATCAAATCTCCGAGCATCGCTGATTCATCTAAGGTGTTATTTATCATGTTAAATGTGGGTTACCCAGCATCCACTGGAAAATGTATGAGCGTGTTGGTGCAATAAACCATCTACGCAGCCGTTGGCAATGATGTGCATAACGACGGGGATACGTGCATCCGAGGTGAATCTGAATTCCTGGCTGTCTTAGTTTTGTTGTCTATGGCTCTTTCGTCAGCCATCAATGTATATAGTTGTACAGTGTGTAAATGTTCATGTGTTGTAAGTAAAGCAAGAACAAAAAGAAAAAATTCCAGCATGACAACCATTGGCCATGTGTGCTGGTGTGTCATCTGTCTTATCAGTACATCTGCCAACCTTAAGCTTTTTTTTGTGTATAAAAATGATTTAAAGATAATATATTCATGTAGAGAGAGAGAGAGTAAAGATATTATAGTGGCTGACTTGCTGAGACCAATCAGACATTTCGGAAATGTTTTTGTCTCATTGAGCTGTTCTCTTTTATACAAACAGGAGAACAATTCTTAAGGAGGTCAACCCAGGTTGGGGGTGAGGGGAGGCGGGGAACAAATGTTACATAAGAAGGGAGAGGTATGTATAAATTAATATATTTAAAGAAACAAAGATAAAGTTTACAGTTGTAAGTGCAATGACCTGAATCCTATATATGAGCATTGTAATTTGTGTCTGTCCTGCTGTGCCCTTTAAAAACGTTGTAGTATTTCAATGTGTCACATCATGTATTGTGATTCAGTAATCAGCTGACCCCTTACAAGGTATTTCTGTGGCGGCAGAATAAAAAGGACTTGATATGAGCGTGTCGTGTCTGTAGATTCATCCCTTGACCTTGGGATCGGGAATTGTTTTTTCTTGGAATTCATTTAGAATAAAAAGGGGTTGTTTCTGTATAACAAATGGGGCTTCCCTGAAAAGAAATTTCCTGGTATTATTTTATGGATTGTAAAATACAACAGCGCACACAATATAATAGCAATGACCAGTAAACCGTATGGAAAAGTGTAATTTTGCATCACGGAATAACCATGTTTTTTACTTATAATGCAGCATTTTTCAGTGTAATTACAGATATGCTCAATGCTACGTCTGCTAGATCCACACCATGCATTCAAACAGTTGCAGTTATGCTTGTACTTTAATTTGCATTTTCAGAGTGGGCGTTGCATCACTTCCGGAGCACATGTTCAAACTAGGGATGCACCGAATACCAAACCGATATTCAAATTAGGGTCAGGAAAGGAAACCGTTAAAAAAAAAAAAATTTTACTTCCTTCTTTTGTGACAAAAAGTCACCTGATTTCCCATCCCACCCCTAATTTACCTATGCAAATTAGGATTAGGATTTGGTTCTGCCAGGCACAAGGATTCGGCTGAATTCGAATTCTGCTGAAAAAGGACGAATCCCGGCCAAATCCCGGCCAAATCCCGAACTGAATCCTGGATTCGGTGCATCTCTAGTTCAGACGGCGTTTGCATCTGTTTCACTGGGTGAAAGTCTAGTGTGCCTATCGATGATACCAACTTTGGGAACCCTGGAGTTATCTCTAGGTCCAAGGTGCCTGTAGCCCAGCAATAGTTGGCACATTTGCAGATCATACATTAGAAGAACCAGGATGAACAAATTAGTTTCTTCTAATCATTTCCTTCGGACCATTACAGTACATTATCCCTTGTGTGTGTTTTGTGCAATCTTCTGACCATTATATTATCCCTTGTGTGTGTTTTGTGCAATCTTATATGAGGAGCTCATATAGGTGCCCTTTTATAGTTTGGATGAAAAATACAAAAGTCCATTAAGTTGTGAACCCCAGTGCACATAGATACACATATCTATACATTTACTGTATATATATATATATATATATATATATTTAACCCTTTCGACACCCCTTTGTCTGTGTTACACTCCACGTGTGGCGCTTACCTGATGACAAAGGACAAACCTGAGCCACTCCGCAGTGGTATTGGGAGAGACTGGGTACCTGGTACTTACTAGCGCAGTGCCTCCGGGAATGCACCTATGGTTGGCCCCACTAGGAATACAGTAATAACACATGCACACTATTGGTTAAACTAAATAACGGTTTATATAAAATAAATGGGCACCTAATACATGCAGCACTCCTAACCAGTGGCAATAGGGCCTCACTAACTAACTTACTAATATATGTCTAGTTAACTAAGAAAAGAGGTAAAGTGCTTTAATATCCTTTAATACACAGTCTGCGTATCTTCAGCGCTCTTTAGGGTACTGTCCCTTTAAACAGGATACTCACAAATCCTCTTTGGATACTTTAGAGCTCTCTTTAGGTGAATCCAGCACATTCAGTCATACAGTCCGATTACCAGCCCCTTTGGATGCTCAGATAGGAATCTCCTGCTGTTTGTTCCTCCAGTCTGGATTCCTCTGACACTCTCTGTCTTTCCAGGCACAGTATGTGGCTTCCCTGTGTAAGCCTGATCCAAAGGAATGCTTTTGGTGCAGCCTCTCAGCTCTCTGGACCCACCAGCAGCTCTCTGGCCTCTTTCTCTGTCCACCATGCGGCTCTCTGTGCCAGGCTTTCTTCTTTTGCCAGTCTCTGTGACTTCCTTTTCCTGCCAGCCAGGAGACCTAAAGGTCTGAATATGTGACTGAAATGTTGATTTTGCACAACAAAAAGCAAGTCACTTTATAGACATGCAAAAACCCATAAAAGCCATAGCATATTGGTTTTGTCAGTAAGCAAACCAAAAATTCTAACAAGCTTGTGCCATTGGCTATGCAGTGACTGGAGGAGCTGAGTTTGTAGAATGACAGTATTTTTGTTTAAAGAGGGGTTACAACATCTTATCACGGAAATGCTGTTTTTTTTCCTAATGGATTTATAATATTTCTGTATCAGCTTGTGAAAGTAAGGGCTTTGGCATCTATGAGGGATGTTCTCGTTAAAAGCAATTTCAAATGGTTAAGAAATAGAATCAATGATTATTGGTTGCAATAACGAGATTTCACCACATTTGTCTATTGATGATGATGTCTTATTTGTAGTGAGGGGAGATGGATTTGCGGCAAATTTCCACCTATTGACTTTAATGCATTTGGACAAAAAAGTTGTGCTTGTAAAAATTGTCTCGCACATAAAATTGTCAAAATTTCACAAATTTTTCGCCGTTTCGCAAATTTTTCGGGGAAGCGAGACAAGACATTCGCTCATCACTACTCATTTGCAACACTGTTTGCAATTTGCCAAGTTTTTTGCTTGGCACAAGTCTGCTGCAACTATTGACACAACCAGGTGTGGGCATCTTCTTGATGCATTCACCCATTTTCCTTTCCATTTCTGCTCTCACCTTCATGTTAGTGACCTATGGGTTGTTTAACCTCCATGATGTAATTTTCCTTTATTATCAAAGGCTCCACTGCAGAGGCTTTTCCCCTCTCAGATTTCTCCCTGTGATTCACTCAGCAGCTGGGGAAACAGGAGAGCATCGCTTTACATGGATTTTGAGACAGGGGATTAAAATGCTGACATGAATGTTCAGAAATCTGAGCACGAAAACACAGCCCAGACCTACATACAGAAATAATGGAGGTGAGCTAACCCTTTCCTGGCATCACATTGCAACACTTTGCATTACTCACCTTAAAAGAAGGCTACCCACTGACCACATCCAAGGATCTTTTCAGCCATTCCAGCAACGTATTCTTTATTACTGACTGAGAAGCACAAAGGAAAACGTATAGGCTGGATAACTCTCAGCGCACACAATCATAAAAATATGCATTCTATGAAGCAAGTCTACAGTAAATGCCAGATACCATTGCCAAGTTAAAAAATTCAGTTCCCAATAACTTCTGTGCTACTTGTGCAAAAAATATAGATCATAATACAATCATAATACAATGATTTAATAAAATTGTTGACTGACCATGATAGAACATATTGTATGGAGGGGCATTTTTTTGGTGTTAGAATAAAAGCAAATATAGCACCCATAGAGGCAGATTTACTACAGGGCGTAGTGGCTGTCGCTAGCGAAAATTCACCAGAAATCCAATCCACAGGGACATTGACATGTTTCTTTTGTCTTTATTACAGTTGCTTGGACAATTTGCACCAACATCTCTAATAAAGACTTCCATACAACTTTAATGTACCTGCCCTATTCAAATTAAGCGTAAGATCACTAGCAACTTTTCGCTAGGCATAAACGAACGCTATTGAATCTTCGCTATGAAATGCTTGCACTGAAGAAGTATCGCTAGCGAGAAGTTGACAGCATTCCGCGCCCAGCACGCAACTTTGCATTTTAGTGAATTAGCGTAGTGGTAACTAATTTGCACCTGGCAAAGTGTGCGAAGTGGTCGATGGCGACAATTCGCCCTTTAGTAAATCTGCCCCATAGACTCCAATGCATTTGACAATATATTTGTGTGAGAACATCAAGAGAGAAAACACCCATTGACTACAATCCCATTGGTGCGAGAAAAAAGGCAGCAAAAAAAATGCTTGTTGCATTCAATGAAATTTATACAAATTTTTCCATGGTTTTGCACCATGAGCCATGTTGGGCTCATCCATAATTTCATGGGGGGGGCTAATGATCCGCTCATACTGTGGGCCATCCCATGGGCCCCATACATGGCTACAATTGATGGGCAGATCTAACATCACAAATTGAAAAAAGTCCCATTGCAAGACCTAGAGGTCCTATAGCATCAATTGAAGTACGTATATCTGAAGCAACTCCAGATGGAGAAATTAGCAAAAAGAGCATTGTTGCTAATTATTATAATTACTTACAAAAGGGTTTTTATGAATTTTAATCCTTGAGCTAAGGTTTTAATACAACACACACAATCCCCCATTTGCCTTGTAAACGTCAGTGTACTATATGTGAACAGGACATACAGGATATTATTTCTAAACCTCAATACACTGCACTTATGTTGCCTGCTGACCACTCCTGAGTCAGTGAGCTCCTGAATAGGATTGTTTGACCCTAGGAGAGAGTGTTTTTCTGTAGAGGTTGAGGGGTCCTAAATTGCCTACATGGACAGAGCCTCTGAAGGTTGATTCATCCATTCAGCTAATTCTGCCTCCATTGGTAAAGGAGTTCTTCATAAAAGACTTGTGTTCTAGATCCTGACCCAGCAACACATGCAATATTGCAGTCTTTTATGATCAGTTATGATTTTGAAACATAACCTCTGTCCATTCAGACCCATTGACGTGGATGATTCTTATCAGTGAAGCTGCTGCTGCTTTCATTAAGTGACACAAAGACGCCACTGCCTGGGATGTGTATAAGGTGCACTGCTGCTCTCTAGCTGGAACTGATGTGAAAGACACATCTGAAAGGAAAAATTAAAATGAATGGGGCTACATAAACAAAACAACCTGCATCTTGTCTCGAAAGGTTCTGATTTGCCTTTCCAAACCAAATTATTCTCACTCTGCTCCTCTCTAATGCTGCACCATGTTATATAACACTGTATAATTTGGCACTATCTATAGCTATTGCTGTGAGTGTGGGCACTAGTAAGCCCAGCCCTGCACTGTTTGTGTTGGAAAAATCAGCTTTATCTTCCCTTAAATAGAAAGTATTATATAATAACAAAGTGGATGATACACAGAACATTTCCTTTCTGTGTTTTTGTTTTCAGACGTGGCTGTGTTGCCTTGTTTATGGCAGACTTATGAGGCCTCATTTGTCGTACACAAAAATAAAAATGAAAGGCTGCTCATGTAACTGATTTTACGGTACTCGAGTCCCATAATGCTCTTGAATCCCAGTTAGCGGATACCCATAGAACAGTAGCTCTGATGGTCATAGAAATCAATGGAGTTGATTATATTGTGTTTTGTGTAAACTGTAGAAGCCTTTGGCACCTAGCGGGTGTAGGGAAGCTATATATACTTGTCTCTTCTCTGTGTTGTTCTATGCAAGGAGGAGGAGGAGTCTCTACCCCTGCCAGATGGCAGGAAGGAAGTGCTGCACAGGAAGTGCTGGGAGAGAGAAGCAGCAGAAAATAAGGAAGATTGTATCATACTTACCCTGATCTTCCTTTCCTATACAAACTCCATGTCAGTACTTACTGGGTTAGCTCCTCCCCTGCTTTCATCAGAAAGACCCTTCCCAAGTCGGCCCCACCCCCAACATCATCTGGCCCACCCCCTGCCCATTTTACCCAAACTGGAAAGGTGGCAACCCTACCGCACAGGGGGTGACATTGTCGATTCAGAAGTGTGTCCATGACATGGGCGTATTTATGTAAAAAACTTTTCCTTCATACGAAGATATACCAGCGCTAAAAGCTTAGGGATAGACACCAAAAGAAACAAAAATAAAATATAGTGTAGTATTTTCAATTAAGATTTGCACCCCTTTGTGCAACTGCTATATAGTGTGGTTTGACGTCTTCCACCAAGGGATTCAAGTGCCCTTTATCCGTGACTTTTTAATAATATACGTGGCCACCTCCTGTGTAAGGTAATGGATACTTACAAACGTTTAGTTTTGCCACTAGCATATAGTATGGTTCTTTGTCCCAATCTTGGTTAACTTTAGGTTTCTAAAAAGATATGCTAAAATCGTGTAAAAACTTCTTTAATATAATAAAAAGATAAAAATACAGGTTGCACTCACATATGTGTGGTTAGAATAAGCATAAATACAGTTCGTCTTGGGGTTCTCCAGTCCTGCGTTCCACTCTGGATGTTTGATTGCCTGGCGTTGTTGGTAGGACACGCGCTCCTGGTCTCCCTCTGATGACGTCACTGTTCAGCCGACGCGTTTCGTCTGTGCGACTTTCTCAAGGCTTCCTGAAGATCTTATAACGTCATACCGCCCGACAGTCCCGCTTTTCATAACAAAGCCCGCAGTCCCGGATCGCTATTTAAAAGTCCCGCAACCCCGGATCGCTATTTAAAAGTCCCGCAACGTTGCGGGACTTTTAAATAGCGATCCGGGACTGCGGGCTTTGTTATGAAAAGCGGGACTGTCGGGCGGTATGAGGGAGAACAGATCTTTTACCGGCAAAGGGAGTGAACTGCAGAACCTTTGGATTTCATTTACCTTTCATGGGCGTATTTATAACATGGTGATCACTGATTGGCTGATCTCCACTCTATTTATTTAAAAAAAAAAAACTGTCCTGTTCGTAATTTGGAAAAAAAGGAAAGGCATTTTAAGGCCCGGGCCCTAAAAGTCACACCACTGACCTAAGTGCAAGCTTTCGCACCACTCTGCTGTGCCAGGGAATGGTGGCATTAGCATTCAAAAGTCAGTTGTAAAGTGTAAAGAGCACTGACATTTGGCCACATACCCTCTGATCACAATGTGTATCAACTCTGCTCGGCAGCTCTCCCTTAAATCTATACCTACAATTTATTATATACTGGGTATTTAAAAGACACAACAATTTAAACCATGGCAGTCCAGGCACAGCCCCAATTCACCAGAAAGTCTGCCCTTCCCCCAGTATGTCGTACCTGTTTGGAGGTCCACAGTTTGGGACTGTTCTGTATAATCCGGCCCCATGAGGAGATATGTCATTTTTGCAGGTAAATTACAGAAAACAGCACACGCTGTGAAACGTTGTTTTAATAGGCAAAATGTATTATAAGGGCATTATAATAGAGGCAGCGAAACCAATGGAGTTGGGGGACTTGGAAATATTAGTGACCTGGGGGTTATTTACTAAACTCAGAATGCAAAAATCGCAAAAAAAATCGTGATTCTTTTTTAGAAAATCAGACTTAGAAAATCACTAATTTTTCTGAATTTATTAATCCCCAAGGATGGAAAAGTCTGAATCTGAAAATCCGGCATCTCAGACCTGTCGAGGTTGCATATAAATCAATTGGAGGATTACCAATGGGTTTCGTGCAATACCCTGAAGTTTTCAGAATTTTCTGGCAAAAATCTAAGTTTTTAGGTGAAAAATCCAAAAAATCATGAAAATCAGATTAAAAATCCAAAACAATCGCTCAAAGAAAACTTCAGCGAAAATGTAATAATAAATAAGTGCAAAAAATCTGAGTGGATTTTATTGGAGTTTGTAGCAGAAAATGTTGAGATAAAATTGGCATTTGATAAATAACCCCCCTAGTGTGTGGATACTAATGCAGAGGAGCCGTATAGGCTTGTGACATACATGGGATGGAAGCAGGCAGAGGATTCATCCTTTGTTTTTCCTGCCTTTACATTAGGTGGTTCCTGATTGGTGTTTGGTCTCTGGGGGGTGGGGCTCATGAGAAGACTTGACACTTGGGAGATAATTATTGGTTAACAGGGGTTAAGTTAGAGCCAGGTGACTAGGTAGGTGTCCTATATAAATAAAGGGGATCCTGAGAGAGATACTCACCAGAGGGGAACGGGTCTTAAGACATCCCTAAAGACTCCAGAGATGGCAAGCTTTGTGGCAGCAGTTTCAAGGAAGGAGCCATCCAACCCTCCTGCCCTAGAATGGAATTGGTTCATTCCTCTGGGGTGACACAAGCACAAGTGCAAAGCTCTAAAATAGACAAAAAAATTGTGTCTGAAAATATTTTGGTTTGTGAGACTGCCACATAACAAAAAGTGTCTATGGTACCACTCAACATATAAATGTTAAATGAGTAAAGATACAAAAATATATAATAGAAGAAATAATAAGGAGAAAACACTCACAGTTCACCTCGGTCCCAAGGTGCAAAAACCAAAAACACTGTATCCAAAGGATGTGAGGATCTCCAAAAATAAAGAGACAAATATAAAAAGTAGAAAAATGTATTAGGACATGAAGACCTAACGCGTTTCGTGCCTATAGGGGCACTTACTCCACACGTTTCTTTGCAACTTGCAGTGAACATTAAACAGCTCCCATGTGTCACACTCAAGTGCAATACAACAATACAACAAGGAAACCCTGGACATAGCAGGGTTGTGCAACTAACCAATAGGGAGTAGTGATGGGCAATTAAATTCACCTGGCGCAAATTTGTGTTGAATTTCCATGTTTCACCATCGGCGAATACATTTGCAAAACTACTGTGAAAAACATTTTGGACGCACGTCCATCAAAACCATTGGGCGTCAACACAATTCACACGCCTATTGACTTTAACGCCGGCGTCAAAATTGAGAGTTTTGCGAAATGAGAGAGATAAGCCCTTCACTACTGTGGAGTGGATTAGTCATTTGTACCCTATTGGCCCTGTGTACTGGAAGTGACACAATTCGAACGTCGCAACTTGACTGTAGAATACCAAACCAGGTGCTAATTGAATTTATCATACACAAAAGCCATGAATATCTTGTAAATGATATCCTTATTATCGGTGAGTTCTGATGTCATCAGTTATAAACGGTGCGTTCTGATGTCATTTCTGTCACATGACTCACCGAATCTTGTGTATTATAATAAATAAAGTACCCGCAGTTGCAAAATATGAGGATATTAGAAGTCACCTCGGAGTTCCATGACCTCGGCCTTCGGCCTCGTGTTTTTATATGGTCATGAAACTCATTGGTAACTTATAATATCCTTATATTTTACAAGAGGGGGTACTTTATTCACTATATATTGGTCAGTTAAACCTCTGAAAACACTACATTGTGGGTAATAAAAACATGGTGAATTACGGCTGAAGTTTGCACTTTGCACTGCATTTCTAAATGACAGTACATTTAACTAGTTATCAGGGGATAATACAAGTTTCCACCAAATGCCATATGTCAAAAATGCAGAAAAGGAAGAAAGTGAAGGTGATCTACAGACTGTTACCCAGAGAGAACACAGTGATACAGAAGCATAATATGAAGAAAATCAGAATGAAACCAATCTTGTACTTAGCAGTGCAGTATGGCAAGTAGTTTCACTGTCTACACCACCACCTTCTGGACACCAACAGAACTGCATTAAATTCAACTTTGTTGTACTTTTCAACTCTGTGTAACAGTTCATGCCAATCTATCCAGAAAGTTATAAATATTAATATATTATAATTCTGATTAGTGTGTTATGTAGCAGAGGAGCAGATAATGTTGGAAGTCAAGGGACGTGTGCCAGCGGTCTATGGGAAGCAATAGGAAGTGTCGCTTATGCTCTAGGGGTGGGAGGTATTCCCATGTGGGAAGTTCTTGTTTGCTAGTCTATATAAGGAGAGGGAGAACATGGTATTGTGTGAGGTCGTATTGTGCCATAAATATGTTGCATATAAAGGAAGAACCTTGTCATTCATTATTTCTTCAGTAAATGTATTGTTCCTGCTTAAGATCCACTGGCACCCAGTGTTTTTTGTGAAAGTGAATGTGTTAAATGTTATTATACAGCCAGGAGACCATTGCATCAATGCTTATGCCAGGGCCCAACTGAGACGAGGAGTTGCACATAGCAGTCACCCCATTTATCTATACCACTACATGTACATAGGTCTCTTCTGAATCTTGTCTGTGTCCGAGTGTGTCAGAGTAAGTCTCTAAGAAAAAATGACACTTTACACTTCAATATTAGAAAACGATGACACATAGAATAGAAAGTAATTGGAAAAAGTCGTTATTTCTGGTGATCTATCTGAAAGCAACTCGTTTTTTTGAAGGTGAACAACCCTTTTAAAGGTGAACGACCCCTTTAACATCCACTCTTTAATGAAAAATCCACATTAACCATGATCTGTTTTGCTCCATTAAATCTTCTTGCACTAACAGAAACATGGCTTTCCTAGAGTGATACTGCCATTGGACGGCACTTTCTCACGGTTTTGTCTCTTTCTCTCATACACTCTGGACTACTGGACACAGAAGGGGAGTTGGAATTATCCTTTCCTCAGTCAGTTAAAATATATTCCTATTCCTCCAGCCTTCTCATGTAACTCCTTTTCCACCCTCTCTCTGTATAGGTGGATGTTATTTGCAGATGTCCTTCAGCCACCAAATCTGCTACCTTCCCGTCCAACATTCCTTCTCCCACTGTACTGACAGCCCTACTTGCTGCTTTTAACTTGCATTTTGATGATCCCTCAAAGTTGTTTTTTCCATCTAACTTAATTGTCCCAAGTCCATCAGTGGACAGACACACAAGCCCATAAAATGGCCACTTTCTGCATCTATAAACATCTTTCTTTTTCATGTTCTAAGAGTGAACCCTTCACTTTTTAGGATCATCCTCTGGATAAATGTTCTGTCTCACACTCTCTTCTCCACTCTACTAATTTGGAATACACATGCTATAGACCTCCCAGTCCTAGATGTCTCTCTCAGATCTAGTCTCTCTTCCTTTAGATAGATACCCTATTTAGTATAGCCACATCTCACCTCCATCACTGGATCACTTGCCCCCTTACAAGTATACTCATACTCAAAAGCCACATCCTCTACTGAACTCACAAATGAGATCCTTACACTTTCTATATCCAATATCCTTCTACATCTCTAATTATCAGAATCACTTAACTCCAAACACTCTCCTCAGCGTTTTGCTGATCTCATTAAAAAGAAAGTCAATCCACAATTGGATCCTCACCTCTAAATTAGAGGTGAGGATCCAATTGTGGATTGACTTTCTTTCTAATTACACAAACTATCACATCCTCCACTCATTTGGCTTTACTTATCAACGATATGCTGATGATACCCGTATATATTTATCCACCCCTTCTTTAACAGCTCAAACGAAGGTTCAAATCTCTAACTGCCTCCTAGCAATATCCAACTGGATGAATAAATGTAATCCTGCCTTATGCCTTTCTCTCTTATTGCTTCTAATATTTGGAATGCCATCCCGAATTCCTCTCATATAACATGTAGGGTTGTGTGCAGCAAAATCCAGACAAAGAGGTGAGTCAGTGATGTCAGTGGGTGGGTTAGTGATGGTGGGGTTTATGACATCACACTACACACAGCTTGGGAGAAATTGCCTGGTTTTCGAACTCAAAGAAACAGACAGGAGGTTTTGAACTGAACAACCAAATTAAAAACTATTTGTTCTATTAATTTATTGTTCTGCTGTAAGGTGGCACTATATAAATAAAAACATACATACATACATATGCCTGGGCATAACTGGACATGGTTAGAAAGAAAGAGGATGTGCCTTAAATGGCATATACAATATGATATTGTCAAACTCAGTGTATAAGAGATCAGAAGGTACATTGGCTGTAGTGTATCTGGAAATAATGGGGCTGGACCGTGTGAAACAAGGCCATATATAATCAATGAAACATATTGTATGTATTGTATATATAAACTACAATTCTTATTTCATCATTATAATCAAGAATTTGTCTAGCTGTCCCATTTTTACTAAATGACCATGTAGTTTAATGTATCATCATCAGTCAACATAAGAAAGAAGAGTTCATGAGTTTAAAGGGATACGGTTATGGGAAAAAAATGTTTTTTCCCAAAACGCATCAGTTAATAGTGCTGCTCCAGCAGCACTGAAATTAATTTCTCAAAACAGATTTTTTTTATATTTAATTTTGAAATCTGACATGGAGCGAGACATATTGTCAGCTTCCCAGCTTCCCCCAGTCATGTGACTTGTTGATGAATAGGAGAGGGCCGGAATAAAAAGATGAGCAATAAAAAGTAGCAATAACAATAAGGGGGTCAGGCTTTTTGGGGCAAAAACGTAAACATTTTTGATTTATTATACCCCTAATGCTGCAAAAAGCCCCAAATCCGAAAATCCACCATCTCAGACCTGTCGAGGTCCTATATAAGTCAATGGGAGATGTCCCTATTCCAATTTAAAGATATTGTGGTTTGCATTTGTTTTCAGATAGGGTCGGTTATTATAATCTCTTACCTGACACCCCAAGCTGGTCCACCTGTTGCTGAAAACTACACTGCACTGTAGGAGCATCACAGAGTCATCTACTTCCGCTTCTTCATTCTTCAATCTGGGTGCGCATGTTTAGTAAATTGAACTGCCAAAACTTAAAGCAAAAAGCTGGATTTTGCACTCTAGTGAGTATGTGCTGAAAGAAGAAGATGTTCACTTTGTTTTCTAAGGTCTTTTGGATTTGTAGTTCTCAAGCTGCTTGACTTCACTCTGTGACTTCTCTCAGCGGCTTAAGAGCGGAGTCTTTCAGCTTTGCAACTCTCAAGTTGCCTATAGGATTTTTAATGGAATGTGAGGTTTCCCTCCAAGTGAAGGAGTAGGGAAATCACTTAGGATTCTTTGTTTTCTGAATGTGGGGATTCCTTTTAGATCTGAGTTGACAGGAGGATTTGGGATCCATGAGACCCCCATATTTTCCATAGCTTGCCTGCTGATAAGCTTCTGCCAGCTTTGTGGCTAAGCTAGTTTCTATGGATGCTATGAAAGGTTATTTGGAAGATGTTTCTATACAGATATATATGCAGTATGTCAGATCAGAGGTCTAACTCTTTCTCTCATGTAAAAGTCTTCACTCCGACATTATTGTTCAAGATCTGTATGCTACAGACAAGCATTTTCTCATTGTTATCTGCAAAATTCTGTAGCCTTTTCTGGCTTCATTGGGAATGAATGAGAGCTGGCATGGTTGTGGGAAAAGTGCATTTTCAGCAACAACCACCAGATGTCCTCCTAATACAGCATTTAAAAGGCAAAAGTCTTCACTTTGACTTTACTGTTACAGGCCTGTATGCTGGACTCAATTTCAGATAATTTCTATGGATTCTATCAAAGATTGGGAGAATGTGTCTTGGTAAATTACCTATACAGATCCGGTGTAAAATAGGAATCTCTGTGGGATTAGACTTGTCTCTGACTTTAATGTTGTAGGCATGAAATTGGAGCATGTCTTGATGATATATAACCTATACATGTATTTACAGTTTGTCAGATCAGAAGTCCAAGTCTTTCTCTCTGGAAAATGACTCTGATTTTACTGTTGCAGGTCTTTATACTACAGACAGGCAATGCCTCATTGGTAGCTGCACAATAGTCTTTACTTGCCTTATTAACAATTGAAAGAGAGCTGGCTAAATTGTGCGGAATAGCCATTCCCAGCAACAACCACCAGACAACACTGCATTCTAATGCAGTTTGTCATTTGAAAAGCAAAAGACGTCATTCTGACTTTACTGTTGCAGGACTGTAAGAGCTGTACGCTTCCTCTCTGGCCTTGGAACATCAAGAGTCATGACCAAAAATGACATGAGCTGACCATTCTTGGAAGACTGACTTCTTTAGAACTCGCTTGTGGTAGAAGGTGGTGTGAGCTCACTCTAGGAGTGAAAGATACTGTAGTTTGGCTAGTGAGAAAGGACAGTCTGGTGTACTGATGAGGAGTGACTAGATTGGGGTAGAGCCCCTGAGGCTAGGGAAATTAAGCTTTTAGGTCTAGGTTAGAGAAGAACCTACGGGAGACACGTGAGCCTTGTATGTGAGGTTACTGCAGAGGATCGCAGCTAAAAAAGCTAACTTTACTCTGCCTGTGCATCCCCTACATAACAGAGCTCCTAGAGGCTTCGTGAGAGAAACTCTATGTGTGGGAGAAGCAGATAGAGAGAATCTGCAGAAGTATTGGGCACTGTGTAATTATATCCCTGAGTTGGCAACCAGTGTCCCAGTCTGTAACCTGCCCCCTTGCAAGAAGCTGTCAATAAAGTATAAATTGGTTTATCTGAACTTTGTGAGTATGTCTATTTCCTACAGTAAAGGTCATGCAGATACATCTTCCTGTGATGGGTGTCCATGTCCAACAGCCACAGGTAGCCTCTTTACATTCTTGGTATTACCTATACAGAGATCTACAGTTTGTCAGATGAGAGGTCTAGGTTCAGATGAAGGGTCTACTATCTACCCACATGGACACTGGTAGGGGTGCTGACCCTTGTCTGTCTTTCCCAAGTAACATATCTCCATCTGGATGTGAAATCTGGATAACAAGAGTTTAGCCTGCTACAAGATCCTGTCACCCTGGAAGAGCTAGAACCAAAAACAGAAAACTGCACCAATTTATCTTATTTCTAGGTCACCTGATGTCGATGCAAAACAACAAACATATTCTGAGAACAATTCACCTTGAAATCATATTTATTATACCACAAATGTAACAAAGTCTATATAGCATGAATGTGATAACAGCTATCCAGTGAGTCACAAAGATGAATATACTGTACAACACAATTATTTATACTGTAATGCCATTTATATGTGACAGCATAGGCAGGGGAACCAGAGAGGTCGTGGCATTATCCATAGACTCAATTTTAAGCAAATAATTATTATTTTTTCTATTTAATAATAAAACATTAGCTTGTACTTGAGGATACAGTAACTAAGCTGTTTGAATTCATATTGGTGGCAAAACAATCCTATTGGCTTAATCTAATGTTTCAATGATATTTAGTAGAACTAAGGTCATAAAATTATAGAAGGATCCCTTATCCAGAAAAGCCCAGGTTCCAAGCATTCTGGATAAGGATGATAAATCCTATACCTGAATATATTAAAAATGCATGAGTTTTGTTTGCTGTACTCTGGATCAGCCAGCAGGTGGATCACTCTCTGTAGTATTCATGACATATCTGTTTGTGTACCTTTTATCAATAAGGACTGTTTTCTATCAATCACTCAACAGTTTTTCTATCTCCTGTGATATAAAGCTATAAAAAGTTTTGGTAAATCGTGAGCAAGTTGGGATGCACAATATTTCCGCATATGGAGAACTTGGAATGGCTTTGCTTCTGGCACATGTTATTAATAAAGCTATTAGTATCCACTTTACTCAAGTAACTTGTGATTATTGACGGTTATTTAATTACTGTACTCTGTTAAAAATGCCATAGAAATGAATGGAGAGTGGTGGAATTTCACTCTAGCAGACTGTGATGATCTCTTACTACATTCTTTGATAAAACACCTCTATGTATATGAGTATATTATATATCCATGCAGCAAAGCTGGCCCATTTTTACACCTGTAAAAGACATATAAACGGTTTGGTCCTGCTGACAGCTGTATGCAAGTACACAGGGTTGGACTGGGCCGACGGGACATTGGAAAAAAAAAACAGATGGGCCCCTCCCTGACCCCAGTCACGCTGAAGTACAGTACTTATATGCAGCATAGCTGCTTAATTTAAAGATGTTTGTATAACATATATATATATATATATATATATATATAATTCTCCAATGAGTATCCACACTCCAAGGCAATATAGAAAAGAGAGGGGTGCACGGTAATTTTTCATACACCAATAGTTTCCAAACCAGCACTCCCTTTAATAAAAACATGTAATTTTTATTGTTACATAGTATCTGCTTCCAACGTTTCGGTCCCCTTGAAAAAGGTCCCAGAGAGGACCGAAACGTTGGAGATGAATTTGTGAATAAAGCACATTGATTTATTTCACCAAAATGAAGGAGTGCGGGTCCATTAACTGGAGTATATTATAAAGCCTTGACCAACGCACCACCATCTATACTTTAAATCCGGGAAGAGTGCGCTCACTGTACTGACATTATATACTGTATATATATATATATATACATGGTATCTATGCCCGACGTTTCGGTCCCCCATTGGAACCTTTTTCAAGGAAGATACAAAACATTTAAACAACTCACATTAAATAAAGTGCATAATTTCAAACCAATCAGTGCCCTCCTGCAATTAACACTTCAATACAAATCATGTGTTCAATTAAATATCTACTGACAAATAGCGAGTGCTGATTTGTGGTAAAGTGACAATATCATATTTGCCATCCATATATCAGACATGCGTACATATGTGTTTATACATTTTTAATAAAAATATAAATACGTGAATAAATATTTAAGACTCTCTCAATACAAACGTGTCTGCGTTGTGATTAAAAAAGATATACTTGTAATACATTAAAACAGTGGTCCCCAACCAGTAGCTCTTGAGCAACATGTTGCTCTCCATCCCCTTGGATGTTGCTCCAATTGGCTTCAAAGCAGGAGCTTATTTTTGAATTCCAGGCTTGGAGGCAAGTTTTGGTTGTATAAAAACCAGGTGCACTGCCAAACAGAGCCTCAATGTAAGCTGACAATCCATATAGAGGCTACCAAATGGCCAATCACAGCACTTATTTGCCTCCCCAATAACATTTTTCATGCTTGTGTTGCTCCCCAACTCTTTTTTTCTTCTGAATGTTGCTCACGTGTTCAAAAGGTTGGGGATCCCTGCATTAAAACATCCATAAGATGTCACCAGTGTGTCTCTGAAAAAGGTTCAAGTTACAGTGTCCATAAGATCCAATTGTGACAAATCCTAAAAGAAAACAAAAAATGGAAAAAAAATTGTAACTATTATATAAAATCCTGACTAAAAACACTGTAACGACTATTGAGATATCGTAAAGTCAATTATCTGCTGGCTTAAATATCTTTCTCTGGAAATGTTTTAGTTCAAAAGGCAGCTTAAGTTAACTTGTCCATTCATACCATAAGGGATCATACAATTTAGCTCATAAATCCAGAAAGCCTCCCTTTTCAACAACATCTTATTTGTATTACCTCCCCTCGGATGCGCTCTGACATGCTCGATAGGCATGCACCTAAAAGAAGAGGCATCATGTTTAGCCTCAGCCCAATGATTGGCGACCAGCACCTGGGCTATATCTTGTTTCCCATCAGTTTTATCTCTGTTTATTGCTCTATCTGGGCTAATGCTGCCCTTATACTCGACCTATGCATGCCTATTCTTTCTTTCAGTGGTCTAATCGTTTTGCCACAATAAAGCAAACCACATGGACATTTTATGATGTACACCACCATAGGGGATTCACAGGTCATCCGTTGTCTCCCTGCATACCTTTTACTCATATACGGGTGTGTGCCTAAGTGGGTGCCTAAAATCAGGGTGTCACACATCACACACAACCCTTGCATTTGTGTACTCCTGGTCGTATAACTGGGCCCAACTTGTCCTGTCTATTGTCATATTTGTCCCTTGGATCTGAGGGACTCAACTGTTCCTTTAGGTTCCTTGAACGCGAGTAACTAAATTTGTTTTTTTTACTCATTTTCCCTCTCAGTTGTTCGTCAATATATACTACATCCCAATACTTGAGTATGATGGACGGTCACCGTTCTGCAATCAGTACGGCCTTTAGAGATAATACAACCAACAAACCACTTGCTAAACACTTCTTGGAAAAGGGGCATAGATTACCTACGTTTAGATTCATAGCTATAGACCACATCCCCCCCCTGAGACGGGGGGGTGACAGATCGAAAGTATTGTTACAACGTGAAACGTTTTGGATACGCAAATTGAACACTATTGCTCCCCTGGGTCTAAATGAATATTGTTCTTATCTATGTTTTCTAAATCAACGTTAAGGGTTACGCTGTAATGTATACTTTGTTGCCATTCAGTAATAACAAGTGACTATGTCTAAGATTCTGTATGTTTCATTTAATATATTTATATGTAACATTTTGTTTTTAAATCTTAGCAAAAAGATACTATTTACTTCAACATTTGGTGATGGGTTTCCTCTCAGTCACATGACCATCATGGGGGCGGGCACGAAGCGGTGAGTGACATGTTTTTAGTTATTTATTCTTGGAGGGCTTACTGTGAACAGGGTCTTGATAAAGGTCTTAGAATTAGACCGAAACGTTGACCAGCTCTTTTTTATATGTAAATTAATAAAAATGAATTTTTAACTTTTTTGCCAAATCCTGGTGTGCATCTTCGTTTTTGCAAACGACGTAATCTGCCATTGAAGGTAGCACCCAGGTATTTCACTTTAACGGTGTGCGCTAGGAGCTTTCTGGATTGTGGATAATTTTATACCCTGGCAGGGTATTCCTTTCAGCACCCGATTATTTGAATTTTTGCCTTATAATATTGGAGTCATCGTTTGATTTATCTACTACTAAATCTCTAAAGACAAGCACTTCTGCGTGCAAGATGGAGGAATACATTGATCAAGCATGCTTTACATCTGATTATGCAGAAACATGGCATATTACTGAAGCAGATGCAGATCGCGTTTTATGGCAACAAAGTCACACTGATGTTCCCTTTAAAATTAACAACAAAGATGTCAGTATCGAGTGGGAACGATTGAAGAAAAGAGAGACTGACCTGGACCTACACGGCCTATTCCTGTCAGATTACTATCGTGCCAAACGGATACCTCGTGGTTTCCGCATCCACAATGTTCCAACGATAGGCAGAATGAATCCTGACTTCTGTAAAAAATGGATAGGGGTACTGAATAGGTGCTCCTTCGATTTGATGATACTGGTCATTGAAGAGGTGGCTGGAGAACTGACCAAAGTAAGGAAATCCATAGCAGCGTTTGAGTCGGAACACGTTCAGCTATTCAAGAATGGCGCTGACAGCGAACTCCTGACCCGCATCGGTGAAAAAGTGGAGGCATACAAACAGGACCTGCTAAGATTTAAGCGTGAGAAATTACGCAGAGTCAACGAGGACTACGCCACACACAGAGTATACAGATGGCTCAGCGGTCACAATACTACGCTCGGCATAGGAGAATGCCACGAGGTAAGCTCAACAAACCTTTGAACTCCGTGGATGCGAGTTCTGGGGATTCGGAAGGCGATGACTACACACCAGCAGTCACACAGCTGATCCCTCCAAATCCGGAACCGATGGATCGCCCGGTGGCTCCCCTTTTTTTAGACACAGCAGCGCATATGAAGGACCGACCTCCATCAGGACGCGGACGCACAAGAAGCGCCCAACAAGGAGGGGGAACAAGAGGCCGCGGTCGCAACAGGGAGTAGATCTTCCTATTTTCAACTTATCACAACACTCCTTAACAGCAGCAGAACTGCATCTCCTACAAAGAGGTTTGTCATATGTTCCTACTAATCGATTTGACTCTTTTGAATGGGAAGTGGATTGTTTTAAGTTCTGTCGTATACTGTCCCTGAAAGATCATTTCAAAGACACTGCCCCTACAACTACGGGCACACCAGTGCTGAAACTGAAAAGTTCATTTACGCCCCCTTTGACTAATCCCACTATAAAACTATTTAAACAAGGAATTGAAAAAATTGGGGATAACGTGTCTAGAAATAGTCGCTATAAGGATAACATCTCTAAAGCCGAACGAGAGGCGATTAAGACTTTGACTTCTGATACCAACATTGTGATACGTCCTGCGGACAAGGGCGGTGGAATAGTCATTATGAACTATACCGATTATCGTAATGAGATTTTGGGACAGCTATCGGACTCTATAGTTTACAAGCCATTACCATGTGAACCTATGATTAAATTTAAAGGTAAAGTAGATGCTTTAATTACTGTGGCCCTAAATGGAAATATTATCGATACGGCCCTATATGAATTTTTGAAACAAGATTTCCCTAAGTGCCCGGTCTTGTACACATTACCTAAGGTCCACAAAAGCTTAGCTTCGCCCCCGGGACGACCGATTGTCTCAGGTCGGGATTCACTCTTGCATCCACTTGGCATATATCTAGACACACTATTACAACCTGTAGTGAGGGATACCCCCACCTATCTACGTGATACACCACATCTATTGGATAGTATTAGAGATTTGCCCCTTGTACAAAATAAAACATACTTTCTGGCCAGTATGGATGTGGTCAGTTTATATACTATCATTCCACATTTGGGAGGTCTAGAAGCTATTAACCAATCTCTTCAAGAGTCTTCGTCATATAGGGGTCCACCGATCTCTTTTGTACTAGAGTTATTGGAATTGGCTTTAACTTTAAATTATTTTCGGTTTGAAAATAAGTTCTATCTCCAGACTTCAGGGACAGCAATGGGGGCAGCCATGGCACCCTCATATGCTAATTTATTTATGCACCAATACGAGCAACGTTACATTATGCCCCGGTTTGGAGATAAACTGTTTTTCTTCAAACGCTATATTGACGATATGCTCATCATATGGCAGGGCACACAAGTGGAGTTTGTTGAAATGGTGGATGAGCTTAATACATTGAATAGTCCGGTTAGATTTACATATGTGATTAATCCAGAAAAAATTCAGTTTTTGGATATTGAATTGTTAATGCATAAGGGGAGTCTAAATCACACATTATTCAGAAAATCTACGGATAAAAATGTACTTTTGCACTATAATAGCTGTCATCCAGACCCAATGAAAAAATCTTTACCCATCTCCCAGTTTTGCAGGGTACTCCGCAATAATTCGGACAATGAAATTGCTGAGCATCAGTTGAACGAGATGTGGTTTCGCTTTAAGAAGCGAGGATACCCAGACACAGTGCTATTAAATGCTTTGGAGATTGCCAGGTGTAGGGTGAGTGAGAAGGCTATACAAGTGAAAAAAGATCAAGCACTTACCTTTACCACTACCTTTAATACTGGTGCTAAGATCATTAATAAGGGGGTCAGGGATCTTTGGAAGATCGTAGAGACAGATACTGCATTGGGAAAAGTTGTGAAAGGACCTCCTATGATGTGCTACAGACGAGGTACCAATTTGAGAGACGTTTTAGTCAAAAGCGATCCAATTAAATGCTATTCCAAAACCCAGAAAGGATGGCTAAGTGGAGGGAGACCCGGGTGTCATAAATGTCCAAATTGTACATCTTGCAGGTATATGACACCGGGTACATCATTTCATCATCCCCAAACGGGTAAAAAATTCTCCATTAGACATCACATTACCTGCACAACCACTCATGTGATATACTTAATAACATGCCCCTGTGGACTTTCATATGTTGGGAAAACCGACCAGACATTAAGGTTGCGGATGGACGGTCACCGTTCTGCAATCAGTACGGCCTTTAGAGATAATACAACCAACAAACCACTTGCTAAACACTTCTTGGAAAAGGGGCATAGATTACCTACGTTTAGATTCATAGCTATAGACCACATCCCCCCCCTGAGACGGGGGGGTGACAGATCGAAAGTATTGTTACAACGTGAAACGTTTTGGATACGCAAATTGAACACTATTGCTCCCCTGGGTCTAAATGAATATTGTTCTTATCTATGTTTTCTAAATCAACGTTAAGGGTTACGCTGTAATGTATACTTTGTTGCCATTCAGTAATAACAAGTGACTATGTCTAAGATTCTGTATGTTTCATTTAATATATTTATATGTAACATTTTGTTTTTAAATCTTAGCAAAAAGATACTATTTACTTCAACATTTGGTGATGGGTTTCCTCTCAGTCACATGACCATCATGGGGGCGGGCACGAAGCGGTGAGTGACATGTTTTTAGTTATTTATTCTTGGAGGGCTTACTGTGAACAGGGTCTTGATAAAGGTCTTAGAATTAGACCGAAACGTTGACCAGCTCTTTTTTATATGTAAATTAATAAAAATGAATTTTTAACTTTTTTGCCAAATCCTGGTGTGCATCTTCGTTTTTGCAAACTACGTAATCTGCCATTGAAGGTAGCACCCAGGTATTTCACTTTAACGGTGTGCGCTAGGAGCTTTCTGGATTGTATATATATATCAATTGGCAGCAAGTCTTAGCTGCTGCATCAAGTAAGCATACAATACACAAACAGCATTTTCAAAATTTCAACGCTCTGTTGCTTAAAACAAACATGAGACAGGGCCACTGGATCAGTGATGTGTTAGATATGCTTACCTACAAACCTGGAAGCTGTATAAACAAATAACAGAATATCCATTACAACAGTGCAGATATTCAAACACCAAACCACTGACATCTAGCATATACCTTTAGTTTGGATGTAACATTAGCCAGCTCCAGAACCCCTGAAATGTTTAACATATACATTCAGTTTGGTTTTTATTGTGCAAGCCTGAGAAACACTCTGCTAAAGAACCAAGGGCTATACATATTATCTGGCTGTGAATTCTTGGCCAGTCAGTATTCCAAGCTGCACACTGGCTGGAAAAGTTACATTAACAGATTGCCAGGAGGTTGTAAGGCTCAGGCCACTTACTTTACATCTCTCACTAAATGTCAGTTAACTCCACAGCACTAGGGCAACCCTGGGATTAAAAATAAATAAAACAGGAGTGAATCCACATCACCCCATTGGGATGGACCATCTGACACCCCTAAAACTAATAGATTAAGCTGAGCTAACTGCCACCTCCCACTTCTATCCGTAAAAATCATTAAAGGGTTGTAGGGCCACATACAGCCTTCCCGCTAGATATGGGCAGGCTGGTAAAGCACATGGTTGGGGGACAGGCCCTTTCCCAGGGCTAAAAAGAAAAACTTGCTTCCAATAAGAGCAAAAAAACTAAAGCAGAAGGAAAAAACACGCCGGATTGGGTAGTGGGGTTGGGACTTTAAAGTTTTGGGGAGGGTGTAAGAAGGTGATTGAGTTTGTGTGCATGCAAAAGTGTATTGTATGTGAAGTGTATTGTATGTGTAAAGGTAATGTGAGTGCTGTAAAAATGTTGAAGTGATTGAAAGTGTTAAATGTTTTGAGACTGTAATGTGTAAAATTCACCACAAGATGGCAGTGGTGTCATGCAAGTGAATGATGTTTCATGGTTTTCAGGTTTCATGTGGTGACCTGGGGAAAGGCACATGCACTGCAGTGAGAGCAGCACATGATAGAGAAATGTTAACAGCACATGCACAGTACATGTAAAGGGAGTGGGTAATTAAGGAAAGTATATAAAGGGGAAACACATTAACGCATTTGCCAGTGAGGGCCGGAGTGTTAGGGGGAACACGAACATCCTGAAGGAGGGGCGCAAGAAAAATCCTATCTGCAGTAGGCCAGAGGGGCATAGGACATATGCCGGACTGGTAGGACCAGAAGGTGGAAAAGTCCAACCCTAAAAGGTCAGTGGTGCACTGCTGTGGTGTCAGCCCGAATCACCCTGGAAAGGGATGTTCCTGTGTCTCCAGTGACTCTGTGTGAGGGGTTCACTATATAAGAAGTTATTGCTCTGCAAGGAAGGGAGTAAGTGACACCTGTGGACTGTGTTTGGATTGTACAAAAGTTAACGGATATTGTGAAGTGTTCCAAATAAAAGTTCTTCATTTATGATTTACCATCAGTGTGGATTTCCATCTGTGCAATGAAGACTTGTTTCCATGGTGACGGCGGGGCATTAACCCTTAACCCCCCTTACAAGGGTCCTTCCGACTGGTGCACTGGGGCAGGGCTATACCCAATTACTTGGAATAGGGGAAAAGAAAAAGAAAAAATAAGAGGTTTAACCCTTTAAGTGCCACAGATCATAGAATCAACGATCTGTGGAAAAAATTACTGAAGTGCCACAGATTGTAGATTCTTCTGCTGCACTTCCGGGTTTGGGAGCAGAGGAGCGGCTTTTAGAGCCACTTGCTCCATTCCTCCTTGATCCCCTACCCCTAGACAACGATCAGAGTGGGGGATCGAGTGGCTCCTGGGGTGCGACCGCCCAGGGACTCCAAGGCAGCAGCAGGCAAGTTAGTTCTACGTGTCCTGCTGCTGCACATGTTGCTCTGCCACCCAACGACCGACCCCCCACCAGAAGAAGCAGGAAGATGGATCATCACATGATAGGAGCCCTCCAGCCCATTCACAATGATCTACAGCGTTTTCCCCCAGCTTAGTGTCACTTACACACACAAACACACACTCAATACACTGATACACACTTACATTCATACTTACACACACTCACACATACATTTTTGGGGATTGGGGGGGTCACACACACTCACAGCACTCACACACTTGCATGCTCACACACATAACATGCACATTTACCAGTTGTTCACACACTTACTCACATACACTGGTTTGTGGCTTTTTTTTCTTATCACATTGTCTGTTTTTTAGCTGAAAAAGATGTTTTATTGTCATTACGAATAGCATATGCGCTAACCGTACTGTGCAATACCTTTTGCATGTTGTTTCAGTGATTATATTGCAATTTTAGCCATTTTATTGCATTTTCAGCTCTGCATAGGGGTTGTTCACTTGTTTCTCTCCATAAAACCTATTTGTCCAAGCTAAAATATTCAAACTGTGATTCTGACGGCTGATTATACTAGTTTGCAAAAAAAATACATAGATTTTTTGTGCTTTTAACAGATTTTAGCCGTTTTTTGCATTTCACACTGTTCTGTATTACTTTGTTTTGCTCATGTAAATTTAATCTTCTATATATCTATTTGGGGGTCTCTGTGCACCACATAGTTTGGTAAATCTATGCATAGTGGTCATCAAAGTGTTCAGTAGACCCCGTTTCATATTTAGGATGCTTTGTGCTGATACTTATGAAATGTGGGGCATATAATGGGGTAACTACAAGCTTTGTGACGACTTTCAAAAATCTGATAAAAACCGCTATGTTCTGCATAGCTTTATAGTTTGGTAGTATGAAGTAGAAAGATGTAGTTCCCCATTCTGGATTTGTCAGAGTGTATACTTTTCGAAAATATTTGGTTTTTTAGGGTCTCCTTACTGTTAGGGGGTCTTATGGCACATAATATACATGCTGAGTGTTTATTGCAGCAGCCAGAGCATCAGCCATGAAAATGTATATACACTACTGTCATTTGGGTGTCTCTGTGCGCCACATTGTTTGGTAAATCTATGCATATTGGGCATCAAAGTGTTCAGTAGACCCCTGTCATATTTGCGATGTTTTATGCTGATAAATTACAAAATGTGGGGCATATTATGGGGTAAAATGCAAGCTTTGTGACATTTTTCAGAAATTTGACAAAAACCGATTTGTTCAACATAGCTTCACAGTTTGGCAGTTTGCAGTAGAAACACATATCTAGCCATATTGGATTTGTCAGAATATGTACTTTCTGAAAATATATGGTTTTCTAGGGTCTCCATACTGTTAGGGAGTCTCAAGGCACATAATACACATACCGGGTGTTTATATTGTAGTAGTATTGCATTTGGATTTGGGGGTCTCTGTATGCCACATAATTTGGTAAATCTTTTCATATCAGGCATCAAACTGTTAAGTAGACCCATGGGGTTCATATTTAGGATGCCTTCTGCTGGTACGTTATGAAATGTGGAGTATATAATGGGGTAAAATGCAAGCATTGTGATGATTTTCAGAAATTTCATAAAAAACTTTATGTTTAGCAGTTTGGTAGTTTGTAGTAGAAAGATATATCTACGTTTTAGTTTCGTTGGAATGTGTACTTTCAAAAAATATATGGTTTTCTAGGGTCTCCATACTGTTAGGGGGTCTTATGGCACATAATACACGCACCATGTGCTTGTATTGCAGAAGCCAGAGCATCAGCCATGAAAATGTATATACACTATTGTCATTTGGGTGCCTCTGTATACCACATAGTTTGGTAAATATATGCATATTGGGCATCAAAGTGTTTTGTAGACCCCTGGCGTTATATTTAGGATGCTTTATTCTGGTAATAATATAAGGACGATACAATGCTTGAAAGTTGAAGTTTTGAGGCAATTTTCAGATATATCATGAATACCGGTAAATTTGGGAAAGCCTTGTGACTGAGTAGTTTGGAGTAGAAAGGCATGGGTACCCATTTTGGATTTGGTAGAATGTGTACTTTACAAAAATACATGGTTTTGGTGGGTAAACACATTTTTCTGTGTTTTGCCCATAGGCAGTAACCCATGGCAACCAATCAAATTGTTGCATAAATTGTTCTACCTGCATCTGGCTGAAGAAAGCCACTCACTGACTGGTTGCTTTAGGTTACTGCCCATGGGCAAATTTGCCCAATGTTGATAAATGAGCCCCAATGTTTTCTTTTTTCATTGGCTGAAGTTACCCACAGGACTATTTGTATGCGCTAACTTCATTTTGGTGCCTCTAAATGCCAGATATACTGGTAAACCTATTCCCAATGGGCACCAAACTGTTTGGAGGGCCTCTGGCAATCATATTTCAGGTGCTTTTTCTTGGTATGTAATGATACATAGGCAATATGATGCTGAAAAGTTGAAGAATTGAGGCAATTTTCAGGTATTTCACCAAAACTGACAAATTTGGAAAAGCTCAGACTAAACATATTTTTCTGTGTTTTTACCCCACAAAAAATGCAGTAAATGTGTTGATTTTTCAGTAGCTGGACAATTTGAATGAGTTAACTTCATATTGGTGTCTCTAAATGCCAGATACTTTGGTAAAACTATACACAATAGGGATCAAACTGTTCAGTGGACTCCTGGCAATCATATTCAGGGTGCTTTTTCTTGGTACCTAATATAGTGTGTGATATGCGGAAGAGCAAATGAAAACTTTTGAAATGATTTTTAAGAATTTTGATACATTTTTATAAAAACTGCTATGTTCAGACAAGCTTTGATGTTTGCTAGTTAGGAGTAGAGAGACATAGGGGCAAATTCACTAAGAATCGTAGTTGCGCCAAGCGCAAATTCGCCGCACTTCACCACACTTCACCACACTTCGCCAGGCGTAGTTTCGCCAGCGCTCCGCAAATTCACTAAAATCCGAAGTTGCGCACAGGGGTAGCGTAAGTTTGCGAAGTCGCGCTAGCGTTAATTCGCCAAGCGAAGCGAAGTTTCGCTAGCGATGGTTAATTTGCATACGGCGCCAAATTCAAATTTCAATGGAGGAATACGTATCAGCACTACAAATGCCTAGAAAAGCTTCAAAACATCAAATAAAAAATGTATTTTGCCCTACACATGTGCCCACTGTATAGGTAAGTTGCCATGAGTTAGGAAATGTAGGGGGGAAGGAGGGGAGCCCCAAAAAAATTTTGGATCTTTTTCAGCCTATCACCCATAATATAGAAAACACACCAGCGTTTTTGGGACTTAGATAAAATTTTCACTTTTTTTGAAGCAATCCCTATCTACTCGATTGCGCTTCGCCTGGTCTGAGGTGGCGAAGGAAGTCTAGCATAATAGGTGGTGTTCAGAACAATGCGCGCGTTAGTGAATTTGCGTAGTTTCGTTCGTTGCGCAAATTCGCCAGGCGTAAGGGTGCGAAGTTACACTAGCGAAATTACGCCAGCGTCCGTTAGTGAATTTGCGAAGTAACGAAAATGCCCGAATTGACGCTAGCGTTCGGCGCTTCGGCGCTTAGTGAATTTGCCCCGTAGTTACCCATTTTGGAATCAGCAGAATGTGTACTTTTCAATGTATATGGTTTTCTGGGGTAAACCTACCTTTTACAGGATTTTTAGCCTTGGGATCTCAAGTTTGCCGTTTTCTGCATTAGTGCTTTCAAAAGTCGGTAATATACTGCCGGGAGTTTTTGCTGTACAGAAGTCCTAAATCTCCCTAAAACTATACATATCTGGTATTGGCACGATCGAGAGACATGAGGCCTACCAAATCAGTTGAATCTTCATGTGTAAAATGAAATATTTTTCTGGTATAAATTCATATATTATGAAAAATAGGAATGTTTCATATTTTTTGGTATCTAGCGCTATAAATGAGGTGGAAATACATGCAAACTCAGGCAGATTTAAAAAGCTCATGTTCTCCCCCAAAAAAAAAAAACAATGTTTAGTTTTCCTAGGTAAACTAAAGATTGCCCATTGCAGTTGTTGTTCCAGCTCCATACAGGTCAGACAAAGAGGTCTCACATGGAATTCAGCCACTATCACAGCAATTGGAGTCAGAATACTTAGTCCTTCCTCTGACCTGCACTTTGAAGAATAATAACTACTGCCTCCTCCTTCTGTCCTACACCGTCATCCATCTGTAATATTTTTTCAGTCACTCAACCTCGTCCTTTTTCTAGATTCTCTGATTTCACCCTTTCTGCGCAGCCTGATTTAAGTCTATGTGGCAGTTGGGGGGCTTTTTAAAATTTATTTTGGAAAAAGCTGCCACGCTAGGCACAGGCCCTCGGGTGCCTATATATAAATACAGCCCTCTATCTGCCCATTGTTTAAGAAAGGGAACCTTGGCGTAGTGTGTATGGAAATAAGGGCCCATGTGGCTGGGCCAAGTATCAGGAGAAAGGCCATATAAATGAATTGAAATATATGTATCACACCCTTGAGGGAGCCTGAGAGTGTGAGATTATAGTATGATTTTGGTATGCCTTGCTTCCAGTGCCTCCTAGATAACTTTGTGCTGTGAGCAACTCTCAGCAGTCAGTGTGTGTGTGTCCCTTTAAAGGGATCTTGTCATCGGAAAACATGTTTTTTTCAAAACGCATCAGTTAATAGTGCTACTCCAGCACTGAAATCCATTTCTCAAAAGAGCAAACAGATTTTTTTTATATTCAATTTTGAAATCTGACATGGGGCTAGACATTTTGTCAATTTCCCAGCTGCCCCTGGTCAGCTGGGAAATTTATATGTGTATATAATATACATTAATATTTACAAAAGAGGACGTCTCAGTTTAATTTCAGATCTCTTCAGTATAATGTATGTGATCATACTGATGCGTGATTATATGGATAAACTATAGTTAATAATTTCCAGGATATATAATATAATAATGAGAGCTGTGTCTGCCCGTCCCATTGTTTCATTAGTGAAAGAAAGAGTTAACGATGAACTTTGTTACTAGGTATTAAACATTGAAGGCTTTGATAGCAGGCAGCACTCAGCTGTACTCCAAGCAAAGATGCGGTACAAAATCCTTCTCTACCCCATTGGGATATTACTTTGTTTGTGTTTCTACTATGCAATCTCTGTATTCACATGGAATAAACTTAGTAAGTATGTGATAACGGATTCAAACCTAACAGTTCTTATAACATGATAAATAATATCAGTGAAAGGATGCACAATAGAGCTTTGTTATTTTTCTAAACTATGAAAATATCCCTATTATTTTAATATGCTTATAATAATATATCTTTATTCATTTATACTCTCACTATATATCTATTTTACCTTCTATTTAACCTTCTGAGTCTGAGTCACTATGGCAATAGTGCAAACTGTAACACTGTATTTATTCTGTAGAATGCTTTACCATACCTGAGTAAACCACTCTAGAAGCTTTCTCTGTTTGTTTAGGATAACAGCTGCCATATTTGCTTGGTGTGACATCACTTCCTGCCTGAGTCTCTCCCTGCTCACTCATAGCTCTGGGCTCAGATTATTAGAGGGAGGGGAGGAGCAAACTGAGCATGCTCAAGCCCTAGCCCTGGAGGTTTAAGCTGAAGGCAGGAAGTCTGATACAGAAGCCCATGTGTACACAATAGAAGGAAATAAAGTGTTTATTTAGACAGAGTACTCAGAGCAGCATTACTTTGAGGGTTTAATGGTGTATTTATATAGACCTTTCTCATAAAGCTTACTTAATTTTAACCTTTCCTTCTCCTTTAAGACACAATGATGTACATTTCTGATAATTTAGGTCCCAAGCATTCTGCATCATAGATCTCATACGACCTGTTATCCAGAATGCTCAGGACCTGGGGTTTTCTAGATAACATTAGGGATGTCGCGGACTGTTCGCCCGCGAACTAATTCCCGTGAACATCGGCTGTTCGCGTCCGCCGAATGTTCGCGAACGTCGCGCGACGTTCGCCAATTTGGGTTTGCCTTAGCTGGCGCTTATTTTTGACCTCTCACCCCAGACCAGCAGATACATGGCAGCCAATCAGGAAGCTCTCCCTCCTGGACCACCCCCACACCCCCTGGACCACTCCCCTTCCATATATAAACTGAAGCCCTGCAGCGTTTTTTCATTCTGCCTGTGTGTGCTTGGAAGAGCTAGTGTAGGGAGAGAGCTGTTTAGTGATTTGAGGGACAGTTGATAGTAACTTTGCTGGCTAGTAATCTACTTGATACTGCTCTGTATTGTAGGGACAGAACTCTGCAGGGATTTGAGGGACATTTTAGGTTAGGTAGCTTTGCTGGCTAGTAATCTACCTTCTACTGCAGTGCTCTGTATGTAGCTGCTGTGGGCACTGCTGCTGATCTCTCATCTGCTGACTGCTGCCTGTAACCCAATAGTCCTTGTAAGGACTGCTTTTATTTTCTTTTTTGGTTTTTTTACTTTGCTACTGTAAGAGCCCAGTGCTATTAGTCTAGCTGTGTTGGGGAGTGGGACTGGTGTGCTGCTCCTCCTAGTAGTTCACCACTACCAGCACCAACCAGAGTCAAAATTGTTACAAAGTATCTTATTTGCACCTGTTAGCTGTTCTGAGCTCTCTGCCAAAAGCTAATTAAGTTAGAAACTGTTTTTTTTCTGGCTGTTCAGTGCAGAGAAAAGAGGGACTTTCCAGTACAAAAGAGGGACAGGGGGTTGAGTGGTCAAAAGAGGGACAGTTGGGAGGTATGCAAGTGCCACCTAGCTGTGTGAGCTTTTTCACATTCTGTCTAAATAACAATAATAATTCCGTGTCCGTAAACATCACCTGAGTGATGTTTTTACAGCAGCAATAATATATTCCGTACCCACTACTGTATACGTTGCCCTTGCAGGCATTGTTTGCCCAGTCTTTAACCAAGTGCCACCTAGCTGTGTGAGCTTTTTCACATTCCGTGTCCAGAAACATCACCTGAGTGACGTAGTGTGATTTCTGCCCTTTACAGCACAAAACGCAGCGCTGTGTCAACAATGTATTTTTCAGATACATTTTTGCCCTTGATCCCCCTCTGGCATGCCACTGTCCAGGTCGTTGCACCCTTTAAACAACTTTAAAATCATTTTTCTGGCCAGAAATGTCTTTTCTAGCTTTTAAAATTCGCCTTCCCATTGAAGTCTATGGGGTTCGCGACGTTCGCGAACCGTTCGCATTTTTGACGCAAGTTCGCGAATATGTTCGCGAACATTTTTTCCGCCGTTCGCTACATCCCTAGATAACATATCTTTCCATAATTTGGATCTTTATACCTTAATTCTACTAGAAAAATTATTTAAACATTATGTAAACCCGATAGGCTGCTGTTGCTTCCCATAAGGATGATGTAGAGAGGGATATTCTGAGAAAATTTGCAATTAGTTTTCATTTTTTATTAGTATTAGTTTTTGAGTTACTTAGATTTGTATTAAGCAGCTCTCCAGTTTGTAATTTCAGCAATCCGGTTGCTAGGGTCCAAAGTACTCTAACAAACATGCGTTGATTTAAATGAGAGACTGTAATATGAATATGGCTTTACCACACATGAACTGCACTAAATGTATTGATTTTTTTGTGGTAATGAGAGAAAAATTATATAGAGGTATTTTCATTCTGGGGCACCTAAACACCACAAACTTAGGTGAATCTATGCACATTGGGCATCAAACTGTTCTGTGGAGCCCTGGCATTCATATTTAGGATGTTTTATCTTGGTACTTAATGACATCTAGGAGATAAGATGCTGCAAAGTGGAAGCAATTTTCAGAAATCATATCCAAACCACCACCTTTACGAAAGCTTTGCTGTTTGGTAGTTGGATGTAGAAAGAGGCATTTTGGATTTGGGATAATGTGTATATGTGCATGTGTTGGACATGTACTTTTTATGGCTGTACTCCATATAAAATGCAGCACTTTTTTTGATTATGCAGTAGCTGAAATAACAGAAATTGTAGATCATATGAGGTGGTTTCATTTTAGGGCCTCTACATGCCACTTACTTAGGTAAACCTCTGCATAATGGGCAGTAGATATTCATATTTAGGGTTTTTTAGCTTGGCACCTAATGATATGTGGAAGAGAAGGTGCTGCATGTTAGAAGCTTTAAGATGATTTTTCCAAAATTTCAGAAATTCTTATTAAAAAAAAAACCATAAAATTGAGGAAAGGATTGCAGTCGAATAGTTTTTAGTGGAAAGACATATTTACCCATTTTGGATTCTTCAGAATGTGTTCTTTCCAAAAATGTATGATTTCCTGGGGAAAATCTACTGCTAGTGGAAATCTCATATCTGAAATTGGGTACTGTGATGCTTGGCAGTTTTGACCCATACAAGTCAAAAGTCTCTATAAAACTACGGTATACATATTTAGTATTGACACATTCAGAAGACATGTCCATTTCTGAATAAATTGTATTTTTGTGCATAAAATAAAATATTTGTGCCTATATTATGAAAAATATAATTTTTTAGGCATTTAGAAGCCAATATTTTATTGCAGAATTAAAATGAAGCAACAAAAATTCTAGCATATTTAGAAAGCTTAGGTTGCCCTGAATAAAAATATCTGTCTGTAAAACAAGGCACCAAATCTCCTGGCAGTGAAAGGGTTAATGTACTCAGGAGTTGTTTACTTTATATGACACCTGTTTAATGGGTGAACAGTTAAGTTATTAACTGAGTAGGATTCTGCTTACAGTTACCAACAACTTATTCTTTGAATATTAAGCCTTTTAAGTGCTACAGAACATAAAATCTACATTCTGTGTTCTTCAGCACCGGGTGGGGAAGCACAGAAGAGGCTTTTTAAAGGAAAACTATACCCCCAAAATGAATTCTTAAGTAACAGATAGTTTATATCATATTAAGTGACATATTAAAGAATCTTACCAAACTGATATATATATATATATTTCAGTAAATATTGCTCTCTTGCTTCGAACCACCTTTCTTGATGGTCTGTGTGCTGCCTCAGAGATCAGCTGACCAGAAATACTACAACTCTAACTGTAACAGGAAGAAGTGTTGAAGCAAAAGACAGAACTCTGTCTGTTAATTGGCTCATGTGACCTAACAAGTATGGTTTGTTTGGTTTGTTTGTGTGAACAGCGAATCATATGATCCCAGGCAGGGCCAGAACTAGGGGTAGGCAGAGTAGGCACATGCCTAGGGTGCAAAGCTTGGAGGGCGCCTGGGACATACCTTTAACTGCTGCCTTCCCCAGTCCAGCCTGAAGAATTCTGCGATAGGCATGCATACAAGCGCACCTACATGAGGGGTGGGTGGTTTGCGCATGCACGCGTGGAAACAAAAACCTGTCAGCGTGTGTGTGCGCGCAGTGCACGCATAGTAGTGGGGACGAAACGACCAGACTGGTTGGCTGGGTCGCCTGTCAGTGCGCATGCGCGTGTGGAAACAAGCGCACGCATAGTAGAGGGGGCGATGCAACCAGACGGTTTGCCTGGGGCACACGCCCGATCTGGCCCGGCCCTGATCGCAGGGGGTGGCCCTTATTTTTTAAAATGGCAATTTTATATTTATGATTACCCAATGACACATACTACTACCAAAAGGTATGTTATTATGAAAATGGTTTATTTACATGAAGCAGGGTTTTATATATGAGCTGTTTTATGCAATATCTTCTTATAGAGACCTACATTGTTAGAGGGGTATAGTTTTCCATTAAGCTGCTTTTCCCCACTTACTCAGATGCCCCTAGGCAATAAGCGGAATGGGGAAAAGTAGCCCTTGGGGCACGATTGTCATGGGGCCCCATAGGCCCAGCAGGAATGTGTGTCTGCTGCTACCTGGCACTGCCTCTACTTCCTGCTCCCCCCACTGATGCCCCCCAACCCTGATCCCAAGGATGATGCCTTCTTCCTCCTCCTCTACTTCTCCTGCATGTTTGAAGAGAGGTCTACTGCCTACACTCCCTAGGTTAGTGTAACACACACACAAAATACATAAGCACACACTTTTTGTGGGGGGCTTACACATTATCACACCACTCACACATACTTGCACACATGCATACAATATGCATTTTGCCAAGTGTATGCACACACGCTTACACAATTTTCTAGATTTTTTTTTACAGGATCCTGTGTTTTTTGCCTGAAAGAATGTTTTATTCCTATTTTGAAAGTATATTTGCTAACTGCACTGCACCATAACTTTGGTATATTATTTCAGTGCTTATATTCAATTTATGGTGATTTCGGTTCATTTTTAGCCATTTTATTGCATTGTTAGCAATTTTATTGCATTTTTAGCTATTTTATTGCATTTTTAGTTCTGTGTAGGTGTTGTTCACTTGTTTCTGTCTGTAAGACTAATTTGGCCAAGCTAAAATATCAATCTGTGATTCTGACTGCTAGGCGAAAAAAACAGATTTTAGTGGTTTTATTGAATTTTTGAGATTTAGTGATTTTATTGCATTCGGTACTGTTTTTTGTTACTTGTTTTTTTCCCATAGAAATTTTGCATGCTGTACTGTATATCAATTAGGGGTTCTCTCTATGCTACATAATTTGGGCATCAAACTGCTCAGTAGACCTTTTGCATTTATATTTAGTATGTTTTCTCTTAGTACCTAATGTTATGTGAGAGATAAAATACAAGAAAATAGAAGCTCTGAGGCGATTTTCAGGTATCTCATCAAAACTGATAATTTTGGAAAAGCATTGCTGGAGTAGAAAGACATGGTTATCCATTTTAAATGGACATGCATCTGGGGAGTATGTAAAATGAGCTAAGTACTCTCCCATGCTCAATGCACCATGGAGCACTCTCCATCTCTAGTTTTCAGTGGGTCTGGGCACCAAGCTGGAATAAAGGTGTCACCACTGAGGTCTCTCATACTCGCCTTCAGATGGGATTGTAGTGGGAGACTATGGCAAGGAAATGTGCAGCGTGGAGCATGATAGAGTACAGTATCTTTCTTGTCATGTCATGAAAGTGTGACGAGGTAAAATTCTCCAACTGACTCAAGTTGATAGAGGGAAGTACCTGAGGGGATTGATGGGTCTTAGGTGCTATTATTTTGGCTGGAAGTGGGGAGTTCCTAGATGGACGTGGCTCTCCAGTATGTAAATCCCCATCAATGAAGGTGTGAGAGTCAGGAGAGATGGTACCCTTGATCTCTTGGAGCAATTGGTGTTGAACCCTAGTAGTGAGAATTCCCATTGAAACTGAATGCGTTTCTACTCAATTCTAAATTCTCAAAATCCAGGAGATACCCAACTCTGGTTAGCTGAGCCTGGCAAAGGTGACTGTGGATCCTGGTAGATTCTAACATCCTAGTCTTTAAAGACAGATTGTAAAGTAGGGGATCGATTACTATGCCTTCCCCTTGAATGACTCTTTGCCTTAACATGGAGACCATGTTCCAGGTTTTTAAAGTCTCTTGGTAATAAGACGGCAATTCTTAGGAATCCCTCAAGTTCAAGAAATTGCCTCTCCATGTTGCATGCCTGGTGATAAAGCTGGACACTATGGTACACCACTATGGAGAAGGATCTGCATACAAGTATCTCTGTATCTGTTGGAGACAGAAGGTGTGTACTTGAGAATGTATGCACACCCTCTCAAGTGTAGGCTTCAAACACCTGCAGAGACCCAGTGCTTTTCCATCCTGAAAAAGTCCAGTAACCATCTCTTGATCTTAGAAATGAATTATAGGGTTAGGCTAAGACATATCAGCCAGTATCAGAGCTGATAGGCCACCAGCCAAAGCCCTCCCCTCATAGAAAGCACTTTAGCAAGACTCATCCACTTTCCCAGGAAGATTAGAACACTCTCCTCTAGTTCAATGCAATTCTGTGAGACAGGATGCTCCTCAGCTGACAGGTAGATGCCTAAATATTTAATGACATTAGTCTCCCATAAGATGTTGCAAAAAGCAGGAGGCAGGGAGTCTACCTGTAAAGGACCTTCCAAAAGGCCTGAGCTCTTGTATCAGTTTACCCAGGCAGATGAGGCAGCAGCATAAAAGTCCACATCCAAAAGCCAGAGGTTCAGTCAGAGACCAGTTGTTTTTAACCAAACATTCTGCAAAGGTGTACAATGTTTTCAGGTAGCCTACAAAATTTGCGCCAAAGCTACAGTCTTGCAGAGGGCTTATACGATATTGGTGATCCACGCTGTCAAATGCTTTCTCTTGATCCATGGAGAGAAAAATGAGCGATAGACCAGTCCTTCGGGCAAAATGTAGTAAGTCTCTTATCAGAAAGACATTGTCAAAAATTGTCAGACCGGGGATTGTATAGAACTAGTCAGGATGAATCACCTCTGCCAGCACAGATTTGACCCTGAGTGAGATAGCTTTGTATATGTATGTGTGTATGTATATTTTTATTTGTATAGTGCTCCTTGAGGGCAAAGCACTGTACAGCAGAACAAAACTTTGTAGAACAAAGAGGGGGTCATTGCAATAATAAATACCAATAAGTACATTATTCAAATACAATTCACATAAATATATAGTTATAATACAGATTAAGTGCTCACTGCCAAGGAGACAAAAGGATGGAGGTCCCTGTCCCGTAGGGCTTACAGTCTAAATAGGAGGTTAACTTAGAGACACAATTTGGAGGGGCATTAAGTCCTGCAGGCATGTACGAGCCTAGTTCAGATGTTGTGTAGGTGCTCCAAGAGGTAGTCTTTGAGTTTAGTTCTAAAAACCTTGAAGGAAGATTCTCTCTGGAGAGATTCAGGAATGGCATTCCAAATATAAGGAGCAGCGAGATAGAATGGTTTGATGCAGGAAACAACAGTAGTAGTTGGGGGTGCAATCAGGCAGTTGCTTTGAGAGAAGCGTAGGTGTTGGCCAGGAACATATTGAGAGACAAGTGATGAGATGTAATTTTGTGCAGAGGAGTAAAAATCTTCGAAGGTTAAGAGGAGGTTTGTAAGTTATTCTTTGTTTTATGTGAAGGTATGATAAGGACTTCAGCAGGGGAGGGTCTGTACCCTCTTGGATGAGAGGAGGAAAATTCTGGCAGCAGTATTTAATACTGACTGTGTAGAGAAGAGATAGGCGTTAAGAAGGCCAGTTAGTAGAAGATTGCAGTAATCTAGTTGGGATAGAATGAGAGCATGCATGAGTCTGGGCAGGAGCAGATGAAAGAAAGGGTCGGATTTTGTCAATATTGTTTAAGAAAAAGTGACAGGTTTTGACAGTGTTAATATGATCAGAGAAAGAGACAGAGGAGTCAAAGATTACTCACAGACATTGTGCTGAGTTGCTGGGTTAATGAGAATGCCATCAATAGAGATAATTGTGTAATGGGAGAGGTTATTATCAGTGGCTCCGAGTAATACTTTGATAAGTGTTTTGTACAAAACAACCTTGTAGAAAGGAACTGTTGAACTTCAGACATACATACATAGCTGTGTATAATACGGTTTTTAGAGAAGATCTGCTGAACCCCCAGTTTCATACTAACCTAATATCTTGTATAGGGCAGCTTTGTAAGAAAGGAACTATTGAACTCAATTAGTCAATGACCTACAATGTTTATGACTCCTATTCCTTCCCAGTATGTTTATGCCTTCTGCAAGTTCTCATGAGAACTTCCTTTATTATAGCATGGGCAGAATATGTAGTCAAAATACTAATAACCAATAAAATAATATCTCTGCTTTGGGTGTACTTGTTGGAAGCCTGGTCATCTCCTGATGAGTGTATGGGAAGCAAGATCTGTTGTTGTATGAGCTCATTGTTTATTAGAGTTTATATAAAACCGGGGGTCCCATTTTGTTGATCTATCCTGCGAAGTACACACATGCTGCCCACGGCCCTTGTGCGGTGTTTGAGGCTTCTCTGTCGACTGAATTGGGATCTCCCAGTCACTTTGTGCAGATGAAGATGCTTGCTTCTTTGGCTGAAATGGTGTCCATATCCTACTCTTTTACAAACTTTATCTGTAGTAAAGTTTTGCTGATATGCTAAGCTTATTAGGTCTGGTGGATAAATTATATCCAAGAGACTTTCAGAACCATTATTGAAACACTTTGGCTATGATTTTATAATCTGTGCTAAGCAGTGAGACTGGTGGACAAGTCTTAATAAGGTGGAGATCCCCCTTCTTAGGTAATAGTGTTAACAATGCTTGATGACACAAAAGTGGCAACTCACTGGTCTTCTTGAGGGCCTCAGTTAGGACCCTATGAAAATCAGTTCCCAGAGTATCCTAGAACTGGAAGAACTCTACGGTCAGTCGGTCAAGCCCTCGAGATTTATTGTGGGGCATTAAACAGAGTACTTGAGTGAGCTCCTCAAGACTAATTGTTTTTTCCAACCTCTCTCTTCTCCTCTCACTGACTACTGAAAGCCCATCCCATAGGGACTTGAAGCCATCTAGGAAGATGGGATCCAGAGAAAAAAAGAAGACCTGGCTTTGCCCTGGATTGCCTCTGGATCCTCAAGGGGAGTGCTATCCTTCACAAGAAGGCATATGATTCGTTTTTGGTTCCCCTTCTTCTTCTCCAGAGCATGGAAGAATCGCAAACCACTATCCATATCACAGAGTAACTACATTCGGCTTTGCACATAGGTGCCACAAGCCTTTTGTTGTTCTATGTTACACAGAGCTTATTTCTTTCTAGGTATTCACACTTTGCTCAAGATCAGACACCTTTCCATTCAGTGCCTCAATCTCTGCATTGCACTGCCTGCTCATACTGTTGGTATACTCTTGATGCAAGAGCTTTAAGTGAACCTTGCCTACATTCCACCACTGGCTCAACGTGGCTAATTCATCCTGAAAAGCCCTCCAGTCTGTCCATGTTTCCGAAACCGACTTCACAAACCCCTCATCTTCTAATAAACTGTGGTTAAAGTACCAATAAGCAGCTCTTGGTAGATGGTGCATCTGACAATTTCAGGGATGCACAATTGTGTTCTGAGAATAGGGCAACCTAAAGGCACTAGACCAGGTTTGTAACAAGAGAAGGTTTTTATATATCCTGTAGGGGTCTCAATAGGTGTCCCTTTATACTCCAGGTGAAGATCCTCCAAATGTGTTGGAGGCTGAATTGCACCCCAGATTCTGTGGGGAGAGCCATATTTCCCTGTTTGAGGCTCGCCAGACCATTATTTCCTGCTGGGTCTGGGGGAGAGAATGCACTGGCTGGCTAGTGCACTTGGGCTAGACAATGTCACCACATCAGGAACAGATGTTTTGCTTGTCTTTTTGCCCTTGGATAGGGGTGCTCTGACCACTGATGCCCATTCCTCAGGTACCAGACAATTTGATTTAAATTTCCTCTTCTTTTTCATGTTTTCTGAGGTGCAAGGGCTACTCTCTACTCACACCCTAACAGGTTTTACAATCATGGGCACCCCCACACACTCACAGGGGTTGATTGGTTTGTGGTCACAACTTTTATACTGGGGAATGTATTAACATTCTTCCCCCCTTCTCCTTTGCTGCAGTTGAAAAACAGGCTGCAACCTTAGATAATCTCAGTGAAGGAGGAGTTTTGGAGGTTGCAAAGGTGGGTCGTGTAACAACCACCTGCAGGTTCTCCTGGGAACGAGATGCCCACTTTGAGGGGCTGCTACAATAGGAGGGCATGGTGTTTCATTTCATTTTCATTTGAGGTATTTGGGGCAGGAACAGGCTCTGTTTTCTTAATTTGTCATTTTGGGCAACTGGTGAGTGTTCCCCAAGTTCTTGCAAAGGAAGCACCTCACTTATGCCATGCTGTAAAAATGTTATAAAGTACCCCCTTGAACAGAACCCCAAAGGACCCATCAATAGTATCTTGACCTCGGAGTAAAAGTAGTTGCACCTGCCTTTTAAAGGAGAGGACATGTGTCAGTCTGCTCTCCTTGCATCCCAAGGGAATTTTAGATATATTTGACTTTATTTCCCCAAGGGCTTGCAGGTGAGGGAGCATTAAGTTGCCTTGCCGAAAGTGACGCACATTAGATAAGACTACCCTTATGCCAAATCCTTCTAGGTGTTTTAAAGGGACATAACTCCCCCACTGTGATACCCCTCTGCACCAGTGTATGCACTGCAGTTAGTGTACAGGCAAAGATAATGGCTTTCCCATTCATTTTTCTGGCTGCCACTTCTGCAGAGGGGCCCATCATTTCAGCTGCAGACTTTATGTAAGCATCTATACCATGAGCCCCTGACATTAAACATCTGACCCCATGCTTCCTTGTAAGCTGCTCTGTCTCAGCAGTGACTTGGCTTGGGTTGTTACCAGTAGCTACTGCCTGTTTTATTAAAAAAAAATTGTCCAAAGTCCTTGAAGGTCCCCCTCGAGTGTAAAAATTATATGATCCAAAAATTAAGCGAGTCAAAACTGATGATACATATCTGTTAGACACTGAGATGTTTGATCACTTTGATGAATTATAACAGGTGATGTCAAAAGAAGTAAAAGTATTGTGGGATAAGATCACATTAAGTAAATACATAGAGAATAAAATTACACCTTGGGGATCAAGGTTGAAGAAAGAATCCACATTTGGTAAAGAATTGCACTATAAAACTAATGTAATTGATTATCAAACAAAGAAATGAGGAACTTGCTATAACAGGGAGATAACTGAAATACGGTACACCGTAAATTAGAACCTTTCAAAGAATTAGATGCGTTCTCCAACTGAGAAAACAAAATGGTGGAAAGATTGAATAAATTAGAAGAATCAATTGTAGATATAAAACAAAACAAAAAATTTGAAGAGATTAATAAGATTTTAGATATGGATACATAACAAGGTGGACTAATGGGATAAGGAAGACTCATTATATAAATAAGAACACATTGTGGAACACGTGGGGAAAGGGTATACATAGTAAAAAATTAGGGGGTTATTAACAGAAAAGGGCAATAAGAAATATTTAGGAATAATTTTAGTGGGTTACAAAGGAAAACACAAAGACAATAAAAACAAAAACCTGGAAGGAGGGAGGAAATCACAGAGGAAATTTAAGAATAGAGAGAAGGGGGAAAATTCATATGCAAAACTATCGCACATAGTCAGTGACCAGTTCATCTTATCCAATACAATGGGAGACAACAAGGAACCACCAACTGGTGAAGGAAGTTCAAAGTATATCCACACCTCCCTTGAAAAGAGGTCTGCGCACAGTATATCCCTAATCAAGAGAAAGGAAATTACTGTATATAAAAAACATATGAGGAATTAGTGAAAAAAAAAAGATTTGGCACAGTTGAAAGAAAGACATGAAATTAAACATAATACTAGAAAGTTAAACTCAAATCTTAAGAAGTTATCCCTTGAAAAATCAAAAGCTGCTGACAAAGGAGGAGGCTTAGTTCTCATGGATAAAAATAATTATCTTCAAATGTGCCAAAATCTTTCAAATGATGGGGTGACAAATATTCTTGAGATGAATCCCCTGGAAACATTTAACAACAAATTGGGGTATATATTAGAGACTGCAAAAGAAGAGGGAATTCTAGAAGAGGAAAATGGAAATATTTAAAAATTCTGCATCCAGTGTTGCCAGTGTTTTATTGTTTACCAAAGATTCATAAAACCCTCCAGGAAGACTTTATATGATTGTATCAGGTATAGGGGTCCCCAACAATCAATCTATCATACTATATTGATGTAACATTGCAAATTGCTGCATATTTTAAGAGATTCTACCCAACTGATAGAATTATTACAAGATTACAAAATATAATACTGGCAACTCTGGATGTAAAATCATTATACACCTCAATTAGACATAACCAGGGTTTAAAAGCAACAGCACATTTTTTAGAAAATAATGAGACTATACCCAACACAAAGAAAGAATTTATACTGAAAGGTACAGAATTTATTCTAGAACACAACTTCTTTTGGTATTTTTTATTTGAAAACATGCAGAACAGCCATGAGCACTAGGTTCGCACTGAACTTACATATGGGATACTGAGAAGAGTGTCACATACTTCCAAAGTTGGTACTGGGCGAACTGTGCTTATGGTGATGCTATATAGATGATATCATAATAATATGAAAGGGAACTGAAACTATTTGTGGAAAGTTTTAATAGAAATTATTTGAATCTAGAATTTTCCCTCACATATAGTAGGGAGACAATACATTTCTTCTACATATCTAGATGTCTATATAAAAACAAAATGTGCAGTTTAACTTTTAAGACATTTTTTTCAAAAAAGTTGATTCCAATAATTTTGTGATTCCAACCAGTAACCACCACCCACGGTGGATACAAAATATTCCATTTGGGCAGATGTGTAGAATAAAAAACAATTGTACAGAGGAAGAGTAATTGTATAAAATATAAAAACATGGGCAGGTTTCCATCCATGTATCTTGCAAATTTGGGCACAAAAAGAAGAAATTCATATCTACTGTAACAAAAGAAAAAAAATTTGAATTAAAACATTGTATTAAATGCATTAGGGGGAGTGCCCTTTTTCCTCCACCTTTGGGTTTAATACCCTTATCTTCTTAAACAGTGACACCATCTAGATTTGTTTTGGTCATTTCATACCAAGAAAAAGCACCCTAAATATGATTGCCAGGGTTCCTCCAAACAGTTTGGTGCCCATTGTTCATAGGTTTACCAAAGTATCTGGCCTCCCTAACTCCCATCTCTCCCCTCTACAGTCTGTATTAAACACTGCTGCAAGAATTATCCTCCTCTCATCCAAAAGGTACAGGCCCCTCCGCTGCAGAAGTCTTTATCATGGCTTCCCATAAAACAAATAATAACTTATAAAACTCCTCCTCATAACCTTCAAAGCCCTTCATTCCTCTGCACCTAACTACATCTCATCTCTTGTCTCTTTATATGTTCCTGCCCGAAACCTCCGCTCCTCTCAGAGCAACCGCTTGGTTGTACCCCCCACTACTACTGCTGTTTCCCGTCTCAAACCCTTCTCTCTTGCTGCTCCTTATATTTGGAATGCCATTCCTGAATCTCTCAGGAGAGAATCCTCCTTCAGTGTTTTTAAAACGAAACTCAAAGACTACCTCTGGGAGCACCTGGATAACACCTGAACTGGCACTTATAGAACAGTGTAACAAACTGTAACCCACAGCACCTTAATACCCCTCTGAATTGTGTCTGTATGTTACCCTCCCATTTAGACTGTAAGCCCTGCGGGGTAGGGTCCTCTAGCCTTTTGTTTCCTTGACACTGAGCACTTAATCTGCATTGTAATTATATTGTATATTTTTGTGAATTGTATTTCTAATAATGCACTTATTGTTACTTTTTATTCCAATGACCCCTTGTTTGTTACTACTAATTTATTGTTTTGCTGTACAGTGCTTTGCCCTCAAGGAGCGCTTTAAAAATAAAAATATACATACATACATACATACATCTGGCATTTAGAGGCCCCGAAATGAAGTTAACGCATACAAATAGTCCTGTGGGTCAGCTAATGAAAAATCAACACATTGACTGCATTTTTTGTGGGGTAAAAACACAGAAATATACGTTTACCCCCCAAAATCATATATTTTTTGGAAAGTACACATTCTACCGAATCTAAAATGGGTACCCATGCCTTTCTGCTCACAAGGCTTTCCCAAAATTGGTGGTTTTGGTGAAAATTGACTCAAAGCTTCAACATTCCTGCATCTGTTTAATTTGCACCAAAGAGCTGTCTTTATTTATGTTTTTACCCAGAAAAAATGCAGTAAATTATATGATTATTAAAGGGATGGTTTACCTTTAATTTAACTTTTAGTGTGTTATAGATTTAGTATATAATTCTAAGCAACTTTTATATCGATCTTCATTTTTTTCTTTTTTATAGTTTTTGAATTATTTGCCTGCTGCTTCTGACTCTTTTCAGCTTTCAAATGGGGGTCACTGACCCCATTTAAAAACAAAAGCTTTGTAAGGCTACACATTTATTGTTATTTCTACTTCTTATTACTCACCTTTCTGTTCAGGCCTCTCCTATTCATATTCCAGTATTTTATTCAAATCAATGCATGGCTGTTAGGGTAATTTGGACTCTAGCAACCAGATGGCTGAAATTGCAAACTGGAGAGCTGCTGAATAAAAAGCTTAATAACTCAAAAACCACAAATTCTAAAAAATTAAAACCAATTGAAAATTATCTCAGAACATCACTCTTTATATCATACTAAAAGTTAATTTAAAGGTGAACATTAAAAATGATTTCCTTATTCTCTATAATAATAAAACGTTACCTTGTATTTGATCTAACATTATTTAATGTTTAAATGATTTTTAACAGAGTTATGGTGATTCAAATTACAGAAAGATCGCTTTTCTGGAAAACCCCAGAGCATTCTGGATAACAGGTCCCATACCTATAAAACAAAAATCTAATATTAAATTATGAAGAGAGTGCCCTCTAGTGATATATACAAAATGTAATAAATAAATAAGAGCATATACAATATATAACATAAAACCACTGAACTCCCTCTGCGGATCGACTGTTTGTACTTTGATAGCCATATGTATGTTTATTAACTCTGTTTCCTCTCTATATGAACTAATACAGTACCTTTTATATGCATATATAAATACTATGCATCTATAGAATTTTCAAAATGTAACTCCTTTATTAGTAAGTAATAAATATAACTAAGATGATTTTGTTCATATTAATAAATTCATGCATAGGGTTGCTGCTTCTTATACAGGTATGGCATCCGTTATCCAGAAACCTATTATACAGAAAGCTCTGATTTATGGAAAGTTCATCTCACATTGACTACATTTTATCCAAATAATTAAAAAATGTTAAAATGATTTCCTTTTTTTTTGTAATAAAACAGTACAGGTATGGGAAACCCATTATCCAGAAAGCTTTGAAAAGCTACAGAAAAGCCTTCTCCCATAGACTCCATTTTATCCAAATAATCCAGATTTTTTTAATGGGTTCCCTTTTCTCTGTAATAATAAAACAGTACCTTGTACTTGATCCAAACTAAGATATAATTAGGGGCGGCATGCCACGCAGCCGCATTATAGGCAGCACCGGGGAGCCACAGCTTCCTAGCAATCTGGTGCATCCATACACTTGCATGCAGGGGGACTTTGCGCGCCAAGCTGGCAGGCTCTTGGACCTGGTGGCCTAGGGGTGCCAAATAAGGAAAACAGACCTATTTGGTTTATTTAATGTTTCCAAGATTTTCTAGTAGACTTAAGGTATGAAGTTCCAAATTATCAAGAGATCTGTTACCATACTTGTACCTTGTACTTGATCCAAACTAAGATAGAATTAATCCTTATTGGAAGCAAAACCAGCCTGTTGGGTTTATGTAATGTTTACTTGATTTTCTAGTAGACTTTTACAGATATATCAGATATCTAATATATGATCAGTCTGCTTAACAGTGATTTGCTCTCTCAAGAATTGAGACTATTACCATATAATATGGAAACCAAGGATTTCACATCTACCTCTGCTTTCAGGTGAATCAGAGTCATTACCGATAATCTTTGCCATCACCCCAACATATCACCATCATGTCCAGAAGGCTGAACTCACACGGATTGCCAACACATTTCGCCAGATCCCTGCATTTCATTGGATTGTGGTAGAAGACACAAAAAATAAGACAAGTCTAGTTACCAATTTCTTGAAATCTTCTGGAATTCAGCACACCCAGCTTTGTGTTAAAACCCCTCCTGCGGTGACCAAGGCAAGAGGCACACTACAGAGGAATGTAGGCCTTTCCTGGTTAAGAGAAACCTTTCAGTTGACAGAAGCTCCATCAGGAGTTGTATACTTTGCGGATGATGATAACACTTACAGTCTGAAGATCTTTGAAGAGGTGCATGTGGTAACAAATACAATGATTTGATTTATAGTAAAGACTAAAATACTGGTTCACCAAGTATGTAAATGCATGCTAAGTATAATTCATTTTTTTAGTATGTTGGGATGAAAAAAAAACAAAAAATGCAGTTAAAAAAAATAGACTGAACTGAGTGCCTGGTGGGCTACAATGTAAAAATCTTGTTTTAAATGCAAAATGCATTTTGTCACTAACCCCCACCAGAAAAAGCCTAATTTAGACCCACAAAACCTGGTAATGATGTGCAGTCAATGGGGTACATAAAATATGACATTAATTCTTGCCTTTGAAGCAAGTGTGAGGGCATCTAGGGATACAAATGGAAAATGTTGTAGATCCAATGAAAGAATTCCAGAATCAATAGAGAAGGGTTTAATGTGGGACTGGAACAAGGATGAAGCAGAGCACACTCTTCAATTCTGTAAAAGAAGCCCCGGTGCACAGCGTAGAGGGTGCGGCAATCCCCAGACACAATATCTCCATAAATAACAATGGTCTCCCAAGAGAAAGCTCCATCTATATGAAATTAATGTTTTTAGACATTTTCTATCTAACTACTAATATAAGGTTAGGCCAGAGGTTACCAGATAAACTGGTGGCACATTTTTAGAAATGCTCCTGAATATTTAAGTGATTTAGTTGTCCCATACTGATAGCTTGTGCATATAACACAAAAATCACATTCACGGCTGCCAAATCCCCAATGTACTGTATAGCTGAGTATAAGAGTTGAGATTTGCTGGGCAGAGGGGCAAGATATACCATTATAAGCATGATGAAAAGCTACAGGAGTTCATTTACAAGCAATAGAGCTTCACTAGGGTTGCGGTTCATGCTGGTACATGAATGCCTATAAAACCATTTAAACCATTTCATTGATGTTTCATAGTTCAAAATTTAAAATAACTGTGCATTGAGGTGGACATGGTTTTTTAATTTTTGCTAGACTCTATAGAAAACGGGAATCCTTGGAGAACAAGCATTAAAAATTGAATTGCAAAGAAAAAGAATATTCCTTTCCATCTATGCCTCAGCCCATTAACCAATACTTTTATAACTTTTACCTAAGAACTACTTTGACCATGGAGTTTTATCCACATGTACTCAATAATGTGCAATAACTTATTATAGAGAGCAGTATGGCTATCTATTCAAATCTAAAACCATGTTATGAATACCTACACTTTCTTATACCGCCAACCCTTCTTCTCTGCAATATATTAGTGATTTACTTTGCTTAAATGATCCATCAAGTTGTGAAAATGAAATTAAGTTCCACTTTCAGAGCAAGATACACAGCCAGAGATGACACCTCTTCAACTTTCTCCTTTCTAGTGAAAATTACTTTTTTGTCTAAATGTGTTACATGTGCAATTATTTTTAGTTTTTCAGACACTATTGTTGCCCTGAAATTGTATGTGGTAGGAATTATTTTGTTTGTGTAAGTTTGTTACCAGCCCCCAGTCTTTTTACCTTTAACTACGCAAATAACACTCAATAACAACTCATAGTCCATCACGCTGGCCCCACGTTGGAAGACGGGTCCTGGTGAAGTCTCACCTCTAGCCCCCTGGTTGTTTGGCAGACAATGTAGTTGACTTCCATGCGTGAATACCTCATTCTGACTGGACCAAAGCTGCACCAAAGATTAATTACAATAGAGGTCTTGATGAGGTTGAGTTAATCTTGCAAATTTCTTAGAGAGCTGGTACACTGCCATAGACTTTCACTCTATCTTACCCACCCAATGTCTATGTTTTCCTGAACATACTTCTCTCTCTGCTCCTTGACCAATGCAAACAGAGACTATCCAAGTGCCAGTTTGTGGAAAAAGGTTATGCCTGCAATACAGTACTGGTGACATAATGAAGCTATGTAGTTTGTTGCAACAATTGAGAAAGCTAAATATAATTTAATAAAAGTTGCAAAGAGAAAAACACCATTTGCACCAATAATAAAAATTCAATTCTCACACTGTAAAATTCTTCCTTAAACTGTTATTGCATTGCAAATTTTAATTGCTCACTTTTAACATGTGCTTAAAGGTGGTGTAATCTTTTGAAGAGATTTTATTACATTTACTGCACGTTGGTGCAAACTATAAAATTCACAAACTTTCTTCCACTGTCGGAAGTGGTCGCTAAACATTTTCCAGGTTCACAAAAGCTACTGTATATTAAATTCGGGCAAAGCAAAATTTGTTAGTGCAAAGGTATAACTTTTCGCATTGCGAATAGTTTTTCCGTTACCGTCTTTTAATACATTCCCCCAATATTGTTTTATGAGCTGCTGAGGCAACTGGTTTAGATTGTCCTGATATTACGCTATATTATAACCTTGTTTATAACTATAATCTTTGAAAAAACAGTATATAAAGAAAGTGACAAAAGCTACTACATGCATTAACAATACAGGGCCAGCAATTACATTTTATTTTATTTGTGAATGGTGTAAGTTATTTGTTTCATAAAATATAATTATTTTATTGCTGTGGGAGAACATTATCAGATAATGTGCTATTGCATCCTGCTCAGTGACTTATTTTCAAACCATCAGTATGTCACTGCCAATGATAATTTTATCTTCTCCCTGGGGAACCAGTCCTTACAGGCATATCTACTTCCTTTGGAGCTGGAGCTTCATGTTCTCAGTAAATACATAAACAAAAAGTATAAATAATTTATTATGACCTCCATTTGGTGCAGTAGACTCAATATTTTATATTTTATGTTGAAAAAAAAAAGATAGGGCCCTCTGAAACTCAGTAGATTAAAGAATACCCTTAAGTGTTGCCATTAATACTGGGCACCTTGGTCAATTTTGCAAGGTGAAAATCTTTACTAAGTTTAATCCAAACATTTATTATATTATATAATAAATTGCAGATAATAAAAATTACAAAAACAGATAAAAGGATCATTGGGCAGATGTGTTAGGTATATGATGTGTAATTCAAATACATTTCAAATATGTACTACTTTATTAAACCATAGAGTAAAAAAAGGAACAGTTTCAATTTCTTTGCTACTTTTAAAGAGTGATATGGACTCTACCACCACCCAAACCTTTGTGAACTGGACAATCTGCAAGACTCTGAAATATTAAATGGTTTGTTAAGTTTGCCAGCTACTAACAGTACTTTTGCCCAAAGTTTTTTGGAGAGCTAGAACAAAGAGTAAAATATTTCAAAACCACAAAATATTCAGATCAATTGTAGATTGTCTTAAATGGACAGATTTATCGAAAGTTGAGTTTTTTTCCATGATTTCAGTAAAAACACAGCAAAAAAACGTGAGTACAAATGTACTCAAGAATAGTCTTTGGAGCCTCATATAGTTGGGATTTATTAAAGAATAAAACTGTGAAAAGTCACTGGAAAAAACTCGGCAAGTAAAAGCTGGGGTTTATTTTTCTTTAATTCAACAATTAGTAAAAAGGCCTCCAAAAGCTCTTAGCAGTGCTGCTGTTGAATATATTTGTTTGTTACAGCTGTTTTATTATCCACAAATACTCCAAGGGAATACCCAGTCAAGGATCTTTTCCATCAAAGAAGTATTTCAGGAAAGTACAGTGCAGTTATGATTTTCTCAACTCAAAAGGGACATCATTGAAATAAGGAAAGTAGATAAGATAAGATGCTGCTATGCATCTGCCTTGTATCTAATTTCTGACTCAGCTAGAGATTTTCTATTGCTAAGCATACAGTATATTTCCTATATCCATTTAAAAAGGTTTATTACAGGTTTGTGTGTTCTTATGTTTAGAATAAAACTTGGGGGGGGGAAAGAAGGGCACCACAGAGAACAGACACTTCTGATGCAAGCTTTATGTCTCGGCACAACTTTATAGCGATTATTAGCAAGCTACAGCCCTGACAAAACATCTATGTGGATTGATAAAAACCTAGACAACCATGGAGACACCAACATCTAAGAAAAATGTGAATCCACAAAATTCTTATAAATGCATTCAACAAAGGAGCCCAACCTCACAGGTCCCAACAGAACAAGACCTGCCAACAACTGCCAGGAAACTTCAGTGACTACACAGCTTGACCTCCCACAACTGCATAAAGTGCAAACAGTGTTCCACTGAATTGACAGCAGCAACAGCTGAATGTACCAAACAACTCCAAGAGGCTGGTACCAGCATCCTAGAGGATTGCAGGACAAACTTGTGATGATTAACCAGAACAATCACGAACAAATTGAGAAAATTCTTTGTGTTCTTACGAGTTTCAGTCACAAACATTTAAAGACATACTGACATCAGAAAATAACCTTTTTTATTATCTATTATAACATTGTCTTTGAATGCTATTTATAATTTTGCCATAAAAATATTTGCCTGATGCTTTTACATTACCTTTCTTACTACCCTGTTCCTCTATGAGGGGGCTGCCATATTTGTGCAGCAGTAGTCGGTTAGCATTAGAAACTCTAACTGACAGACTGAGAAGGGACAATCAGGTTGGTTTAGGAACTTCAAGTAACAATTACTTACAAAAGCAGAACGATCAGCAAAAAACGATCAACATGACCTATAGGTAACATTTAATGTAGATTAATATTTTCAAAAGAAATTTTTTAGTGTCAGTATCACTTTAATCATAGGCTATAGGATCATATGATAGCCTATGATTAAGTGTTTGCACTTACACGAAATACGTAAGGCAGTGGACACAATAAACTATTTTTCACTCTGAACCAGTTGCCTGGTAAAAGATTGCCTTTATTGAGTGCCTGCTCCAAAGAATTTTCGGTTTGTCTGCTCCACGTGCTGAGGGCTCAGGGCGGTGCACCTGGGCCTCTTCCTTTATGTGGTGAGTAATCACTTACTATTTGGAGACCCTATCCTTTAAATTTGAGGAATTGGAGGAAGAATTAAAGATCTTGAGACCAGGCTTCAGATGGACGAGCTTAAAATCACAAGGATTCATCAAGGACTAGCTAGACCTCGCAATAAGACATCCTGAAATTCCACCTCAAAGCCACTGGAGACAAGGTGCTCTCTGCAGCATGAAAACATACACTTGTACTTCTGGAAAATTTGCTTCTACACACCACCAAAATGCAGAGCCATGAGGAATATTACCCAAATACTGAAAAAAGGAAAAACCAAATACAGATGGCGTTTCCCCTGCTCCCCCGGTAGTTCCGTCACTGAGGTTCTGGCACACTATACCATCTCCACATTTATCACCATTACCATATGCTGTACCTCCCCTAAATCTAAACCTCATAGACTCCTGAAATGAAACGGACGTAGAAAAAATACTCTCTACTACTATAGCTCATTAAGGGTTAAGCATTTATGGTCACCGAGACCATTTGGAAGTTGAGAATAAATGCTGCCCTTTCCTTCCACATTCTTTGTTACTCTTCATACAACTGGTAGTTGGCCACCAATTTTTTTTTTAATTACAAAAATTCTGTAGTCAAGTCAGATGAATGTGATGACTGATGTGATTTCTGTTCTACTTGACATCAATAGCTGACCAGGAGGGTGTCCTTCCCTGTGTAACATCTCCAAATGCCAAACCCAGCAGTCAGTATTAGAGTGTAAAACTGTATATATACAATTCCATCTGACCTTCCTTACTTTCCAATTCACAGATGCGTTATACCAAGAAAGTGTCTGTATGGCCTGTAGGCTTTGCTGGTGGACTCCGTTATGAATCATTGGTATTGAATGATGCTGGGAAGGTCAAAGGATGGAGGGTGATATATGAAAGCTCAAGACCTTTTGCTATAGACATGGCTGGATTTGCAGTTAATTTAGACTTAATCCTGGAGAAGCGCCATGCTATCTTTCGTCTGGATGTGAGACCTGGATACCAGGAGTCTAGCCTGCTACAAGATCTTGCCACAATGGAAGAGCTAGAACCAAAGGCAGATAACTGCACCAAAGTAAGATATTTATATGTTGTTTCTGGGTCACTTGATGCCAAATGCAAGACAAACAACACAGATTATGAAAACGAGTATGAAGTTGTTATCTTATTGGGGTCTGTCTCTAAACTGAACAGTGATATAAAATTGATTTTAAATTAGAGTGCTTCATTAGATCAATCATTTCAAAATATAAGTGAAAAACACATTAACAATGCTGTTTTATTACAGACTTAAAAATACTTTTCTACTGCACGTATGGGATCTGTTATCAGAAATCCATTATCCAGAAAGTTCCGAATTATGGAAAGGCCGTCTCCCATAGACGAAATTTTATCCAAATAATGCAAATTTTTTAAAATGTTTTCCTTTTTCTCTGTAATAATAAAACAGTAGCTTGTACTTTATCCCAACTAAGATATAATTAATCCTTATTGACGCCAAAACCAGCCTATTGGGTTTATTTCATGTTTAAATGATTTTCTAGTAGATTTAAGGTATGAAGATCCAAATTATGGAAAGACCCATTTTCCAAAAAGGCCCAAGTTCCCAATAACAGGTCCCATAACTGTATATACTGTTTGTATATTTTATTTTATTATGTTTTATTTTGGTCTTCACTTAAATGGCAAAAGAGGAAATGCCCATTTTCAGAAGTACTGTATGTGCCCGTGTTTTTTCACAACAGCAATGTCCACAACATAGGGTTCTTTTGAATTCATACAGCATAAGCAAATAAACTACTTTAAGGTAGGTGATTTTTATGACACCAGAACATACTTCAACAACCTGCTTTCTGACTAATAAAGCTATTTAATCTAAAAAATTATGAACATTTTACTTCTAAGGTTTTTCTTTCAAATCTTTAAGATGTGCAACCACCCCTTTCCCATTTCCCATTTTTCCTACTTTCTGAGCAGAGAGCTAAATCACAGACCCTGCTTTTTTTCCAGGTGATGACTCCAATACATATATTTTTGTATCTACAGTGTCTACATCTGGCCAGAAAAATCATGTTCTTTGTTTTTAATTCAACATATGTGCCCTCCCAACACAAGTTTATGGGCCATTCGGCTAAATGTTTGATGTACATCTAGATGTTTCAGGATTCCTCTGCAAAATGTATCCGATTGTTACAGTGAATTGGGGTTCTTAGCAAATTCCAGAAACACCTGAAAATTGAGGTTCACCATTTCATTCATGATATCAGAAACACAATATCTGACCCCAAACTGGGGGACTTGGTTTGAGTTTATCTAACCCTTTGGTTCGTCTGTTGGATCCTGCTCTCAACTAGAGATGGGAGAATATGACTCATTTTGCTGAAAATTCACAAAATGCATTGAAGTCTATGGCGACAAAATGTTTTTGACGCACAGCAGATTTTTTCACCAATTGGAGTCTATGGGCATAAATTGGGTGCCGAAGCATTTGCTCATCACTTCTCTCAACCCCTGTCTTAAAGGGCATGTAAAGTCTAAAATAGAATAATGCTAGAAATGCTGAATTTTGTATACTAAATCATCATCATCATCATCATCATCATTTATTTATATAGCGCTGTCAAGATACGCAGTGCTTTACTGCAGTTATAGCAAACAGGGAATAAATGGTGGATAACAGACAAGGATTACAGAGTACAATAGGGTTTACAAACTAAAAGGTTAGGGTACAATTGAGACATTAGGATTGTATAAACACTGTCATTTTTGATACAGCAATGACTAGTTAAGGTACATCGAATAGGCCTCTTTAAACAGATGGGTCTTTAAGGAGAGCTTGAAAGTTTGGAAAGAAGGAGAAAGTCTGACAGCTTGTGGCAGAGAGTTCCAGAGAAAAGCAGAAGCCAGAGAGAAGTCTTGTAGACGAGAATGGGCAGAAGTGACCAGAGGAAAAGTGAGGCGAAGATCAGAAGCAGAGCGTAGGTTTCATGAAGGAGTGTATTTGAAGATTAGAGATGAAATATAGGGAGGGGTTTCATTGTTAAGGGCCTTGAATGTGAGTGTAAGTAATTTGAATTTGATTCTAGAAGAGATTGGGAGCCAGTGAAGGGACATACATATGGGAGCAGCTGATGTTGAGCGGCGAGATAGATGAATGAGTCTAGCGGCCGCGTTTAGAATAGATTGGAGTTGTGAAAGGTGACTTGTTGGAATACCTGTGAGGAGTAAGTTGCAGTAATCAAGGCGGGAGATGATGAGAGACTGAATCAGTGTTTTAGTTGATTCTGAACTGAGATATGGTCGTATTCGAGCAATGTTGCGCAGTTGAATACGGCAAGATTTTGCAAGTGTTTGAATGTGTGGTGAAAAAGACAGATGAGAGTCTAAGATGACTCCTAGGCAGCGTGCCTGTGTGGTGGAATGAAAGGTGGTGTTGTTTACGGTGAGTGATATCTGAGGGACAGGGGAAGATCTTGGAGGAAATATGATGAGTTCTGTTTTAGAAAGGTTCAGTTTCAGGTGGCGCTGTGACATCCAGGAGGAGACAGCAGAGAGACAGTCTGTGACTTGGGAAAGGACAGAATTAGAAAGATCAGGAGTAGACAAGTAGAGTTGGGTGTCATCAGCATAAAGGTGATACTGAAGTCCAAATGACTGAATGAGTTTTCCTAGTGAAGTTCTATAGAGCGAGAACAGCAGGGGGCCAAGAACAGAGCCTTGAGGAACTCCAACAGAGAGTGGGAAAGTAGTAGAAGTAGAGTTAGAGAAGGAAACTTTAAAGGAACGGTCAGACAGATAAGATGTAAACCATGAAAGAGCAGTGTCCCGAATGCCAGCTGAGTGTAGAATGTCAAGGAGGAGTGTGTGGTCAACTGTGTCAAAGGCTGCAGAGAGATCTAGAAGGATTAGAATGGAATAATGACCTTTAGACTTTGCCAATAGATCATTCATCTAGAGTTGCAGGGGTGAAGGAGTGCAAAGTAGATGTGAGTATACATGAACTTACTGCACCACAAGCCTAATCAAACAAATGATTTTTGCTTTCAATGTTGGCTACAGGGGGTCACCATCTTGTAACTTTGTTAAACATCTTTGCAAGACTAAGACTGTGCACGTGCTCAGTGTAGTCTGGGCTGCTTAGGGACCGTCATAAACAAAGCTGCTTGAGTTCTGCATGGCTGGGAAGTTAGGTGGGGGCCCCCCTGCTGTTCATAAGTATGATTGTTTCCCGGCTCAGCAGTTAGGGACCATCTGACAATTCCTATCCACAGCAGTAAATGAAGGGAGAATTTTACTACATACAGTCAGGTTTCTTATAAAAACTGTACACATTTTTTAACTAAAGTTTATTGGAGATAGGTTTCTTTTTCATTAAAGAAAGGAAAAATGGGATTTTATTTTTTTGCCTTTACATGCCCTTTAAGGACAACTCTCTCTCCTCTGTTAAAAGGACCACTCTTACAGGAAGCTCAACATGTCTTACTGAGGTAAACCCTGGAGGTACCTTGGGGTAAATCCTCTGTGGCCACCAAGCTTACCAACTGCTCTATATTGTTAGGGTCTCCACGAAGAAATCTGGTCTATTTGTCCAAAGCTACTCTCTGTGCATCCACTTGGGATAGGATCCCTGCTTTCAGATTGACATACAGTAGTCTCTACCTGCAAAAAAGTACCTGAAAATACCTTCTCACTGGAATGAATGGAAATCCCTGTATGTAAAAACATTAGTCATGTAACTGTAAAAAGATTTGGCAATTAGGCTCAGGTATGAAATTGATGTTTTTTACCAGCAGAGATGCAGAGATTTACCTTCATCGTGGTGGGAAGTATTTTTTGGAGCTTTTTGGCCACGGGAGAGAAGATTTCCCATAGGCAATATAGCATCCAATCCCATGTGTCCCCACTCGTAACCTTTGTTCTGCCTTCATCTTCAACTACTATGTATGTTGATGGAAAGATACAGTAGCTTTTATAATAGACTGATTCTTATGGTGTTATTTTTTTAAATGATTTGTGAATTGTTTGCCTTCCTACTGTCTTTTTTTCAGAATGCAGTTTAAAATGTTTTCTGGTTGTTGGGGATCACTGACCACTGCAAATAACAAGCTCACTATTTGTGTGGCTACATTTTTATTATAACTTTTACTTATATTTCTGAAAAAGTCCTCTAATATCTATCTTGTATACTGATGTGGTTGCTTGGGTAAGCAGAACTCTAGACATCAGATACCCATCCAAATTCCAAAAAAATAAAAAAGTTAAATTAAATAATTCAAAACCACAAAAGATAAAAACATGAATACCAAATGCAGACTGTCTTAGAATATCATTTTTTTTTAAAAAGCATTTTATGGTCAGCAACTGTACCAGTGTATTTAGTGTATTGGCTAGACCACTAGGCTTCCCCAAGTTTACAGTTCTATGAATTTAGAGATAGATTTTATCTCTGTATATGGGCTATGCTAATAGGTTCACCAATGTAATAAGTCATAAATCACACTTTATGCTCATGTCAGTTTTTTCTTTGTGTTTTTTTCGAGATAGCTCACTCATAGATGGTTGTCTACATATATGGCCATGAAAGAACAGTTAGTGTGCAAACAAAAGAGGTCACAAGTCACATAACAGTTGTAACATTATTCCATAGCAGTAACCCAATCGGCTGTTAGTTCTGATTGTTCATTTAGACCATTTTTGAAGTTCTCTCTAGTATACCTTTAAATTTTGAGTGTTGTAGCTCTCTCACTTATCACTTTATAGAGTTTAAAGCTGTGATGAAACTTGTAAAATTTGATATAAAGTTTTCACCCAAGTATTTAAAAGTAAGTAGATTAATTGACAACTGTAAGATTTGGTGGAATGGAACCATACTGAGCAGCATTTATTTTAAGGCGGCATTATTTTGGATAACTGATTACCTCTATTTTATTTTTTTTCTACTTAGGTCCTGGTCTGGCACACAAAGACCCAAAGCCCAAACTTAAGAGAAGACCGAAATTTTACTGACAGAAATGTTGAGGTCTGATGAGATAATGGTGCGCCATAAGCCAAAATCTACATCATCTACAATGATCTAGAAAAGGTGTTATTGTTTTATATGAAGCAACTGTGAAGAAGTTAGACATTTAGAAAAATTAGACCATAACAAATACTTACATGTTCTATCATTTTTAAATCCACACAATAAAACATGGTATAAAACTAAATAAAACTAAATATAGTTGCCTGCTATGTTTATTCACTGTTCACATGTCATCTGAGAACTGACACTGCCTGTGTGATGTTGTTAACCTCTACTTCAATGCAGGACCGCCATCAGAAATCGCAGGGCCCCGTATGACAAAATTTCCTGGGCCCCCTGGGCTGCACCCATCGCAAGCCCCACCTACAGGTCCGCCCTCCCCACAACACAGTAAAAAAACAAAAAGAATATTGGTGGCTAGGGTTCCCACATGTTAATAGAAAATAAAAAGATATTGGTGGTCAGGGCCCCCCCATAAAAATACATTTGTGGCCAGGGCCCCCCATTAGAAAATATTGGTGGCTAGGACCCCACATGGCCAAAATTGGTGGCCAGGGCCCCCCCCCACATTATAAGAAAATTGGTGGCCAGGGCCCCTTAAACATCCATGCCTTCCCCAAGTCAGCAGCTCTCAGAAAGATGGGGGGCCCGTATAATCAAGTAAGTTTGGCGTGGCCAGGCCCCCCTTACCCTCGTGGCCCCCTACAAGTCTCCCCTCTGTCCCCCTGATGGCTGATCTGCCTCTATGCTGTCTGGCAGTGGCACATTAATAATCCCCATTTAGAAGCTTCCTGAGATAAATAAAAACCCATAAGAATAAAAAAACAACACTTGTAAAGCCTCGAGGTGAATACGGCTACTGAAATATGAGGAGATTAGTCACCTCATGATTAATCTTCTCTAGCAGGGGCGACTAATCTCCTCCTAATGTTTTCCCATCAGCAATAAAGTAAATCACTGGTGGAAAACATAGAATTTGTTTCAGCTTTACAAAGTCACTGGATGTTTCCTTGTGGGGCAACTTTGGGCAACTTCAAAAAACTGAAGCAACTCATGTTTTTCTCTGGGAAAGCATTTGGAGGAGACTAGTTGCCCGTGTTAGAGGAGGTTAATTATGGGGCAGCTAGTCTTGTCATGTATCAGGGCCCTAAAGAAAGCAAGTTGAGTATCACCTATCGTGTGTGTTTTGTCTTAAACAGGTGGGTGGTTTCTTTAATTGTTGTAGGTAAATTTGGTCCAAGCATTTTCTTTTCCATGAACTAAGTAGCAACATTTGGTGGACTAAGTTTCCAAGAAATGGGGTTCCCTACCTTTAAGGGCAGGAGCTTTGACTGTGCTAGGAATGGCAGGCTGGCATATAGAGGATAATAGGGAAGAAGGTGTTTGGTAGCTGAGGGTTTGGATCACATGGGAAGTGAGGTCAGGATAGGGAAAGCAGACCCCGTGGCCATAGGGGGGCCCAGTATTGGTCTGCTTCCTCGGTAGTATGAGCAGGTGACCTACAAGTATGTGCAGTGGGGGATCACAGGTGACTTGTGAGTATACATACCTCCCAATTGTCCTGTTTTCTGTGGGACAGTCCCGCTTTTGACAGCTCAACCTGCAGCCCCAGCTTGTTACTAAAATGTCCCAACTTTCTGTTTGTTCTCCTGCACTGAAATGCCAGTAATAGATCAAAGGTTTCTAACCTAATTGGCTTTTGGCAGAGAGCCCAGAACAGCTACCTGGTGCACTTGGATACTTTTGAAACAATTTCAGATAAGGAAATAAGTAATTGTAACATTTTAACATAAGTACAGTAGGTCTCTTGGGGAAACGGTGATGCAGCTTAAGGGTCAATTCACATTCATTCGAAAACTGTAACAACACATAAAAACCACAGAAATGTGTTCAAACTTTCATAACCTGCCAAATTTTGTAAAATAAAGATGGTAATTGTCACACTGTGCGCGCCAAATCTTTTTGTCCTTTCTATTTCCGAAATGTTGGGAGGTATGGAGTACGCGCAGTGGGGAATTGGTAATCCACAAATAAGTGCAATGGGGAAATGTTGGTCATCCACAATGTAAAAGGGGCCCGGAATTTTTTTTTTTCGGTGAGGCCCAGGCCCCCAAACTTATAAGCTTTTGCACCACTCTGCTGTGCCTGGGAATGGTGGCATTAGCATTCAGTATCAAAAAGTCAGTTGTAAAGTGTAAAGAGCACTGACATTTGGCCAAATACCCTCTGATCAGCAGATATAACCATGTGGGTCGTATACAATGTGCATTAACTCTGCTTGGCAACTCTCCCTTAACTCCATACCTCACAATTTATTATACATTGTATATTAAAAAGACAAAACATTTTAAGCCACAGCAGTCCAGGCACACCCTCAATTCTCCAAAAATTCTGCCCTCCCCCCAATATGTCGTACCTGTTTAGAGGTCACAGTTTGGGACTGTTCTGTATAAACCGGCCCCTTGAAGAGATATGTCATTTTAGGTAAGTTACAGAAAACAGCAAACGCTGTGAAATGTTGTTTTATTAGTCAAAATATATTACATTGATATAATAGAGACACGTTATCTAATGGAGTTAGGGGACAATGGAGTTGGGGACGTGTGTGTGGTTACTAATGCAGAGGAGCCGTATAGGCTTGTGACATACATGTGATAGAAGCAGGCAGAGGATACTAGGGTTGCACCGAATCCAGGATTAAGTTCGGGATTCGGCCAAGATTCAGCCTTTTTCAGCAGGATTTTCAGCAGGATTTGGAATCGGCCTGGCCGAACCAAATCCGAATCCTAATTTGCATATGCGAATTGTGGGGAGGACGGGATTTCACGTGACTTTTTGTTAAAAAAACAAAGTAAACCAATTTTTTCCACTTTTTCCTTACCCGCCTCTAATTTGCATATGCAAATTAGGATTCGGATTCGGTTCGGTATTCGATCGAATACTCCAAGATGGATTCGGGGATTCGGCCGAATCCAAAATAGTGGATTCGGTGCATCCCTAGAGAATACACAAGAAAAAAAAAATTTACGGACCTTTCCAGGCTCAGAAAAAAAGGATTTGTTTGTTATATAACAATTTTGAATTTATGGTTTGCAACCATGATATGAGGAACTAGCACTTTATTGTCACTTATTTTAATATAATGTCCAGCATTTGCATTCATACACTATGTGATGTCACTTAATCATGTGAGAGAGGTTTTCACTTCTACACCTACTGTATATATACCTGTGTCCTGTGTTACAAATGGGAGATTACTTGAAAAAGGGGGAGAAACCCCCGAAACATTGCGTGGAGATCTCAATAAAACTCAAAAAGTATTCTGGTTAGATTTATGTATTTATGTACCAAACATCTAACAATGCTCAATCAATCAAAATAAATAAGGAGATACCAAAGAAACAATGCAAGCTAAAGGTAACTTTCACTTCCCCTGACTAATTCATCTTTTCCACTTGTGTCTCAACAATGGCTGGTGTATTTACCAGGCCTGCCATGACAAAATACATTTAAGTTTACAGTAACACAGAAAAAAAAATTAAATCTGGAACTCTGTTATCTAGATTGGGCTGTTGGCAGTACAGGCATGGGTCCTGTTATAAATAATGTTCGGGACCTTGGACTTTCTTGGGAATGGATCTTTCCAAAAGTTGCATCTTAACACCTTATGTCTACTAGAAAATCATGTAAAAATTAAATAAACCCAACAGGCTTGTTGTGCTTCCAATAAAGATTAATTATGACTTAGTTAGGATCACAAGGTACTGATTTATTTTTCCAGAGAGAAAAGAAAATCATTTTTAAAAATTTGGATTATTTGGATAAAATGGATATAAAAAGAATATCTTTCTGGATAATGGGTTTCCGGATAATGGATCCCATACCTGTATTAATATACACGGGATCCAATAATATATTAAAGAGTGTCACTTGTCTACCAGTATAGTTTTGCCCAGAAGTTCTCTGTTTGTGTAGTTCAATTAGCATTGCACTATGACCCTAATAAGTAGACACCGATAATTCTCATCTGTTTATATACACAGATATGGAAATGTCAAGAAACCCGTTATCCAGAATGCTCTGAATTACAGGAAGGCCATCTCCCATAGACCCCATTTTAATAAAAGATTTTAATAAAGATTTTTTTTAAATTTATTTCCTATATCTCTGTAATAAAGAAACAGTAGTTTGTACTTGGTCCAAATTAAGATATAATCAATCCTTATTAGAAGCAAAATCAGCCTATCCGGTTTATTGGGCGAAGATCCAAATTATGGAGAGATCCTTTATCTGGAAACCCCCAGGTCCAGCGCATTATGGATAATAGGTTCAATACCTGTAATACGATTTCATCATAGATCAGCGCCACAGGCTATGGAAAAAAACAAATAACAGAACCTAGTGCCGTATTTTTAATATTCAGTGCAGTCACCAAATTTTTACAGCACTAATCTGTGTCTTGAAGCATAGAAAGTCTACGCAGTGTTGCACAGATTTTTCTTGTTTGTTCTAAAATGCTATAGTGATTTATGCAAACTATCTCCAAATTAAAATTAAGTCAAACAAGGTGCTTGTAGTTCTTGTTCTAAAAGGTAAAATGAATTAAAATAAGGTGCAATGGTGTTTTCTTCAATCAGTAAAACTCAGCATGTGGCTTCTCCACTCTCTGGTGGGATTGGCAACTTCCAAGATTCCTGATTTCAAAACAGCATATCGATATCAACTCCAGGGTATTCCTTTTTCTGTGAAGAGTCAGACATTAAAAAGCAGATCATGGAGGTGAACCTTTGCAAACACAAAGAGATGGGTTCTGCCTTCTCCCGTGTGTTCCACCTGTATATCCACTCACTGCTGAGACTGGTGATGTCACACGTGTTTCGTTGAGGTCAGCTTCTTCAGAGGTGGATTTCCTTTCCCTGCTAATTTCCTCATATTGCCTGCGTTGCCATGGTTACACTTCACATTTCTTTTGCGAGTCCATTCAGTGATCTGGTAACTAGTGATGGGCGAATTTCTTCCGTTTCACAAAACGTTGAAAAATTAGCGAAAAATCGTGAAACTGGAAAGTTCCCGAAAAAAACGTGAAATTCAAACATTTTCATGAAAAAATCATGCAAATTGGACCTTTTCACGCAAAAATCATGAAATTAGAAGGATTCCACTCAAAAATCGTGAAATTTTAAGGATTATACTCAAAAATCGTGAAATTTGAAGGTTTTCACAAAAAAATAGTGAAAATCGGACGTTTCACTCAAAAATCGTGAGATTTGAAGGTTTTCATTAAAAAAAACTTGAAATTTGAAGGATTCACTCAAAAAGTGTGAAATTTGAAGGATTTCACTCAAAAATCTTGAAATTTGAAGGTTTTCATTAAAAATCTTGAAAATCTGACATTTTCATGCAAAAATCGTGAAAATCGGAAATTGACGCCAGAGCATTTTCACCGGAGATTCACAGATTTATTCACTGGCGGTGGAACGTGGAAATTCGCCGCAAATTCATGCCAGGCGAATTTATTCGGCCATCACTACTGGTAACCCCTCCCCCATAAAGTTCATGTAGACACCAGGTTAAAAAGGCTGTTTATACTACAAAAGTACTTTATTTGTCTTTAGAACGCAAGCTCGCTTTCAATGAATGAATAAATAGAATACATAAATTCCTTATACAAATATGACAAGGATGACTCCGGGAGGATGGTTTTGAAGATCCGGAAGAAATAGGAATTTTTATAGAAAACTTTAAAACTTTATAGTTTTTGCATAGAAATCAACATTTTCCCTAGAATTTTAGCTTTATTGTAGGAGCAAGTTGTGTCCATCAAAAGATGCATGTGATGCACCAATATGGAGGTAAATTAGTATTCGTTTTGGTAAATTGTGAGCAAGTTGGGATGCACAACATTTCCCCAGATTTGTCTTGGAATGGCATCTCTTCTGACACATGGCATTGATAAAGCTATTAGTATCCACTCAAGTTACTCGTGATTATTGATGGTTATTTAATTACTGCTGGATCCAGGCTGCCACTAATTCAGGGTATCCTTGTCTTAATGCATGCACTACCATGTAAATTATCAGAAAAAAGAAATCTGCTTGTGAAAACAGTATCAAACAAAACAACCGACTACTTTATGTAGCATTGCCAAATCACCTTTAAATTAAGGCCCCCAACTTTCTAGTATTGCCTTGGGCAGCACTTTTTTTTAAAAAAAATGTAGACTGGTGACTTCTTTGAAAGAAAAACCCTGGGGAAGAGACTTCTTTGACTTTCTTTTCCAGAGTTGGCTTAGTCTTTACTATTTCCTATAAGGACTAATTAGGGGTGAGCACACACTTACAGTTTTGCTGCAAAACGAATGGTTTCAACCATCTTTTCTGCCCAAAAAAAAATGCCTTCAGCTTATGCTCATCATTAGAACTGTAATAATATACAGGTATAGGATCCCTCATCCGGAAACCCGATATCCAGAAAGCTCCGAATTATGGAATGACCGTTTCCCATAGACTCCATTTTATCAAAATAATCCCAATTTTTAAAAATTATTTCTTTTTTCTCTGTAATAATAAAACAGTAGCTTGTACTTGATCCCAACTAAGATATAATTTATCCTTATTGGAAGCAAAACCAGCCTATTGGGTTCATTTAATGTTTAAATGAATTTCTAGTAGACATAAGGCATGAAGACCCAAATTACGAAAAGATCCATTATCCGGAAAACTTCAGGTCCTCAGCATTCTGGATAACAGGTCCCATACTTGTACTTACAGGGTCTGACTGGACACAGGGTTAAAACCAAGTGGACTCCACTCGCCCAAACCTGCTCCCCATGCCCCCCCCCCCCACAAATGCTGTGGTGGCTAATTAATATACTCAAAAGAAGGAAGGCTCAGTGGAGTGGGTCTGGCAGAGCTACTGTATCTAATGCTGCTTTAGAAATGCTATATTTTATACTGTAGATTAGACTTATTGAACCAGCATAAATGTTCAACATCTCTATAGCAGCAATGATACAGGCCTTCAAATTTTCGCAGGAGTTTCCCACATTGGATTTTGTCAGGAGTGTCTGTAACATACACATACTCAGTGGGGGTCATTTATCAACACTGGGCAAAGCAGTAACCCATGCCAACCAATCAAATTGCTGCATTCATTATTCTACTTTCAGCTGGCTTCAAAAAGCTAATCACTGATTGGTTGCTGCTGTATGTTTAACTGTGCTAATCAACAACAGTGTAGATAAATGAGCCCCAGTGATCTTTGAGCAAATGTAAATCATCAAGCAGGAAATGAGGTTTGTATGTCATCTGATGTGAATTGTACTGGCTTCTGAGCTGCCATGCACCAATAAAACTAAAACTCAGTCTTATATTGTGACATTTATATTATATATACTCAGTGTATTGTGCATTGACTCCTAAGTTCAGTAAGTGAAGTCAGTTAATGTCCTTTTAGTATGTTAAAATGGAATGATATGAATACTGTATGTGGATCTTATAGAAAGAAAGTTAGTGTAGGGACCCATTGGTTTTTGTATGTCCCTATGACTTTAAATCCCTGCACCTCATTTGTCTCTGTAGTTGCTGTGCAGATGCCAATGTATCATAGGCCTACTGGCCTATGACAACTTCCTTAAAGGAAAAATATACCCCCAAAATAAATACTTAGGCAAGTGATAGTTTATATTAAATTAAGTAGCATTTTAAAGACTCTTACCAAACTGATATATACAGTATATTTAAGTAAATATTGCCCTTTTACATCTCTTGCCTTGAGCCACCATTTCGTGATGGTCTGTGTGCTGCCTCAGAGATCACCTGACCAGAAATACTACAGTTCTAACTATAACAGGAAGAAGTGTGGAAGCAAAAGACAGAACTCTGTCTGTTAATTGTCTCATGTGACCCAACATGTATGGTTTGTTTGTGTGCACTGTGACGCCTAGGATCCCAGTGGGCAGGCCTTATTTTTTTAAATGGCAATTTTCTATTCATGATAACCTAATGGCCAGGGGCCCACCAGAAAACCTTAGGCTGAGGGCCCACTTTCCAAACTACTCCTCACTCAACCTCTTTATTCTTCTAGTCTTTTTTCTCTACATACTATACTCTATTCTTCCTTTATTAAACCTCTTTGTTCCCATAAAAATGGGGAATGACCATGAAATAGGCCAAAGTGTTAGAAGCAAGAGACCCACTGACACCTGGGCCCACCAGGAGTTTTCCTGGTTTCCAGGTGGGCCAGTCCGACACTGGCAATGGCACATACAACTAAAAAGTATATTATTATGAAAATGGTTTATTTACATGAAGCAGGGTTTTACATATAAGCTGTTTTATGAAACATCTTTTTATAGAGACCAACATTGTTCTCTATAAAAAGTTTTCCTTTAACATAGTGCTTGGTTAGGGCTGGATCTTACTTTTTGGCTTCTGGTTGCTGATACCACTGGATGTTTTCCAGGGAGCCGGGGTTAGGGATGTAGCAAACTGCCGATTTGGTGTTCGCGAACGCCGTTCGCGAACACCGGCAAAAAATGCGAACGTTCGCGAACAGTTCGCGAACTTCGAACACCGCTAAAATCGTTCGATTCGAACGATCGAAGGATTTTAATCGTTCGATCGAAGGATTTTCATTCGAATCGAACGATCGAAGCCATTCGATCGAATGCTTTTCATTGGATCGAATGCTTACAATCGTTCGAACGAATGGAAATCGTTCGATTTTTAGCGGTCGAAGGAATTCGAATGGTCGAATGGTCGAACGATCGAACGCGAACTCAAACTGCGAACGTTCCCAAACGTTCGCGAACATTCGGCGGACGCGAACGGTCGAAGTTCGCGCGAACTAGTTCGCGGGCGAACAGTTCGCTACATCCCTAGCCGGGGTACACCAAGGCCCAATAAAGATTTTCTGCCATAAAGGGACCTGTACCTCTGGGGATAAGTCTGGGGATAAGTTAGGGAACAGGAACCCCGTGAATGAGGCCAGCCAGTGACAGGTTAACTCTTTCATAGCACTCTCTAGGAGAGTGAGATAGAGAGGTTAATTATAATGAGCAGCCTGTGCTCGAATAAGGATTTGTAGTAGGGAGTTGTTTTCCCCTAGACTCTCCTAGAGTCTGCCTAAGAGAAGGGATCGCAGCTGGATAAGGAATCAGGCTTAGACTTATTCTCCTTAATTATTCCACTGTATGGGATCTGGACCACAAAGGGGGAATTCCATCTTAGGGTAGGACTACATGGATGTTTTCCGTGCGATCCGACGTGCTGCGACAAGAAGTTTTGTGCAATGTTTTATGGTATAAGATATAGTCTTTTGACCTCATTGATGACCATTGACTCGAACAGAATATATCCTTTTTCAGTTAATTTTTGTATGATTTGTGATCATACAGCTCATCAGTTGAAGTAATGTGCTTTGCCTTTTTTTTGATGGTATAAGACCAAATAAAAAAATATTTCGGATACTATAAATAGAGTCAATAACATTATGATAGAATGATCATTTTTAAATGGTGGCCTAGTGTATATCTAGTTTCATTTGTTTTGGTATAAAATATGATGTTGGTTGCAGAAGAACCTTTATTTTTAAGTCATAAAGAAAATAAAACTTTCTTGGTGGCAAACATTAATTAAAATTAGTATATTATTTTCTTAGCACTAGGGTGTGTAATACTTTGGTTAAGAATACATCATCTTTATTAAGGCAAAATTAAGGAAACGTTTAATTGCTGTTTTTAGTCTGTGATTCTCCACACCTCTCCAAAAAGAGTCTCACTATCATATGAGCTACTGTAGAATAAAACCCTTCATAGTGATTCCTAATAATATAAATTTTTTAATTGGGGTCATTGGTTAGTGAATTAAGTTTGTCTTTAGTTCAAATATCAGCTCTTTTTGTTTCATTAAACAATAGATTGTTCGTTTTATTATTTAATTTAACATGCGTATAAGACGCAAAGAAGTTGTTTCTAAGATTAATTTGAACTTAAAGATCAATAGCAACCTCTTTTTATCTGAAAGCATTATCTCGTATTGAAAACTGTTTAAGGCAGAGATAGAGATCTCTTTGCCATTTACTTAGATCCAGAAAGTTTCTATGTATTTTTAAATAATAATTGCCTTAAAAGAAATCTCACCCCTAACACTGCCTTTCAAGATTCCCATAGCAATGGAAGATTATTATGATGATCTTTATTTTCAGTAAAGACTAAGTCCCTCATATCCTTTAATATATTGACAAATCGAGGTTTATCTATTTAAGAAAAAACTGTAATGGAAATAATTCACGTTGAATCGCTCGAATTGATCATGAAGGCTATCAACATCTTCAAATAATACAAGGGATCTCTGCAAATTGATAAATCGACAGGTTTTAGATGGTGTATTTTCAGATTCAAGCTATTTCCAGGATCGTGGTATAATAAATCACGAAAATTTAAGTGTTTTTTTTTTAACCAGAAAAATTGATTTCTGACTCAAAAATAACCTTGAAAATTTGAATTTTTTTGTGGAAAACACAACTTAAACCTTAATAAATCAGCCCCTAAGTGTTTTATCTCTGGCTAAGAGACTATAATTTGGAAGGCGCACACCCATTTAAACAACTGCTGAGGTGCCAATCCTATGGAGACTGCCCAAATGAAGTCTCCCAATAATGTAATACCAAACAGATATAAGGATTGCACACTCAGTCTATATAAAAAGTCAACATTTTATTGTACCAAAAACATGCATATTAGCAAACAGCCCTATGCGTTTTGACCACATTGGTGGTCTTCATCAGTGGCATATATATCCTTTTTTTGTATTTGATGTGTACTCTGCGCCTGATGAAGACCACCAATGTGGTCGAAACGCGTAGGGCTGTGTGCTAATATGTAAGTTTTTGGTACAATACAATTTTAACTTTATATATATATATATATATATATATATATATATATATATATATATATATATATATATAGACACACATATATATATATATAGACACACATATATATATATATATATATATATATATATATATATATATATATATATATATATATATATATATATAAATATATATATATGTGTGTGCAATCCTTGTATCTGTTAGGTATTGCATCTCAGGCTAATCCGTTAATTAGCTCTTTATCTTTTGCAGTTCAGACGGTGTTATTTCTTGACCCAGTTTTCTTTTTATTACCAAGCCTTTTACTTTTAGCACCACCTGTTTTGAGAGCAGCAATGAGTAAAGTGTTTTCATTCATACAGGGCTTATCTATGTTTATAGAAGGAATATTGGCCCTTTCTTTTTTTGCATTTATTACATTTTACTCTGCTGGGGAAGGAGCTCCCTGCAACATCTGCTGCATTGCTTTGTTTGCATATATATATATATATATATATATATATATATATATATATATATATATATATATATATATATATATATATATATATATATATATATATATATATATATATATATATATATATATATATATATATATATATAGACAAATACAAGATTCCTCTGCACTCAACCCATTATCAATATATTTAAGACAGAGACATTTTGTGCATACTGCTACTGAAAAATGCCTTTAGTTTTTAAAATCATTAGGCGGGGTGCAATGAGGCTGTGACCACAAAATACATGCACTCCCGCCTAATGATTTTAAAAACTAGTGGTGAGCACAACTTCCCTTGTTTGTTATAGTTTATACAGGAGCAGTGACCAGCTCCATGTTGTAGCTCCCACCCTCTCCAACTATAGTCAGGTGATCCCACTGGTGTCTAATAAAAGGGCAGCCAAGTTTGGGAGTTTTACTTTCGAAAGCAGCTAGTAAGTTGCAGGTAAAACGTATTCGTCCCTTTTATAAAATGTATAATGAAACCATAGAATTCTTAATGAATCAGATGAAAATTGAGCATAGGACTGGCCAGATATGGGATGACTTTGACGTAGTTGGCCAGCTTAAATATATTGCAATATATGGACAAACAATCCCTGTTTTGTTTAAAGGGTAAGGCATTTTTCAGTAGCAGTATGCACAAAATGTCTCTGTCTTAAATATATTGATAATGGGTTGAGTGCAGAGGAATCTTGTATTTGTCTATATGTATTTTGTGGTCACAGCCTCATTGCACCCCCGCCTAATGGTTTTAAAAACTAGTGGTGAGCACAACTTTCCCTTGTTTATATATATATATATATATATATATATATATATATATTATTCTCCAATGAGTATCTGCACTCCAAGGCAATATAGAAAAGAGAGGGGTGCACGGTAATTTTGCATACACCAATAGTTTCCAAACCAGCACTCCCTTTAATGAAAAAATGTAACAATAAATAAATTAAATTTTTTGATTAAAGGGAGTGCTGGTTTGGAAACTATTGGTATATATATATATATATATATATATATATATATATATATATATATATATATATATATAATGTTTATGGCTTGAACACTGCTGTCAACATTGGCACGTGGCATCAGTATATAGAGGAAGCAGACCCATCTACCTACCTCCTCTATAGCCTTTTTACTGCCGGAAAACAATGTTTTGTTGCTTTCCCTGTGGTGTTACACACCCCAATACTGTGCACTAACAGTGCTATCTTTGTGGGCTCAGGCTTTTGATCCATGCTGTATGATATAGTGTAAATTCTGAGCCAATCTGCACCATTTACCACCTAGGGTGGTAAAATATTAGGGACATTATGCCACCTAGACACTTGTTGAGGAGCACTGGGAACATGCAGCTCGTGGGGGGGAGGCAGTGGGTGTCCATGGTCGAAATCCCACCCTGCACATACACATGGGCTGGTTTGAAATGATCCATTTCCTTTGCAGCATGTAAACAGATTTTGCAAGCAATCTAGGTATCTGTTACTCACTGGAGGCTGCTGAGGTTTCTTTTGACTATTTGCTTGAAGATGCCGAAAATAGACATACAATTGAGCATGCAGTAATAAAAGCCTATTCAGAAAATATTTGTGTTCACACAGGGGTCTACTTCCTCTATAGTTGTAAAGAAGTAAGAAGAGAAAAAAGGACCTAAAAAAACACAAAAAAGCAACAAGTGCCAATGTGTCCATTCAGAGCCTGGAGACAATGCCAGGGGGGTCTGAACCACAAGGTCTACTTCCTCTATAGTTGTAAAGAAGTAAGAAGAGAAAAAAAGATCTAAAAAACACACAAAAACAAAACAAGCTCCACTCTCAATCTGTTGTCTAGTGACAAGCTTCTAGAAACTACTGAAAAAGGAATGGATAACTGATGACATGGAGTTGGAAAGGAAAATCACGATAAGTATGATACCATTTTCCCTCTCCAACTCCATGTCATACTCATTGGGACGAAGCAAGCTAACATCCCCAAATGGGAGGGGTAATAGTTCCAAATTAGGCCATCTGGATCACAGAATGTAACCCTGTTCCAGATAAACCCCCAAGATATGAAACCTCCACCGTTGAACCTTTACAGAAATGCATTGTACAAAACCTGTGAACTCTATTTCCACAGAGGAAATATCGATTGAACCAAAAAAAAAAAACAGAAGAAAAGTGCAAATAGCGAGAGTAATAAAAGGAAAAGGTCTCTTTAGAGGCAAGCCCACACCAAAGCAATAAACATGAAACCAGTGTGACACTCCTACATGGAGGGAGATAACTAAATTATACTAAAAGAGAAGAGGACAGTAAAATATAGTATAATTAAAATAGCAAACATATTGCCACATGCAAATACATACAGTATGTATCTGCATAGTGTAAATAATATGTCTCTCAAACACTGAAGACGATAGACCACAAAACCCTGCACAAAATGATGTGGAGTAAAACGTAGCTGAGGAGGGAAACACCAGTACAGAATTTACATACTGTCATACTGTTAGAGGTGAAAAGTCTTCTTAGACTATAAATTACTGGACCTACCTCCTTATATTATGGCTCCAGTCTAGAATATTTAAGCAATAGGTAAGACTGTGAGGAGGCATGTGCTTATTGTGTAGCAAACTAACACCTTAGCTGTTAATACACTCAACATATAGAAAAAACACGCTGAGACAAAATTTCCTTTATGTGGGTGAGGGTCGGCCACAGCTTTTATTTGAACAGATTATTATTCATAACGTAAACAGAAAAAAGCTTGCCATTACATCACTAACCATTAATCTCCTGATGCCAGCCACCGCAGCCGCGGTGGGCATGTAGGTTACACCAACCAGATAGAATATATATAACCAATGGCAAGGACACGTTTTACCCCGCTGTGACAATGAAAAGGGAAAAACAAATGAAAAGCAATGTATATATATAAATATACAATTTTTTTTTTTTTTTTTTTTTTTTTTTTATAAACAACAGTAGAAAGATATAAATGACATAACAAACACGGAGGAAAAAGACGGGAGGGTGGGAGGGCAGCTCCACCAGCGCTCCAGGATCCAGGGGGAAGAGGAAGCAGGTAAGCAAACTTCAGTATATATACACCCCCTCCCCTTCTACCCCCCAACCTATCCTGCTCTAACTACCTCCCTGGCAACCAATCCCCAGCTCTGCCATCCCTCCTCCCAGTCACTGGCACCCTCGCTACACCCTTTGGTGCCCTCCAGACTGTGAGGAGGCATGTGCTTATTGTGTAGCAAACTAACACCTTAGCTGTTAATACACTCAACATATAGAAAAAACACGCTGAGACAAAATTTCCTTTATGTGGGTGAGGGTCGGCCACAGCTTTTATTTGAACAGATTATTATTCATAACGTAAACAGAAAAAAGCTTGCCATTACATCACTAACCATTAATCTCCTGATGCCAGCCACCGCAGCCGCGGTGGGCATGTAGGTTACACCAACCAGATAGAATATATATAACCAATGGCAAGGACACGTTTTACCCCGCCACGGAGGAGTTCATGTAAGCCTACACTGAACTCCGACCCCCACCCAAACGCAACAGAGCCTCACCGATACCATCCTGCAAGCCGGAAAGAAAGATGTCCATGCCAATATCGTTTAAATGGACACCATCACGCAACATGAGGCCTGGATCAATACCTTCTAACTGCCGGTGCCGGACTACAACACCCCCCCTGTCGCGAACAAAACGGGAAATTCTGGCGTTAAGAAGACGCCGGGCTCTCTCTATCGCATCTGGATCCCTGGCGCCCCGCCAAGAGAGCCGGGGAACAATTTCGGACCAAACCAGTACCATTTCAGAGAAAAAGGCTTTAAATCTGGCCATATCGGACCTAAGCAAAGACAAAAGTTCCGCAATGCGCATTTGGCCGAGGTCATTCCCGCCTGCATGAATAACTAGCACAACTGGGGGGGGAGTAATTCTGCTGATTGCCACCACCTCTGGCAAAACCTGTAACCAGCGTAACCCACTAACTCCGCGCCATTGAAATTGAACCCCTCTAAAGCCCAAGGTGTCTCCTCCAGGACGAACGGACACTCTTTGTTCAGCTCGACGGATATAGGAGTGCCCGACCAGCCAAACCGTCGCTGTTGGAGGCCCTGCAAAAAATTAAAGCGTCAGTAAATCAGGCCGAACATAAGTCGTGAAACATGCTGATTTCCAGCGACCTAACTTTTTGATATGTTCGTCGTTGAGACCGCTCAGACTCGCTTCCGTCGCCGCTCCAATGCGGAACGAGTGAGTTCCGAAATCAACTGGGTTGAAACCAAGTCGAGCCAAGCAACGTTTAAATATGGTTGCGAACTGAAAACGGGTCAAAGGGGAACCATCAAGATGAGAAAGGAAACAGACACTAGGAGCCCTAATTGAAGAAAAATTGGAAACTAACGTGTAAGGACATGCCGGACCAGCTATAGCTGTTAACGGGATCCAACACCCTTGACCCATAACATCCGTCTTGGATCTACGAATGCGTAAACGAATGGTGTAGTTATGAGTGAGAACATCATTAGCTAGCAAACCTCCCGTTTTGAACTTACTCTGCGGGACCAGTTCGCCAACCCGCAACGCTGCAAAGAATGCCAGAGCAAAAGCTGTTCGTAAAAGGGAGACCTCGTAACTGGACGTACACACGTCAGGCAAAACCGCCAACAGTCGGCACAACAGTGCAAAAGATACAGGTCTCCGGGACTCTTTCCGAACATAACTCCTCCTCCAACCTTTCATAGCTTGCAGAATGGCAAATCGTTTGGTGACATCCTCCACCCCCAGAAGTTTAAACAAAAAGGCTAAAGCCGACAGGCGTTTCCTTGCGACAGCTACTGAGTGGCCTTGGCCCCGAAGCTGCAAAATGTACTCCACCGCAACCGTAAAACAGGTTTCGGACGCCCAAGCGGCGCCATCTGGAAACAAAGAGAACCACTCAGCCCAAGCCTTACCATGCGTAGCCCAAGTTGCTGGGGCCACTGAAGATCGAATCAAGCTCATAAGCTGCGCTCCACTATCTCCCACAAGGAAATTGGGCATTCCCGACCAATGGAATCGGCCTCCGGGACTAGGTCTCTGAATTTCTGCCACTGTGAACGAGAAAGAGCATCAGCTGCTGTATTGTCAACCCCTGGTACGTGCTTTGCCCGAAACCAAATGTTATGTGTTAAGCAAAGCAGGACCAGCCGCCGTAACAAAGATAAAACAGGTAAAGATGAAGATGTTAAGTTGTTAATGGCAAACACAACACTCAAATTATCAGTCCAAAAGCAAACTTTTTTATGAGACATGGCTGCGCCCCAGAGGTCCACAGCCGCCACTATGGGGAATAGTTCGAGTAGGGTTAGATTTCGACAAAGGCCAGACTCGACCCAGTGTTGTGGCCAGGCGCCGAAACACCATTGGTTGCCGAGGATAGCCCCAAAACCGATGGAGCCGGCTGCATCTGTAAATAGGGCCAAGTCACTATTAGGGACTTCGTGACTCAACCAGCAAGACCTCCCATTGAAAACCCGTAAAAATTGTTTCCAAACTTCTAGGTCATCCTTCAATTGTCGAGTGATCCTGATAAAGTGGTGGGAAGATTTAGCACCCTTAGTGGCCAGGGACAATCTCCGGGAAAAAACTCTTCCCATGGGCATGATTCTACAAGCAAACACCAGTAAACCCAAAAGGGACTGTAGTTGTTTTAAAGTAACTTTGGATGCACTTTGGACCAGTTCGACCAGAGCTAGCAACTTAGCCATTTTATCGCACGGAAGACGGAATTCCATCTCAATGGTGTCAATCTCAATTCCGAGAAAAGTCAGCACAACTGTAGGGCCTTCAGTTTTTGTCTCGGCGAGAGGGACACCAAACTTTCGAGCGAAAAAACGAAAAGTGGATAGCAGGTCCGTACAAATGTTACTGGACACTGGGCCAACAAAGAGGAAATCATCCAGGTAATGAGTTAAAGAATGGGAGCCTGACTCTGTTTTAACCACCCACTCCAGGAAAGAGCTGAAAACCTCAAAATAGAAACATGAGATAGAGCAACCCATTGGCAGGCACATGTCGTAATAAAATCGTTCTTGGAAATAGCAGCCCAATAGATGAAAACAATCTTTATGGACCGGTAGGAGCCGGAATGCGGATTCAATATCGGCTTTAGCCAAAAGTGCACCCCTACCCGCCTGCCGAACCAATGTGATTGCTCGATCAAATGGGGCATACGAAACCGAAGCATCTTCCTTGCTAATCCCATCGTTAACCGACCCACCTTTGGGGTAAGAGAGGTGATGGATCAACCTGAATTTACCCGGTTCTTTTTTGGGAACCACACCCAAAGGTGAAACCCTCAAATTGGGAAATGGTAAAGCATCAAAGGGGCCCGCTATTCTGCCTAGCTCGACCTCCTTTTGTAATTTGTCAGCTACCACGCCCTGATGTATGTCCGCTGATCTGAGGTTAGTGGCAAATAATGGCTTGAATTTTAATTGAAAGGGAATAAAAAATCCAAACAGAAAACCACACCTAAGCAGGGCGGCTTCCCGTTTCTTGGGGTACCGATCTAGCCAAGGTGACATTGCTAGTACGTTCACTGGGGTTCTCCGACCTACCTGGGAGTTGGGGAGCTGAGAGGGGTTTACCCTTTTTAAAGCACCTAAGGGCTGAGTGGGCTCCCCCACAAATGGAGCATTCATGCTTAAATTTGCAGGTGCCGAAAAATCTGCAGTGGCCCTCATTAAAGAGCCAGCAGACCCCGGGCCGTCTGGGGGCCGCAGAGCTAACCTGTGAATGCCCAGCGGCCCCCGCAGAAAAGGGGGGGGGTCGTTGGGCCATCATGAGTCTGATCCACACATCTGTAGCCTTCATGTCCCAACCTAGATCTGGGCTAAGGGCAAGCTTCCTCCTGAACTCTTCATCATATCTCCACCAGGCTGATCCCCCATGTACTTTGTAAGCCCCATAAATAAGGTCCTGATAAACAAAGAGCTGAGAACACTTCTGCGGATGCTTCTGACCAATAACGCTCGCAAGCACAGAAAAGGCTTGAAGCCAATTCCCAAATGTTCTAGCCACTCTAGGCTTCCTGTCCTCGCTTTTGTCGAAACGTCTCTCTTTGTCCACTGTCACTTGATCAGGGGAGATAAGGGACCAAATATCAATGAACTCATTTTTCCAAATTTTGTCCCTGATCTCTGCTGACAAATGAGAGCCCAGTGGGCTAACCCCACAAAAATACACATCTTTGTAAGTACTAGCGGATGGGAGTTCAGCCAGTGGAGTAGCAGAAGAGGCATCCAATTTGCCTAAAATTTGTTTAAGCGCTACAAGAACTTCTCTATTCTGATCGCTAGGACCCACCCACGCCCCAGAACACTCATACTCACTTGGTCTCGAAGGCATGGGTGAAGGAGCAGCAGGACTCTGCTGTTGAACCCCATCGTCATCTCTATGAGAACGGCGAAACCGGCGGGAACGCTGGTGTGTTTTGCGCCGTTTGCTCCTAACCCGATCCTCTGAACTCCCATGTGAGGAAGAGGAGTGGGAGTATGATGCAGGAGACTGCGAGGAGGAAGAGTGAGTGGAGTGGGGGGAATGGACCCGGGATCCCCGGCTGTAGGCAGTAGCCTCAGGTGACCGGGTATCGTGCATCACCTGACTACCGGTGGAAACCTGGCTAAGATGCCTGTTAACCCCCCGGGAGGCATGACTGCGCTCCCCTGAACAAGTTCTCCCGTGAGGGGGGTCAGAATAGGTGACATGTGTACCCTGTCTCGATGATGGGAAACATGCCCTTGTGAAAACCCCCTTACATCCTGCCCTGAATGAATAGGGGGCTGTGGGGGGTCGCTATCCCCCCAGAAGATAAAGGAGGCGCAGACACAATATCTGGGGCTGAAGGAAGAAGGGGATCCCTTTGCAGCTGTGCCCGTGTATTGTGCATAACAGGCTGCGTAACAGAGGGCAGGCGCACTGATGAGTTAGCAGGGGGAGGTGTGGGGACGCGAGCTGCAGAGCGCTTGCCTGCCCTCGCTCTGGTGATTCTGGGAGGCAGGGGAGGCGCGCTGACAACCGGAGGGGCTCCTGCCTCCTTGTCAGCCGCATGTTTCCTCACTGATGCGCAGCGCGCGGTTGTTCCTTTCCGCGCGCTGCGTGTGCTGGGCCTAGGGGGACTAGGACTGAGGCGGGAGGGGGGGCGGGAGCGGCGCGCAGGCCCCTCTGCTGCGCGCCTAGTAGCAGGCCTGCGACTTGTTGTCCCTGGCATGGATGCAGAAGGAACAAGCTCAGCTAAGAGCTCCTCAACCCAACCCGACCCTTGCTGCAAAACTCTGTCCCTCACCTGTAAAGCTAAGCTATCTGCCATGATTGGGACTGGACACGCTTCAGGACAGCTCCACCAGCGCTCCAGGATCCAGGGGGAAGAGGAAGCAGGTAAGCAAACTTCAGTATATATACACCCCCTCCCCTTCTACCCCCCAACCTATCCTGCTCTAACTACCTCCCTGGCAACCAATCCCCAGCTCTGCCATCCCTCCTCCCAGTCACTGGCACCCTCGCTACACCCTTTGGTGCCCTCCAAGACTATTCTAAATGAAATCTAGGAAGGGGGAATATACTCTATCCAGAAATTGCTGTGCCTCTGCCCCTATGCAGGCATATAATCAGATTATAGAACCATGATTGTCACTTGTGAATTACATATGGCTGACTATGACTACTGCATCTTAATCAACCTACAGTTCTAAACTGAGAAGTACAGAAGCAGAAGGACAAAAAACACTGGATTGGGGGTGGGGTTAGGCTTTTAAAGCTTTGGGGAGGGTATTTCTAGTGGGAGCACTGGGGCTATACCCAATGAGTATGACATGGCGTTGGAAAGGAAAAAAATTGAGGTTTAATAAATAGGCCAAAGTGTCGAGTTCAGCTATCTGGTAAAGATTGCCCATTGCAGTTGTTATTCCAGCTCCATACAGGTCAGACAAAGAGGTCTCACAGGGAATCCAGTCACTATCACAGCAATTGAAGTCAGAATACTTAGTCCTTCCTCTGATTGTACAAAGTGGTCCGGAACCACTTTGAAGAATGCACAATTCCAGATCACTGATCCTCTGACCTGCACTTTGAAGAATAATAACTACTGCCTCCTCTTTCTGTGCTACACTGTCATCCATCTGTGATATTTTTTCAGTTGCTCAACCTCACCTTTTTTCTAAATTCTCCATCTGATATCAACCTGATTTAAGTCTCTATGGCAGTTGGGGGACTTTTTTACATTTATTTTGGAAAAAGCTGCCACCCTAGGCACAGGCCATCAGGTGCCTAAAGATAAATACAGCTCTGTATCTGTCTATTGCGTAAGCAATCAGAGGGAACCAGGGGCGTAAAAACAGCGGAGAGACTCCTGCGTGAACTCTCCGTCCTCTCTCGTGCATGCTCACTGAGCAAATTTAAGGAAAAAGAAAGCAGCAGGTAGGGGAATTTTTAATACTACAAAGGAAACAGAGTATGAAGGAGAAAGCGGCAAAATTCCGGACATTAAAAAATTGCTAATCTTTATTCAATCCATATTAAAACACGCTGCTAAACCAACAGCGTGTTTTAATATGGATTGATTAAAGATTAGGAATTTTTAAACGTACAGTCCAATGTCTGGGGTGCAGAATTTCACCACTTTCTCCTTCATACTTTGTACAGTGCGGGACGCTGAAAGATTCCTGCACCCGAACGGATGCCTGAGGCTGCCCAACTTTAACCTTCCACTTGCGGTGAGTCAGAACGATTTCTTTTTAAATCTCTACAGAGGAAACAGAACTTGCTCTCTGGCCCTCCCTTTTCCCCAGGTGGGAGGGAACATTGGCGTAGTGTGTATTTAAATAAGGGCAAATGTATCAGAAGCAAGGCTACATAATTAATTAAATATATGTATCAGACCCGTGAGTGGGCCTGAGAGTGTGAGATTATAGTATGATTTTGGTGTGCCTTGCTGCCAGTGCCTCCTGAATACTGGATACTTTGTGCTGTGGGCAACTCCCAACAGTGAGTGTGTGTGTCCCTTTAAACACCTTACCCTCCGGGAAATTCTGTAGGTCTCCTGAGATATACAGCTCAGCCAGGAGAAAAGTGACAGTAGTCCAGGGGGTTGCTTCAAACAATACATTTTTTATTGAAAAATTGGCGGTAGATCTTGGTCACAGGCAGCATAGAATCTTTGGTTACATTTAAGGCACATCATCACCCTTGAAAAAGTCTGGACAAGCCGAAATGCTTTGGGAAACAGATTTAACAGACTTCATTGATGAACCATAATTTTCTGCTTAAATTGTAAATGCAATATATCTTTCTTTGATTAAAGGTGTTGATACAATTGTACACGAAGGGAGTTCATCCCTTCTTTTATGCTTATTTTTTAGACTTTGCCTGCTTGGGACCAGCAGATTAAGGAGGCAGCACCCCACGTGGTAAATTTGATGGAGTTTTTGGATCATTTGCATTTAACCCTTGGAGCACCGAACACTTGATTTTGACCTTTGGAGTATTTGGACTTTTTTATTTATGTGCATTGTTTGGTTTTACACACTACCAGTGTCGGACTGGGCCGACGGGACCCCGGGCTCTTGTGGGCCCCGCCGGCCCAGATCCACTACTTATTGGTGCAGCGCGACCCCACTTTGTCAGGGTCACAGTAGAATAGAAGATTTGCTCACAAACGTAGCGCCGCGCGCGTGCGTACAAACGCGGCATCGGTCGTACAAATGTGCACTAGCCTGATGCAGCACGCGGCAGCGGGGGCTGGAGGGGGGCCCTGGGGCAGTAGCCCTTTTGGGCCCCCAAGCCCCCCAGTCTGACCCTCCACACTACTGCCTTTTTACTAGTTAGTGGCCCTTTCTCTTATCTACATCTTTTACTAAATAAAACTAATCAGGGCCTGTACCCTGCTCAGACCCACGCCTATACCCACCTCCCTGCAAGGTGGGATAAAGGAAAAGAGAGCCCTGAGCTCTCCCTTTTATACATTTAAACACAGTCACCTACTTGGCAACTAATAGCCAGATCAAATTAACGTGAACCCAGGAAGGGAGACATAGCTGCTTGGGTAGATCAAAAGACGATTTAGGTGTCCAAAGTACAGGGGGAAACTGCCCGTGGAGATGCCTAACCCTCAGGGTCTCTACCTTATATTTACAAAAAAGGTTTTCTCAGTTTAGTTTCAGATCTTTTCAGCATACTGTATGTTATCATGTTATCATACTGATGCGTGATCTTATGTATAAACTGTAGTTAATCATTTCCAGAATCATAATAATGACAACTGTACCTACCCATCCCATTGTTTCATCAGTAAACGTAAGAAAGAAGAGTTAACGATGAACTTTGTTACTAGGTATTAAACATTGAAGGCTTTGATAGCAGGCAGCACTCAGCTGTACTCCAAGCAAAGATGCGGTACAAATCCTTTTCTACCCCATTGGGATATTACTTTGTTTGTGTCTCTACTATGCAATCTCTGTATTCACATGGAATAAACTTAGTAAGTATGTGATAAATAACTTAAAGGATACAAACCTAACAATTCTGATAACATGATAAAAAAGATCAGTGAAAGGATGCACAATAGAGCTTTGTTATTTTTATAAACTATGAAAATATCGCTGTTATATTAACCCGTATGCTTATAATAATATCTCTTTTTTCATTTATAGTCTCAATATATATCTATTTTACCATGTATATACTTTAGAGTCACTTTGGCAAACTTCGGAAGCTTCTAAACAATATTGACTGTTTTTGGTTATACAGGTATGGGATTCGTTATCCGGAAACCCATTATCCAGAAAGCTCCCAATTATGGAAAGGCCGTCTCCCATAGACTTCATTATGAGCAAATAATTAACATTTTTAAAAATGATTTCCTTGTACTCTGTAATAATAAAACAGTACCTTGTACTTGATCCCAACTAAGATATAATTTATCCTTATTGGAAGCAAAACCAGCCTATTGGGTTTTTAATGTTTACATGATATTCTAGTAGATTTATAAGTCTCAAAATTCAAATTATGGAAAGATCCCTTATCCAGAAAACCCCAGGTCAAGCGCATTCTGGATAACATGTCCAATACCTGTACATTATATTCAGATATACAGGTACAGCATTGTTAAAACTTAAACATGCCAATGCCATTTTCCAGAGAGTCCTATTTAAAAAAGCCTTTATTTTTAACCGATTTGCATTTTTCTAGGCCATGTTATATAGTACAGAAGGCTAGCAGAAACCCATGTATGTGCATATTTACATAGCACTTTTTATGTACACAGCACTGTACACTAAATACAGTATTTTAGTTAACAGTAAAACAATGTTGTTGAGTCTTTAATGTTTAAAAGTGTTCAAAGAAGCCTTAAGACACAATGATGTATATTTCTGATAATTTAGGTCCCAGGCATTCTGCACTATAAATATCATAGTTATATCTGTATTTTTTTTGCGCCTGTGTTTTTAGATTCTCTCTTCTACCAAGCTCCTTAATTTTCTGTCACAATAATTATATCTTTGTTATCAAGCACACTGTTTTATTATTACAGAAAAACTGAAAAAAATTAATAATTATTTTGAAAAATATGAATTCTTTTCTTAAAATTGGATCTATGGCAGATAGCCTTTCTGTAATGCTTTCTAGATAACAGGCTTCCATATAACCGATCCTATATCTGTACAATAAATAATTACATTTATTTATGCAGAGGATAAGGTGGCCAGGGTGACACTGACTGAAAGCAATTTTTGTATAAGTTTATGGAAATATGTCTTGTTTCTAAAGTTTAGATCAGCCCAAAAGTGATTTTGCTGAAGGGTCCAATTGTCTCTATTTATGCCAGTGTTATAATTGTACTTTATAGTGCTGAAATTGTGCTAAATAAATAAAAATATACATACATTTATCAAGCAAAAAAAAAATAAATAAATAAAATAATAAGTACTTTGACTTTGATAAGTATTTTGACTGTTCTCATTGGATCATTTGTAATACAGAAAAGCATTTGCTTTTTAAATGGGGTCAGTGTCCCTTCTGATTTCAAAGCTGGAAAAAATCAGAAAAAGAAAACAAATAATTTAAAAATAAATAAATAAATAAATAATGACAACAATTGAAGTGTCGCTTATAACTGGCTAATCTATAACATACTAAAGTTAACTTAAAGGTGAACCCCCCCTTTAATTGTACTAGAAAATAATTTAAACATTATGGGGCCCTTTACTTAGTTCGAGTGAAGGAATAGAATAAAAAAAAACTTCGAATTTTTTTTGGCTAGTTCACCATCGAATTGGCTACTTCGACCTTCGACTTCGACTTCGAATCGAATGATTCAAACTAAAAATCGTTCGACTATACGACCATTCCATAGTCGAAGTACTGTCTCTTTAAAAAAGACTTCGACCCCCTTCTTCACCACCTAAAACCTACTGAGGTGCCATGTTAGCCTATGGGGAAGGTCCCCATAGGCTTTCTATCAATTTTTAGGTCGAAGAAAAATCGTTCGATCGATGGATTAAAATCCTCCAAATCGAACGATTCTAAGGATTTAATCGCTCGATCGAACGATTTTTCGCTCAATCGTTCGATCGAACTATTTGTGGTAAATCCTTCGACTTCGATATTCGAAGTCAAAGGATTTATATTCGGCAGTCGAATGTCGAGGGTTAATTAACCCTCCATATTCGACCATAAGTAAATTTGCCTCTGAATAAAACCAATAGGCTGGTTTTGCCATCAATAAAGATTAATTATTTCTTATTTTGGATCAAGTACAAGGAACTGTTTTATTATTACAGAGAAAAAGGAAATCATTTTGTTTTTAATTCAGAGCTTTTCTGGATAAGAGGGTTTCCATATAACGGATCCCATACCTGTATTTATCTGGAAAATGTTTAACAAATAATTCTGAGTGATCATGAATTACTAATCTTCAATTGGGAATTCCTGAAGGATTCTAAAAATGTCAAATTTCAGTTACACTGTCGGGGATTTTCTTCTGACAGTCAGGAGAGAATTTACAACTTTTTTGTCAAGTCAGAGTCAAGTGCCGGTTGATTAAAATGCGTTTATTTTGAGCTGCAGCTCTGAGCTCTATTCCCTCCAACAAACCAATAAGCCTTAACAATTAGCCAGCGTTGTGTTAAATGTTATGCAGTGCAAGTTAAAGGAGAAGGAAAGGTTAAAACTAAGTAAGCCTTATCAGAAAGGTCCACCTAAATATACCAGTAAACCCTAAAAGTAATGCTGCTCTGAGTCCCCTGTCAAAAGAAACACTGCATTTCTTTCCTTCTATTGTGTACACATGGGCTTCTGTATCAGACTTCCTGCCTTCAGCTTAAACCTCATTGCCCTGGGCAAGAGCATGCTCAGTTTGCTCCTCTCCCCCCACCCCCCCCCTTCTCTACTGTAATCTGAGCCCAGAGCAGGAAGAGACTCAGGCAGGAAGTGATGTCATACCATGTTAATACTGCAGCTCCTATCCTAAAGAAACAGAGAGTTTCTAGAGTTTTTTACTCAGATATGGTAAAACATTCTACAGAATAAATATAGCATTCTAGCTTGCACTATTGCAGCTAATCTATTGGCAATAAAATGCCTCTATAGCTTTCCTTCTCCTTTAATGGTGTTGTTACTGATATAAAAAAGCTGTGGATCTTGTCCGTTTTTGCACCAGAGAAATAGGTGGGGAAGTTTGTGTGAGATGACTTTTCTGGCGGCAGCTGCTAATGGTTCAGCCAGGGCTGTTACTGGTTTGTGGTACTTGTATTAGAACAAAATGTGATAAATATGGCCCAAGCAGCTGGAACATTTAATGTTTTTCCTGACGGGACTTTCCAGTAACCAGCGACGACAACTAGACCAAAGGCAGTGTACCAGATCCGCTCTGGGGTTATCGCATTTTAAACATCTGTCTGAAGAAGCCGTACCTATGAAACCTACTGAGTGCTGTGAAATATGAGTGGTGTAAGATTTGCAATGACATTTACTGATATTTGCTGGCAGGCAGACATTTTATGACTTGTGTATGATACTGAAGAATATCGTTTGTGGGATTACTGACATCCATTTTGTTAGTTTAGGGTTGGGTTTGTCACAATCGATAGATATTCTAATCTGCTTGTAGATTTCTGAAGTGGATTTTACAGTATCATGTCGTGCCCACAGTAAATCTAAATGATTATTTTTGTCTGCATCTGTTACTTGTGTTATTTTTTGTTTGACAAAATGTATTAGTTGTTTTAAAGGGAATTGGCGATTAAGTAACAATAGGATTATTCCAATAAGGATTAAAGGAGTTGTTCACTTTTAAATTAACTTTTAGTAGGATATAAAAAGGGATATTCTGAGACAATTTGCATTGGTTTTCATTTTTTATTTTTTGTGGTTTTTGAGTTATTTAGCTTTTTATTCAGCAGCTCTCCAGTTTGCAATTTCATCAATCTGTTTGCTAGGGTCCAAATGACCCTAGCAACCATGCATTGATTCTAACAAGAGACTGGAATATGAATAGGAGAGGACTGAATAGAAAGATGAGTAATTACAAGTAGCAATAACTATAAATACATAGAGCATTTGTTTTTTTAGATAGGGTCAGTGACCCATTCTTTAAAGCTGGATTAGAAGAAAATAATTCAAAAACTATAAAAAACAAAAAATGAAGGACAATTGAAAAGTTGCTTAGAATTAGCCATTCTATAACATACTAAGATTTATCAAGGGTTGAATTGAAAATTCGAATTTTCTAATTATTATGGTCAAAACTGTCAAATTCAACTAAGGAGTTATTGAAATTCAATAAGAGTTCTTAAAAGAATATAAATTTTATTTTTGAGATTTATCATACTCTGACCCTATAAGAACTCAAATTGGACTAATTGCCACCTAAAACCTGCCGAATAGGTGTTTAAGTCAATGGAAGACATCCAGGGATCAATTTTGAGTTGTTTAAAGCCTTCCTGACATACGAGTTTTTTTTCAAGTTTTGGGTCAATTTAATTCATCCAAGTTTAAAAAATTCTATTTTTTTAATAAATTTCGATTGCTCAAATTACGAATTTATGGGAGTTTAGGGGAGTTTTTAAAAACTCATACTGTATGAATTAGAAAGTCGACCTTTGATAAATGTGCCTCCCAGTGTAAAAACTATGGAAAACACTAATACAAAACTTCAAGGAAAAGTACTCAAAATCCTATAGATGTCAATGAGAGCTGTGCTGATCCTATTGGACAATTTTTTTAACCATTAAGACTTTTAGAGGTTTTTGAATTTTTTTCGCCTGTAATAATCCGAAAACTCAAATTTTTATTTGTTTATAGTTTTATAAGTATTCTGTTTCTAGCGTATCGTTCAGCGTTTTTTTCCCTTTCATACTTTTTATATTCGGATCTTTTAATAAATTCCATGGCATTTGTGGTTTTAGAGCAGAAAATCAGGTTGACCTGTAATATTCTCTGATGCTACAGGGTTGATTATTAAATTCTGATGCTAGTTGCACTGGTTTCTGTGCTGCCATGTAGTAATTATCTGTATTAATTACTAATCAGCCTTATATTGTGACATTTCTATTCTATGTGTACTGTATATTGTGAGTGGGTCCCTAAGCTCAGTAAGTGACAGCAGCACAGAGCATGTGCAGTGAATCAGCAGAAAAGAAGATTGGGAGCTACTGGGGCATCTTTGGAGACACAGATCTTTACTGCTAAAGGGCAGTGGTTGCCTTGGGCTGGTGCAGAAGCCCAAAACATAATGTACAACATTTCTAGCTATATATATATATATATTTGTCGACTGGTCCGGCCGTAAAAGTGCTGGAACGTGGTGTACCTTGTTGTGGGCCGTGAGATCCATCAGATCAGAGGCAGGAGATCGGTAGCGTGATGCGCCTTAGAGTGCGCAGCGGTGTGGAGCATCCAGTGGTGCTGCGGCTGTTTGAGAGCTACCGTGGATATCAGTCGGGGAAACAGCAGAGAGGTTTCGCTTGTATTCAAGGCGTGGAGTCCGCGGGAATGGTCATTATGGAGATGAAGTAAGGGGTGTGGTATCAGCAATAGATCTGGTGTAGTTCAGGCTGGCTGTAAACTCAATGTGAAGGTGAGCGTCGCTAGGGCCTGGAAGGATAGCAACGAGATCAAGTTCAAGGATCAAAGTTCAAAGTTCACTTATTTCTAACAGGAGAAAAATAATCACAAAGTAATAGATAACAGGATCACAACTAGCGATCTACAGGTATTAGGTACGGAACTGAATGGGGAATAGTCTGCTGTGAATAAAAGGGAGATGAATGTGTATCGTGCTGCAGGCTCATGATAATTGCGAGGGGAGGTACACATAAGGAAGGAACATAAGGAAGGGTGGGTATGGGTACGTATCGGCAGTGGCAGAAAGTGGCGAGGCGATGGTACGTGCTCCTGAGCTGATGATACGTGCTCCTGAGCTGAGGCGGAGTCTGTCCGAGTGGCTAGAAAGCAAGCCAACGGTAATGCCAAGTGATGCTGTTAAAGTAGATGGCTCAACCTAAATTTGGCTAGACCATTATTTTTAATAAAGGTTATGGTGAAAGAGCCAGGTTTAAATATGGTAGGTCCTGGGGGACATGTTCAAAGAGAACCAGCATCTGTAACCTGAAGTGCACTGGGCAAGGGGTCCGGTCATCCACCTTGAGATCGCAGGGGCATTCAGACACGTGACCCTCCCGAGTAATGTGCACGACTGGAAGTGTATCATTGGGGGTACATCCACCTAGCTGCAAATAGGGTCTAAGAGACCACAAGGAATGCCTCATATGTGCCAGAAGCCAGAGCATGGGGGGTATTGGAAAGACAGGGGGTGGGTAACAAACAGGGGAAACTAACACAGGGTAGAGGGAAACTAACGCATGGTAAAGGAAAAACCAGTGGGGTCGCAGTTAATCATGTCTGGCAGCAATCGATGTAGCATATAGTTGTGTGTATCAGGTAAACATATTGAAACAATCAACAGAAATGCATGGTTAAGATTATTATGACTGTTCAGAAAAATGGAGCATATGTCAAGTCAGCGTTGGAGCTTTTATTAATCTCTGTATATATTAATGTTAACATGTACTTTTTCTGCAATTACTGCTTGCCTTGATATGTATATATTAATAACCTCCCCTTTTTTCTTTGATGGTTTCACTTCACCTTACTCCCACGCCCCTTTTGTTGCATACTGTTTATCCACTTAACATTCCTGACCTATGACATCACTTTCCCTCCCTTCCCGCCACTGGGGGTTTAAAAGGTTGGTTTTTAGTGTGCATTTGTACTTTGAGAAAGGCTAGAGTGCTAGCCGAAACGTCAGTTTTTTGTTTAATAAACACCTTTTGTTTTTCAATTAAGACCTGTGTGTGCTCGCCTGTTTCCAGATATACATTACTATTTTGCTGTTAGCACCCAGGCAACAAGACTTTTTAAACGAGCTGTGCTGGCTTTTTTTGCTCTTTGTTTATACTTTCAAGCCGTGGCACCCGAGTTCTGCACCTTTAACCCCACTTTTTGAAAGACCAACTTTCTCACCTTTGGCGATGGAACATCAGGAGGGAGCCGAACCAATCGATATCCCTCTCAGTGGATTCCAGTTTTCGGACATCGAAGCTGCAGACATCCTATTCACTGAAACCGCCGATGATCTTGTCCCGACAGCAACTACATTTGATCTATATCACCATCTTCTACGCTTGAAGGAACGGGAAGTCGATCTCAAGTTACACGGCATCTACCTCTCCGACTTTTACAAACGGCACCACATCCCAAGGGGCTTCAGGGTGAAAAACATACCCACCATTGGCCGGAACAACACGGACTTTTGCAAAAAGTGGTGCCAAATTCTTAATAAATGTTCCATGGATTTAATGCTACTTGTTATTGATGAAGTCTCCAAAAACCTAAGGGTAGTCCGCACTGAGATCACAGCCTATGAGACAGCTAATCTACACACCTTACGTGCCGATAGAGACACCAAGTGGATTGAGAAACTTGAACACCAGCTGATCCACTACACTTCCGAGCTGCACAAATTTAAAAGAAATAAAATACAGATCGTTAACACTGACTACCAAAACAGGCGAGTCTACAGCTGGCTCACTGGAGGAGATACGACTGGGCAACGTTTCAACAGACCGCATAGACAGCGGGTGGGCTTCAGCGGGTTTGACTCCTCTCCTTACACCTCCTCCCCTTCAGACACTGACTCCTTCACGCGAGGCAGGGGACGCCAGAGGGGCAGATCCACACGCCCTACAACTACTTCCCATACTTCTACTCCTGATCATCCGAGCGTTTTTTTAGGATCAGTCACCCGATCCAAAACAAGGGACGCCCCCACAAGAGACGTGGGGGATATCGACACAAGACCCCCCTACCCATACAGGAGGAAGTAGTCTTCAACCTGAGCTCCCATACCCTCAGTCCAGCTGAACACAAACTGCTTACTAAAGGCCTCTCTTTTGTACCAACCACGATCGTCAGTTCCCTTGATCTAATGATTGACATACACCGGTTTCAGCGCACTATGAAACTTAAAGAACACTTCAGAACCAAGACCACTAATGTCACATCTCCTTTTCGGCCTTCCAGCACTTTTGAACCCACCAATACGCCTAAGTCCATTGCTGCTTTCACCAGGCTCATGATGGATGAATCACTTAAACCCAGAGACCAGACTAACAGGTCAAACATTACCAAGGCCGAGAGAGAAGCCATCACCACGCTTGCCAAAAACGCTAACATCGTTATTAGAGCAGCTGACAAGGGTGGGGGTGTTGTCGTCATGGACTACACATCATACCGCTCTGAAATATTGAAACAACTGAGTGATACCTCCACCTATCAAGTATTGCAGTCTGACCCTACAGGCCACTACAAGAGAAAGGTTGACTCCATTCTAAATGCAGCTCTCCTTCAAGGCCTCATATCTGAATCCACACTAGGCTTTTTGACACAGGAGCATCCAGTATGCCCAATCTTATACACTCTTCCAAAGATACACAAATGCTTGAAGGACCCACCTGGCCGCCCTATTGTTAGCGCCAGAGATTCTGTACTCCAACCACTAGCAATTTTTGTTGATTACTATCTGCAACCGCTTGTCCAGAAGGGCATCACCTATCTCAAGGACACTGGTGACTTACTGCAAAAACTACAATCTTGCCTACCGGTTCCATCGAATACTCTTCTGGCTACAATGGATGTCACCTCTTTATACACAGTCATCCCTACAGAGCTGGGTATACAGACTGTATCTGACACCCTTTCCCAGCACAAAGATCCACAACGGCCCAATACAGGCTTCCTTCTTGATCTTCTCGGCCTTTGTTTGAGACTCAATTACTTCAAATTCGAATTGAGCTATTACCTACAACTTAGCGGCACCAGTATGGGCTCTAACGTGGCACCATCCTTCGCCAATCTGTTCATGGCAAGCTTCGAGGACCAACACATTTTCCCTCAGTATGGACAATTCATATACAGACTTTGGCGCTATATAGACGATCTTTTGATCCTATGGGTTGGCACCGAAGACCAGTTCACAACAATGGTCAGGGAGCTTAATGACCTCCCCACCCCAATTAAATTCACTGCTCAGATCAACTGCAAAGAAATACCCTTTTTGGACATCTTATTATCTAAACAAGAAACCACATTGAGCACGACAATCTACCGCAAGCCGACTGACCGCAACACCCTGTTGCATTATTCTTCCTGCCATCCACCACATTTACTCAAAAGTATCCCATACTCACAGATGGTACGAGTAATACGCAACAACAGCAACCCAATACATCTTGCATCACAGCTGGACGAGCTAACATTACGCTTTCTACAACGTGGTTACTCTGCAGATGAACTGACAGAAAGTCGTAACAGAGCAGCCCAATTGACTCACGCTGACCTCATTTCCACACCAACCCACGCCAAGAAAGCCAATGATGACCGTCTTACTTTTCTTACCACCTACTCGCCCAGTACCAAAACTTTCATGCAAACAATCAAGGATCACTGGACGATTATTCAGAGGGACAAAACTCTTCCACCAATCTTTAAACAGTTACCTAGGTTATCATACAAACGTGGCTCTTCTTTGAGAGATCTGCTGGTCAAGACTGACCCCACACCCTGCTATGACACCTCCAAGACTTCGACCTGGCTGTCAACCCCCAGAGCCGGGTGCTACCGCTGCTCTGACTGCACCACCTGCAGACAACTGATCACAGGCTCCTCGTTCACCCATCCACATTCTGGCAAACACGTTGTGATCCAACATCGGGTCACTTGCACCACCAAGTTTGTCATCTACATCATCAAATGTCCATGCGGACTTTTATATGTGGGCAAGACTATCACCACCTTTCGAGACCGCATGGCCAATCACCGCTCCTCCATACGGACAGCATTACAAAAGGGCTCAGGAGACACCCCGGTCTCTCAACATTTTGTCTCCAATAGACATACCTTAGCGTCCCTTAGGAGCATGATTATTGACCATGTCCCGCCCCTGGCACGAGGGGGCGACCGAGAACGGCGGTTACTACAACTTGAGCTCAAATGGATACACCGTCTGGATACCTTGAACCCCAAAGGACTTAATGAGATGGTCTCATATGCTCCATTTTTCTGAACAGTCATAATAATCTTAACCATGCATTTCTGTTGATAGTTTCAATATGTTTACCTGATACACACAACTACATGCTACATCGATTGCTGCCAGACATGATTAACTGCGACCCCACTGGTTTTTCCTTTACCATGCGTTAGTTTCCCTCTACCCTGTGTTAGTTTCCCCTGTTTGTTACCCACCCCCTGTCTTTCCAATACCCCCCATGCTCTGGCTTCTGGCACATATGAGGCATTCCTTGTGGTCTCTTAGACCCTATTTGCAGCTAGGTGGATGTACCCCCAATGATACACTTCCAGTCGTGCACATTACTCGGGAGGGTCACGTGTCTGAATGCCCCTGCGATCTCAAGGTGGATGACCGGACCCCTTGCCCAGTGCACTTCAGGTTACAGATGCTGGTTCTCTTTGAACATGTCCCCCAGGACCTACCATATTTAAACCTGGCTCTTTCACCATAACCTTTATTAAAAATAATGGTCTAGCCAAATTTAGGTTGAGCCATCTACTTTAACAGCATCACTTGGCATTACCGTTGGCTTGCTTTCTAGCCACTCGGACAGACTCCGCCTCAGCTCAGGAGCACGTATCATCAGCTCAGGAGCACGTACCATCGCCTCGCCACTTTCTGCCACTGCCGATACGTACCCATACCCACCCTTCCTTATGTTCCTTCCTTATGTGTACCTCCCCTCGCAATTATCATGAGCCTGCAGCACGATACACATTCATCTCCCTTTTATTCACAGCAGACTATTCCCCATTCAGTTCCGTACCTAATACCTGTAGATCGCTAGTTGTGATCCTGTTATCTATTACTTTGTGATTATTTTTCTCCTGTTAGAAATAAGTGAACTTTGAACTTTGATCCTTGAACTTGATCTCGTTGCTATCCTTCCAGGCCCTAGCGACGCTCACCTTCACATTGAGTTTACAGCCAGCCTGAACTACACCAGATCTATTGCTGATACCACACCCCTTACTTCATCTCCATAATGACCATTCCCGCGGACTCCACGCCTTGAATACAAGCGAAACCTCTCTGCTGTTTCCCCGACTGATATCCACGGTAGCTCTCAAACAGCCGCAGCACCACTGGATGCTCCACACCGCTGCGCACTCTAAGGCGCATCACGCTACCGATCTCCTGCCTCTGATCTGATGGATCTCACGGCCCACAACAAGGTACACCACGTTCCAGCACTTTTACGGCCGGACCAGTCGACAAATACAGGTAACCGCTGTGGAACCGCCATTACATCTGTCACTACTTGACATTTCCCTCCATGATGACCCACCTGGCGATCAATGCGTTAACTAACAGACATCACACAATGTTTCTTTCCCTCAAGCGTAGATACAACTTTGTATCGCTTTATACATCTACTTTGTCAAGGGACTTGTATCTCTATTATGAACTCATATATTTTTATGTTGCATTGACTTTGAGTAACGAACTACCGATATTGTCTAAATTTCACTATTTGTGTCAAGTCAGCGTTGGAGCTTTTATTAATCTCTGTATATATTAATGTTAACATGTACTTTTTCTGCAATTACTGCTTGCCTTGATATGTATATATTATTAACCTCCCCTTTTTTCTTTGATGGTTTCACTTCACCTTACTCCCACGCCCCTTTTGTTGCATACTGTTTATCCACTTAACATTCCTGACCTATGACATCACTTTCCCTCCCTTCCTGCCACTGGGGGTTTAAAAGGTTGGTTTTTAGTGTGCATTTGTACTTTGAGAAAGGCTAGAGTGCTAGCCGAAACGTCAGTTTTTTGTTTAATAAACACCTTTTGTTTTTCAATTAAGACCTGTGTGTGCTCGCCTGTTTCCAGATATATATATATATATATATATATATATATAGTGAATAAAGTACCCCCTCTTGTAAAATATAAGGATATTATAAGTTACCAAGGAGTTTAATGACCATATAAAAACACGAGGCCGAAGGCCGAGTGTTTTTATACAGTTCATGGAACTCCGAGGTAACTTCTAATATCCTCATATTTTACAACTGGGGGTACTTTATTTACTATAATACACAAATTTCAGTGAGTCATGTGACAGAAATGACATCAGAACTCACCGTTTATAACTGATGACATCAGAACTCACCGTTTATAAGGATATAATTTACAATATATTCATGGCTTTTGTGTATTATATATCTATATATATATCTCTATATTTATCTCTCTCTCTCTCTCTCTCTCTCTCTCTCTCTCTCTCTCTCTCTCTCTCTCTCTCTCTCTCTCTCTCTCTCTCTCTCTATATATATATATATATATAGCAAAATTCACAGTCTGTAGCACTCCCAAGTATTAGTAAATGCCTAGGTGCTGGTTAAAACATAAACAGCAAAATGGTCAAAAAAACCGCACAACCAGGACTTTCATAAGTGTTGAAAAAACAAAAATTTACGGCTTGAGTTAAGAGCCGAAACGTCGAAAATAAAGTAAATTTTTGTTTTTCAACACTTATGAAAGTCCTGGTTGTGCGGTTTTTTTGACCATTTTGCTATATATATATATATATATATCCGAATCTATTGCTATCACTAATCAACCAACACACAGGTACATGTATAGGATCCGTTATCCAGAAAACTCTGAATTACAAGATGGCCATCTCCCATAGACTCCATTTAAATCAAATAATTCAAAATGTTGTAAATGATTCCCTTTTTCTTCATAATAATAAAACAGGACCTTGTATTTGATCCATACTAAGATATAAGCTGTCCTTAATGGAGGCAACCCAGTCCTATTTGGTTTATTAAATGTTTAAATTACAAATTCAAATTACAGAAAGATCCCTTATCTAGAAAACCCCAGGTCCTGAGCATTCTGGATAACAGGTCCTATACCTATATAACATAAATCAAATATAAAATAATGGTGAGAGTGCCCTTATAGTGATACTGATAGATAAAGAATTTAATAAATAAATAAGAGCATATAAATATCATATAAAAACACTGAACCTCTGCAGATTTATTGTTTATACTTTGAAAGCCCTATGTATGTATGTATGTATAGTAGAGAAATTTTTCTTTTGACAAGTTTTGCCACAAAAATGATGCCCGTAGACTCCAATGGGTGAAAAAAAATTGTCACGCCCCAAAATAAATTTGTCGTGCACGTCTGTTGCCCATAGACTTTAATACATTTGGCCAAGTTTTCGCCACAGGATCTTTCCTAAATTTTTGGTGAAGTGAAACGGGTCAGATTCGCCCATCGCTAATTAGTCAGCTCTGTTTCCTCTCTATATGAACCAATACAGTACCTAATTATATACATGGATCTATAAAGACCATACATCTATAACATTGTAAAAATGTATCTCCTTTATTAGTAAGTAATAAATATAACTAAAATGGTTCAGTCCATATCATCAATAAATTCATGTATAGGGTTGCCACCTTCCTATACAGGTATGGGATCTGTTATCCAGAAACCTGTTATCCAGAATGTTCTGAATTACGAAAAGGCAGTCTCACATAGACTCCATTTTATCCAAATAATTCAAAGTTTTTAAAATGATTTCCTTTTTCTCTGTAATAATAAAACGGTACATTGTGCTTGATCCAAACTAAGATATAATTAATCCTTATTGGCAGAAAAAAACAGCCTGTTGGGGTTATTGAATGTTTACTTGATGTTCTAGTAGACTTTTGCATATATTAGATCAGTCTGCATTACAGTGATTTGCACTTTCAAGAATTGAGACTATTACCATATGATATGGAAACAAGTAATTCACATCTACCTCTGCTTTCAGGTGAATCAGACTCATTACCGATAATCTTTGCCATCACCCCAACGTATCCCCGCCATGTGCAGAAGGCTGAACTCACTCGGATTGCCAACACATTTCGCCAGATCCCTGCATTTCATTGGATTGTGGTAGAAGACACAAACAATAAGACAAGTCTAGTTACCAATTTCTTGAAATCTTCTGGAATTCAGCACACCCAGCTTTGTGTTAAAACCCCTCCTGCGGTGACCAAGGCAAGAGGCACACTACAGAGGAATGTAGGCCTTTCCTGGTTAAGAGAAACCTTTCAGTTGACAGAAGCTCCATCAGGAGTTGTATACTTTGCGGATGATGATAACACTTACAGTCTGAAGATCTTTGAAGAGGTGCATGTGGTAACAAATACAATTAAATAATTTGATTTATAGTCTATAGACTATAGACAAATATGCTGGTTCACCAAGTATGTAAATGCATGCTAAGTATTGTTCCTTTTTTCCGTATGTTGGGATGAAGTGATCTGGTAGTCCAAAGTACTGTATAAGCTTCTACTTAGAGATGAACAAGATTCCTTATAAATGTGTTTGCTACTTGTTACATGGCTGAAAGGAGATTAAGAAAATGACTGGGACATCTGGAATCTCCCGATACTATGCCAGATAGAAAAGATTCCTAAATCAAAAATGGTCTTGCTGCCAAAGATCAAACAGTGAATGACAGTGTTTGGTAATGTTCATAGTTTGATATTATTGATTTTAAAAAATATAACTTCCTTTTCTGCTCAACCAGATATTTTGTCTCATCTGTAGACCAGTGAGCACACACAACATTTTAGAGCTACTGTCTATATGCTAAGCTGCTGGGCAGAGGGGCATGATAAACCATTTTAAGCATGATGAAATTAGGGAATATATCTTCACAAGGGTTGAGGTACATACTGGTACATGAAGGCCTATAAAACAAGGTACATCATTTTGTACCAGGGTCCCCAAACTTTTTTACCCATGAGCTACAACAGAAGCAAGAAAATAGCCCCTGGAGGTGCCAAATAAAGGATATGGTTGGCTATTTGGTAGTCCCTAAGTGGATTGACAGCCTACAGGATGTTTGCCTTCAAGCCAGGAATTCAAAAATAAGCACCTGCTTTGAGGCCACGGAGAGCAACATCCAAGGGCTTGATGAGCAACATGTTGCTCGTGAGACACTGGTTGGGGATCACTGTTTTAGAGAGTTGAGCATTTTTTTAAACAATTTCATTGATGTTTAATAGCTTAAAATTTTAAATAACTGTTCAATGAGGAGGACATGGTTTTATAATTGCTGCTTTCCTTGGAGAACAGGTATTAAAAGAAAATCATTGAAGTGCAAAGAAAAAGAATATCCCTTTCAATGTATACCTCACCTCATTAGTCAATATTGTTTCACCTTATACCTAAAAACTACTTTGACCATTGCGTTCCATCTACATGGACTCAATAATGTGCAATAACTTATTATGGAGAGCAGTATCTAAGGCAAATCTGAGACCATGTTATGAATACCTACACTTTCTTATACCACCAAACCCTTCTTCTCTGCAATGTATTAGTGATTTACTTTGTCTAAATGAACCATCAAGCTTTATACAAAGCATCTTCAAATTTGAAATATAGCTTAGCCCATCTCTTCTCCATAAACTGGTGCTATGCATTTATGAATAGAGATTAATGAAACTATTTAGAATATTACAAAGGTAAGCAAATTTCAGGATTCTAACATTTGCCAATGCTTTATTATACATGGGCCCAAAAATGAAATTAAGTTCCACACAAGATACACAGCCAGAGATGACATTGCTTCAACTCACTTTTTCCCAGTGAAAATACTGTTTTGGTCTAAATGTGTTACACGTGCAATTATTTTTAATTTTTCAAACAGTATTGTTGCCCTCAAACTGTATGTGGTAGGAATTATTTTGTTTCCAGTCCGGTTTTACCTATAACAACTCATAGTCCATCAAGCTGGCCCCATGTTGGAAGACGGGTCCAGGTGAAGTCTCACCTGTAGCCCCCTGGTTGCTTGACAGACAATGTAGTTGACTTCCATGAGTGAATATCTCATTCCGACTGGACCAAAACTGCACTAAAGTTTAATTGCAGCAGAGGTCTTGATGAAGTTGAGTTGAACTTGCAAATTTCTTAGAGAGCTGGTACACTGCCATAGACTTTCACTCTATCCAGCCCACCCAATGTCTATGTTTTCCTGAACATACTTCTCTCTCTGCTCCTTGACCAATGTAAACAGACATTATCCAAGTGCCAATTTGAGGAAATGCCTGCAATACAGTACTGGTGACATAATGAAGCTATATAGCCTTTGCAACAATTGTGAAAGCTGAAAGGATTAAAATTCATATTGCTTTATGAGCTGCTGAAGCAACTGGTTTAGATTGTCCTGATATTACTCTATATTATAACCTTGTTTATAACTATAATCTTTGAAAAAACAGTATATAAAGAAAGTGACAAAAGCTACTACATGCATTAACAATACAGGGCCAACAATTACATTTTATTTTATTTGTATGATGATACAGAGATAAGTTATTTGATGTTTCATAAAACATAATTAATTTGTTTTATCAGATACTGGTCTATTGCATACTGCTCAGTGACTCATTTTCAGATCATCAATATGTCTGCCAATTTTATCTTCTCCCTGGGGAACCAGTCCTTGCATATATACTTCCTTTTTGAGCTGTAACTTCATGTTCTTAGCAAAAAGAGTTTATTATATTATATAATCAATTGCAGATAATAAAAAATTACAAAAACAGATAAAAGGTTTATTAGATGGATGTGTTAGGTATGTGATGTGTAAATCAAATATATTTCAAATATGAGTACTACTTCATTAAACCTTAGAGTAAAAAAAGGAACAGTTGCAATTTTAAAGAGTTGTACTTTTAAAGAGTGATATGGAGCCTACCACCACCCAAACCTTTGTGAACTGGCCAGTCTGCAAGACCCTGAAATATTACACAGTTTGTTCTTTTGCCCAAAGTTTTCTGGAGAGCTAGAACAAAACGTGAAATACTTCTAAGCCACAAAAAATGCAGATCAATTGTAGATTGTCTTAAAGTGGCAGATTTATCAAATGTTGAGTTTTTCTACGATTCAGGAAAATACACAGTGAAAAACCGTGAGTACGAATATACTCGAGAATAGTCTTTGGAACCTCGAATAGTTGGGATTTATTAAAGCATAAAACTGGCCAAAGTTGCCAGAAAAAAATCTGAAAGTAGAAGCTGGTGTTTTCGGAAATTAGTAAATAGGCCTCCAAAAGCACTTACCACTGCTGCTGTTGAATATACTGTATGTGTGTTTGTTACAGCTATTTTATTATCCACTAATACTCCAAGGAAATACCCAGTCAAGGATCTTTTCCATTAAAGAAGTAGTTCAGGAAAGTATAGTGCAGTTATGTTTTTCTCCACTCAAAAGGGACATCATTGCAATAAGGAAAGTAGAAAGTAGGTAGATGTTGGTTATCCATCTGCCTCATATCGAATTTCAGACTCAGCAAGAGATTTTCTATTGCTAAGCATACATGTCTTATATCTATTTAAAAAGGTTTATTACAGTTTTGTGTGTTCTTATGTTTAGAATAAAACTTGGGGGGGGGGAGCACTTATGGCACCACAAAGAGCAGACACTTCTGATGTGAGCTTTATGTCTCGGTACAACTTTATAGCGATTATTAGCAAGCTACAGCCCTGACAAATCATCTAAGTGGATGAACACCTAGGGGCAGATTTATCAAGGGTCGAATTTCGAAGTTAAAAAAACGATTTTCAAAAAAACAACTTTGAATTTTTAAAACTTAACCAAATTTTGGCTCTAGGTTCTAGGAGGTCCCCATAGGCTAACATAGCAATTCGGCAGGTTTAAAGTGGCGAAGTGTCGAAGTCGAAGTTTTTTAAAGAGACAGTACTTCGATTTTCAAATGGTCGAATATTCAAAGTATTTTCAATTTGAATCGAAGTTGAAGTCGAATTTGGCCTATTCGATGGTTGAAGTACCCAAAAATACTTTGAAATTCAACGTTTTTTTTATTCGAAAATTCACTTCAACCTTTGATAAATCTTCCCCCTAGACAGCCATGGAACCACCAATATCAAAGAAAAATGTGAATCCACAAAATTCTTATAAACGCATTCAACAGAAGAGCCCAACCTCACAGGTCCCAACAGAACAAGACCTGCCAACAGGTCTTTAGTGACTTTAGTGACTACACAGTTTGACCTCCCACAACTGCATACAGTGCAAAAAATGTTTCACTGAATTGACAGCAACAATTGCTGATTTTACAAAGCAACTCCAAGAGACTGGTACCAGCATCCTAGAGGATTGCAGGATGAACTTGTGGTGATGAAACAGAATAATCATGAACAGCTTGAGTTACTTTGCACAACCCTCCAGGAATTGGAAGAAGAATTAAAGATCTTGAGTACAGGTCAAGAACAAATCTTAGTTTCTGGGGAGTTCCCAAGACCATACTGGATTTAGAGGGCTTTGCACATGAAATGTTTAGTAAACTACTCCCAGCAAACGTTTATGGGCCAAGCCCCTTCATCAAGTGCTACTTGATGAAGGGGCTTGGTCCAAAACATTTCCTGTGATCTCACCTTAAATAAAAGGCTTGGAGTTTTTGCAGAAGCATTGAGTGGAGTGTGCCTTTGTTTCTATTTTTTTGAGAATAAATACTGCCCTATGCTTCCACATTCTCTGTTACTCTTCATACAACTGGTAGTTGGCCACCAATTTCTTTTAATTACAAAAATTCTGTAGTCAATTCATATGAATGTGATGGCTGATGTGATTGCTTCTACTTGACATGAATAACTGACCAGGTGGGTTTCCTTCCCCGTGTAACATCTCCAAACCCAGCAGTCAGTATTAGAGTGTAAAACTGTATATATACAATTCCATCTGACCTTCCTTACTTTCCTATTCACAGATGCGTTATACCAAGAAAGTGTCTGTATGGCCTGTAGGCTTTGCTGGTGGACTCCGTTATGAATCATTGGTATTGAATGATGCTGGAAAGGTCAAACAATGGAGGGTGAGATATGACCCCTCAAGACCTTTTGCTATAGACATGGCTGGATTTGCAGTTAATTTAGACGTAATCCTGGAGAAGCGCCATGCTATCTTTCGTCTGGATGTGAGACCTGGATACCAGGAGTCTAGCCTGCTACAAGATCTTGCCACAATGGGAGAGCTAGAACCAAAGGCAGATAACTGCACCAAAGTAAGATATTTATATGTTGTTTCTAGGTCATTTGATGCCGAATGCAAGACAAACAACAAACACAGATTGTGAAAATGGGAGTATAATGTTGTTATCTTCTTGGGGTCTGTCTTTAAACTGAACAGTGAGGTAGAATGTGTTTTAAATTAGGGTCCTTCATAAGATCAATTATTTTAAAATGTAAGTGAAAAACATATAGTAACCATGCTGTTTTATCACAGACTTAAAAATACTTTTCTACTATATACTGTTTGTATATTTTATTTTGGTCTTCACTTAAATGCCAGAGGAAGCAATGCCCATTGTGCCTGTGTTTTTCACAACAGCAATGTCCACAACATAGGGCACTTTTTAATTCATACAGCATAGGCAAATACACAACTTAAAAGGTACTGTAGGTCATTTTTATGAAATCAGAACATACTGGTCTGTAACCCAATCAGCTGTTTGTTCTGATTGTTCCTTTGCAGTAAGATTGGTTGTGGTCGGTAACTATGGGTACTATTCTGGAGTAAAGTTTAGACCTTTTTTGCAGTCCTCTCTAGTAGTGACGGGCGAATTTGCGCCATTTTGTTTTTCCGGGAAAATGTGCGAATTTCGCGAAACGGCGAAAAATTCGCGAAACGGCGCCGGCGTCTCGTTTTTTACTCTGGCGCCCGTTTTTGATGCCGGCACCCGTTTATACCGCTGACGCCCAGCGAAATTTTTTTTTGATGCCGGAAAATTTTTCGAGCGAATTTTCGTGGGTGTTTCGTGAATTTATTCGCTGGCGGCGAATTGTGCGAAGTCGCGCCTGTCGAATAAATTCGCCCATCACTACTCTCTAGTACACCTTTCATAATGGAAGCATTTGTGTCTATAAACCTCAACCACAACATGAATGATACAGTAGGTTACAAAAACAAAAATGCCCAAATGGGACACATGTATAGTAAATTTTTATGCACAACCCAACTCTGCATTCAGTTTCAGATTGCCACAACATACTTTTTTAGAACAGAATGGTCATTCAAGGAGAACTGTCCCCCTTACAAAAAGGGATGCTTTTCCTTGGAATAAACTCCGCGGGCGGGGGAGCAGCAGTGGATGGGGGCTTTTGATTGTGGGGGTTAAGTTCTCCTTTAATAACAGAGGTACCAGAGCTCTGCCACTAATTACTTTTCAAGATGGGTATGGGTGCATGTTAGGGAGTACAACAGTACACATGTTATACCCTTAATGTGTCATCTTCTAGGCAGACTTGTAGTGGCATATAGTATTTCCCTTTATTCCTAAAGGCAAGGTGGCTGTTGTAGGTCTCTGTTTATATTACAATAAGTCTGTGTATATCTACCACTTGCATTCATTGGCATCTTGAAGTCTGTTTATGTACCTTGTCAATATGGATGCAGGTACTACAGTAGACTATAGTAGTTGTTTTGCACTATTCACTTAACAGAGTTTAAAGCTGTGATGTAACTTGTAAAATTTGATATAAAGTTTTAATCCAAGTATATAAAAGTGAATAGATTCATTGACAACTGTAAGATCTGGCGGAACCATACTGAGCTGCATTTACTATAAGGAGGCATTATTTTAGCTATAACTGATTGCCTTTATTTTTTTTCTCCTTAGGTCCTGGTCTGGCACACAAAGACCCAAAACCCAAACGTCAGTGGAGACCGAAATTTTACTGACAGAAATGTTGAGGTCTGATGATGAGATAATGGTGTGCCATAAGCCAAAGTCTACAGTTAAGAACCGTGAAGTAGTTAAAGATTTATAAAAGGAGATTTAATGCTGCTATAATTTTTTAATCCATGCAATAAAACAAGATATAAAACTAAATATAGTTGTTGGCCATGTTTATTCACTGTTTTCACATGTCATCTGAGAACTGACACTGCCTTTGTGATGTTGTTAACCTCTGCCTCTATGCTGTCCCATTCCCATTTAGGAACTTCCTGAGATAAATAAAAGCCCATAAAAAAACAACACTTTTAAAGCCTCTAGATGAATAAGGCTACTGACACATGAGGAGATTAGTCACCTCATGATAAATGTCCTTCTGTGCCAGTGACTAATCTCCTCTGAGTGCTTTTCCATCAGCAATAAAATAAAAATCACTGGTGGAAAACATATGAGCTGTTTCAGCTTTACAAAGTTGCTGGAAGTTTCCTTGTGGGGCAACTTCAAAAAACTGAAGCAACTCACAGGTTTTTCTCTGGGAAAGCATTTGGAGGAGATTAGTTGCCCGTGCTAGAGGAGTTTAATTGTGGGGCAACTAGTCGTGTCATGTATGAGGGCCCTAAAGAAAGAAAGTTGAGTATCAGCTATGGTGTGTTTTTTATCTTAAACAGGTGGGTGGTTTATTTAATTGTTGTAGGTAAATTTGGTCCAAGGTTTTGGTTTTCTATGTGCTAAGTAGCAACGTTTGGTGGACTAAGTTTCCCAGAAGTGGGGTTCTGTACCTTTAAGGGCAGGAGCTTTGACTGTGCTAGGAATGACGGGCTGGAAAGTACAGGGTAATAGGGAAGAAGGGTAGCTGAGCGTTTTGATCTGTAACTGGGAAAATGAGCGCTAGCAAGATTGAAGGTCTGACCCAGTGCACAGTCTGCCATATGTATGCAGATTTGGAACAAGAGATCCAAACTGCTTGGCTCTGTGGTGGTTGTGAGCAAATTGTACAGGCCCTTTCTTACCTAAGGACAGGACCCCTGATGCAGGCTGAGCACTCTGTCACTCCTACTTTGCACCTTAGAATAGGGTGGGCGAGGGGCAGGTGAGGAGGGTGCTTACATGTCTCCCCCATCTGCCTCTTTAGAATTGAGCATGGCTTAATGTCGGCCCACTTGATTCTAAGAGTGATTCTGAAACAGAGTGCAGAGGCCTGTGGTCATTCACGGACAACCAGGAGCCGACCGCAAAGTGCAAAAAATGGCAAATTGCACCCTTTTTTGCACTTTACATGCCATGCCTGTCATCACAAATGAGCCCTTTAATATATTGCTAATTACATGGAACCATCAAAATATGACAATAAGACAATATCAAGGTTAATGCTAACGCATTTCTCATTTTACAGATGGTTTCGCGTGTAACTGATTACTGATATTTATTTGCATATTCTTGTGTTCGTGACTGAATAGCTTGGGACAAGTGTGTACAGAGGTAATGAGCGCTAAAGCAAACATTTAAATGTTTCAACAGATTTATGGAAAAAGTGTCTTTACATTTAATTATGTGCCAAATAGAACTTTAGGACTTTACCCAACCACGTACTCACAGGTCAGTTGTAGTTTAACCCTTACTGTAACAAGAATCATATTATACTCTGGGACCCGATGCTAATACTACCAATAAGGGAAACCTGTTTCAGCACTCATGATTGTGTTTTTATGTGATTCATAAAAACTGTAAAAAAAAAATTGCAAACATATTTTTGATTTATCAAATGCAAAAAATGCATTTCGAATGAAAAAATCTTCAATAAAAAACTCTCATTCTTCAAGAAATATGTGTGCGCGTGTGATGCTATCATAACAAATGATGAGGGCTTGGTATCCTGTGTATATGATGTACAGTATATGGAGATCTATAATTGGTTTGTTAGGCAATAAAGTTGTAAAGTTACTACCTACTCTCTAAATTGTTACTCAGTGGTGAGACATTGAGTTCCACCAATTTCCGTTTGATTCCTTTCACGGATTAACTGCAATGGTTCCAACGTTTCCATACTGCTGGATTGCAATGATTTCGTTTGTATAATAATAATTTCATGTAAAACTGGGTCTTTTGAGCTGGTCTGCTAAGGTTTATCATGTGCATTGCTATTTAACTAGTAAAGAAGACTACTTCCATTTCCCTCTCTGACTTTAATTATAATTATTTAAACGCTTTAGAAATAGAACCCTTTTAATTCAAAACATCCTTTTTGTTGTGTAGAGACCATACTAGAATATCTAAAATATTACTGATATAGAGATAAATGGACTCTGGTCAGTACATATACGGGTATGGGATCCATTATCCGGAAACCTGTGATCAGAAAGTAATTCAACTCCCATATACTCCATTTCAATCAAATAGTTTTGATTGTAATAATAATACAACACCTTGTACTTGATCCAAACGTAAGGTATTGAGAATCCAAATAACAGAAAGACCACCTATCTGTAAAACTCCGGGTCCAGAGCAATCTTGATACCAGGTCCCATACCTGTATAACTCTTCCAATGCATTTTGTGAAAGAACGCTGAAATGTAAGATAGAGGTACATGTATGGGAGCTGTTAACGGGACTTGGGTGTTTGCGGATAACATATATTTCCATAATTTGGATCTCCATACCTTAAATCTACTGTAAAATCATGTAAACATTAAATAAACCCAACAGGCTGGATTTGCTTCCAATAAGGATTATGTATATCTTAGTTTGGATCAAGTACAAAGTACAGGTATGGGACCTGTTATCCAGAATGCTCGGGACCTAGGGTTTTCTGGATAACAGATTTTTCCATAATTTAGATCCTCATCCCTTAAGTCTACTAGAAAATCATGTAAACATAAAATAAACCCAATAGGCTTGTCCTGCTTCCAATAAGGGTTAATTATATTTTAGTTTGGATCAAGTACAAGGTACTTTTTTCATTTTTACAGAGAAAAAGGAAATCAATTTTCAAAGTTTGGATTATTTGGATAAAATGGAGTCTGTGGGATTCAGAGCTTTCTAGATAACGGGTTTCTGGATAACGGGTCCTATACCTGTACTGTTTTATTATTACAGAGAAAAGGGAATCATTTTTAAAAATGTGGGTTATTTGGATAAAATAGAATCTGTGGAAGATGGCCATTCCATAATTCGGAACCTCCTGGATAACTGGTTTCTGGATAATGGGTTTACAGATAACAGATCCCATACCTGTACAATAAATTAGATGACAGGTTTATCATTCCAATATCATTACCATATTCCCCCGTAATAAGGTAAGCATTTTACGGCTGTCATTTTGGTTTCTTTAATTACAAAGAGAAAATACATAAAATCACATTGATTAGGCACAATAATTTATTACAGATTTTATTACAGATAAAAGCAAAAGCGCCAAACTGGTTTATTTCTGTGCAGAATCTCTTGTACCTGTTGGACAAATAGAACAGCATCATTATTTGTATCTAAAATAAATGAAATAGAAGTAAGCGAGGCTTTAATTGCAGTACAGGTTACAGGTTGCAGGTGAAAGAAAAGTTTTAACAGGAGAAAAAAAAAACATTCACAGAACTTCACACAAAAGCATTTATTTGAGGAAATACAACTCTTTTATAGCATTCTCAGGTTTAGTTCTTACCACTTACTTCATATATAAGCTAGCTAGTATATGACTGTACTGGGGGACGTGATCCTTCAATAACTTTTCATATTAAAAACCTAAGCCAAGGACTTTACACTGACGGCACTGGCAACTGTTTGCAACTGTCCCCCGCTGTTCCATGAGAAAATAAAGTCAGTTTTTGTAATAAAATAAAGAATGTTTGAGTGCCATGCTGCATGAGTCTCAGGGACCTTACATCTTACCTTGACATTCACAGTACAGAAAAGCAGGGACTGCAATGACAAAGATAAGGGCCCCGATTGCAATTCGGATTCCATTTAGAATGATAATGTTGTCCTGACTGTGCGAAACTTCTGAAAAAAAAACAGGGGAAAAACAATGAGTATATGTGGTAAGTAAAAAGGCAGATACACAATGGCAGAAGTCAAGTGTATTCAATCTAGGAATAAAAATAGGAACTTCTGTCAAATCTTTGTACAATGCAAATTTTCGCCCAATATTAGAAAAATGTGAATTGTATACGCAAAGTTGGATAACAAAAGATTTATCCTGGATAGGTAGAATGGCAACGATGAAAACGATGCTCCTTCCCAAGGTGCTATATTTATTTCCAACTATTCCTATAGAGCTCCCGAATAGGTTTTTTTTTTTTTATTAAAATTTATCCGGAAACATTCTAAACCGAGGATTGCTATAGATATTCTTACAAAAAGTAGATCTCAAGGCTGGCTAGGTTTGCCGGATTTAAAAAAATATTACAAATCTGTTCATCTAAATTATATTCAAAATATTTTATCTCAGATTCAACCGCAGTGGGTGGCCCAAGAAGTTTTACAATAAACCCTTTCTATCACTTATCGCACCTCCTTTGGACCCCGCCTCAATTAAGGTTGCCCATATATAAACCGTTTTTGACTACTCAGGCTTATTCAGGTTTGGGATAATATTATGTATACAGATTCAATTCAACAGGGTTTCTATCCAAACTTTCCGTTAATAACCCTTATAGGTGTTATACCTACCGTATATACTCGCGTATAAGCCGAGTTTTTCAGCACCCAAAATGTGCTGAAAAACTCGACCTCGGCTTATACGCGGGTCAGCTAAATCCCTGCACATACCGTAGCCAATCCCTCCACACACCTCCCTCTCCCATAGCGCATCAGGACTGTCTGTGACTGACTGTCACGATCGCCGCCCGGAGCAGGTCCAGGAGCTCCGAGCGGCGCGTCCTTCCCTGCCGGCGTCGCTCCCAAAATGGCGGCGCCCATGGCCGCCACGTGGGTAGCGGCGCCGGCGGCTCCTGGACCTGCTCCGGGCGGCGATCGTGACAGTCGGTACGGTACCTTTTTTCTGCTTTTGCTAGGTGCAGCGCCTCATTGATCTTCTGAGCAGCCATGGTGGGAGGTCACAGGGAAAACAAGTGGCAATTGTCCAGCTAATAGTTCTGACTCTTTTAAATCGTTTTAGATAGATTTCTATGCCATAAAACATGATTACACATTTACACATTCACATTTTGAAATCTGACATGGGGCCCCTAGGCTTATACACGAGTCAATACATTTTTCCAGTTTTCTTAGGTAAATTAGGTACCTCGGCTTATACACGGGTCGGCTTATACACGAGTATATACGGTAATTAAAACCCACATCTATGGCTTACAGCAGGGATTAATTACATAGAAGACATAATGCCTAATAATTAATTAGAATCTTTTGAGGAATTATGATCAAAACGGGAGATCCCAACCTCAACCTTTTTAACATACCTGCAACTAGCAAGCTTTATGAGAACAACTAATATGGTTAAAATTAAGGGGCAGATTTACTAAGGGTCGAAGTGAATTCGAGGGAATTTTCAAAGTAAAAAAATTAGAAATTCTAAGTAATTTTTTGGATACTTCGACCATCGAATATGATACTACGACTTCGAATTTACTTCGATTTCAATTCAAAGTAAAAATCGTTCGAATATTCGACCATTCGATAATCGAAGTACTGTCTCTTTAAAAAAACTTCGACTTCAATACTTCGCCAAATTAAACCTGCTGAAGTGAATTGAATAAAAATCCTTCGATCGATCACTAAAATCGTTCGAATCGTTTGATCGAACAATTTTTATTCGACCGCCAAATTTGCTGAAAAAACTTTGAATTCTATATTCGAATTCAAAGTTTTTTAATTCGATGGTCGAATTTCGAAGTTTTTTGTACTTCGAAATTCGACCCTTGATAAATCTGGGGAATATTAAGGTGCCGATTTACTTAGCTCGAGTGAAGGAATGGGTTTTTTTTTTGGCTACTTCGACCATCGAATTGGCTACTTCAACCTTCGACTACGACTTCGAATCGAACGTTTCAAACTAAAAATCGTTTGAATCTTCGACCATTCGATAGTCGAAGTACTGGCTCTTTAAAAAAAACTTCCACCCCCTACTTCGCCACCTTAAACCTACTGAGGTGCAATGTTAGCCTATGGGGAAGTTCCCCATAGGCTTTCTAGCAATTTTTAGGTCAAAGAAAAATCGTTCGATCGATGGATTAAAATCCTTCGAATCGTACGATTCGAAGGATTTAATCGTTCGATCAAACGATTTTTCGTTCGCTCGTTCGATCAAACAATTTGCAGTAAATCCTTCGACTTCGATATTCGAAGTCGAAGGATTTACATTCAGCAGTCGAATATTGAGGGTTAATTAACCCTCGATATTCCACCATATGTAAATCTGCACCAAAATGTCTCCTTCAAGCTAATACTAAAATATCTCAATATTATGTCATATTAAATAACACAGAGCAAGATTTAATGAACTCACATTCTCTTAAATGGCAGCAGGATTTAGACATTACAATTCAATGGCACGAGTGGAATGGGGCAATCAAACTATTACAGAAATGCACAAAATCAACAAGATTATTAGAAACATCACTAAAGTATCGCTGGTATTATGTTTCAGCTAAACTACATAAGATTTTCCCATCGACAATATCTGTTGGCGTGGCTGTGGTCAAATAGGTATGATCCTTCATACTTGGTGGTCTTGCCCTAAACTACGCCTATACTGGTCACAGGTTTTTGATTTATTATCTAAGATTTGCTTTCCCTATTCTCCCCCACGAATTCCATCAATTGCTCTGTTAAATTTGGAATTTGGTCCGTTGAAGTTATCGCAAAAACTTTTAGTTATACGTGTATTAGAAGCAGCAAGATTATTGATTGCATAAAAGTGGAAATCGGAAGAAATTCCCGCAATTCCTGAACTAATACATTTTATACAATTGACAAACAAATTGGAATATTTCAATGCTAGGAATAATAGCCGTTTGAATAAACAGAGGAAAAAATGGGAAGGGGGGGAACACTATCATTTAAAACTTAATTAGAGGCCGGTTTAAATGTACACGTATAATGTAAGGTATGAGAATCTACTGTTTGATGAATGGTCCTTCCTTGTTTTTGTTTTTTTTGCTATTTGGCCGCATTCGGGCCATATTATTTGTTCTATCTATATTGTATAATATTTTTTTTTTCTTTACTTACATTAGTGACTATGCTTATTTCTGTAATTGTAAAGAAACCCAATAAAAAATAAAATGATAAAAAAAAGGCAGATACACAAAACTTTTCCACTGATATAATCCATTCTTAAAAATTCAATCTATAACTTGTCTTCTCCCAATATTCATTTTAGGGCTCATTAACTATCTGATAGAGTTCTATCTAATTAGCCCTTGTGCCTCTCCAAAGTTCAGTGCTCCACACCCAGGGCTAGTGTAGGAAACGTTGTCCAGAATGCTCGGGACTTGCTGTTTCTAGACAGAAGATCTTTCTGTAATTTAGATTTCCATACCTAAAATCCAGTAAACAATAATGTAAACATTAATTAAACCCAATAGGATTATTGTGCTTCCAATAATGATTAATTATATTTTAGTGAGAATGAAGTACAAGGTATTGTTTTATTAAAAAAAAAAAAAGGAAAGAAGAAGGATAAAATTTTTTGTTTATATTTGACTCTATGGGAGATAATGGATAATGGACCCCATACCTATTTTACTTCATAGTTTTTGTTCTTGGGCTGAAAGTGGAGTTATTGATCTCTGAAATGCTCATGTGCATTTATAATTTGTTAAAGTTTCCTATTAAATTATATACAGCATCACACTAGGGGGCAGATTTTTCAAAGGTCAACGTGAATTTTCGAATGTAAAAAATTTGAATTTCAAGCTAATTTTTGTATACTTCGACTAGGGAATAGTCCAAATTTGATTCGAATTTGAAAAGATTTTTTAAATTCGACTTTCGAAATGTATCATGTACTTCGACCATTCGCCATCTAAAACCTGCTAAATTGCTGTTTTAGCCTATAGGGGACCTCCTTGAACCTATTTGGAGTCAATTGGTGGACTTTGAAAAATCAAAGGTTTTTTTGGGGAAAAACTTTGAATTGTATGATTCAAATGTGCTATTACTTAGATTCAAACTTCGATTTAATTCCGGTTGGTCTTTTTGAATTCCAATTTTGATGTTTTTCAAATTCGAAATTCGACCCTTGATAAATCTGCCCCTATGGGTTATTGTCCCTCTTTAGATATTTATAGTCTAGACCAGTGCTGTCCAACTTCTATGGTACCGAGGGCCGGAATTTTTCCAATCTACATGGTGGAGGGCCAATAACGGAAGCCAGTGTTAGCCACTCCCTGTTTTTAGACCACACCCACATTAAACCACACCCATGTTACCGCAAGACCATGTCCACATTAATATCACACCAAAAAAACAAATGGTTGGTGCTCACTGCAGGGATCAGGGCTGGAACTAGGGATAGGCAGAGTAGGCGGCTGTCTAGGATGCCATCATTGAGGGGCGCACTTTTTTCAAGCATTTAATAATTTGTTTCAGTAATCATGGTCACCCAGTTGGGTGGAATCCATCTCCTTGCCCTTCTCCCTCTTGCCGGCAAGTAATAGCTCCTTCTGTGCGGTGCACCGCGACGTGCCTACACGCGTCAATGATGTCACTGATGTGTTGGGTGACAGAGAGAGGCAGAGAGCTGGGGGCCTGCTTGGTGTAGCTCTCGCTGCTCTCAGCCTTGCACAGTTGCACTGAACTGAAGACATTCTTTCTATTACTGTAAAGTGTGAAGCTTCCTGCTGGCACAGCCAGGTACAGATTTGGGGCCCATATGTTTGTTGTTGCTGCTGGGCACTGCCACAGGTACATAAATACTTGGGGGCAATATGATGTGATCAGAATTATTTTTGGCTGCTGCTGACACAGGTAAAGATTGGGGGCAATATGATGGCTGCTGGAGGGCTGTATGATGGATGGCTGCTGAGCTTGCTGGTACAGGTACAGGAGCAGTAATATAAATGAAAAAGTGTTGTACACTTTCTTTTCTTTATTTAAAAACTATCATGGTAAGGAGGGAAATGGTAATGCAGGACAGGGGGGGCACTGATTGAAGCTCTTGCCTAGGACTAGGACAAGGACTACCTTGTACCTGCCCTGGCAAGGATGTCACTCATATGTGAAAAAAGCTAAGTCATATAAGATATAAATCCATATGCCTCCTCCTCCCCTGTGTTTAATACAGTACCCCAGCATATGATTAAACACCTTAGGGCCCACTAACAATAATTTTCAATTGCTAACAAACCCCCAGAACAAATACCAAAGTATGACACACACAGGGAGTATAGGGAAGGCAGCACGGAGCAGGAGACAGGAAAATCAGGACCAGTCTAATATGTACTACATACAGTGACACCGTGCTGGTTCCCCATTAGCATTTTGAATAAAGTGTGAACAGGAGAACAATGTGGGCAGTTTCAGTCTCAGGTAGAACTGTACAGGGTTTTAGGGGATTGAACAATAGAGGTATCACAAGTGTGAACAATACAGGTGATTAGTCTGAATTTGAGGTTTAGACAATGCAGGGGCCAGTTAATCTCTGTAGTGATACCTTTTAAATTTTACATATGGTAAACAGACACAGCAGGCAGATTTTGATGTGGAGGGCCACATGAGGGGGGGGTTGCGGGCCGCCAGTTGGGCAGCCCTGGTCTAGACCATTGTGAAGTCCCCCTACTTTCCACAGATTCTTTGCAACACCCACAATTAAAAGCAGAGGGACTTCAAATCCTAGAATCTATCACTTCATTATAGAACAAGCAATTTTTCTTTCTGTCTGGCAGGGCACAGAATGCAAAGATCATGGCAGATTGCATCCTAAAATGTATTGTAGATAAGTCATAACCACTATCAAAAAGGGCTTACTGGGTACATTGTACCCTTCTCTGGACTGTAGCCAATATAGTTGTATAACATTGTTCAGCAATACTCCAGTGAATTCACAATTCTGCCACAGCAGTGACAAAAATAAACATAATAGTGACACCACATGGTAAAGATCCGCAGATCATAGGAATTAAAATGCAAATGAATACACATGCACACGCTCAAATAGCATTAAAGTTTTGGAGAATTGCATTTTGGGGAAGAGAAATATGTAGATTATAAGAGTCTGGAGGAAGAATAAATAAAGGTAACTTAGGGTGATTAAAAAGACAGGTCATAGATAAACATAATATCATTTAAACAGAAAAAACTGATTTGTAAGAAAACAGATCAAATGCAGAAAGAGTGAAGAAATGCAATATAAAAGGAATTACAAACTCCTGCTTGCACATTATATTTAAATATTTATAGTTAATTAGGATAGATTGGTTATATTGCCCATTTACTGTAATTTTTGTGATGTTCAAAGAAGGCAATATATTGTCACTAATTCTTGTCTCTAGGAAACAGGTAAAGCTTCTTCAGCTTACAGGCTAAGCAATAATCGGGTAGGAGAATTTGATAAATATATCCCCAAAATCCCATTGAAGTAAAGAGTGGCAGATTTTACTCTCAGACTGGTGTAAGTATAGTGATGGCTGCTCACACTCCTACTTGTATTTGAAGATTACACTATAGCAGATTAGTAGTCAGCACAACTGCAACTCACTTCTTTGGCTGGGTGCACGTCCTCCAGTGGCCACCTTCCACTGGCAATAATAGCGAAGAAAGTTAGTCCAGCACCCACTGTTTCATGAATAAAACGGCCTTTATTGGACCAAGGGCATTACAGCAACGTTTCAGACCAACTGGTCTTTTATCAAGCTAGATAAAAGACCAGTTGGTCTGAAACGTTGCTGTAATGCCCTTGGTCCAATAAAGGCCGTTTTATTTATGAAACAGTGGGTGCTGGACTAACTTTCTTCGCTTTGAAGATTACACTACCCCAATTGTGGGGTGGGGCGTGAGATAGATATAGTCAAATGCATGCAATAAAAAAGTATCTACTTCTTCACACATGGTAATTTTACTTAATTTCTGTTCTTATTTATTTATTATCATAACTATTATATGAGGTTTCCCAATTAGTTAATAGACAAAAACAAGCCTGTATCCGTTCATGTATGGGAAACGAATCATTTCATAACTATAAACAGCATATCATATTGCGCATATTACATAACTCAACCATGTAAACAAGGTACACTTATAAATCCTATTTCATGATACTGTAAAAAATGGATTGTTCCAATTCATGTATTGAAAAGTTATCATAAAGTCTCAGGCCATGTTGTTCAATCCATTCATCCCTATTAAAAACATCATCATGGAGGAAAACTATACAGTGGGCTCATGTGTAGGGCAATATAACAACTCTTTTATTTTATTAATGTTCCCCGGACTTGTATAGTGTAATGTAGTTACAGCAAGATATACGTGCATTGTACATTAACTTCATGCCGTATGCTAATTAGGCATCACTAGCATAACTTCAAACTGCTTATTGTATTATTGCTACCGCAACTTCGCAAGCGTTCGGAACACTGGACACAACTTCAGATTTTCATGAATTATCGTTGTCCTGGCGAATCTACAACTGGCGAAGTGTTGCTATGTCAGCGAAGCCGTCGTTGGCGCAATTTCGGAGGTAAGTAAATTTACCCCTAAGTTACTGTACATTCCAACTAGTCTTCATTCTCTAGGGTTTTAGATAAGTACATTCTGCACCTTTCTCATGTGCAATATACGATGTTATCTGCTGCTAAGGTCACGGATCCCAGCCATGATATTGATGATTTACTTTGAGGCTACAATTTTATTGTTAGCATTCATTTGTATCCCTTATATAACTGATGTGGCCCTGTCTTAATAATTTCCCATTCTGACTTCCAAACCACATCTTAGTTGTAAGGGAATAAACAAGCAGGAGTGTTATATACAACAAAACAATAAATATTTTAAGCCTCCCCCTCAACAAAGAACTAACAAATCAGACCACCTTCATGCTTAAAGTTTATCTAAACTTCAACTGACCCTTTGATGGTAAAAGATGCAAAAATACAATTTTGAGCTTGAATAATTCTACTTATTCTACTGCTGGGCAAAAATCTCACCTGTAACATTAAGAAAAGTCCCATTTCCGTATCCTGAAACCATTGAATTGATGAGTAATGATACCTGGCAGAAATACATCCCGCTGTCATTCATTGTAACTTTGTGCAACCAGATGTTGGCTAATCCCTTGACAAAATCATTAGGTTTCATACTACGGACTCTGCCCATCAGTGGTCCACTGGAATCAAAGACATCAGGTCCATTCACTGCATTCCTTGTCCACTTGTACGAGCCAATTACTGACTGTAGGTCATTTACTGAGTAGTTACACTGTAAGTTGGCAATGCCGCCTACTGGAGCACTTACTGTTGGGGTCTGGGATACAAGGATTATATCTGAGAGAAACCCTGGCAAACAAAGCAAAGAACAGTGCAGTGAAATCATGTATAGTACATATTGCATGAAAGACATTTTCCAAACGTAAAATGATCAAATTCGGTGCTTTTATGTAAGAGACGAAGGCTGCATGTTCAGCAGATTAATTGAACTACAATCGAAACAAAACAAACAGCAGCTATTGACCCACATGTACAGTATAAACGTCTTCAGCAATTTTAGCAAAACAGGAACAGTTATACACTTCAATATCAACACAGAGGGGCAGATTTATCAAAGGTCGAGGTGAATTTTTGAATGTAAAAAATTCAAGCTATTTTTTGTGTACTTCGACTAGGGAATAGTCCAAATTCGATTCGAATTTGCAAAAAAAAAATGAAAATTCGAATATCGAAATTTATCATGTACTGTCTCTTTAAAAATTTGACTTCGACCATTCGTCATCTAAAACTTGTCGAATTTGAGCCTATGGGGGACCTCCTAGAACCAATTTGGAGTCAATTGGTGGACTTTGAAAAATCAAAGGTTTTTTGGGGGGAAAACGTTGAACCAAATTCGATCGAATGCGTACGATTACGGACCTATTCGATCGAAAACTGACCTATTCGAATTTTGGCTGGTCTTTTTGAATTCGAATTTCGAAGTTTTTTTGATTCGAAATTCGACCCTTGATAAATTTGCCCCCTAATGTTCCATTAACCCCCCATGAAATATTTTCTGATTCTGAGACATAATCCATTGCTTTATAAATTAATATCTAAGATCCTAACTTAAGTTGTAAACAGTAAAGTACCATAATAGAGGTCTCAGCCCTTCCTACCTTGCATTGTCACCAGGAGAAGTAGCAAACGCATACATCCTTTCATCATGCTGTTCGATCGAAAACTGACCTATTCGACTTAATTTTGGTTGGTCTTTTTGAATTCGAATTTCGAAGTTTTTTCGTTTCGAAATTCGACCCTTGATAAATTTGCCCCCTAATGTTCCATTAACCCCCATGAAATATTTTCTGATTTGAGACATAATCCTATGCTATATTAATTAAAATCTAAGATCCTAACTTAAATTGTAAGCAGTAAAGTACCATAATAGAGGTCTCAGCCCTTCCTACCTTGCATTGTCACCATGAGAAGTAGCAAACTCATACATCCTTTCATCATGCTGTTGACATAAGAATGATAACTGTTCTGGCCAGAGCTCTGATCTCCAACAGAAGTTTCTAACTTCCACCATGATACATCAGAGAGGAAGTAAAACAAATGGCCAAAATTGCAGTGAGTTTCACAGTGTCCAGTATCTCTAACAGGAAAGCAGATTTGATGACTGCAGTCAGGCTATACCGTATATAATGTAATTAAAGGAAGAGGGAGCAATGCAGGCTCATGTCACTACAGTTTTTTAATAAGGGAAATGTGAATGATGCATTCCTATAATTGTTCTCTATAGTCTTGTACTGCCAGTGTATTGTCTATTATTCATAAAGAGATGGATTATTCAGCAATAATATTTGCATTGAGCCTTGAGCTCAAAGAGAAAATGCCTAGGTGTCCCTATACACCCTGAGAAGTGCCTTTATCCCAATTGATAATTTCTAAGCTTCCTAAACAGAATAAGGGGAAGTAATTTTAAATAAAAGTAAAAGAAAAGTTTGATTCTATTTAAGGCTTCAATTTTATTGTTATCGTTAACTTGATACTTTTTAAAAGAGAACTAAACCCTAAAAATTAATATCTTTAAAAATGCCATGATTTGTATACTAAACGTATTGCACCGGAGTTTCAGCTTCCAATAGCAGCAATGATCCAGGACTTCAAACTTGTCACAGGGGGTCACCATCTTGGAAAGTGTCTGTGACACTCACATGCTCAGTGGGCTCGGAGCAGCTGTTGAGAAGCTAAGCTTAGGGGTTGTCACTAATTATCAAGCAGAAAATGAGGTTGTCCTGTAATAAAGGCTGATGCTACAGAGCTGATTATTCAATTCTGATGCTAGTTGCACTGGTTTCTGTGCTGCCATGTAGGTATTATCTGTATTAATTACTAATCAGCCTTATATTGTGACATTTCTATTCTATGTGTACTGTATATTTTAAGTCGGTCCCTAAGCTCATTAAAAGCAGCACAGAGCATGTGCAGTGAACCAGCAGAAAAGAAGATGGGGAGCTGTAGGGGAATTTTTGGAGGCACAGATCTTTACTGCTATAGTATTGTTTAGTACTTGGAATGGTACAAATAACATACTTTTCTCTGGATTTATAGCCATATCCCCATATGTAATAAAAGGCACAGCATTCTATGTACATGGAATCAGGGGTCGCCCAGATGCTCCAATCAGATAACACATCTATAATAGACCTTGTAACTGTAAGATGAATGAAGCAATTCACAGTTTTGAAATTCTACACATTCTAGGGCTTTGTGTCCATCAAAGTCAATATATGATAAAAGTAGGGATTATTAGCACTAAAAAGATACAAGCGTTAGAGAAGTATTTGATATTATGCAAAGTTGTAGTCTTTCCACTGCATTATGGTGGTTCTATGTATAACTCAAGGCACAGGGCAGGATATACAGTTACTGTTTCCTGGGAAGCCATGAGGCCATGGGCACATAGGGTGTGCTGAAGTGGAAAGCAGTGGTGAAGACACTCTATATGGCCTGTGCCTATTTCACCTGGAAATGTATTGGAAATACTCTGGTAATAGCTGAAGTGGTGATCAGTAGCACATTGATCTATGACACATCCACTAAAAACATCCACTGCCTCCTGTGGTAGTAAAACACCCATTTCTACCTGCAGTATTGTTCAATGTACACATATAAAGGGAATATGATGCCAGACAACACTACCATCTGTCATAGGCAGTCAAGATTTTGGTGCAAACTCATACTTTTGCATAATCCACATTGTTTGTGTGCAAAGGCTGATGCTGTGCCTGTCAGTGCACTTACTGCAAGGAGAGGATCTGTTGGACTGGCTTTTTCACTGCCTGCATTTCTTCTCAGGAGGAGAAACACTCTGGTGTGCCATTAGCCTAAGGTAACAGAAGCCCAGGTGATTGTTGCAGTCAAAACACCAAATATTCCAGAGCAATAAAAAATGAACTTTTAAGATACATAAGTATATGACAACTAAACTAGCAGCTAGCTTTGTGCTGCTGAAGTTATTAGGGATTAGCAGAGCCCTCTATTAGATGTTCCGTTTAAAAGTCCTAGCTGCTCCTTGCAATTGTTTTGGCGCCAAGGGCCAGTCTGTTGGGGTAAATTGAGTGCAAGTCTATCTATTGACACAAGGGAATCATATCATGCCAGCTGATCCCAGGACATCACAAACAAAAGATAAATAATAGACCCTCCATTTGTAAGATACAAGCCATGGGCTAAAACATTTCTTCTGCTGGACGAAAAATCTGGTGAGTGTGCCCTTATACAGAGCCCCAATGAAGCCGGCAGAGCTCCCTAACTAAATGGCATGCCCCACTCTCCTCCTCTTGAATACAGCACTGCCAGATACTGGAAGCACTGTATTAAGTTGCCAAATGTTGGTCTCTGAACTCAGATTACACCAGTTTTTGCACTCTGCCCCTACTCTGCAGGTAGCAAATGACCCCTTAAAGACCACCCGTCTCCCCCACCAGAGGTCGGGAGGAACAATAATTTTTTGTTTTGTTTTTTTAAAAATGACCCCTGCCAGCACCAGGCTGACCATATACGAATGGAGCTCACAGTGCAGGCGGCCATGTTGGGGCACATGCATGCTCATAATGGGGTACTGTCACAATTAGCTCATTATGCGCCTGTGCATAACATCAGATTGTGACTTTGAGGTGCCTATGTCAGAAGCTCATTACTCCCATGCATGCTAAACAACATGGCCGCTTGCACCGGGAGCTCCCTCTCGGTGATGTCAGCCTAGGGCTGGTGGGGGCATTTTTTTAAAAAGACATATTGTTTCCTCCAACCGGAGTTCAGGCTCTATTAGCCCACTCCTCTGCGGGGGAAACTATTTTAGGGTAATGGGTAGGGCTGTAGGGCAAAATTCTCACTAGTCACACTAAATAAAGTTGTCTTATTGAGCTAAAATATGTACATCCATTTCAACTCCATCCTAGAAATAAAATGGTTCCGGTATTGTTTTAGTTTCCAAGGTTTATAGGTGATAGGCTATTTGGGAACATCATAATTTCCTAGGAAGCTACCAGATATGAATATCAATTCGAATGAATACAGTACTGCTATGTCTTTGTTAGGTTGGCTTTTAGCTAGATTAACAAGGGAAAGACCTGGAAATGAGCTATAATTTATTTATGATACATAAAACCTTTTGGCAGAGCAACAAATATGAGAATTTGTTAAAGCATCTTAATGATTATGTTAAGCCAGAATGCAATATCTGAGTGTAATACATCTGTCATGTGGGGTTTGCTATCCTCTGATGGTTTGTGGTTTCTTTTTCTGCAGACGAAGCATCGTAGAGGAAACAATACCTAAAAAATACATTTACCATGGATAAAATTAGCTTTTGTCTGCAAGGCTCCAGGGCCGGATTTACATAGCAGGCGCCCCTAGGCCCACTGACGTTTATAACCTCCATCCCCTCCCTTTCCTTTGTGCACTTGTGCAAATTTTTAGCATCAGGTCTTGAGTACTGAAGATTGGTGCACAGGAAATTTAAATTTAACAATTGTATCTCTTGCAAATCCCCAGTGCATCCGAACCAATGCGGGTGTGATTAAGCGGCATGTTGCCTATCCACAAATCCAGGCCTGCATGGCTCTGTACTTTATTTTCCTGTTTATATGTCGCCCCATGGAAATAATAAAGTAATGTTAAATACATTTGAGCTTTTTACATTTATGACTTGAAAGAGACCGAATACTATAAATTGACTGTAATTTCTTTCAAAGTGCGATCACTATAAATTCACTGCATTCCATGAAAATATTGTTGCACATATGAAAATTAATTCATACTGCGAGGGTAGCATAATAGAGGAGTAATTCCATTTATTTCAAGGAGCTGAAAGACAACAGGAACATTCTCTTAATCCAGCACAGGGGAACTGGTGCATCAGGTAAAAGAGTAAAGTGCAAGGCTACTGAGGGGTGCAAAAGTGTACTTCTTAGGCCCCATGAACTTACAAGCTGTGCCTGGTGCAATTGCTTGTGCCATCTACACTCTGTACCTTGTGCCAGATTAAATAACTAGCACAGAACTGCTGCTCTGTTGCTGTTTTTTTTAACATTAGCAAACTGTTAAGATGTAATTCCAACATACTGATATCAGAAAGATTTGCAAGAAGCTGTGATCAGTACTTATTTAACAAGTTTCTAAAATCGAATATTCTGAGAGTTTGCAGGCTTTGCACAGTCCAAAGTGCAAAAGAGAGTGCAAGAAAGGTATCTTTCCTATGTTCTTTTTATATGTCAGAAACAAAACCTCAAGACTAAGAAGCGGTCACATCTATAACACAGGAATAGAAAGGCATGCGTTCTCTATAGGCTGTGGTTTACGAAGAGGAAGTTCTCCAAACTGTAGCTTTCAACCTTACACTGTACACATGATTCATTTTATTTTTAAAGGGTCAGTTCATCTTTCAAAAGTTCAGCATTTCCAAAAAAGTCACCAGAATTTGCATTCTGTCCCACGGTCAGACTCCAACACATTCCCCTGATTTTTGACGACTTCTGACAATTTTGACGCAGTTATTTGGGAAAAATCCAATGTGCCCATGTGCAGAACATTTCAGTGATGTCAGCTGGAGCATGTGCGCATGTGCAGTGCATTTTTTTGGCTTCAGGCGCAGTTGTGCACATGCACGTCAAGATCCGCTGACAACACATACGTATCAGATAATTTTTTGCCTGCGCACTGAGGCAGCTGCTACAAAACTATTGGACACATGCTCTGCTCTCACACAAGTGCCAGAAATGATGCCAACTGGACTTAGGAAATGTTCAGAGCAATTCTGTTAATTCGATGCAAAGGGCAAACGAAACAACAGCAATTATACTGCACCAATGGTGTTGTTTACTGCAAACCACACCATTAGCAGGGCCGGATGTACATAGTGGGTAGGCCCACTGCCGTTCGTCGCCCCTGTCCCCTCCCAATTATTCGTGCAAATTTTCATCATCTGGACCAGATTTTAAAAAATTATTGTATCTCCAGCGCATCCCCAGTGTTTTTGAACCAATGTGGGTGTGCTTGGGTAGCATGCTGCCCCCCTAAAATCCTGCCACCCTAGGCCCGGGCCTAGGTGGCCTTTCCACAAATCCGGGCCTGACCATTAGAACAATTTGCTAAAAGTACATGAGCATTTTTATTGATCAGCTGAATAGGTATTTCAGACATTTCAGGATATTTATATTTGATTTATACTCTAGGATTACATAATAATTATAACCCTGGTTGCCAGTGGTTGTGAACTTTATTTTAGCATCTTTAGACAAGGCTGGCATATCATCATGCACAAGGTAAGCTCACCTGCATGTTCCCTGGAATATCTATTCCAAAACTGTATACATGTGACATTACTTTAAACACCCTCCCCCCAAAAAAAATCAGGTTTCCCCCCGCATGAAATTGCAGGTGACCGTGACATGAGTGTGGAACTGACTTTGGTGCTAAAAGGAAGATGTTAAATCCTTCACATCAATTAAGGAGTAACAGTCCAATGCAAAAAGTTTCAGCCCTGGACTGTACAAAAAAGGCAGCTTGCACAAAACAATATTTATATATTGAGGAAATAATGATAATTCCAAGGATTGCTCTGGAGAAGGAAGCAGATGTGCTAAATTAACAATTTACGGTATGACAAATTGAACTGAAAAAAAGGAATAAAAAGATGTATGTAAAAGAAAACGGAACTTACATTTCCCCTTAAAAAAATTGGAAATTACAAATGCACTTCTCACTACTGCATTGTAATGCTATCCTCGTGCAACTTGCACTGATATAACAGTGATAAAGGAGCACTTTTACAGCAGGTATAGTGTATGTACAAGGCAGTTTAATTAGTGCAAAATTGCATTTATAAAAACACAATCCATAGAGCACATGTGCCTGCACTTCCAGCAAGGAGTGTTCTACATATTTGTACCTGTTGGGCAGAGCACAGAGGGGCACAAGGGACTTTCTGTAAATAGCGCAGAACCGTCCCTTTACTATAAGGAGCCCCTTTATGTTGTAAAGCCCTTTTTGTTTTTTACAATTTTGCAGGAGACTTTTGATTAAAGCACAACTGAATTTAATTATTTCATTCAAAATATCCCACCCCAAAATTGCAGAATAAATTAGGAAAAGGTACACCTTAAAACCAGGTCTCAACTCATTTTGTGGATCTGAAAATAAGAAACGTCAATTTACAATTTATGGAAGGCAGAGAAACAGGAGACAAATGTGAGGTCAAACCATATCACAGTAGCAAGTCTGAGAAAAGACATTTATTTGTGGTTTATATTATTGTGATTTCATGTGCTATACATTGTTCTGTTTTTCTAAACCAATATGTTGCTCAGCTCATAGAAACCTAACTTTGCCTGATATAACCCTGACTGCACCGGGTAAATATGAGTGTATTACATAGTACAGGGAGGCCCTCATAGCACAGGGAAGCCCAGTTACTAAAGGTCGAATTCTAGTGGAGCTTTTTGATTATACAATTATTCTCTATTTTTCTAAAGCCACAAATGCCATGAAACTTATCAAAAGATCTAAATCTAAAAAGTATGAACAAAAAAAGTGCTGTAAGATCTGATAAAAATTATGAATATCTCTAAAACCTCTAAAGACCTGTAAAAGTCTGAATGGTTAAAAAAAGGTTCAATAAAATCAGCGTCGCTCCCAATGATTTCTATGGGACCTTGACTGCTTTTACTTGGAGAAGTTTTGTATTAGAGTTTTTCATGGTTTTTACACTTCACAAATCTAAAACTGTTAAGTTTTAGAAGAATAAAAAAAAACAATTTTTAGAGAAAAAATACCATTTGATAAAATCCGAATGTTTGTAAATAGGCCCATAGCTTTGCACTTACTATTTCATGCCTACAGCATGCTAACATCCCACCAGCTCTAACATCCCATACTGTAGCTAGTGACGACCTGTTTTGCTCCGCCAAAAATTCATGAATGATGAAAGTTTGCCGAAATGCATTGAAGTCTATGGGCGTCAATTTTTTTTGATGCGCGACAAAGTGCGTAACAAATTTTTTCACTCATTAGAGTTTATGGCCATCAATTTTGCGGGAAAACGTGGCTTTACTCATCATTGGCTCATCACTAACCTAGCACAGAATGGCATTGGACTGCTATTGTGATTGACACAGTATCTGTGCCTATTTACTAACACTGCCAATCTGCCCCATTGCAGTAACCCATAACAACCAATCTGCAATTAGCTGTGGTTAATCTACATCACATAAAAATAATATCTTACTGAACTGGGCTAAATCTGTTCTGCCCTAAATCTTTTGAATGCATGGTCTGTCCGGTTCAGATGCTGGTCTTGCTAACCCTACCATTCTAGTAATTTATTTATAGAGCCTCCCTTTGAGTACTTTGAGCATTGCTTATAAAAGAGGGCATACAACATGCAACACACACACTTAGGTGCAGTCTGATAGTATCAGAAGGGGAAAGGGCATCAAACATGTGCACTCCTTCTGACTGAGAAGTAGGCACAGTTTTTTTAAAAAGTTGTGAATAATGTCAAGTGCAAGACCTTAGTGATGGACAGGCTGGCCTGAAACCCACATGGTTTGGCAGATTTAAACTGACAAGTTGACCACTAGTTTGGACAGGGGTCAGGTGCACATCATCATTTCTGCCCAGACTTTCATCTTAAAGAGAAACAGCAATTGCATAAATGAGCCTTAGTCAAGAGATTTCAATAGCCTTTGACATAGTGTAATTTCAGCCTGACACATTTTGTGCCTACATGGGGCACAGGGGGCCTTAATCAATAAAAGGTTTCAACATCCTTTAACAAAGTGTAAATTAAGACTGGCGCTTTCATGCCTACATGGGGCACACAGGGCACTTAGCCATGTAGGCATGAAATGAGTCAGTCTTAATTTACACTATATTAAAGGGAGTTGTAACCTTTTAATAAAATAATGGACATCATTTATTGCCTAAGTTTCTGTTTGTTAATGCAAGAATTATCAATATACTTGCATATACAGGTATGGGATCGGTTATCCGGAAACCCATTATCAAGAAAGCTCTGAATAATGAATAGGCCATATCCCAAAGACTACATTATATCCAATAACAAATTTGTAAGAATGATTTCATTTTTCTCTGTTGTAATAAAACAGTACCTTGTACTTGATCCAAACTAAGATATAATTACTCCTTATTGGAAGTAAAACCAGCCTATTGGGTTTATTTAATGTTTACATGATTTTCTAGTAGACTTAGGGTATGAAGATCCAAATTACGAAAAGATCCCTTATACGGAAAACCTCAGGTCCCGTGCATTCTGTATAAAAGGTCCCATACCTGTAAAATTGTAGATCTTGAGATTATTATATCTATGCCTGACTATGAGGTCATCTCCCACCCATTCATTGCAACATCAACCTCACTGCCCTCACCATTAAGAACCATTTGCACTGCTTGAAATGAAAGCTCAGTTCCTTGTGGTCTGTTCTTCGTTCTTCTCTATGCGAAAAAGATCCCCCACTATCTGTCTATAAAGTCCTCTTAGGCACTTGTAAAGCTGAAAATCACACATTTATTGAATGTTTAAACTTCAGAAACTCACAAGCATTTGATTTACTTTTTGTTTTTACCCTCCAGGACTAACTTCTCTAATGTTGTTTCTGTTCCTCTGCAGTTTACATCCAGGACATCAAGACACAATTCAATCCATGTTTGATCTGCTCGTTTCTCATTAAAAGGATGAGACCTGTAGGATTGCTGCTTCTACTGAAGACCCTCAAAGGTGAGAACAATGAACCAGATAATATGGATAAAATATGTTGTTGAATATAGCAACATGTAAGATAAAGGTATTTATATATCCTTGTTTATTTTAGTAATTTCAGTAATTAGTAACATAATACTTTTTAATTCTGAGCTGACCCTGAGGGCTACAAATTAAAAAAGGAAGATAAACCCACTGTGTTTTTAGGATGTGTTATACAGGTGTTGGACCTGTGTTCCAGATTACTCGGGATCTGGGGAAATATGGATCTACATACTAAGTCTACTGAAAAATCATTTCAACATTAAATAAACCTAATAAAATTGTTTTGCCTGCAATATGTATTAATTATGTCTTAGTTGGGATCAAGTACAAGCTACTAGCTTATTATTACAGAGAAAAGGGAAATGTGTTTTAAAATTTTGTATGTAATCAAAATGGAGTCTATGGGAGATGACTTTTCCGTGATTCGGAGCTATCTGGATAATAGGTTTCTGGATTATGGGTTTCAGGATAACACATTCCACACCTGTATTTACATATGGATTTGTTTCTTGGCACTGTATAGTTACAAGTTGTGGTTCTGCAGTTTATTACTGTAAGGGGCCGATTCACTAACTTCGAGTGAAGGATTCAAAGTAAAAAAACGTCGAATTTCAAAGTGTTTTTTGGGCTACTTCGACCAGCGAATGGGCTACTACGACCTTCGACTACGACTTCGAATCGAAGGATTCGAACTTAAAAACGTTCGACTATTCGACCATTCGATAGTCGAAGTACTGTCTCTTTAAGAAAAAACTTCGACCCCCTAGTTCGCCATCTAAAAGCTACGGAAGTCTATGTTAGCCTATGGGGAAGGTTGGATTTAAATCCTTCGAATCGTTCGATTTGAAGGATTTTATCGTTCTATCGAAGGAATAAGCCTTTGATCGTTCGATCGCACTATTTGCGCTAAAATCCTTCGACTTCGATATTCGAAGTCGAAGGATTTTAATTCCCAGTTGAATATCGAGGGTTAATTAACCCTCGATATTCGACCCTTTGTGAATCGGCCCCTAAGTCTTAATTACATATTCCAAAGCTTTTCATCACCCTGTTATGACCAGAAGATGTAATAAAATAGCCTACTGAAGCGATCGTCATGGCCTGGGAATATTCATTTCCTTGTTTATTCAAGAGTGTCTCTCCTGTGCTATACTATGGTAATTGTAAGCTTTCTGCTCAAGGGAAAATGAATCCTTAGCTGTATAGGTTTTTTATTTATATATATTTATTCGGAAACCTGCAATACAGAAAGTTCCACATTATGGAAAGGCCACCACCCATAGACTCCAATTTAATCAAATAATTAATATTTAAAAAAATAATTTCCCTGTAATTATAAAACAGAACGTGATCTGAAGATATAATTAACACTTGTACTGGCAAAACAATCCTACTGTGTTTAATCAATGTTTAAATGTTTTTTTTTTTTGGAGACCCAAATTATGGAAAGATCCCTTATCTGGAAAACACCCGGTCCAACGCATTCTGGATAACAGGTCCCATACCTGTATTATATGCCATGCATTACATTTTGAATATCATACTGTGTGTGTGTTTTCCAGGGTGTCTTCCACAGGATATTCATGTATCTCAGATACCTGTAATAAATACAAGAGTGGGCAGTACAGTCATCTTACCCTGTAATTACACCCTCAACATTAAAAACAGTACAGCACCCGGATGGTATGACTGGTACAGGCATGTACCTAATGGACCTAAAGTGTCTGATGACAGTGAGGATTTCAAAGGGAGAATCTCCAAAGTAAGTAATGACAATTTCATGGATCAGAAAAGAGCTGATATTGAGCTGAAGGATGTGATGCTTTCAGACACAGGGAATTACATCTGTCAAGTCTCATTTGTGAGCAGCATGGTAATATCAGCCCATGGCAATGGAACATTCATCAATGTATCAGGTAAGCAAACAGGAGCGATTCATACTTCAGTGAATTCTCTCCCTCTATAATTGCACCTATTTAACACAATTCAATTGCATGTTGCTGAATAAGTTTAAGGAGCAAAGGACATGTATATTTGGAAAAGGCCTACACATGACACTGATATGAGCATTTCCATGCCACCAAGCATGCAATGCATACAGATTTATATGTGAACACAACTTGCACATGATTTACCAAGATTTACCAGAATGATCTCTTCCTATAAACAGCTTGCACTAGTATAAATTAGCAGTAGAAATATCACAGGGCAAAAGCAAACCCAAGGCTCCTACATACCTCTAATTCAACCGCTGTGCAATCTGATTGAATTCAATGACTTTAAAGGTGCAGCTATAGCTCTACAGGTCGGCTGCAAAATGTTATGCTCGGAACCCTGTTAATTCCAGAGTTCCTGCAAAGGTTCGTATCGCAATACTATCTGAAACGATTAGCTGCAAATTGCACCAGATTTGTGAAACAAAGCATGCAGTAAACTATGTTTTGTGGGGAATATAGCATTTTGCACAATACGTTGCCTTTGTAAAGGAAAGACAAGAGGTTACAAATTCCATGAGTGTGGGACAAATCTATACAAAGTATAAATTTAAGGTGATCTCCTTGTACGCTAATGGAAACAAAACAATAATTTAAGGAGTACAACAGATAAATTATGAACATACCATAAATACATATTTTTGTGTGAATCTAATAATGGTTTATAATGGTTAATAATTCTGTTTATCAGTTTAATGTGGTATGAACTGTGTTGCTTATGTTGGTATTCATTTGCTTTATGTACAAGTACATGCATGAACTGCTCACTTTCCTCATAACCCAACAATCTGTGCGTAGGGATTTGCAGAAACTGCTTTGATTTATCCAAAAACCAGTCATTGGTTGAAATACTTTACTTTCCACAAGGACCAGTTATTGGGCAAAATGCGCTGCTTAGTTCTTCTCTGGTAGTAACATATAAAAGAGACTGTTCTACCGATCTCTGTCCACAAAAAAAAATATATATATATATATTTCTCTATAATATATAGGGGAAAAGGTTCCATTATGAGAAGTAAAAGTCACAATGGAGTCCTTTTCTATGTTCGTAAGTTATGAAGCCTCAGACCAAGTTCCTACAGGTTATGAAACTCAAAGGTAACTTTTAATATCATTAACTGTTAAAGGGATGGTTCACCTAAAGTTAACTTTTAGTATGTTATAAAATGACAGACAACTTTTCAATTGGTCTTCAATAAATAGTTTTTTGAATTATTTGCCTCCTTCTTCTGTTTATTTTCAGCTTTATGGGTGTCACTGAAGCCATCTAAATAGATAGGGCTACAAATGTATAGCTCTTTCTACTTTTTATTACTCATCTTTCTATTCAGGGCCTCTGCTATTCCTATTAAAGTCTCGTGTTTAAATCAATGCATGGTTGCTAGGGTAACTTGGACCCTAGAAACGAGACTGCTGCAATTGCAAACTGGACAGCCATTCAATAAATAGCTAAATAACTAATACACCACAAATAATAAAAAAATTGTAAACCAGCTGCAGATTGTCTCAGAATATCACTCTCTACATCATACTAAGGGGGTTATTTACTAAACTCTGAAAGCAAAAATCTAGAAAAAATTGTGATTTTTTTTTAATAAAATCGGACTTTTAAAAAAATCACAAATTTTTTAGAATTTATTAAACCCCGAGTCCGAATCAGAACATCCAGCATCTCAGACCTTTTGAGGTTGCATATAAGTCAATGGAAGAAGTTCCAATGATTTTTTGATGTGCACTGGGTTTCCTGCAATGACCTGAAGCTTTCTGAGTTTTCGGGCAAAAATCTGAGTTTTTTGGTGAAAATAAAAATGTGAAAATCAGATGAAAAATCTGAAAAAAATCGGATTTTTTTCCTGCAAAGCAAATTTTTGGTAAAATGTAATAATAAATAAGCATAAAAAACCCAAGCAGATTTGATCTGAGTTTGTATCAGAAAATATTGAAATAATTTGATAACCCCCTAAAAGTTAATGCAAAGATGGACAACCCCTTTAAATACAGTATATGCAAACTGAACAGTTGAAGGCAGCACATTTACGTTAACATATAATTTGGTAATCAATTAGTTTTGAATTGGTTTAGTGTTTGGCCAAATGTATCTAAGTGGATTTGGTATTCTGCCTAATTTTGAATATCCCCTTAGTTTACAGTTGGGGCTACATTATTCCCCTTATATCTAGACAATAAGGATATTTTAGAATTATTTATATTTTACAAGTAAAACAAGAAAAAAGTGTCGTTCACCTTAAAATTAACTTTACGTATGATGTAGACATTATTATAAGACAATCTGCAACTGACTTCAGTGTATACTAGGGTCTGATTTCCCTTAACAACTAGGCAGTGGCTTAAATGACTGGAAGATGAATAGGAAAGGGCCTAAATTAAAAAAAATAATCAATATGTAGGAAAGCTATGTCTACTTGTCTCTCCTCTGTTTTGTTTTGTGCAAGGAGGAGTCTCCTCCCCTGTGAGCTAACAGGAAGGAAGTGCTGCACAGGAAGTGCTGCACAGGAAGTGCTGGGAGAGAGAAGCAGCAGAGAGAAAGCAAGATAATGCAAGATTCCAGCTATTACTGTGTGTGTAAAGTTAGTAGGAAACCCCAGTGGCAGAAAACCATGCTCTATTTAGAGGGTGGAGGAACAGAAGTCCTTGTCAGGGCTCTGAAGATCAAATTGAGCTCTTCTAAGGGCATGGAAAGCCAAAGGGAGTCCTCAGGACTTTGAAGAAACTGCCATATAAGAGAGAATCCCCCCCCAGTAGCACAGAGATAAAAACCATCTGAAATATTATGTTGCTGGCTGGCAGGCTGTATGTATCACGGTTATTTAGACACAATGTCCTGCAAATAAACCCCCTCAATCTTTCCTCTGTGTGTGTGATTGCGACTCTGGGAAGTTCCCATGGTGGGGTATCACAGCCCAGTCTGTCCTGGGTGGAATCAAGCCAAATCATGATGTACCTGCTCTCCCCTGTAGCAGAGACACATGACTCCTATCGCGCCACAAGGAAGAAAATAATTGCTGGATTTCCTGCAGTAGTAGAATAGGGCTACACAACAATAGTAAAAATATCAATAACATTGTACCCTCCCAAAGTTGTGGGTTTTAAGTTCAATAATTCCAATAAACAGATAGTATTTTAGAAGTGAGGAAGGGTAGAAGTGAATTCCAGGGAATTTTCAAAGTAAAAAAATTCGAAATTCAAAGTAATTTTTTGGATACTTCGATCATCGAATAGGATACTACAACTTTGAATTTACTTTGAATTCGATTCGAAGTAAAATAGTTTGAATATTCGAATATTCAATAATCAAAGTACTGTCGAAAAAAACTTTGACTTCAATCGTTCGCCAAATTAAACCTGCCGAAGTGCTATTTTAGCCTATGTTGACCATCTAATGCATTTTTTTACGTTTTTTGTATTCAAAGTAAATCGTCCGAACGATCGCTGAAATTATTCGAATCGCTCGAATTCGGTAAAAAAAACTTTGACTTCGATATTCGAAGTCGAAGTATAGCCATTCGATGGTCGAATTTAGAAGTATATTTCACTTCGAAATTCGACCTTTGATAAATCTGCACCTTAATGTGAAAAGGACAAATAATTAAAAAAGCATTCAATACAGCGCTGCAAAATATGTTGGCGCTATATAAATACATTTTAATAATAAAAACTATAAAAAAAAAAATAACACCAAGTTCTAGGAATAGAATAATATATGATATATTAAAAGTTAACTCAATGGCAAACTACCCTTTTAAGTAAAGTACAGTTCCTTAGCGTATATTTTCTGTTTTACCTCTAGAATCTACAGAGAATATTCCTGCAGGAAATACTCTAACAGTTTCTCTCAGTGCTGGTGCCGCAGTCCTCATAATACTCATCTCAGTGGCAGGTTATCTGGCTTACACCAATAAAGGTATGCACTCGCTATAATAGTTTTATGTCTGTGAACAGTAACAGAAAGTCCTACCAATTCAACAGCATATTCAAGGGCTTTAAATTTCAGTGTTGATATCCCAAAATTGCTGGTAAAGGATAAATCAGGGGTCATGTACAGTAGGTCAGGGAGCAAAGTGCACAAAAAGTGCAAACCACCATGTTTTTCCCACTTTGTATCCTGCCCTCCTGATTTAAGGTGACCATTCGTCCCCATCCCAAAGGGACAGGCCCATTTCAGGACCTCAGTCCCTGTGGAGAACTGACCCTGTGAAGCACTCCCGTCTGCCAAAGTTATTTGAAAATTTCCCCGTGCAGCAATTCAGTCAGACCCCCATTGCATAAATGGACAGGCAGAAGAGCACTAGCAGATGGCAGGTATAATCTGTAACTGGACCGAAGAGCTGAACAGTATAGCCACACAGATTGCAGAAACCCTGCTACTTTGAATTTCCCACCCTCACATGCATACACATTCGGTCATGTTGGTGACTGGAGGGGAACATTTTCTTTATGCTGTGGAATGTGAATGTACTATGTAGTTGGCTAAGAGATAGAAGTCAGATTTGTGCTTTGCTATTGTGCAGATACCCCCTCTCCCCCTGAAAAATCAGTGCAGAAAGCCTGCTGTGAGTTCTGGGGGTGTTTATACATGGAGTTGCCACTGTACCATCCTGTTAGAGTTCTGGGGGTGTTTATTCATGGAGTTGCCACTGTGCCACCCTACTGTGAGTTCTGAGAGTTCTTTTACATGGAATTGCCACTGTGCCATCCTGCTGTGTGGGGGTATTTACACATTGAAATACCACTGCTTTCTTCCTGTATTTGTAAAATGGGGAGTGGTTTATGGGGGGCATGGTCAAAATTGTCATGGCACACTCAAAATCTGGTCACCTTATTGTGATCGCCCACAGGGTTCGGTGGCCCTGTATTCATGAGGCACATCAACAGCCACCTCCTAAACTACAAATCACTGGGGAACACCGCAAGAGGCATGGTGCTAAGGAGCATTATTATTACCGACTGCATATGTCAGGCTGACTTTGGCCTGGCAGGCCTATATTATACACTAGCGTTGCGAATTTCTGTGTAAATGAACAAAAAGGGGTGTGATTTTGCCAACAAATGAGTCCACAGAACACAGACCCATGGTCATTTACAAATGGTGTACACCTGCACTTGCATCTGGGGCATTGCTGTGCTCCGACCTCAATCCAGGTTTAAAATCCAGCATAATGTTCAACGCTGGTGGGAGTAAGGCATTCTAGTTCTTACTACCCATCATAAGTATCACAGGGATCCTCAGAGTGCAAAGTGCAAATAATATGTCAGCTTGTACATTTTTGAACTTTGCACCCTGCTCTGCCATTTATAAACGACTCCTATGATGCTTATCCTGAAACCGTAACACCAAAAATAGTCAACTGGAATCATCAAATTATTGTAAACATACCAGGGCTTTTTACTCACACAGGGGACTTAGGGGCAGATTTATCAAAGGTCGAGGTGAATTATCGAATGAAAAAATTTCGAGCTATTTTGTGTGCACTTCAACTAGGGAACAGTCCAAATTCGATTAGAATTTGAAAAAAATTCAAAAATTTGAATATCGAAATGTATGATGACCATTCGCCATCTAAAACCTGCCCAATTGCTGTTTTAGCCTATGGGGGACCTCCTAGAATCTATTTGGAGTCAATTAGTGGACTTTGAAAAATCAATGGGTTTTTTTTGCGGAAAAACTTCGAATCGAATGTGCTATTCCTTCGATTGAAACTAATCTAATTCGGCCGAATATGAACCTATTCGATCGAAAATGGACAAAAAAGTATGTTCATCTACTGTAAGTTGATGTGTAGTTTCTGGTTTTGTGAAACTAAGGCCCTATCTTTGTTTTCTACAGGTTTTCATTCCAACAGAGAAGAGTAAGTGCTATTAATCTGATATTGTCTTTATGTGTTTAAATACCTGCACTTGTGGTTTCACTTCTTTTCTGATTACTTACAGGGGACCTATAGTCTACACAGACTTCACAGGTACTGTATGAACATTTGAGAGACTATAAGTATTAAATCTGTAGCTGTTAACATCACAGTATTCATTGTTATCAAATGCCAACAGAGATTGCTGTTAAACTCAAGAATAAACTCATCTTTCAGTCCATCTCCACAGGTTAAATAGTGGATAACAGATAACACCATTATGTTCTACAGAGCTTATCTGCTGTGTAAACTGAGCCTTTTCTCCTTTGAATGGCTGCCCCCATTACAACACAGCAGCTTATTTATATAAACGATAGTAGTGTTTCTGAAGCAAAAACAGCAGTTTTACCAGTGCAGGGCAACACTGCATTATATTTTTATTGCTATAAAACATTTTAAATGTTTATGTTACTGTTCCTTTAAGTCTAATATGAAATCATGTAAACATTAAGTAAAACCCAATAAGATGGTTTTAACTCCAGTGAGGATTAATTTTATCTTAATTTGGCTCAACTACAAGGTACCGTTTTTTTAATTACAGGAAATCATTTTAAAAAATTTGGATTATTTGGATAAAACAGAATATACTGTATGCAAAACCTATATGCCTAGAAAGAGACTATTGTGCTGTTTAGGCTTTTTTATTACTCATAATACAGAGCTTTTAACCTGCTTGTAACTGTATATATTAGAAAATTGTTATTAGAAATCAACATACACTTAGGGGGTTATTTACTAAGATAATTTTTTTTTAAAGGGGGGTTTTAAAGGGGAAACCTTATACCCCAAAGTTGCTATTTGATTACAGTTTTTGCTTGATTTTATTGAATCTTTTCCCACATTGAATTTTTCGAGTTATTTTATCGAAAAATAAGTTAAAATTGTGGATTGGCATTTCAAAGAGCTTGGTTTAATAAAAAGTTGAGATAAATTTGAGTTTTAGTAAGTAACCCCCATAAAGTCATTAAATGTTCTGCATGAGTTTGCAGCACTGTAGCACAGAAATGTCTCCCAGGCATATAATTTGCTTTGTACGGTCTTTGTTTCTTAAAGTTGTTCTCACATTCAGCATATTATTTGTTGGTTGGCATCATAGTCTTTGTGGCATATGTTATTTGCATGTCATCTTTATTTCCAGTTAATACATAAGAATATCAAGTTGCCTTTATCTCACCATACAGTATAACCTTAAGAACATGGGTTCCTGCTTGTTTTTGCATTGTTTCTTTAATTTGCAATTCATTTGCTTATTTCATTTATCCTAGAACCAAGGATTGACAACTTCCACATGCCATCACAAGAGGTGAGCATTCAGGTAGATGCTTTTCTAACAGAAGAGCAAAAGCATGGTGACTTGGGCCGCATAGGTGACTGAAACACCTGCCACAAGCTCTACAGCACTAAGGGAGCAAAAGTACATCCTTAGTGCTAATTAATTAACTTGAAAGTCTGAATTCTACGCAAGCAGGGTCGGACTGGCCCGGCGGGACACCGGGAAAAACCCGGTGGGCCCCAGCCCTCATGGGCCCTCGCCGGGCCAGACCAACTCTTCCGGTCTCCTGGCCCTAAAAAAACAATTTGTGCCTCCTTTTGCGCATGCGCATTGTTGCAGTAGGGGGTCTGACCCCCAGTCCGACCCTGTACACAAGATGGGGTAGAGGGGATTGTCTATGTGCCTCCCCAGCTAGCCCTCATAAAAACAGCACTGTCAGGCCAGAGTGCTGACTGCATGGCAGCTTATGGTAAAGATTACAGAGCAGTGCAGATATTTAGAGAGCAGCAAAAAAACTTCAGTATTCCCCTTGTTCAGCATGAGTGCAATGAACATGGCTAGTACATTACATTCGTCTTGCCTATTTTTTTAATCTTAAAAATTCATTTTTTATTATATATTGAGCTACGCAGTAAAATAGAGAAGTTAAGAATATAACAATTACTTGATAAAGACAAAATAAACGTTACATTCCTCGGGGGATCTGACTATTTAAAAAATGTATTGATTAAAGTTCCATTTTCAATAGAAACGAAAAGGAAAATGAGTAATGCATGAGTAGTATCAAAAAATTGTCCCATTAAACTATGTCATGTCTATGTCCACACTGAATAGATTTGAGTTGAGATCCGAGACGGCAGCCAGATTATACCTGACTGGCAATTTCAGATTTATACTGGAAACCCCAATACTTCTGAAATTGATATAGAAATCTATTATTAACTAGATTTTTCCTGGTCGTAAGATCTTGTGCCATTTGGATCATTAATACCGTTACTGGCACCAATTGGTATAATATTTATCTTCTGGCTGTCCCTGTAAAATACACATCCCCAGCAATCAGCCAAGAGACTATGGGGCAAATTTACTAAAGGGCAAATTGGCCGTCGCTAGCAATAATTCCCCAGAGATACAATCCGCAGGGACATCGCTAATGTACCAACAGGAATAAAGGACAATTCGCTAGCAAAATTAAGCACTAACAATGTTTCGAACCCTTTTGCCAGGTGAATTTTTGTCAGGCATTATTCCGTAAATTCACTAAAGTGCGAATTTTCCAGTACGTCACCCCTTTCGCCCTTTTGTCTTTATTGGACTTTTTTAATAATAAGTGGCCACTTCAAGCATTTTCACCAACATCACTAATAAAGACATATATATCATCTATAGGTACCCGTCCTATTCAAAAGGGACCTAAGCATAATTGTGTTAACAAAGTTTCGCTGACGAAGTTTCCCTGTTTGTCTGCCGAGACATAACTTTGCATTTTGATAAATTAACGTATGAGCTGCAAATTAACATCTGACAAAGATTAGTGAAGTGTGGTGGAGCCTTTAGTGAATTTCCCCCATTGTCTTTAGTTTTGCTTACTTAAAGATGCTTTACCATTTGTTATGCTGCAAGCTACTTTAAGAGATTTATTCCAATGATAGCCAGCATGTTTAATACATCTTTTTCTATTTTCACAGTGGCAGAATACAGAGAATCAATTGTACAATGGAGAAAACTTTCAGAATACATATGCTGAGTTTCTAGACAACAGTAGAATCCATATTCCCCAAAGTAATCATGAAATGCATCAATACAGTATGATACAGTAGAAAACCATTTCTTTTGGGCAAGGGCTTCAATACCTTGGATCATTTGCATCTACTTAAGGCATCCTATGAATAGTTTAGAAAACATCAAAATGTGGTTAAAACATTGCTTTTTATGTGGAAATTCTTTAATACAAAGAGTTTCCAGGTTTCTCAACTCAAACTAGCTGAATCTATTTTTTATTCAAGTTCAAGTTTTTTTATTCAACGATTTAAGTTCATTTGAGGTATAAAAACTTTAAGATTCAACCTTTGATACATAACCCCTTTAATTTTAACACCCTTCTAGTGTTCAGACAATACCTTGGATCATTTGCATCTACTTAAGGCATCCTATGAATAGTTTAGAAAACATCAAAATGTGGTTAAAACATTGCTTTTTATGTGGAAATTATTATTAATACAAAAATAGTGTGTAGTTCATGAAACTCATCTCATATCTCATAATTAAAATAAAAAAAAAGCTCAACCAAACTCCCACGCTCGATATTGCCTTATTTATTAATAAAATAACTCAAATAAATCCGTTCAGGAAAAAACCCAATAAAATTGAGCAGAACCAAAAACCATATGGGAGGTCCTCTTCCTCCTGAATCAATCAGTTTTTGTATATAATTCTTATGTTTGGGGGCAGATTTATTAAGGATCAAGTTGTGTTTTCCATGAAAATTTGATGGGTTTTTTTTGGTCAAAAATTTATTTTTTTTGGGGGGGGTGGGTTAAGAAAAAAATCTAGTTTTTCAAGGTTTTTTAAAAAAAAAACTTACATTTTTTGAGATTTATTATACCCCGATCCCGGAAATAGCTTGAATCCAAAAATGCACCATCTAAAGCTTGTCTGGGTGAGTATATAGAGATGAGTTCAGAGATGTAAGGTGGGGCAGAGTTATGAAGTGCTTTGAAAGTCAGTGTCATTAATTTGAATTTGATCCTGAAAGGTAACGGGAGCCAGTGCAGGGATTGACAGAATGGCGAGGCAGAGGAGGAGCGGTTGCTGAGGTATATGAGCCTCGCAGCAGTGTTCATTATGGACTGGAGAGGTGACAGTCTCTGGAGGGGAAGGCCAATTAAAAGAGAGTTACAGTAGTCTAGACGCGATATAATGAGAGAGTGAATAAGAATTTTGTCGGCATCTTGGGTGATAAATGATTGTTTTTTGGATATGTTCCTTAGGTGGAAGTGACATGATTTAATAAGTGACTGGATATGAGGAGTGAATGACAGGGCAGAATCTAGGATAACCCCAAGGCCTGGGGAGAGGGGGTGATAGTGGAATTGTTAACTTTGATGGATACTTCGGGATGCTACTGGTGTTAGTAGGAGGAAAGAGAACCATTTCAGTTTTAGAGAGGTTCAATTTAAGGTAGCATTGCGAGATCCAGGTAGAGATAGCGGACAGGCAGGAGGAGACTCGAGTTAGGAGTTCTGGGTTGAGATCAGGAGATGAGAGATAGATCTGAGTATCTTCACCATAGAGGTGGTAGTGGAAACCATACAAGTTGATTAATTTGCCAAGGGAGGAAGTATAGAGGGAGAATAGTAATGGTCCCAGGACAGAGCCTTGAGGAACTCCAACAGAAAGAGGTAGGGGAGAAGATGATACTCCATTGTAGGAGACACTGAAGGAACGATTGGTGATGTAAGAAGAGAACCAGGACAGGGCTGTGTCATGAAGGCAAAGCGAATGGAGGGACTGGAGGAGGAGAGGGTGATCTACAGTGTCAAATGCGGCGAGATCAAGCAGTATTAGTAGTGAGAAATGATTGTTGGCTTTAGCGGTTAAAGGGTCATTAGTTAGTCGAGTCAGGGCAGTTTCCATGGAGTGTTGTGGCTTAAAACCAGATTGTAGGGGGTCCAGCAGGTTATTGTCAGAGAGGAATGAAGTTAGTCGGTTGTAGACTAGGCGCTCAAGTAGTTTAGAGATGAAAGGTAGCAGAGAGATAGGTCGGAGGTTGTCAAGATTGGAGGGATCAACAGAGGGTTTTTTCAGAATGGGGGTGACAAGAGCATATTTTAGTTGAGAATGAAACAGTCCAGTTGAGAGTGAAAGATTAAATAGGTGAGTTAAGGCTTTGATTAGACAAGGATTGGTGTTTTCGGAGAAGTTTTGAGGGAATGGGATCAAGCGGGCAGGTGGTAAGGTGAGAAGAAGCCAAAAGCTTTGAGTCTTCCTCATCAGTGACAGGGGTGAAGGAGCACACGAGAGATTGGGGAGTGTGGAGGGAGGGTGGTGGAAGTCTAGGGGGGTTGAGTAGTGCATTGTCCCTTCTGATAGTGTCAATTTTGTTTTTGAAGTGCTCAGCAATATCTTGAGCAGAGACAGATGTGCATGGAGGGGGTGGAGAAGGGGAAAGGAGAGTGTTAAAGGTGGAGACAAGTTGTGCTGGTTTTTTAGAAAGGGAGTTAATGAGTGAAGTAAAGTATGTTTGTTTGGCTTGGAAGAGGCTAGTGTTATAGGAGCATCTTCCTATAGATGCAACGTTTTCGAGCGGCACCCCACTTTTGTCAAGCATAATGCTTGACAAAGAGTGGGGTGCCGCTCGAAACGTTGCATCTGTGCTGCTGTCCTACAAATAAAGACGGTTTTAACACTATTGGAGTGCTGTCTATTGGAAGAAAATATTTACATGGTGGAGAACCTCTGTGAACAGGTCTCTGGACGTGCACCCAAGAACCAATTGGCCGAAATCAGGTGCGGTATAATTGTATCTAGTGTTATAGGAGCGCAGGGCAGATTTGTAGCTCCAAAAGTCTGATTCTGAACGGGATTTGCGCCAGCGACACTCAAGTGCACGTGAATGTCTTTGAAGCGCTTTTGTATGAGCAGTATGCCACGGTTGAAGTGGTTTGGGTCTAGAACGTTTAGTTTTTATAGGAGCAAGCTCATTGAGGGTAGTGGTGAGAGTACTATAGTAGACAGAGGTAGCCATATGTTGTGGCATATGTTATTTGCATGTCATCTTTATTTCCTGTTAATTCTTAAGAATATCATGTTGCCTTTATCTCACCATACAGTATAACCTTAAGAACATGGGGCCTGCTTGTTTTTGCATTGTTTCTTTAATTTGCAATTCATTTGCTTATTTCATTTATCCTAGAACCAAGGATTGACAACTTCCACATGCCATCACAAGAGGTGAGCATTCAGGTAGATGCTTTTCTAACAGAAGAGCAAAAGCATGGTGACTTGGGCCGCATAGGTGACTGAAACACCTGCCACAAGCTCTACAGCACTAAGGGAGCAAAAGTACTAAGGGAGCAAAAGTACATCCTACACAAGCAGGGTTGGACTGGCCCGGCGGGACACCAGGAAAAACACGGTGGGCCCCAGCCCTCATGGGCGCTCGCCGGGCCAGACCAACTCTCCCGGTCTCCTGGCCCTAAAAAAACAATTTGTGCCTCCTTTTGCGCATGCGCATTGTCGCAGTAGGGGGTCTGACCCCCAGTCCGACCCTGTACACAAGATGGGGTAGAGGGGATTGTCTATGTGCCTCCCCAGCTAGCCCTCATAAAAACAGCACTGTCAGGCCAGAGTGCTGACTGCATGGCAGTTTATGGTAAAAGATTACAGAGCAGTGCAGATATTTAGAGAGCAGCAAAAAAATTCAGTATTCCCCTTGTTCAGCATGAGTGCAATGAACATGGCTAGTACATTACATTCGTCTTGCCTATTTTTTTAATCTTAAAAATTCATTTTTTATTATATATTGAGCTACGCAGTAAAATAGAGAAGTTAAGAATATAACAATTACTTGATAAAGACAAAATAAACGTCACATTCCTCGGGGGATCTGACTATTTAAAAAATGTATTGATTAAAGTTCTTTTTCAATAGAAACGAAAAGGAAAATGAGTAATGCATGAGTAGCATCAATAAATTGTCCCATTAAACTATGTCATGTCTATGTCCACACTGAATAGATTTGAGTTGAGATCCGAGACGGCAGCCAGATTATACCTGGCTGGCAATTTCAGATTTATACTGGAAACCCCAATACTTCTGAAATTGATATAGAAATCTATTATTAACTAGATTTTTCCTGGTCGTAAGATCTTGTGCCATTTGGAGCATTAATACCGTTACTGGCACCAATTGGTATAATATTTATCTTCTGGCTGTCCCTGTAAAATACACATCCCCAGCAATCAGCCAAGAGACTATGGGGCAAATTTACTAAAGGGCAAATTGGCCGTCGCTAGCAATAATTCCCCAGAGATACAATCCGCAGGGACATCGCTAATGTACCAACAGGAATAAAGGACAATTCGCTAGCAAAATTAAGCACTAACAATGTTTCGAACCCTTTTGCCAGGTGAATTTTTGTCAGGCAAACGATCATTATTCCGTAAATTCACTTAAGTGAGAATTTTCCAGTACGTCACCCCTTTCGCCCGTTTGTCTTTATTGGACTTTTTTAATAATAAGTGGCCACTTCAAGCATTTTCACCAACATCACTAATAAAGACATATATATCATCTATAGCAGGGATCCCCAACCTTTAGAACCCGTGAGCAACATTCAGAAGTAAAAGGAGTTGGGGAGCAACACTAGCATGAAAAATGTTCTTTGGGTGCCAAATAAGGGCTGTGATTGGCCTTATAGTAGCCCCTATATGGATTGTCAACCAACACTGAGGCTCTGTTTGGCAGTACAACTAGTTTTTCTACAACCAAAACTTGCCTCCAAGCCTGGAATTTGAAAATAATCACCTGCTTTGAGGACACGGAGAGCAACATTCAAGGAGTTGGAGAGCAACATGTTGCTCACGAGCTACTGGTTGGGGACCACTGATCTATAGGTACCCCTCCTATTCAAATTGACCTAAGCATAATTGTGTTAACAAAGTTTCGCTAGGCAGAAATGAAATCGCGCTGACGAAGTTTCGCTGTTTGTCTGCCGAGACATAACTTTGCATTTTGATAAATTAGCGTATGAGCTGCAAATTAACATCTGACAAAGATTAGTGAAGTGTGGTGGAGCCTTCTGAGGCGAAAATTCCCCCTTTAGTGAATTTCCCCCATTGTCTTTAGTTTTGCTTACTTAAAGATGCTTTACCATTTGTTATGCTGTGAGCTACTTTAAGAGATTCATTCCAATGATAGCCAACATGTTTAATACATCTTTTTCTATTTTCACAGTGGCAGAATAAAGAGAATCAATTGTACAATGGAGAAAACTTTCAGAATACATATGCTGAGTTTCTAGACAACAGTAGAATCCATATTCCCCAAAGTAATCATGAAACGCATCAATACAGTATGATACAGTAGAAAACCATTTTTTTTGGGCAAGGGCTTCAATACCTTGGATCATTTGCATCTACATACGGCATCCTATGAATAGTTTAGAAAACATTAAAATGTGGTTAAAACATTGCTTTTTATGTGGAAATTCTTTAATACAAAGAGTTTTCAGGTTTCTCAACTCAAACTAGCTGAATCTATTTTTTATTCAAGTTTTTTCTTAAATAAGAAACGATTTAAGTTCATTTGAGGTATAAAAACTCTAAGATTCAACCTTTGATACATAACCCCTTTAATTTTAACACCCTTCTAGTGTTCAGACAATACCTTGGATCATTTGCATCTACTTAAGGCATCCTATGAATAGTTTAGAAAACATCAAAATGTGGTTAAAACATTGCTTTTTATGTGGAAATTCTTTAATACAAAAATAGTGTGTAGTTCATGAAACTCATCTCATATCTCATAATTAAAATAAAAAAAGCTCAACCAAACTCCCACGCTCGATATTGCCTTATTTATTAATAAAATAACTCGAATAAATCCGTGCAGGAAAAAACCCGATAAAATTGAGCAGAATCAAAAACCATATGGGAGGTCCTCTTCCTCCTGAATCAATCAGTTTTTGTATATAATTCTTATGTTTGGGGGCAGATTTATTAAGGATCAAGTTGTGTTTTCAATGAAAATTCGATGGGTTTTTTTTGGTCAAAAATTGCTTTTTTTGGGGGGGGGGTTAAGAAGAAAATCTAGTTTTCCAAGGTTTTTTAAAAAAAAACTTAAATTTTTTGAGATTTATAATACCCCGATCCCGGAAATAGTTTGAATCCAAAAATGCACCATTTAAAGCCTGTCTAGCTCATGTAGAATCAACTCGATCTATTTGAGTGTTTCGAGGGTTTTTTTTGGCGAGTTTTCAGGTTTCTCAACTCAAACTAGCTGAATATATTTTTTAATTCGAGTTTTTTCTTAAATAAGAAACTATTTAAGTTCATTTGAGTTTTGAGGTATAAACTGTAAGATTCAACCTTTGATACATAACCCCTTTAATTTTAACACCCTTCTAGTGTTCAGAACTGGGAAATACTGTATGTAGCCCTTTATAAATACATGTTAGTAGCTAAAGCCAGATGAGGTACAAACCCTTGGGGAAATGGGTAGAATGAACCATTCCACAACTGCAAAACTCTTCTGTAAAAACAGTAGTGCAAACCGTAGAGACATATTTCTACTAAAATCCTTGGAAAATTTAATTTCTGCAAATACCTAGACGTAACTGAATGGCAGTGATTCAACTAAATGCAGTATTCATACCGAACCACTCTAGAAAAACTTCAGTACTTTAGAACAGATTGCCCTGAAGCCTCGTGCTAGCAAACCATTATAGGAACAACTGAGTAAAGGAGACAATTATAAAGCCTATTGGAAAAATAGACTTATGAATCATCCACAAGACTTTGGATACATGTACTGTATATAGAAAGGAGAGCTCATCTAAGATCTGAATAAAACCTGAAGAAGCCCAAGGCAGGAGAACTCATATAAGAGATATCCAGGGTTGGACTGGAGGGCTGCTGTTTCAGGACTGGAGGGCTGCTGTTTCAGGACTGGAGGGCTGCTGTTTCAGGGCATTCAGACAGAGAGCACAGGATTTAACAACATCTCAGGGGTCATCCTCTTACCCAGGAAGCAGTCAAAAATGTAAATAAATAGGTCATTTTGTGCAATGTCCCTACTTTGGTTATTGCCATATATCATTAATTTAACAACAAATGCAACAAGTTTACTGATTTGGGAGATAGTTACTTCAGTTCACAACACATTTGTAACCCAATGGCCAACCAAGCTATCAATTTTTAGTATTCCAAATGGTAAGACCAAATGCAATAAAACATCTACTTAGGGGGAATTAATACATGTAGTGCTATCTGTTCACTCTAAAATGACTCATCTGCCCATCTAAGTAATGAGATTGCACTATTCCATAGTACTGGAGAACACCTCAGTAGAGTATTGTGAAAAAGGCCAAAGTATGTACTCAGCCAAAGTATGTACTCAGCAGTAAAAAGAAAAAACATTTTGTGGTTTTGCAACAGTATTAAGCTTGTTTCTTCAGTTCACTTGCCTCTACTTTTAGAACACAAAAACTAACAAAGGATTCAATTTTACATTTTAATATTTCTGTCTGTGGTTTCTGCAAGGCATTAACATTGTTATAAATGGTTTAGTGGTAGATCCTGTTTAGTCAGTTTATGTTTAAATTTACTGCACTAAAGTTATTTCTAAAAATAAACACACAGCTTCATTTCAACTGCAATGTAGGATCTGAAATACAAAATGCATAGACCCAGGGGATGATTTCCCAATACAGAGCATTTTCACCACCTTTTAAGGCTATTAAGAACATTTTAAACATAAAATATCCAGTAAGATTTGTTGCTAGCAATTTAGATTGTATGCTCCAAGGGGGCAATAAACTCCTTTCCCATATGAAGCTGATTGCAGCCAGAGGTACTCCAATCCTAAGGCGAACCAGGAAAGAGGATTTGTTAGCAAAAGTAACAGAGAAAGAGTTGTTACAAACATTATATATATATATATATATATATATATATATATATATATATATATATATATATATAATATAACGCGTTGATGCACCATGCACTAATAAAAGCCTTTTGATATACAATTGAGGAGCTGATGCCGTGAGTGCTTTCACTGGACTGATATATATATATATATATAATCTGTGTCAAGCGACCGCACTCTGAAGACCGGACTTTGCTTAATCATTGTGGGTGCTCGGTCCAAAAATTCATATAGAGATTTGTTTGCAAAGACCCGCACACCAAAGTTATTTTCTTCAAAATTAGTTATTTTATTTAGAACAAGTGATTTATGTACTAAATAAAATCACTAATTTTGAAGAAAATAACTTTGGTGTGGGGGTCTTTGTATACAAATCTCTCTCTCGCGTCCAGGAAGAAGGGATTGCTGCAACAGGTGGGGAAACAAGGGTCTGAACTAGGGGCAAGGCGGCAGAAGAGGTATGGTCTCTGGCACCCCTCCAACTTTGCGCCCTAGGACCTTACCTCTTCTGCCTACCCCTAGTTCCGGCCCTGCTGCTGTGTCTGCTTACCACGTGTAAGCGCTAAAAGTAGTGATGGGCGAATTTATTCGCCAGGCGCGAATTTGCGTCAACCTTGTGCGATTCGCCACCAGCCCCGGCCCGTTTGCCAGCAAAAATTCGTAAAAAACGTTTCGCAAATTCGCCCATCACTAGTTAAAAGGTATTACTACAGAGATTAACTGACCCCTGTATTGTTTACAGGGGTAAAACTCTTGCATTGTTGACACCCCCCGCATTGTAGCGCATTGCATATGTAACACCTCTATTCTTCACACCCTAAAGCCTGTACCTCAGACCCAGACTAAAAATGCCAACATAGTTTATCTGTTCACACCTTACACAAAATGCAGAAGGGGCACCAGCACGGTGTCACTGTATGTAATAAATAAAGAGTGGTCCTGATAGGTTTAGCTGTCTCTTGCTCTGTTCTGCCTGCCCCATGCTCCCTGTGTGTGTGCCATATTTTACCTGCCCTCTGCTCCTTGTGTGTGCCATACTCTGCCTGCCCTATGCTCCCTGGGTGTGCCATACTCTGCCTGCCCTATGCTCCCTCTGTGTGCCATACTCTGCCTGCCCTATGCTCCCTGGGGGTGCCATACTTTGCCTGCCCTATGCTCCCTATGTGTGCCATACTGTGCCTGCCCTATGCTCCCTCTGTGTGCCATACTCTGCCTGCCCTATGCTCCCTCTGTGTGCCATACTTTGCCTGCCCTATGCTCCCGGGGGTGCCATACTCTGCCTGCCCTATGCTCCCTGGGTGTGTAATACTCTACCTGTGTTTGCCCTGCTCTGCCTGTGGCACATAATCATGGTAGGGGTTTGTTCTGGGTTTTTTAGCATTTGAAAATTACTGTTGGGGACCCCTAGGGCCTTTAATCATGTGCTGGGGGGTGGTGTTGTGTTTTCCACAGGGGAGGAGGCAGCATATGGATTTACGGTTATATCTTAATTAGGGATGCACCAAATCCACTTTTTTGGATTTAGCCGAACCCCCCGAATCCTTCGTGAAAGATTCAGCCGAATACCGAACCGAATCCGAACCCTAATTTGCATATGCAAATTAGGGGTGGGAAGTGGAAAACATTTTTTACTTCCTTGTTTTCTGACAAAAAGACACTCAATTTCCCTCCCCGCCCCTAATTTGAATATGCAAATCAGGATTCAGATTCAGTTCGGCCAGGCAGAAGGATTCGGCCAAATCCAAATCCTACTGAAAAAGGCCGAATCCCGAACCGAATCCTGGATTCGGTGCATCCCTCGTCTTAATATGACTTAACTTTTTCAAACATGGTGATATCCCTGCAATGAGCATCAGCCACTTGGTTTTTTGGTGTGCTGCCACAATTATTGCAGGCATGGTCTTGTGGTAACATGGGTGTGATTTAAAGTGGATTTGGTTTAAAATAGTGAGTGGTCAACACTGGCTTCCATTATCGCCCTCCACCATGTAGGTCAGAAAAATTCTGCCCCTTTGTACCACAGAAGTTGGACAGCACTGATCAACAGTATCAAAAGCAGGAGATAAGTCCAGGAGAATGAGCATAGAGTACTGTCCTTTGGCCTTGGCAGTCTGGAGATCCTTTGCAACTCTACATTAGGCTGTGTCAGGACAGAGTGAAATTCTTAATGGGCTTGACACATGTTTGAATACAGAGGGGAAAGTACTAGATAATCTAGTACTTGTATAATAATGATTAATGTAAATTACACTGTATGTTGTATAATAATCAATATGAAAAATTTGAAAAAGAAATTACAGGAGGGCATCGGACCCAAGCTATCCCATGGAGGTAAATTTGTATATAGAAGCAGGGAAAAATCAGAAGTTTTAAGCCACTATTTTTTTTCTGTACACACGTCTTAGAAACCAATTAATGAAGGCTAATTTATTAAAGGAGCTGTTCACCTTCAAATTAACTTTTAGGATGATCTAGAGATATTCTAAGACAATTTGCAAATAGTTTTAATTTTGTTTTATTTGTGGAGTTATTTTACTTTTTAGTCAGCTCTCAAGTTTGCAATTAGAGCAATCTGGATGCTAGGGTCTTAATTACCTTAGCAACCATGCATTGATTTGAGTAAGATACTGGAATATGAATAGAAGAGGGCCTCAATAGAAAGTGACAATATCAATACATATGCAGCCTTACAGAGCATTTGTTTTTAGATGGGGTCAGTGAACCCTCCACTTGAATCAGAAGAAGGCAGAAGGATGCAGAAGGAGGCATATTAAAAAACTATGAGAAAGAAAAAAATATAAAAATTGCTTAGAATTAAGAACTCTACAACATACTAATAGTTATCTTAAAGGTGAACCACCCCTTTAATAGGCCCAATTTAAGCAATTTAAGTATAGCTGACTGGAGGAAACGCACAAGACACTAGAACTTTTTAGTATACACAAAGGACCAATACCTGATTGCATTTATTGCAAGGGATTTACTACAAGGGATCTAAAGGTGCTCAGTTGTATGACTAATAAACCACTTTAGTTCTTTGATGTTTGGCATGATAATCACAAACTTCCAACTTGGCTCCTATTTTCTCTCTTTATTTCTGTATGGTGCGCATTCTTTGAAAGCCAGGATCCATCACAGAAAATTACTGTATGTTCAAAAAATGAACAGCATGTCTACTTGGACGTAAAAAAGAATAACTTTCGTGCAGGATGTTGCTGCATTTCACAAAGATTAAAGTAAATAGAATTATGGCAGGGACCTCCTTAATTGAAAAGTACATGGGAGTTATATGTGGGTAACAGACATTGCAACTCTAGGAAGTGTCATTCATTGTCTACTAAAACTAGTACTTTATAGTTTACAAAGGGCATTACTTAAGGCAGGGGTCCCCAACCTTTTTCACCTGTGAGCCACATTCAATTGTAAAAAGAGTTGGGGAGCAACACAAGCATGAAAAATGTTCATGGGAGGTGCCAAATAAGAGCTGTGATTGGCTTTTGGTAGCCCCTATGTGGACTGGCAGCCTACAGGAGGCCCTTTTTTTGCAGTACACCTGGTTTTTATGCAATCTTAACTTTCCCCAAACCAGAAATTCAAAAATAAGCCCCTGCTTTGAAGCCACTGTGAGCAACATCCAAGGGGTTGGAGAGCAATATGTTGCTCGCAAGCTACTGGTTGGGGAACACTGACTTAAGGGATGAAAATGCTACTTCACTATACATCACTGGTAAAGCAGTGTCACGACTATGTTGTGCACTTTTTGGCAAAAGACAATAGGAATTATATTAGTGAGCTGTGAAAAACATTCAACTTAACAGGCAAAATGAATGAACAAACTAGGAGAGACTATATGCAAGTTAAGGTTGTTTTCTCTGTAAAAGAGGTGCTTTCAAGGGGATATAATTACACCGTACAAATATGTTTAAGTATATTATAGACTTAGATGAAGGGGGTCTTTTTCACATAGAATAGAACAAAAGACAAAATGCCAACACCTTTCCACTTGAGAAACAGAATTTAATGTATAGAGGAAGCATTGGACAGGCAAATTATACAAAGCTACAGTATAGCAATCTCCATTTAAACAAGCAATTCTTAATATTTTATTTCTTTTTTGTAATAATTTGGCAAAACCTTAACTAACGTTCAGCATCATTTATTGCTGATGGCAAAAGAATCCTATTTTGTTTTAACATGATAAGTTTTCCAGTTATCATAAGGCTTCCTTTCTCCAGTTTAAAGCATTCTGAAAAATAGATCAAATATATAGGGGCTAGGGGAAGATCGCAAACTATTTGTTAAGGGAGGCTAACAATAAAAGTTCTTTCAAAGGGCACTCATAAATATTTATGTTATATTAAAAAGACCATTACCTCTTTTATGGAGGTTACACCTCTCAAATCTTCATTATGCTCTGTATGTGATAGTGCCAATTCCCAAGACATTGCCAAAATCTAATCCAGTCAGGCTTTTGTTTGCAGAAGTAGGAGCATTCTGTCAGAAGCTGAGAGACATACTGATCTCTATGCCGAGAGCTTAGTAGAGAGAAAAATATGTCATTGTCATGCCATTGACACTTAACAGGCTTGGTAAATTCATTCTCTGGGCTGATCATCTCAGCAAAAATAAATTATGACAATTTTTGGGTTAAGTATACAGTATATATTATAGTCTTATATTATACCTTTTTGAACATTTCTTTGAGATATTGCATATAGGAGGAATTTTCTTTGAAAAGTATTTTCAGTAGATCAGTGTTATCTATTTATATGTGTTAAAGAGGATTAAGCAGTCATTTTGCTTTATTTCATTGACAGATTGGACTCCCAGAAATAAGTAGCAAATGAACATCTCACAACCTATGTTTTCTCAATGGTTTTCCTAGCAAATACAGTACCTTGTATGACGTCCTCTATAATATATGGAAAGGACCAGACTGGATACAATGTCTTCTCTAATCAAGACTAGATATTTATCATAGACAATTTCCTCAGGAAGCTGACAACAGGGGTCATGAATGAGCTGACAACTCTATGTTGTTAATTCACGAGAGAAGATGAAATGGTCGGAGCTCTTGCTGATACTGGCAACACTGCAAGGTGAGGGAGCAGAAGCAACACAATAAGATGGATATGGGGGAATTATCTCAGGTGTTTTTTTTTTTAGAACATTTTTTGAGGTTTAGATGTTGTTGAGTAATTGTGTATATGTTTATCCATGGACACAACCCTAATTTATTCACTGCTGTGTTCTGATCTACTGAGGATTGATATAAATAAATGCCTGACTTGTATGTACACTTCAGCTTCTCTCTCTCAGAACATAGAAGTATCCCAGATCCCTGAAGTGAATGTCATAGAGGGCAGCACAGCCAACCTAGAGTGTAGCTACAACATGAGCAACTTGGATCTACCCATTGGCTGGTACAAATGGTACAGACATGTACTGCATGGGGTTGATATCTTTAAAGTTGATGATTTTATAGACAGAATTACAAAAGTAAGTACAGGCGATTTCCTAAACAAGACATCAGCCAGCATACAGCTGCACAGAGTAACAACCACAGACACTGGAATGTATTTCTGTGAAGTGGAGTTTTCTGGCCAGAAGCAAATTAAAGGACACGGTGAAGGAACTTTCCTCAATGTGACAGGTGAGGGTGCATTTTTATTATTTTTTCAAATTGATTTTTTTTTCAACCACCTGTTTTTACTCTTTTTTTTCACCAACTGCATAATCACTTCTCATTGGGGGACAGTTATAAAATGAATGCTGTTCTGTTTTCGTTATTCTGAAGGAAACAGATTAAAACAGCATCACTGGCTTTGGTCAGTAGCATTCCATATTCCTGATTTCTTATGGTATTTATAAATAGTGTTTAACCACTGCATTATAACAATTTCAGAGAATGGTGGTCCATTTTATATTTCAAGTCAGCACCCAGATAACAGCTTCAATTTCAAACCAAAGAACTGCAGGATAAAACAACAAAAATAAAAATGAGTAAATCCTCTCAGTGTTGTTGGCACTGGTTGATACATACAGCAACTGAATACGATAATGTGCTCATGCATCAAGGGGAAGGACTTGGATTTAAATTGTTTTCATTTTCAAACTGAAGAAACCAAATGTCTCGAGCCCCTTCTTAAATAAATCAGTATAGAATTTTCCTGGTGATGGGTGGAAGTTAGGGCATTCTGCAAAATACAAAATTACAGGGAGGAGGACCATACATGACTCCAATTTTGCAAATGGGTTTTAGAAACCCTCAGCAATTGCTTAATTAATTTTGCCAATGGTCATTATGGGTTTTTACAGAATGTCCCCCAAAATTGTTAATTGTCTCCCAACACTAAAAAAGCCTTGATAAGACATACCATTTCTCTTAGTATACTACCTTATATATAATTCAGTGTCTTGGGAAGTGCAATTGTACAGTCACATAAAGTTCCAATAGCCTCAAATCTTGGGTAAGCCAAAGATTTTAATTTGTAAGACTAGTGTTCTTACTATAGAGTCTTACAAGAAGTAGTTCCACTACATTTCACTGACACACATACCTGTGATTATCATTAAGCAGCATTTCAGCCATCTAATGCTGGTAGTGGGTTATTTATAAAGTTATTGGTAAAATGATTGAGCTGCCAAGAAACTGATAGCACTAGACAGAGCAATAGCAGTAGATGAAGCATATTGATAGCACTTGCGCTAGTTTGTCTGTTGATGAATGTCGGTCAAGAGAGATGTGGCTGAAACCACCCCTACAAATGTGGTGCATTTGAACATGCAGATGCAGGGGTGAGAGTTTTTTTGTCTGAAAAGCAACATTACTGGTGTGATCATGTGAAAGACAGGCTGCACTGGCTGTAGTTTAAGGTACTTCCCTGTGGAGAAAACAGCACATGTTCCATCAGCTTTAAGGTTGTTCATGATTTTCTTCACCCCAAAACAATATTACGAGGTCAAAAATTCTAAGACCTTGGGTCATGTAAGAAGTTCACCTTTTTAATCTTAATCTGCCTAACACTCTTTAGCATTGCAATCTATAGCCAAAGTCTACTGGCTTCTAATTGTGTATGTAATCTTACCCAAATTAATGCAGGTATGGGGCTGGTTATCCAGAATGCTTGGAACCTGGAGTTTTCAAGATAATGGATCTTTTAATAGTTTAGATATTTTAAGTCTACTAGAAAATCGTGTAAACATTAAATAAATAGGCTGGTTTTGCTTTCAATAGGGATTAAGTATATTTTAGCTGGGATGAAGTACAAGTTACTGCTTTATTATTAAAGGAGACATATTAGATAAATAAAAAAATCCCTCATTTTGTAGGCAAAAATAATATATGGTGTTGCTTTTACATGGTGCCCAAAATGTATATTATCTATAAAAATCGCCACTTTATTGGAGCTCCCTGTAGACATTCACTGGTCCCTGTCCTTGTTTCAAATGAGGCATGGGCGTGTCCTAACGGTCCCTGCCAGAAGCACCGTAGGAGGGGGACAGCCAATCACAGCACTGCAGTCAAACAAGCACAGACAGGCTTCAGCTCCTTATTAGGTCCTGCTAGCTGCTGATTGGTTCCTGTCCTACAGTACAGTGATGTGAGAGCTGCCGGCTCCCCTGCACAGCCTGGGAATTCAGGGAGCAAGAAGTGGAAGAAAAGGGAGGGATTCAGGCCCGGACTGGCAATCTGGGGGTTCTGGCAAATGCCAGAGGGGCTGCTGTACGGCTCCATAGAAAGTTAACATATAGTGGGTGTCACGGACATGGTACTTCCAACCGCACGTGACTTTAGGTGTGGCTATCAGGGGTCACTCACTCAGGCTCTCACCCACCTTGCACACAGGTTAGACTAACACGAAAGCACCCCAAACACCAACCAACACCCACAAAACTCATTCGCTGCCACCATCTATCATTCACAGGCGATAGAAACCTAATGTGACTATTCCCCTGTTCTCTCTAACAATTAATAATAATTCACAATACACCAATGCATTAAACACTCTCTCTCACTATAGTCAGTTAGTTCCTACTGATTCAACAAGTACTTCAGTATGCAGAGGGTTAAGGCTCACAGTTACACTCTTTCAGGCTAGGTTCGTTTAGAGCACCAAAGACAATCTTATTAAATTCTCTTTAATATTATAAAAGGTATAACAGTGCAATATGCAAAAAGATGTTACAAAAAGAGACATACATTCAATAATACAATTACAAACAGTTGTAAAATAAAAGGGAAAACATGGAAAACCTATACTTAACTCCAAAGATATAGAATTCCTGGTCCTGGAGGCAAGGGGAAACAAACGGGATAACTTCCAATCGCAATTGGTCCTCCAAAGTAAATCCAAAGTTTAGTCTGACTATTTATTAGTGATTTCAGGGCATCAGGTAACTGCACACTCCCCCTCCCTCAGGAATGTAAGGGGGCGTGGCCTAGCAGGACACAGATTGAGTTTTTATGAGCTCCTGTGAGTAAGAACTGGACCAAGAATATAAAGACCATAACTCTCCATTGGAACATAGGAGAGAGATGATATTATATTCATTGGTTATTAATTCTCCCAGGGATTCCATAGATACTAAACATCAATACTGTGTGACCTGCCCCTGCCAAGTAATTCACATCTAATATACAGAGTACTAAACCTAGTCATGTTTGGACTCGTTGGAAAGATGAAATTGCTTTGAACCCATCACCAGTTTTTTATACTGTTGGGACAACAGGTATGGGTTCTGTAAGGATAAATATATTTATGTATACATTATATGTGACCTTCACTTCAGCTTTGAGGGTCTTGCTGGGAACTTCAAGTTCTCACTCCTTGGGTTTCCCCCTCCCCATGGAATGACTCTTATCAGCCAGGGCATGGAGGAGGCCATTACAGCTCTGACCATAGTAAAAAGAGGCCTGTTATGTGTCTGATTTAGATGTTGGCAGAAATATTTCTCATGATACCTTGGCTTGTTTTATTAACTATTACAGGCCTGTATCATGACAGTGGGCTGGTAGGGGGCTGTTTGGGCTTGTAGTAGGCTGTTTGGGCCTCTGTGTACTTGGAATGACAGGGCCTGTTTTAACTCCCAGTCCAGTCCCTGGAGTGATTATTATCAATGGTCGAGGTGAATTTTCGAATTCAAAAAATTCAAATTTCAAGCATTTTTTATGTACTTCGACTAGGGAATAGTCCGAAACTCGATTCGAATTTGCAAAAAATTAGAAAATTCGAATATCGAAATTTATCATGTACTGTCTCTTTAAAAATTCGACTTCGACCATTCACCATCTAAAACCTGCCGAATTACTGTTTTAGCCTATGGGGGACTTAGAAGCTATTTTGAGAAAATTGGTGGACTTTGAAAAAAAATTTTGGTGAAAAACTTTGAATTGAATTCGATTGAATGCGTTATTCCTTTGATTCGAACTATTCAAATTCGGGTGAAAACTGACCTATTCGACCAAAAGAAACCTTTGACTTAATTTCGGTTGGTCTTTTTGAATTCGAATTTCGACGTTATACACAATTCCAAATTCAACCTTTTGATAAATCTGCCCTATAATGTCTCCTTTAGAGACAAAAAGGAAACAATAAAAATAATTTACAAATGTGGATTATGTGGATAAATGGAGTCTATTGGAGACAACCTTTTTGTAATTTGGAGCTTTCTGGATAATGGGTTTCTGGATAACTGATCCCATAACTGTACCTGTAATGCTTCCCTTTACAATATTTTAGTATGATGACATATGGTGCAAGCACATGAAAAGACTACCCATGACAAAAATAACACTTTTATTAACAATTTTGGTGTTTTCTCTCTTAGCTGTTACAGAACAGATTGCTTCACAGATTCACTCAATGGCCTACATTGTAGTAGGGGCTCTGGCTGTGACTTCTGCAATCTTAGTTGGCGCTTGTCTGTGGTATTTGAGGGTCAATAAACATGGTAAGCATAGAATTTGCTTCATATGCCTTACTCAAATGCATGGCAATAAATGTTTAATAAAGCACAAAATGTATTACTATCATCCCCATTCCTCTATAAATCCTGATTGTGAGTAAGCCAAGCCCAAAAGACCTAAAAGTTGGGTTAATAATGAAATAACTACTTAAAACCACCACGATGTTGAGAGAACAGAAGATAATTCATAAAAATAGATGCCAAGGAATTGAGGAATCAATAATAAATAGTTGGTACCACCCCCCCCCCCCTTCAATATCACCTAGTGATGAAATACCCTAAATTACCCCTGTAAGTATCATGTTGTGGGTGAGAGAGCTACTGAAATTCTATCACAAAACAGTTTATGGTTTGTCATGCAAAATAACCTAAAAGCTTTGATTCTAATTCCCTCCCAAAAAGTTGAAATTGAGCACTGAAACTAAAATAATGAAAAATACCAAAATATTCTTTAATTATTACTGATATGATGATATCAGCCCTGCACCTGTTTATATAACTAGGACTGGAAAGTGCGAGGGACATGTGCATTTGGATCATACTGTATCTGCCTTTCTACTTAACCTGTGTGTTAGTTCAGTTCTTACAGAATTCTCCTGTCGTGTATCAAGAAGTTAACCACGCATACTGATATCCTTTGTGGTAAATGGCTGAATTAGCCCTTTAGGGAACACACCACCATTATGGAGAATGGTAGACTTAGAGAATAATAAAGGGAAAGTCCAGTTGATCTGATAGATGAATACAGTAACAGTTTTATTCACAGTACAATACTCTAGCACAGCTAGTTGGTCACACATGTTCCTATAATAATATTGTAATTAAAACAGTACCAGGTTGCTTGACCCCCTCCTGCTGTCTACCTTCCTACTATTCTTCCTTCAGGTCAGGTGCCCCTGTGGCTCCCTGGTATTAGTCACATGACATGACAGCTTGTTTTAGGGGTGCCCTGCATGTGACAAAAGGACCTATCTAGTACTCGCTCCCTATACACTGTACCCCTAACTGGCGAGGTACTACCAGGGTGCTGCCCCTTCTTTACTCCTCATTGGACCTCAGATGCTCAGCTAGCTCTCCTGTCAAGATCGTTCACCGCCTCCATTGAGCTCCACAAATCTGACGTAACACTAGCTTACCTAAGTACTTAGCGCTTGTCTTGGTACCTCCCTGAAGTGATAGACCTCAGGCTTCCTGGCATCATTCATTCTTATATTCTTTACAGTGAGGAAGTGCCCACTGCATTCTTCCTTATATAGGCTTGCTAGTGAAATCCCCTCTTAAAGAGGGGAACATGCGCTAGAACTCTTTCAAGGGGATTTTCTACCCTATAGTGCCATCTAGTGACAGCAAAGTCAAGTTTACATGTATGTAAGCAGTACCGGTATGGGACCTGTTATCCAGGAAGCTCGGGACCTGGGGTTTTCTGGATAATGAATCTTTCTGTAATTTGGATCTTCATACTTTAAGGCTACTAGAAAATCATGTAAACATTAAATAAACCCAACAGGCTGGTTTTGCTTGCAATAAGAATTAATTATATCTTAGTAGGGATCAGGAGTGGTGATGGGCGAATTTGTTCGCCAGGCGCGAATTTGCTGCGAATTGCCTTGATTCGCCACTGCGAAAATTCGCCAACATCAAAATAAATGGACGCCACCGCGAATGTGCGCCAGCGTGCAAAAAATGGACGCCGGCGTCAAAAACGCCAAAAAACGTCAAAAACGCCAAATTCGCCCATCACTGATCAAGAGAAAAAGGAAATCATTTTTAAAATTTGGATTATTTGGATAAAGGGAGTCTAAGGGAGATGGCCTTTCAGTAATTCGGAACTTTCTGAATAACGGAATCAATACCTATATATATATATATATATATATATATATATATATATATATATATATATATATATATATATATATATATATATATATATTATAGAGATATATAGCTCTACCACTTACAAGTGTAATAATATCAGTGGATACTGACCATGAAACCACAACTTGCCCCTACTACTTGTAACCTAAACTTAGTCGTGCTTACATGGGAAGGGAACTGTTTTTTAAATTGACGATAGAAATAACTGATTTTTTTTTTAGTTCATTCAAATTAATATTTTTTGTGCAAGTAATAAATCGTGTTATAATGTTGATTGAGTATAATGACTTATAATGCCATTTAAATGGTTTTTATGTCTTACCACATGCATTTGTTAACCTTTGAGCATTTTTGATTCAATGTTTATGTGCCTTTAATTATGAATGGCTATGGATTTGATATATATTAAAAAATATATACATTTTCCACTTTCTTTACAGGCTCCTCTACTAGGGATGTGTAAGTAAAATGACTTTACATACAACTTTATAATGTGTTATATTATCTGTGCATGGGATACATTAATGCTTCATTTCACTTTCTCCTGATTTTTGCAGGGGCCCTATTGTCTACTCAGATTTTACAACACAAGGTATTACTGACATATCCATTCAACAGATTATTCATTGATATAACTGTATATTGGTATGTGGTTGCTATAGTCAGCGGCACTAGTGCAATTTAGCCTACTAGAACAAAGCACTTTAGTTTTTTTTATCATGCTTTAATGACATTATGGGGCTGATTTATGAAAGGATTCGCAGCAGTTTGATATATTTTCTATATAGCTGCTTTCTGCAGTTAAACAAATTTCTTCTGTGGCAGCTTGCATCCTACTATTCAGTATACCACAAATGTTTGTATTCAAGAAAGTTTGATGTTGAAACAACAATTTTAACAAATTTTGCCTTCCTACTTTTATTTCTTTTATTTTAGCTTCAAGATCTGGTGGAGCACCCAATCAGCAATCACAACAGGTGACAAAAACAATTGTTAAAAAAAAGCTGATGCACTCACTGTAGCACTGAGTCAGTGCGGATTCTTAATGGAATACTGTCATTCGTGATAGGCGATTCTCTCCTGTTTCGGTTCGCCAAAAAAATTGCGAATTTTACAAAATTCACGAAACTGAGAAAAATTTGCGAAAAGTCATGAAATCAGTAAGTTCACGAAATTCGAACATTTTCACAAAATAATCGAGCAATTTGAACCTTTTCATGAAAAAATTGAGCAATTTGAAAGTTTTCACGAAAAAATAGTGAAAATCGGAAATTGACACCAGCGAATTTTCACCGGTGAATTTTTGTGGGAGATTTGCGAATTAATTTGCTGACAGCGAAATGCTGGAATTCGCCGCAAATCCGTGCGAGGTGAATTTATTCGCCCACCACTGTCATCACATAATCACATTTTGTATATTTACTTATTTTAAAAGTCAGTCTCAAATAACTTGTTTTCCAACTACTCCACATTTTATACAGTAATGCACAAATAACTTGAAGAATAAGCTGCTTTTTTTTTAAAAAAAAATTATGCTTTTTCCCAGATTTTACTCCATTTTTTTATTATGATGACTTCACTTTACAAAAAGCATTTCACAGATCAGAATTCTTTAAATCTGGAGTTGTGCAATCTCCTGTGCAATTACTATACTGTACCCTGTAATTAGTGTGTCCCCTGGCGATTAAAGAAAATGAGGAAAATACAATTCGATTGAGTTTTCCATTAGGAAAAGAGTGGTAGAATGTGCAGCCATCAATCTGGTACACTCTCTGACCAATCAGCACAAGGAAGATTCAATTAGAGGGGAAAAACGTTTCTCCTTATTCAGTTCCAGGTTTTTTACAATAGACTTCAATAGAGTTTTCATGCGATAAACTGTGAGATACGTTTTCCTAATTGAATTTAATCAGGCTCAGTGGGAAAATCTGGAATTGAATTTGGAAAGAATCATTTTTCATCAAATTTAAATTGGCCTAATATCTGGAATGAGTAATCTGGTAAATTCTTTGTGTTAGTAATTTGATTCCCTCCGTTTTCCTGGTAGAGGATCAGAAATGTGTACAAAGCTGTTTAAAAATTGTCGCGTGTCAAAATTATTCGGATGTCCATTGACTTTAAGGCATTTGTACAAAAGAGTTCCGTTTATAAAAATTTACGCCTTCGTCAAAATTGACTTCAATGCATTTCACTAATTTCTCACCACTTCGCAAATTTTTTCTGTGTTTCGCTGATTTTTTGGCAAAGCAAAATGGGACAGATTTACTCATTACTAGTTATATATATAGTTATATAGGGAATGCTGTGTTGTTAAAGTGCTGTAAATAAGGTACCTATGCCAGGTAGAGTAAACTTGTTTCTTTGTTTGGCACAGGGAAAGGCACCGTGTTTGACCTGTGCCATGCAATATTCCTAATATAAAGGATAGACATAACCTCAAGCAACCACACACTCTCCAAGCACTTTGTAGACAGGGTTAACAGCCATCATCACCAACAATGCCTTAATGTAGACACAAATCTCTAGCCTCTTATTCAAATCGGTGCATGGTTGCTAAGGTAATTTGGAGCCTAAACAAATTAAAATTGAATATTTACTGTCACCCTTTGAACCCTTAGCATAGGGTCGTTCATTTGCCATTTCTCCCTCCTTACGCATTTCATGCCATTGGGTGCTTCATCAGAGTTGGTCTGATGAAGCACTCAATGGTGGCAAAAGTGTCAGGAGGGAGTGGCTGACATGAGATATTCCGGACACAGGGATGACACAGCCTTTTGGTGTGTTTTAATGTAATATGATACAATTGGTTTGATGTGATTATGTTGCACTAATAAATGCTTGAATTGAGCCACCTTGTTTCATTTAAAATTTCTCATTACACTATTTGGAACCTTGCAACAAGATTGCTGATGCAAACTGGAGAGCTGCTGAATACAAAGCTAAATAACTCAAAACCCACAAATAATAAAAAATGCAATCTCAGAATATCACTCTCTCCATCATACTAAAAGTCAACTCAAAGGTGACCAACTCTTTAAATCATGTAATGAAATCAGCACTTGACGAAAACTTCTTAATGACACTTATTCCAAATAAATTCTATTTATTAAAGTGTATAAAACCTCTTCATTGCAGTTCACTGTACTTAAAGGAAAACTTTACCCCCAAAATGAACACTTAAGCAACAGATAGTTCATATCATATTAAGTGGCATATTATAGAATCTTACCAAATTGGAATATAAATTTAAGTAAATATTGCCATTTTACATCTCTTGCCTTGAGCCACCATTTTGTGATGGTCTGTATGCTGCCTCAGAGATCACCTGACCAGAAATACTACAACTCTAACTGTAACAGGAAGAAGTGTGGAAGCAAAAGACACAACTCTGTCTGTTAATTGGCTCATGTGACCTAACAAGTATGGTTTGTTTGGTATGTTTGTGAATCCTACGATCCCAGGGGGCGGCCCTTATTTTTTAAAATGGCAATTTTCTATTTATGATTACCCAATGGCACATACTACTAGAAATGTATATTATTATGGAAATGGTTTATTTACATGAAGCAGGATTTTACATATGATCTGTTTTATGCAATATCTTTTTATAGAGACCTACATTGTTTGGAGGGTATAGTTTTCCTTTAATGCAGGTAGCTGGATAGCCCACTAAGAACTGGCAACTTGATATGACCCTACAAAGTGTTTAATGAACCAGAGCAAACGTCTATAAAGTCTGTAAAGAGAATATTTTGTGTTTTTATTTCAGGTTTCACAGAACGTTGTGAATGACCTGTACCGCATGGACAATGACCAATACATTTATGCTGAACCTCGAGGCAATAAAAAATCCAAGATCCCCAAGGAGTGCCATGATGTTTCATTGTACAGTGAGATTCCCTAATTGGCAAATGAAAAAAACCAAATCACCACGTCACAGGAATATTGGATGCTCCCTTAGCTCTAAACAATCAAAAGAAGTGTTGGAAAACAAAAGACAGAGATTGTTCCAGTGGATGTTACTTAATGCAGGGAGGGTCTATTGTTGCTTAGCAATGTGATGTCATGTTTGACCTGTAACCCTTAGTGATGGGCGAATCTCTCCTGTTTCACTTTGCAGCAAAATTCGCAAAGTTCCCCCCAAATTCGCGAAATGGCGAAAAATTCTCAAAAATTCGTGAAATTAGAAAGTTCATTATAAAATTGCGCAATTTGAACCTTTTCACGATAAAAATCGTGCAATTCGAACGTTTTCACGAAAAATAGTGAAATTCAAAAGTTTACCAGAAAAAATCTAGCAATTCAAACGTTTTCACGAAAAAATCGAGCAATACGAACATTTTAACTATAAAATCGAGCAATTCGGACCTTTTCATTATAAAAATCAAGGAATTCGAACATTTTCACGAAAAAATTGTGAAATTCGAAAGTTTTCATGAAAAAATAGAGCAATTCGAACGTTTTCACTAGAAAATCGAGTAATTCGAACCTTTTCACTAAAAAATCGGAAATTGACGCTGACTAATTTTTACCGGCAAATTTTCACGGGAGATTCGCAAATTTATTAAAGTGGGAATTTACCGCAAATTCGTGCCAGGTGAATTTATTCGCCCATCACTAGTAACCCTGTGTGTTTTACTTCTTCCTCTTCCTGTATATGCTCTCTATGAAAAGTTCCTGTTGCACACATGTTATGCTGAGTTCTATAAATACAATCAAGTTACTGATCACACAGAAGTTGGTGTGTCTGTCCTCACTTACTAAGAAGCTGCACATGCAGTTCAGGTCAGTTCTCTGCTAACAAGAAGCTGTTAGTGTTTTGACTGTATTTTGAAAATGTAGGGGTTGACTTATCAAAGATTTAACTGGTCAATGCAGAAGGATTGCCTAAAATTTGATAGCTGTTAGGATTTTATTTGATTGTCATCAATGGACACATTTATTAAGGAGACAGATGAGTCTAAGTGACAGCAGAATGTGTTCTATTGCTTTCAGCTGTCATTCTGCCCTATGGAGTGTTCAGTGCTGCTCTAAAGTAATGCTGAGCTCTGTCACTTGTCTGAATGCTCATTGTATTCCGAGGAAATAAAGCTGAATACAATATTAACTTGCTTGAGTATTTCTTTGATTTTGCAACTTTTGGATTTTATGACTTTTTTTTGTGTTCCATTAAAGGGATCCTGTCATCGGAAAACATGTTTTTTTCAAAACGCATCAGTTAATAGTGCTACTCCAGCAGAATTCTGCACTGAAATCCATTTCTCAAAAGCGCAAACAGATTTTTTTATATTCAATTTTGAAATCTGACATGAGGCTAGACATTTTGTCAATTTCCCAGCTGCCCCTGGTCATGTGACTTGTGCCTGCACTTTAGGAGAGAAATGATTTCTGGCAGGCTGCTGTTTTTCCCTTCTCAATGTAACTGAATGTGTCTCAGTGGGACATGGGTTTTTACTATTGAGTGTTGTTCTTAGATCTACCAGGCAGCTGTTATCTTTTGTTAGGGAGCTGCTATCTGGTTACCTTCCCATTGTTCTTTCGTTTGGCTGCTGGGGGGAAAAGGGAGGGGGGTGATATCACTCCAACTTGTAGTACAGCAGTAAAGAGTGATTGAAGTTTATCAGAGCACATGTCACATGACTTGGGGCAGCTGGGAAATTGACAATATGTCTAGCCCCATGTCAGATTTCAAAATTGAATATAAAAAAATCTGTTTGCTCTTTTGAGAAATTGATTTCAGTGCAGAATTCTGCTGGAGCAGCACTATTAACTGATGCATTTTGGGAAAAGATTTTTTCCCATGACAGTATCCCTTTAAAGGGGTTGTTCGCCTTTGAGTTAACATTTAGTTTAAAAAATATATAATGAAGACCACTAGAAAAGTTGCTCAGAATTGGCCATTCTATATTATACCAAAATTTAATTTAAAGGAGAAGTAAAGTCGCGGGAAATTCGTGAATTTTTCGGCGAAGCAAAACGGCGCAAATTCAGCCATCACTATCGGCCAGGGGTTATACCAGTGAGCACCACTGAGCGATTCTCTTCCGTCTTCCCCTTTCTTCATGCGACTGCGCAGTATAGCGAAAAAACCGAACTTTAATTAAAAAGTCAGCTATTCCATTCTACTGTGCATATGTCTGCCCCAGGGAAATTGAAGAAAGAAGAAGCCGAAAGAGGATCGCTCCATCGTGCTCACTGGTATAACCCTGGGCCGGTGCTGTTTTCTGCCGATAGGAGCACCGGCCCAGGGCTTTAGGTAAGAAAATAAATTCACTTGGGGTGCCTGACATTTGGCACCCCCAAGTGCAAGGCGACTTTCCTTCTCCTTTAAGGTAAAAAGGTAGTTCTAATATATCTGTAAAGCTCTTGAAAGGTCAACAAGTTTTTCTAAACATAACTAAGTACGGACTACAAGCCATAATGACCCGACTCATTATAATAGTGCTCATATTGCTGTAAAAACACATTTGCACATTAACATAAAAGGGTTGATATGACTATAAGCAATATGCAGTGGTAATTTGAATAGAATTCACGTTCCCACTTTCTTACACTTTGACAAAAATGGTTTATTGAACAGCCAAAACATCTGATGTAAGTGCAAGTTATAACAATTTTCCCGCCTCTTTCTGCATGAGCCAAAAGAAGAACTAAAGAGTAGGGATGTCGCGGACTGTTCTGCGGCGAACTTGTTCGCGCGAACATCGGCTGTTCGCGTCCGCCGCAAGTTCGCGAACGTCGCGCGACGTTCGCCAATAGGCGTTCGCGTCAAAATCGTTCGACCATTCGACCATTCGGACGCTAAAATCGAACGATTTTCGTTCGATTCGAACGAAAATCGTTCGATCGAACGATTAAAATCCTTTGATCGTTCGAATCGAACGATTTTCGGATGTTCGAAGTTCGCGAACTGTTCGCATTTTTTGCCGGTGTTCGCGAACGGCGTTCGCAAACACATTATCGGCGGTTCGCTACATCCCTACTAAAGAGAAAGACAGTAATGATGTTTGGTTTAAGGCATGAATAGTGCAAAGGAGACGCCATAAAGGGTAGAAGAATTTAAAGAAAACCATATGCTCCAATATGTGGGGAAAAAATGACAGTAAATAAACAGAACACATCTTTGACCAGGGCAGCATCAAGACATCTGGATATTCCTTATACATGATCACAAATAACCTCCAGTAAGTTATGTTTCAAACATTCCAAATAATAAATTGTTTGTTGTGCTCTTTCATACACGTCAGGTTGAATGTCATCTGCAATTAAAGAATAAAATGTGTTACACTGTTTTTTTTTACATAATACACTGTTTTGCACTTGAAAAATGAAATCCTACTGTTCTGGAGGATTATACATTCGTATGCTTACAGCGTAACAAGGTTCATTAAGGGGCAAAGTTATCAAATTGTGAAATTAGGGCTTACCATAAAAAAAAACTCACCCACATTTTGGGGCAAATTTACTTAAAGTGGACCTGCCACCCAGACACAAAAAGCTGTATAATAAAAGTCCTTTTCAAATTAAACATGAAATCCAATTTCTATTTTTTATTAAAGCATTCATAGCTGTTATAATCTCATTTAAAAATCTCAGCTGTCAATCAAATATTGTCTGCCCCTCCTCTATGCCTAGGCATAGAGGCAGGGCAGACAATTACTTTTACTTTCCATTCAGCACTTCCTATATGTCACTGCTCTCCACACAGTTCCCCTGTTCTCTTCACTGTTTATGTGTAACTAGTGCATGGGGATGGACATCATGTCCCCCATTCTGGTGCACAAACAAGATTTTGAGATGATACAAGGCTTGTCTTAATAACAGTGTCCACAAAATGGCTCCTGCCTGCTTGCTATAATTATGAATTCACAGACTAATGGAAACAAGATTCAAATAATTTATATAGTGCAATTAAAGTTTATTTTGCTTGATTAATGTGATAAAATAGGATTTTAAATTTTTTTATTTGGGTGACGAGTCCCCTTTAAGGTCGAATATCGAGGGTTAATTAACCCTCGATATTCGACTGTTGAAGTTAAATCTTTCGACTTCGAACATTGAAGTCGAAGGATTTAGTGCTATTCGTTTGATGGAACGATTAAATCCTTCGAATCGTTCGATGCGGGGCCCCCAGAGGTGCGGGGCCCTATTGGGCCCAATTGGTCCAATAGGCCTAAGGCCGGCCCTGGTTCAACCTGTAAATACTGAATGAAGACCAATCTTTATTATTCAAGATGTTACTATCGAGCATCACTTTTGAAAAAGTGAATAGTGAAATACACTTAGAGGGGCAGATTTATCAAAGGTCGAAGTGAATCCGAGGGAATTTTCGAAGTAAAAAAATTTGAAATTCGAACTAATTTTTTGGATACTTCGACCATTGAATAGGATACTACGACTTAGAATTTACTTCGACTTCGATTCGAAGTAAAAATCCTTTGAATATTCGACCATTCGATAATCAAAGTACTGTCTCTTTAAAAAAACTTTGACTTCAATACTTCTCCAAATTAAACTTGCCGAAGTGCTATGTTAGAATATGGGGACCTTTTAGAGCAGTTTTCTAGGTCTATTCGTTCGATCGTTCGATTGCCAAATTCGGTAAAAAATCGTCGACTTAAGATATTTGAAGTATTTTAATTCGATGGTCGAATATCGAAGTATTTTTTACTCCGAAATTTGACCTTTGATAAATCTGCCCCTTAGCTGCATTGAGATCAAGGCTTAAACTGGGCTGTTGCAGAACAGTGGGGACTATCAGTTAAAATATAGGGCTTTAGTTCCACTTTAATAGCAAAGGATCTGGCTCTTTTTAAGATGAGACTACATGGATTCTCGAAGTAGTATGTGAGAAATACAAATGAGAAATACAAATGAATGGTGGGTCCCAAATCAGGTAAAAACTCACCATGATCAGTAGAGGCCCAGGTGTTCTGCCCTGAGCCTTCAGCAAGGGGAGCGCTCAAATGTATATCCATTGACAGCACTTTAATTTCTTTTAAAACCGCCTTTAATGATTGCAGTTATTTGCATAGCAGCCCAGCAATACGATGCAACGTTTCGAGTGGCACTCCACTCTTTGTCAAGCATAAAAACCACATGAGCACATGACCTTAAATAGCCAGAGGTATCATGCCCCCTGGTGTTATAACATATTATTACAAAGTATAACAATGTATCATTACAAACATACATTTCAGGTACAAATGTGTTAACAGACATCCAGAATAATTACTTTTCGATTCATTTGGTTTAGTTATCCACAAAGTATATCCATCAAAAAATATTAACTTATCTGGACTTTGAGCAATGTCCCATCCAGATATTAACCTGCTCCCGGGCAAGACAACAACATGTTTGAATGATAACTGTAAAAGATAAAATACTATTTCTAAAAAAATACTTATTATTTCAATAAAAACGGATGCACATGTATAAAAGCCTCTTATTGGAATATGAAAACCTTTTAGTGGATGGTATATCCATTCACCTTTTAGTACATTGCTGCAATGATTACATCCGCAGCATGTTTCGTGTTTTTAAAAAAGTTTGTCTATAACCCGCAGAGGGACCCAGATCTGCATTGACCAATTTAGCCCCAATTGTCTCTGCTCTAGTATATGAGGTGGAGATTTAAACACATCGTTGGTTGGAAAGTTGTTTGTTAGTAAACTCCAATCTTTTTTTTTATTATTTTAGAAATGTCACCACTCAATAAGTTAAACTGATTGACAAAAGGGATTCTCTTAGTTTTCTGTTGTTTGTCACTATCCCTAGTTTGTCTGACTTCCCCTTCCTTATTCTCCGAACTATTTAATATTCTCTCAGGATACCCTCTTACTTTGAATTTTTCTCTCATTTCAGACACCCTTTTGTTCATTTTTAACAATACGTATAACCTGCATTATTTGTGATTAGTGATGGGCGAATTTGTCCCGTTTCGCCGAAAAATTTGTGAATTTCCCGCAATATCCATGAAATGGTGTAAAATTTGTGAAAAATCGTGAAATCGGAAAGTTCCTGAAAAAATGGTGAAATTTGAAGGATTTCACTCAAAAATGGTGAAATTTGAAGGATTTCACTCAAAAATCGTAAAATTTGAAGGATTTTACTCAAAAATCATGAAATTTGAAGGTTTTCACTAAAAAATCATGAAATTTGAAGGATGTCACTCAAAAATCTTGACATTTTAAGGTTTTCACAAAAAAATTGTGAAAATCGGACATTTTCACGAATTTTCACCGGCGAATTTTCGCGGGAGATTCACAAATTTATTCGGAATTTGCCACAAATTTGTGCCAGGCGAATTTATTCGCCCATCACTATTTGTGATTTCGGTAGTGCTTTCTTAACGTGCGGAGGATGAAAAGAGTCATAACAGAGCAACGTATTTCTATCTGTATGTTTGACATACAGATCTGTATCCAAACCACCCTCTGTAGTTTTTTTCACCATTACATCCATAAATGGAATACTAACTGTATCACAGTGTACGGTAAATTTAATACATGTGGTATATCCATTTAATCTTTCAACAAAATTCATAAGATCTGAATGCCGCCCCATCCAAATCACAAAGATATCATCTATGTAGCGATACCAGCACATACAGTGCTGTTGAAAACCATGATCAGTATAGACAAATTTATTTTCAAATATGTCCATAAAAAGATTTGTGTAGGATGGGGTGACATTCGATCCCATAGCTGTTCCCCTAATACTCATCTTGAAAAAGGAAGTAATTTTTACACAAAACAATTTGTCGTTTTTTGGGCTCCGTCAAGAATAATATCTTTATCCAAATTATGTGTGACAGCCTCCACACGCCCATCATGTGGGATGGAGGTGTAGAGTCTCTCAACATCCAAGGTCACTAAGATGGCATCTGTTGGTAAATCTTTTATCACATTTATTTTATCAATAAAGTTACTTGTATCCATGATATATGATCTAATATGTAATACATAATCCCGAAGAACTCTGTCCCAGAATCTGGCCAACGGACAAAACACTGAATTTACCCCAGCCACAAGTGGCCTCCCTGGGGGTTTGTCCAAATTCTTATGGATCTTCGGGAGTATGTATAAAACCGGAGTAATGGGGTTAGACTGTATTAGATAGGTTGCCAATTTATTGTCAATAACTTCCAGCCGCAGTGCTTGATCAACACACTCCTTAATGTTTTTTTGTACAGAGAAGCGGGGATTGGTATTTAGCTTCTGATAAGTACTTGTATCATTTAACATTTCCTTAATAGTCTCAATATAACATTTCTTATCCATAACCACCACCGCTCCCCCCTTGTCTGCTGATTTAATAATTAAATCCTTATGATTTTGCAGGGATAAAAGAGCTTGTCTTTCTGCTTTGGAGATATTTTCCCTCTGTAATCTGATCTAATTTTTCTTGAATCTGTCTTCCAATTTTATCACTTCAGTTTGAACCCCTTGTATATAGGTTTCTACTACATGATTCGTTTTCAATGGCATATATGTGCTTAAATTGTAAAGGCGCCAATCCTGTAGGAAAAAGGTATTACAATAGCCACATGTTACATCATTGATCGTATCCCCAAAGTCATTGAATTCAGCTGATAACCGTATTCTCCAAATCTATCTCTAATTGGAAAAAGTCAGGAAATGTTGTTATGCCAAAAACCCCACCCTTTAGAAAGTACCTTGTGTCCATTATCCATTAGTTGGCAAGTAGAGATGTTTACCACAGCATTTTCTTTCTGCGGCGAGGTTGTCTCCTTGTGGCGGTGTTTCTTGCCGCCCCTTCTCCCTTTGTTTGTTCGAAGCCAATGCTGTCCTTTGAGCCATGGAGAAAAGAAGAGGGAGAAGACGAAGCGGTGCTGTGTAACTCTCTCTCTCCCTCTACACTAGATGATCTCGAGACGCTCCGTCTCCATATGTCGTTGGTCCACAGTCCAACCTCCGTTGGTTCCTACTCTGGTAGCCTTCCGGGGGGGTCCATTGGTAAACCCGACCTTCCATGTAGTCTAGTTCGTCGCGTAGAAATTTACCACGTTTCCGGGATTCCAGTTTAAGGTGGAAGTGCCGCAGGCTTTCCTCAAGCTTAGAATGTGCAGACTGAAATTGGTCCACTGAAACAGTAGCTTGCACCTTGCGTTCCACTTCATCCGCCTTGTTGTGAGACAAAGCATTTCTTGCTGCAGCCGCTCCATGATTAACAGCATGATGTCCAAAGAGCACTTGTTCATAGTGATGGGCGAATTCGCAGCGAATTTGCGCGATTCGCCGCTGGCAAATAAATTCGCAAAACGGCCATGAAAAATGTACGCCAGCGTCAAAAAAAATTGTCCCTGGCGTCCAAAAAACATGGACGCCGGCGTTAAAAACAGGCGTCGGCGTCAAAAAACGGACGCTGTTTCCCGAATTTTTCGCCGTTTTGCGAATTTCGCAAATTTTTCGGCGAATCGAAACAGCACAAATTCGCCCATCACTACTTGTTCAGGATCGCTTCCCATCTTATTTTAAAGTTAGCATCGTCCATAAACATAATCGGTCTTAGATGTGATCTCAGACCTCTGGGGATACGATGGAGCTTGTAATATTCAGCCAATGTACGTAAGTGTAAATCATAAGCAATTTTCTGCATATTGAATTTTTCCATTTGTCGAAATAAGCCAGCATTATCTTGTTCTATTAAAAACTCTCTGTTGCCAGTAATCGAATTTACAATACGTGTTGCTTCTGCTTCAGAATATGTAAAAGTCATTTTTAGATAATTATATAGGGCACGTAGTGGTGCAGGGGAGCAGCTCAAACCAGGAAACAGCAGAGAAGGAACTCAAATAAAGGCAATCTTCCACCATGCGAATAAGTAAAAATAGTATAAATTTATTATGTCAAGAAATGCAGCCTTACGTGTTTTGTATTACAAACACGGGGGGCGTTATTTATCCTTCCTCAGGTGCTCACATGTAATTATATGGGCACCTGAGGAAGTATCACCCCATCCGAAACATGTCGTGTATGTCTAAATAAAGTTATTACGGATTAAAGAGATTGGTTCTCCAGAGTGACATCGACAATTTGTGAAAGTTTGGAAGGTTTTATGGTACCTTAATCTGAAAGTGAACCTCGTATACCTGATCTAAAGATCATCTACAAGAAGTGTATATCTAGGGACCTCTCCCATTGACTTATATACAACCCCGGCTGGTCAGATGAGGTTTTTTTCCACAAAAAAAAATCAGATTTTATAGTAAAAAAACCTTGAATTTTAAGTGTTCTTTACATTCAGACTTTAATAAATAACCCCCTTTGTCATAGGCAGCCTGTGTTTGTGGCACGAAATGCGTAAGGCTGTATTTCTTGACATAATAAATGTATAATATTTGTTCTTATTCACCTAGTAGAAGATTGCCTTTATTTCAGTGTTTGCTCTACTATTTCCTGGTAGTATGTAAGAAAGTCTATGTGGGGAGGAGAAGGGAGACTGGAAACCCATTTGTAGTTGACAGTAGTATTAATATTTTTACAGCAGAAAAAGGAAGAGCCATTGCTTAAAGGTAGTCGTATGCTGGCCCACCTGCAAGGTACCCAACCAATCAGTTTGCAGGACAAAATAGTATGTGTCTTGGCCATACATGTCTATAGCTAAAAATGGCTAATGGCCTGAATGAGCAGATTAGAAAGAAAGTGAGAAAGAGCTGTGGGTCCTCTCACTTCCTCATCTGACAATGCACCATTCACTTGTCAATAAGTGAAATCAACATCAGATTAGTTATTGAGTATGGAAATACTTATTGCTCCCCTCAAGTGCCGTATATATGCCCAAAAAGTCAATCACAATAGCTGAAGTCAGCCAAACCGTTTTACCATCTCAAACCATATATTACCAACTTAAAGGGGCAGATTTACTAAGCTCGAGTGAATAATTTGATGGAAAAATATTAGAATTTCAAAGTATTTTTTTGGGTACTTCGACCATTGAATTGGTCAAATTCGATCGAATCGAATGATTCGAACGTTTCGAAGTAAAAATTGTTCGACTATTCGACCATTCGATAATCAAAGTACTGTCTCTTTAAAAAATACTTCGACTTCATACTTTGCCACTTTAAACCTACTGAGGTGCAATGTTAGCCTATGGAGACCTTCCCCAGCACTTTTCTAAGTTTTGTTTGATCGAATAAAAATCCTTCAATCGATTAAAATCGTTCGAACCAAACGATTATTATTTGATTGTTTGATCGAAGATTTTGCGCTAAATCCTTCGAATTCGATATTCGAATTCAAAGGATTTTTACTTCGAGGGTCGAATTCGAGGGTTTTTTAACCCTCGAAATTCGACCCTTGATAAATCTGCCCCAAGGAGTCAATCACAAATGAATTTGAGGTCAGCATTGTAAATACTATTTCTGTTTTCGCCAGTGATACCGTTACTACATTGTGCAAAACCATAAGTTATGTGCATTATGGAGGAGAAATTTGACTAAATTGGAGAACTTAGGGGATTCAGTATTCATAAATTTAAAGTTATGCTCTTTGGGTGGAATTGTGGTGGGGACTTCCTTCATTGAAATAGATATGGCGGATATTGTGTCTAACAGATTTTGCAATTATAGTCAGTGTGTGCTAAAGCTAATAAAATCATTTTTTGTATTAAAGAAGGGCATCACTGAAGGAATGAAAACATAATTCTGTCTCCTTATATACGACTGGTAAGGTGTCATCTTTACTATGTACTGTATAGTGCAGCTTTTGGTGTTAGGCCTTAGGAATGATGGCTGGAAAAAGTCATGTCACTAAACAGGCAAAATGAATTAAACAAACTAAAGTATCGTAAAGACCACACAAAATAATATTATTTTCTCTGGAACAGAGGCACTTGCAGTGGGACATGATTACTTGTACTGGGAAAAGACTTTCTTTTGCAAAAAACGTAGACATCGATTTTCTGCACTCCTTCTGCTTTCTTGCAGAGACAGGCAAGACTCCCAGAAAAAATCTACTTCCCAAAAACTCACTCACAAAATATGTTTCCTAGTGAATACCTCCCATGATGTTCACTTATTATATAGAAAGGACCAAATTGAACCGAGTACTCATTACTTTAAGAACTCTCCAACTTCAGGTCCTAATATCAGGATTACCAAAATAGACAAGGATGGTCCATGCATAACAGAAACACTTTAGGGGGAATACATATATTTTTTTAAATTAAATAAAAGGAAAAAAAAAGCTAATTTTTATACAATGATCTGTTTCATCTTTTGTACTGACCAAATATTTATCAGCGAGTTGCTTTAATTTCCTCAGGAAGCTGAAACCTGGGGTCAAGAACAAGCAAACAACTGTATTTTGTTAATTCACAAGAGAAGATGAAATGGTCGGAGCTCTTGCTGATACTGGCAGCACTGCAAGGTGAGGGGGAAGAAGCAGCACAATAGGGTGAATATGGGAGAATTATCTCAGGCATTTTTTACATGTATCATTGTTTTAGGATAGCTTAGATCTTGTTTATTTGATTAAGCTAAAATTGTTGCCTTCTTTTGTATATGTTTATTTATGAATACAATCCTGACATCCCCTGCTGTGTTCTGAATGATCTACTAAGTATTGATATAAATAAATGCCTGACTTGTATGTGCACTTCAGCTTCTCTCTCACAGAACATAGAAGTATCCCAGATCCCTGAAGTGAATGTCATAGAGGGCAGCACAGCCAACCTAGAGTGTAGCTACAACATGAGCAACTTGTATCTATCCATTGGCTGGTACAGATGGTACAGACATGTACTGCATGGGGTTGATATCTTTCTGAGTGATGAATTTAAGGACAGAATTAGCATAGAAAGTAAAGAAGATTTCTTGAACAAGACATCAGCCAGCATACAGCTGCACAATGTAGGACTCACAGACACTGGAATGTATATCTGTGAAGTGGAGTTTTCTGGCCAGAAGCAAATTAAAGGACACGGTAAAGGAACTTTCCTCAATGTGACAGGTGCAGTTGCTTTATTTACATTCATTCATATTTACTATTTATAACAGTCTATTGTTTAAATTAGATTGCATGATGCAAAAACTGTCCAGTTCCAAATGTAGTATCCTTGTTCTCTCTGATTCTGATTATTTCAATTTCTTTCGCATTTAAAATAATAGTGTTTGTTAGAGGAAACAGCTAGTAAGAATATGAGAAGCAGAAATGTACAAATGCTGAGTAAACATGGTTTATCATCAGAAGTGTTATCTCTATATGGATGTAACTTTTCCTTTAGTATACTATCTAATATACATCTCTCACTGTAGGGCAGTGCAACTGTACAGTAGTAAGTAGCCGTAACTTTCAGCCTCAAATCTTGTATAAAGCAAAGAAAGATACTAATTTGTAATATCAGTGTTCTTACTACACAGGCTTACAGGATATATTGCCACAGCATTTCACTAAATGAAATGTGTATATATATCAGCTACCTAGTCATCTAATGTTGGTAGTAAAAGGCAAAGGGCAGGCTGTGTGACGTGTAGTTTCAGACATTTGCTCTTTGGAGAAAACAACCTGCCTGCCATCATCCTGAAGGTCCTTCATGAACTTCTTGACCCCACAACAATATTACCTGGTCACAGATTCTCAGTTCTTAGCCTTTATTGGATAAGAAATTCACCTTTTTATTTTTAATCTGCATAATAGCGATGGGCGAATTTGTGCCGATTTACTTTGGTGAAAAAATTGTGAATTTCCCGCAAAACGGCGAAAAATTTGCAAGGTACATTGAAGTCACTGGGCGTCAAAATTATTTTGACGCACGACAATGTTTATGCGCACAACTTTTCTGATGCCCCGCCAAATTTTTTGGATGTGGTGGATTTTTTGGCGGAGAATTTTCGCACCAGTTTTGTAAATTTATTCGCTGCCAGCGAAATGCAGAAATTCCCCACAAATTTGCGCCAGCCAGCACTACTGCATAACAATCATGGACATTGTGAGCCAACTGCATTAACTACAGGTCCACTAGTTACTCTGAACGCATATTACACATGCTACTCTTAATCCATGTGTATGTAGCCTTGTGCAACTTTATATTTGTATTGTATGCAATATTTCAGTATAATGTAACAATAAGATACAGTATGGTGCGTGTACATGGACAGACAACCTACCACAAAAAGAACCTTTCTTTAATATGTATGTGTTTTTACAGAACAGATTGCTTCACAGAATCACTTTACTGCCTACATTGTAGTTGGAGCTCTGGCCGTGATTTCTGCAATCTTAGTTGCTGCTTATCGGTGGTATCTGAGTGTCACTAAACATGGTAAGCAGAATTTGCTTGATTCAAGTGCATGTCAATACGTGTTTAATAAAGCACAACCATGTATTACAGGTATGGGATCCATTATCCAGGAACCCATTATCCAGAAAGCTCTGAATTATGGAAAAGCTATCTTCTACAGACTCCATCTAAAAAACATTTTTAAAAATGTTTTCTTTTTTTCTCTGTAATAATAAAACAGTATCTTGCACTGGTATGGGATATGTTATCCAGAACCCCGTTATCCAGTAAAGTTCTGAATTACAGAAAAGCCCCATCCCATAGACTCCATTTTATCCAAATAATCCAATTTTTTTTAAATTATTTCCTTTGTTTCTGTAGTAATAAAATAATACCTTGTATTTGATCCCAACTAAGATACAATTAATCCTTATTGGAAGCAAAACCAGCCTGTTTAATGTTTAACCATTTTTTAGTAGACTTAAGGTATGAAGATCCAAATTACAGAAAGATCTGTTATCCAGAAAACTCAATGCCCCAAGCATTCTGGATAACAGGTCCTATACATGTACTTAATCCACATTAAAATACAATTAATACTTTAAATCTAATACAAAACCAGCCTATTTGGTTTATTTAATGTTTACCTGATTGTCTAGTCGATTTAAGGTATGAAGATCCAAATTATGGAAAGATCCCTTATTCCAAAAACCCCAAGGTCCAGCATTCTGGATAACAGGTCCCATACCCGTACTATCATCTCAATTCCTTTTATAAATCTGTTTGTCTAGAAAAGGTCTAGAATTTGCAATAATAATGAAAAAAAAATAAAACTGACGTTTTTACATGTTATGGTTCATCTCACATAATCAGATAAGCCTTGCATCCTCTCTCAGTTCTAGCCTCTCCTCCATCAGTATTTCCTTTGACCCTAATTCACTGGTGAATACCTACAACTCAGTTCTGTCTGCTGCTATCAATGCCCCTCTGCAGCCACAATGCAGTCGAGTCAGCAATCCCTGTCCCTGGTTGAATGGGCAGACGCAATTTCTGTGGTCCTGTAATCGAGTGGCAGAGCACATGTGGAGGAAATCCCGTACAAAATCTGATTTCCTCCACTATAAATTTCTCATGGCCTGCCTTGGTACTGCCCTATCCCAGGCTAAACAACAACACTACAATACACTAATAAATAACAAGAAATCCAACCCACAACACTTGTGTAAGAAACTTACCCAGGGGACAGCAGGGACGCCTGCCGCCCCCTCGACGGGGACGCCCGTCTCGCACCGCCGATGCGGCTAGGCCCCAGGCGCTGGCTCCTATGGAGCGCGTGGCGCGCATGCGCGAGAATTAAAGGTGCAGGCACGCTGGCGCAATTGCGTTGGCGTGTTTGCACAGGCGCTGGCGCTGATTCGCCAGCGTCCAATGGCGCCAAATTCAAGTGTTTAAAGGGCCATCAGTCCTTTTGTGCCTTGCCCAACGTAGGTTCTGTATATGGTTCCTGGGTGCGATTATTTCTGTGATTCTTGTTGTGACCTTGGCTATCCCTGATTCCTGTTTGATTTCCGCCTGCCCTGACCCTTTGGCTTGTTCCTGACTACTCTTTGGATTCCGTTCTGTACTTCGACCCTGTTAGTTGCTGACCCGGCCTGTGACCTCGATTACTCTGCTGCTTACCGATTTTGTACTGCATTCCCGATTGGTTTTGACTCGGCCCGTTCCTGGACTTTGATAAACTTTACGTTACGTTCCCTTGCTCGCCCAGAGTTCTTCCCTCAGTCTCCTCACTATTAAGTCCTGGCGGCAACCGAGTAGCGGAGGGCTCCTCCCGACGTGAAAGGCGGCGGTTATAGGCCGAAGCGCGAGCCGAGCCCGGGACATTGGGGTTTACTCTGGGTTGTGGGATACTGTACGTTACATTACGTTGGGCCCAAAAAACTAAGAAGATGGAGCCAGCTGAAGCTACTGCTTCCACCACTCCTTCGGAAGCGATTTTGGCGTATCTTCTACAGAGGCTTGGTGAACAAGAGGACAAGCAAGACTATATTGTGCAATGTCTTCACAGTCTTTCTTCCAGACTTGACATGATGCAGCAACAGCCTGTTCCTGGTCCGAGTAATCCTACTACTCAGGCAAGCACTTCTCTACCTCCACCTACTGGTAGTACCTTCCATGAGCCCAAGGTTCCTTTCCCCGAAAAGTTTGCTGGGGATCGAAGTAAGTTTTTTACTTTTCAAGAGGCCTGTAAGCTACATTTCAGTTTTTTACCCTATTCTTTCCCTACTGAAGAATCTAGGGTGAATTTTGTAGTTACGCTCTTACAGGGTGATGCCCAGCTCTGGGCATTTAGTTTGTCTCGTAGGGATCCAGCCCGGCACTCTTTAGAGGCTTTCTTTAATGCTATGGCTATAATTTACGATGATCCTGATCGTGCCGCTTCTGCCGACGCAGCCATACGTGCCCTTAAACAAGGCAAACGGCGGGCAGAGGATTATTGTACTGAATTCCGCCGTTGGGCGGTAGAGACGGGCTGGAATGATACGGCTCTTATGAGTCAATTCAGGGTTGGTTTGGCTCCGGCTATTAAAGATAGTCTTGTAAATTTTCCTACACAGTCTTCTCTGGATTCTCTCATGCATCTGGCTATCCAGATTGATCGAAGGCATAGAGAGAGACTCCAGGAAGAGCAGGTTACCTATGTTACACCTCCTTCTGTAAATGTCTTTAACACCCCACAAGTCTTTCCTAGATCTTTAGAAGAACCTATGCAGATTGGTTCTACTCGTCTCTCTTCCGAGGAGAGGGTTCGTAGGAGGAATAATGGGTTATGTCTGTATTGTGGGGATAAGGGGCACTTTCGCAACACCTGTCCCAAAAGACCGGGAAACGACAGAACCTAAGCGGGTCTGGGGAGTCTTGCTTAGGTGAAGTCGTTTCTACTCCCCAATCTTCTCAAATTTTAATTCCGGTTCTTTTGAGTTGGGACAGTGGTTGTGTGCAGAGCTCTGCCTTTTTGGATTCTGGGGCAGCGGGTAATTTTTTGGATTCTGGGTTTATTCAAAAACATGGTATTCCCTGGGAACCGCAGGTTCCATCTTTCAGATTATCCGCCATTGATGGTAGATCTTTGGGTTCCGGACTAGTATCTACTCGATCTAAGGTTATTCACATGTCCATTTCCGTTCATTTTGAATCCCTTTCATTTTTCATTACCGAGTGCCCACAGACTCCAGTCATTTTAGGCCTTCCCTGGTTACAAGGTCATAATCCCCAGGTTGATTGGCCCTCTGGTAAAATTTTGAATTGGAGTCCTGCATGTATGTATTCTTGTGTTAAGTCTGTCCAGACCCTGGCCGCTACTTCTTTAAAAGGTCTCTCTCCTTGTTATGCCGCTTTTTCCGATGTTTTCTGTAAAAAAGCAGCCGAATCCTTACCCCCCATAGACCCTATGACTGTGCTATTGAATTATTGTCTGGGTCTTCTCCTCCCAAGGGTAGGACATATCCTCTTTCTCTCCCCGAGTCTTTAGCCATGGAAGAATATATTAAAGAGAATTTTGAGCGGGGGTTCATTAGACCTTCTTCTTCCCCTGCGGGGGCTGGGTTTTTTTTTGTCAAGAAGAAGGATGGGACTCTTAGACCCTGTATCGATTATAGAGGGTTAAATAAGATCACGGTCAAGAATCGTTACCCTCTCCCTTTAATCTCTGAACTCTTTGATAGAGTGAAGGGGGCTGTTATTTTTTCCAAATTGGATCTAAGGGGTGCCTATAATCTAATCAGGATAAGGGAGGGGGACGAGTGGAAAACCGCTTTTAATACCCAAGATGGGCATTATGAATACTTGGTAATGCCATTTGGTCTGTGTAATGCCCCCACTGTTTTTCAAGAACTGGTTAACGATATCTTCCGTGATCTTTTGGGTCGGTTTGTCGTTGTGTATTTAGACGACATTCTAATTTTTTCTTCGAATTTGTTTTCTCATCGTGCTCATGTTCGGGAGGTTCTTTCCAGGTTAAGGCAGAATCATTTGTATGCTAAGCTTGAGAAATGTCTCTTCGAAGTCTCTGCTGTACCTTTCCTTGGATATATTATTTCCCAAACTGGTCTTGAGATGGAGCCCACTAAAGTCCAAGCAATTCAGCAGTGGGCACAACCTCTTTCTTTGAAAGCGATCCAGAGATTTCTAGGATTCGCTAATTATTATAGGCAATTCATTCAGAATTTTTCCAAATTGGTGGCCCCAATTACTGCCTTAACGAAGAAAGGGGTTGACCCTAGTATTTGGTCTGCTGAGGCTGTTGAGGCCTTTGGTCTCTTAAAAGAGGCCTTCATTTCTGCTCCAGTTCTCCGGCATCCAGACTCATCTTTGCCTTTTATTGTTGAGGTTGATGCGTCTGAGATCGGTGCCGGAGCAGTATTATCTCAACGACATCCTGTCTCCGGTAAAATTCACCCATGTGCCTTTTTCTCAAAAAAATTTTCCTCTGCTGAGGTCAACTACGATATTGGCAATAGGGAATTATTGGCCATTAAATTGGCATTTGAGGAATGGAGACATCTCCTTGAGGGTGCCAAGCATACGGTTTCTGTGTTCACAGATCATAAAAATCTGTTGTACATAGAATCTGCTAAACGGTTAAATCCTCGTCAAGCCAGGTGGTCATTGTTTTTCTCACGTTTTAATTTTCTCATCACCTACAGGCCTGCAGAAAGGAATCTGAAAGCAGATGCCCTTTCTAGAAGTTTTGTCTCCAAGCCTAGGGAGGATTTGGAACCAGTCCCTATTGTTCCTAAAGAGGTGATTGTGGCAGCCTTGAGTCCGGATCTCTCTACCTCCTTGTCGAATGCCCAGGTAGATTCCCCTCCTGATATTCCAGTGGGCAAGTTATTTGTTCCTAGTAATTTACGTGAAGCAGTCTTTCACGAGACTCATGATTCTAAAGTGGCTGGTCATCCGGGTTGTGCGAAGACTTGCGATTTGTTGTCTCGTACTCTCTGGTGGCCGACTTTAAGACAAGACGTTGCCAAATATATTGAGTCATGCCCAGTCTGCCAACGATCTAAGCCATCTAGATCTTTACCTCAAGGGTTGCTGCAGTCACTTCCTATTCCTGAGAAACCTTGGACTCTCATCCATGGATTTCATTGTAGAATTACCTCCATCGAATGGGCATACTGTTATCTGGGTAGTGGTGGACCGTTTTAGTAAAATGTCTCATTTTATTCCTCTTTCTACCCTTCCCTCTGCCAAGACTCTAGCTGAACTTTTCATTGTCCATATATTTAAGTTTCACGGGGCTCCTCTCAATATTGTGTCTGATAGGGGGGTTCAATTTGTGTCCAGATTCTGGCGGGCTTTTTGTTCATTAATGGGTACTGATTTGTCTTTCTCTTCCGCATATCATCCCCAGACCAATGGTCAGACTGAGAGGACAAATCAGACTCTGGAACAATATCTTAGATGTTATGTCTCCTACAATCAGGCACTTCCGTGGGCCGAATTTGCCTATAACAATGCCATTCATTCCTCCACTGGCAAGTCTCCTTTTTTCACGGTGTTTGGTCTTCATCCAAGAGTTTTTTCATTCTCAGGTTCATGTGATCTTCCTGCTGTTAATTCCTTTGTGGAAGAATTTTCTAAGACCTGGCAGGAGGTTCAGAAGTCATTATCTTCTGCAGTAGCTGCTCAGAAGAAGGCTTCAGACAAACATCGGAGAGATTCTCCGGTGTATCAGGTTGGTGACAAGGTTTGGCTCTCCTCCAAAAACATTTCTCTGAAAGTCCCTTCAGCCAAACTGGGTCCCAAATTTATTGGTCCTTTCTCTATATCTGATGTTATCAACCCATGTACTTTTAGGTTAAATCTTCCTCCCGAGTGGTACGTCAGAATTCTCCTCCTCCTCCTATTTCTGTTGAGGGTCAATCTGAATTCTTGGTTCACAGATTGATTGACTCTCGTATCTCTAGGGGTAAACTCCAATATCTGGTTCATTGGAAGGGTTATGGTCCTGAGGAGAGATCCTGGGTTTTCGCCTCTGATGTTAAGGCGGATAGGTTGGTGAGACAGTTTCATTCAAAATTTCCCAACAAACCTAAGGGTCCAGTGGCCCCCTCTGGAGGGGGGGGTAATGTAAGAAACGTACCCAGGGGACAGCAGGGACGCCTGCCGCCCCCTCGAAGGGGACGCCCGTCTCGCACCGCCGATGCGGCTAGGCCCCAGGGGCCGGCTCCTATGGAGCGCGCGGCGCGCATGCGCGAGAATTAAAGGCGCAGGCACGCTGGCGCAATTGCGTTGGCGTGTTTGCACAGGCGCTGGCGCTGATTCGCCAGCGTCCAATGGCGCCAAATTCAAGTGTTTAAAGGGCCATCAGTCCTTTTGTGCCTTGCCCAACGTAGGTTCTGTATATGGTTCCTGGGTGCGATTATTTCTGTGATTCTTGTTGTGACCTTGGCTATCCCTGATTCCTGTTTGATTTCCGCCTGCCCTGACCCTTTGGCTTGTTCCTGACTACTCTTTGGATTCCGTTCTGTACTTCGACCCTGTTAGTTGCTGACCCGGCCTGTGACCTCGATTACTCTGCTGCTTACCGATTTTGTACTGCATTCCCGATTGGTTTTGACTCGGCCCGTTCCTGGACTTTGATAAACTTTACGTTACGTTCCCTTGCTCGCCCAGAGTTCTTCCCTCAGTCTCCTCACTATTAAGTCCTGGCGGCATCCGAGTAGCGGAGGGCTCCTCCCGACGTGAAAGGCGGCGGTTATAGGCCGAAGCGTGAGCCGAGCCCGGGATATTGGGGTTTACTCTGGGTTGTGGGATACTGTACGTTACAACTTGTTTTCAATATTCAACTCGATACTTCATCCCTCTACTAATGAAACACTAACAACAGAACATACCCCTCAAGGCTTTGCCGACTTCTTTGAAAGCAAAGTTGAATCTATCCACAAACAATTTTCTCACCCCTTAGATACTAATATTCTCACTCCCCCTAAATGTCATATTTCGCTTTTCAACTCTTTTGATCGTATATATCTGAGCCTGAAGTCTCTAAACTTCTCCTATCCTCTCCATCAACAACTTGCTCACTTGATCCTATATCATCACCTCTACTAAAACAGTATGCCCCTGCCCTTACTCCAGTACTTATATATTCAATTTCTCACTAACTCTGCTACTTTCCCTTCATCATTCAAACGGCCTGTGTCAAGCCTATACTGAAGGCAACACTGGACCCTTCCTGTTTGTCTAACTACTGCCCTGTCTCTTTCTTACCTCTAGCCTCTAAACTTCTGGAAAGTCTTGTCTTCTCTTGTATTACTAACTTTCTCTGCACCAATAATCTGCTTGACTCTATGCTGTCTGGCTTTTGACCTGCACACTCCACTGAGACTGCCTTATGTACAGTTGCAAATGATCTCCAGACTGCTATGGTCAAAGGACATTACTCTATTCTCATTCTCCTTGACTTATCTTCTGCTTTTGATACTGTTAACCATTCTGTTCTAATGCAAGTTCTCCATTTAATTGGTATCTGTGATCAAGCTGCACCCTGGTTATATTCCTACCTTTCTGAGCGCTCCTTCTCTGTTACTTTTGCAAACAAATTCTCTCCCCCTGTCCATCTTTATATGGGGGTGCCTCAGGGTTTTGTACTTGGTCCTTTGTTTTTCTCTTTGTATACTCTCTCTTTAGGAGACCTTATAGCTTCATTTGGCCTTAAATACCACCTGTATGCCAATGATATTCAGATAAATTTAGACACCCCTCACAAACCGCTGACGTTCAAACTCAGATCGCAGACTGGTTAGTAGCTATCTCTTCGTGAATTAACTAATGCCATCTCAAGCTCAACTTGGTCAAGACTGAGCTCATGGTCTTTCCACCCAAACCGAGCCCTTCTCTTCCTTTCACCATTTCTATTGATGGCATGACTATTAACATGATTAACTCAGTGAGCTGCTTGGGGTCATCTTTGACCAGTCCCTCTCCTGCTCTAATCATATTAATAATACTGCCACAACCTGTCACTTCTTACTCCGCAATATAGCCAAGATACACCCTTTTCTTTCACAAACAACAGCCAAAACACTAATCCATGCCCTTATCTTATCCCATTTAGACTATTGCAATGTCCTACTACCCAATCTTCCTGACTCCCATTTCTTTCCCCTCCAAACAATCTTAAACTCTGCTACCAGGATCCTTCTGCTCTCTCCTAAAAGGGAACCTGCTCAACCCCAACTAAAAGCCTTAGCATGGCTGCCTGTTAAGCAAAGGATAGCATATAAACTCCTTCTGATAACATTCAAAGCCCTTCACTCCTCTGCTCCTCACTACATTTCTTCTCGTCTGACTGTACATTCCTGGTCGTCTTCTCACCTTGTGCACTTTTCATCTCCAATTTGTGCCTGTATGTTAGCCTCCCATCCACTTAGACCTTAACAGAGCTTTACAACTAAAGTTATACATACATACATACATTGTATCCCCAAAAATGTGTATGTTTTCAAAACATTAATGGGGGCTATTTATTACATTTCAAATTTATTTGGCCAGGCTTTTAGGGGTAAAATCTCACATTTTGTTGTGGGAAAAAAGCTTACATTTTTCAAGATTTATTATACCCCGATGCTGCAAATATCCAGAACCCGAAAACCTGCCTATCAGACCTGTCGAGGTCCTGTATAAATCAATGGGAGAGCCACCTATCCCAATTTGACGTTTTCCTGGTCTGCGTTGGGTTTAGCCTGAAAATTTCGAGTGATTTTGGAAAAAGCTTTGGATTTTTGCTGAATTTTTTAAGTTTTTTTAAATTTTTTACATTTTATCCATGATCCGATTAAACAAAGTTTTTTTTATTAATAAATAAGATAAAATAGGGCATGGGAGTTTGGACGAGCTATTTTTATTGATATTAGGTGATAAATTTGGATTTTTGTAAATAACCTGTGAGTGTGAGTATTTTTGAATAAATGTTTGTGTATCTTCAAACATGAATGAATATGGACTTGTTATAAATTAGAATATACCCCCCCTTTAATAGGCTGTTATGTGGGCACTTATAGTCTGAGACTGAGGTGTGAACAGTACAGGACTTTAGGGATGTGAACAATAAAGGTGTGAAAATGTGTGAACAATGCAGGGCGGATTAAATGGGCGAACAATGCAGGAGTTTACTCTCTTAATTTAAAGTGTAAATAATGCAGGGGCCAGTTAATCTCGGTACTGATATCTATTAAAATTTACACAAGGTAAGCAGTCACAGCAGGCAGAATTTTATTTGGGGGGGCCCTGGGCCACATTCGGCAGGCCGCCAGTTGGACAGCATTGGTAAATAATGATTATTTTGCCTGACAAACACATTAGAATTGGAATTATTTTTTAGGGAGACAGTTCCCCTTTAATGACATTAATAACACTGATGGGCCAATTTATGAAAGTTCATAGACCGTTCTTTTCTCCGAATCATACTTTTTTTTAGAGCAAACTAACACATTTTTCGTACAGTCACATAATCCACCATTTTTTCGGAATTTCTAAAGTATAGCAGGTAAAAGCTGTCACAGTTACATAGAAGTCAATGGAAGTTCCTTTTTTTCTTGCAAAAATCAACCTTTCATTCGTGGCTTTTGAAGATCAAAATGTTAATTGTATACAATTTTTATGTTCGTTCACCAAAAATTTGGGGTTTACAAATTTTTTCAACAGCTATTTTTATTCGTAATTGTTTTTACTTAGATCTTTTAATAACCTTCATGGTTTCGTGATTTTCGAAAAAATAGAGTTTGTAGTTTCAAAAACTTCTAATACCACTAAAATTTTGACCTTTAGTAAACAGGCCTCTATGGGGGCTGATTTATTGATTAAACTATTCCGCTGAAGAATTCCCAGCATTTCAATGTTTTTCCTATTTACTAACACTTTCCTGACACTGGCAACCAATTCATTTATCAAGTGTGATACCAGTGTAAATTTATCCAAATCAATTTTGCTGCTTCGGCAGTTTGTTCCCTGCTATGCACTATAACACAAATGTAAGAAATATGAGAAGGTTTGATAATGGAATAACAATGTACATCTAAATTTTAACTTGTTAACATTTCCTAACTCTTATTTCTTTTTTTTCTAGCAACAAGATCTGGTGGGGAGCTCAATCAGCTCTCAGAACAGGTGACAAAAATAGATTTTCTCCAGGAACTCACTGGAGAATCTTAATGGAATGCTGTCATCAAATAACCACATTTTGTATATTTATTTTAAAAGTGTGTCCACGGCCGGAACTAGGGGTAGGCAGAGTAGGCACGTGCCTAGGGCGCAAAGGTGGGAGGGTGCCAGGCACGTACCTACTCTGTCGCCTACCCCAAGTCCGGTTCCCTTCTCTGCCCGACTGTCTGGTTATTATCGCGTCTCTTTCGCTTCTGCGCATGCGCGCAAAGTCCATTTCGCGCATGCGTACGCAAGCGCAGATTCACGCATGCTCCCGCTAGCATAGTTTCGCGCATGTGCCGCTACTGCGCGGTTCGCCTAGGGCGCCTGGCCAGCGTGGCCCGGCTCTGAGTATGTCTCACACTTATCAACAAGTTTTACAACATATATATAATATCTGGAGTGAGTAGTCTGGTCAGATCCTCGTGATATTAATGGGTTCCCTTAGTAATACAAATTATTTGGGGGTGTTATATTCACTCTCTTGGATTTCCCGGTAGAAGAGCTGTATTAATAACAGTTTTTTCAACAATGGCTCATGGTAATAATCTGATTAAACCCAATAGCTCATTGCAATACTTTGATAAAGAACTGTATAAAAATATAACACAAAGAACTGTTCTAATGACTTATGTTGAGCCAAATATAGTGTAAAAAGACAGCTTTATAACGTATAATTGTGTATAACAAAGCTTTGTATACAAGGCGGCCTTATAATACATAATCCTGTATAATGAAGCATTGTGCAAGAGAAATCATGGGAAGTAATAAACTCGAGGTCCTAATACTGATTATTCTCATATATATTATGTTTTATGATTTCTGCAGCCCTTATCAGACTTTCCTTTATTGTAGCTAGGGGCATACCCGTATATACTTGAGTATAAGCCGAGTTTTTCAGCACCCGAAATGTGCTAAAAAAGTGTAACTCGGCTTATACTCAAGTCAATGACCTAAATGCTGTGATGATGCCAGTAGTACAGTACCGGATGTGTGTCAGCTGCAGCGCCGGATATAGGTTAGCACTCCCTGCCCTTGCTGTGATGATGTCGATAGTACAGCGGATGTGTCAGCTGCAGCGCCGGATATATAATGAGCGCGTGTGAGCTGCAACGGATCTGCATGTGAGGTGGAACGAATATGTGAGCTGTAGCGCTGGATACAGGTCAGTTCGGGCCGATCCCGATAGTATAGCGGATGTGTCAGCGCCCGATATATGATGAGCGCATGTCTCTCTCTCTCCCTCCCTCCTATTCTGTACCGTGTGTGTCTGTACTTTAGAGACTGCTTCCCGATGTCAGAATTCACTGTTTGTTCCTTTATTGTCTCGATGCTGTCCTTGGGAAAAGTACTTGGTTGTCGGTTATAGACTCACACTGGGCGAATTAGCTTGCTGCTATCAAATCAATTTTCCACACTATTATCATTGCCTTGCCATTTAAAACATACAACTTTTGTATGTTCAGTCCCTGACACACAGGGAGATAAATGACTTGGCCATCAGGTATTTATCTGTAATCACAGCAGATGACAAACAGCACATATGCAGCAGTGTGCTTCACAAAAACACAGCTTTCTCTCTCCTACAACACCCAGCAGCCACTTTCACTTCACAGCTACCTAACACTGCTGCAAAAATTAAAACATTACAGCTTGCCCCAACTGCAGGCAATCAGCTCTCTCTCTCCCCTCTGCCTTTACATAGATATCTTCATTATAAAATGTCCTGTCACTAACATTATTTCAAAATCATACCATATTAAAATGCAGACCCCATAGTACATGGTATACAACTTACAGTTATCTTAACTAGCCACATTTGCTCCCCACTAAACAGCTGATTTCTTACATACTGTATTTGCATTATCAATATCACTGAATACACTGCTACTTTTTTTCTATTGAGGGCATTTGGTGGACAAACTGGAATGCACCCTAGGCTTATACTCCAGTCACTAAGGTTTCCCAGTTTTTGTAGGTAAAATTAGGTACCTCGGCTTATACTCGGATCGGCTTATACTCGAGTATATACAGTAATATGCTATTCAGCTACCAGTTAGCTAAGATAAGATCTCTGCTTCGGATGTGCTTGTTTGGAGTCTGGGCAGATCCTGATGAGCACATGGGAAGCAAGATCTGTTATTAACCAAATCATTGTATCTTCTTACTTAATTACTATATGAGCTCATTGTTTGCTAAGCCTATATAAACTGGGGGTGACCATTCGGTCAGTTGAGATTCGCCTGTGGGGTTTACGCATGCCGGTGCAGGACCTTCTGAGAACCGTTTGAGCCTCGATCTGCGGACTGTTTAGGGATCTCCCAGTCGTACAGGCAGAGAGGGGGCCTTGCATACTGTGCTCACTCAGTAATGTATATCTTCTTCATTCTATGTATGTAATAAACCTTTGCTTATACGTAGCTGGTGTGTTTGAATTACTTCCGAGAGACTCATAGAACCACAATTAAAACAAGAGCAGAAATGTGTACAAAGCCTGAATGAGTGAGGCCCTGAAGAGAAAATTATTGGGCAGATTTCTATTACTCCTTTCTATTCACTCCTATGCAATTTTTAGAAGTGTATATATCAATGGGTGAAAGATAAAGTTCAACATTTGATAAATATGCTATTGAAAATCCCACAGAAATGAATAGAGAGTGGCAGCATTTTAGTATGGAGTGCACTAATCTCACACTTTAATAAATGTGCCTCTAAATCTTAGTAGGTGGCAAAATCAATGAGGAATTGAGCATGGCTGACAAACCATGTTGTTCACAATGGAGATGGTGTTAATTGCTTAGTGGAAGATCCACAGAATAGAGAACCCAGTAAGATTATGGTGATCCAAGTGGAGCTCAACTAATTAATTAATGTGGCTACCTCTGTCTACTATAGTACTCTCACCACTACCCTCAATGAGCTTGCTCCTATAAAAACTAAACGTGCTAGACCCAAACCACTTTAACCTTGGCATACTGCTCATACAAAAGCGCTCCAAAGACACTCACATGCACTTGAGCGTCACTGGCGCAAATCCCGCTCAGAATCAGACTTTTGTAGCTACAAATCTGCCCTGCGCTCCTATAACACCGGCCTCTTCCAAGCCAAACAAACATACCTTACTTCACTCATTAACTCCCTTTCTAAAAAACCAGCACAACTTTTCTCCACCTTTAACACTCTCCTTTCCCCTTCTTCACCCCCTCCATTCACATCTGTCTGTGATATTGCTGAGCACTTCAAAAACAAAATTGACACTATCAGAAGGGACATTGCACTACTACACCCCCCTAGACTTCCACCACCCTCCCTCCACACTCCCCAATCTCTCCTGTGCTCCTTCACCTCTGTCACTGATGAGGAAGTCGCAAAGCTTTTGGCCTCTTCTCACCCTACCACCTGCCCACTGGATCCAATTCCCTCAAAACTTCTAGGCAATACCAATCCTTGTCTAATCAAAGCCTTAACTCACCTATTTAATCTTTGCTCTCAACTGGACTGTTTCCTTCTCAACTAAAACATGCTCTTGACACCCCCATTCTGAACAAACCCTCTCTTGATTCCTCCAATCTTGAAAACCTCTGACATATCTCTCTGCTACCTTTCATCTCTAAACTACTTGAGCGCCTAGTCTACAACCGACTAACCTCATTCCTCTCTGACAATAACCTGATGTACCCCTACAATCTGGTTTTAAGCCACAACACTCCACTGAAACTACCCTGATTCGACTAACTAATGACCTTTTAACCGCTAAAGCCAACAATCATTCCTCACTACTAATACTGCTTGATCAGCTGCATTTGACACTGTAGATCACCCTCTCCTCCTCCATTCCCTCCATTCACTTGGTCTTCGTGACACAGCCATGTCCTGGTTCTCTTCTTACATCTCCAATCATTCCTTCAGTGTCTTCTACAATCGGAGTAGCATCTTTCTACCTCTTTCTGTTGGGGTTCCTCAAGGCTCTGACCTGGGACCATTACTATTCTCCCTCTATACTTCCTCCCTCGGCAAATTAATCAACTCATATGGTTTCCACTACCACCTCTATGCTGACGATACTCAGATCGATCTCTTATCTCCTGATCTCAACCCAGAACTCCTAACTCGCGTCTCCTCCTGCCTGTCCACTATCTCTACCTGAATGTCACAACGCTACCTTAAATTAAACCTCTCTAAAACTGAAATGGTTCTCTTTCCTCCAACTAACACCAGCAACATCCCGGAAGTATCAATCATAGCTAACAATTCCACTATCACCCCCTCTCCCCAGGCCCGGTGCCTTGGTGTTATCCTAGATTCTGCCCTGTCATTCACTCCTCATATCCAGTCACTTATTAAATCATGTCACTTCCACCTAAGGAACATATCCAAAATACGATCATTTATCACCCAAGATGCTGCCAAAATTCTTATTCACTCTCTCATCATATCATGTCTAGACTACTGTAACTCTCTTTTAATTGGCCTTCCCCTCCAGAGACTGTCACCGCTCCAGTCCATAATGAACACTGCTGTGAGGCTCATACACCTCAGCAACTGCTCCACCTCTGCCACGCCATTCTGTCAATCCCTGCACTGGCTTCCGCTAACCTTCAGAATAAAATTCAAATTAATGACCCTGACATTCAAAGCACTTCATAACTCTGCCCCACCCTACATCTCTGAACTCATCTCTATATACTCACCCAACCGCTTACTACGCTCCTCTACTGACCTGCTACTCAATTCTTCCCTCATTACCTCCTCACATGCTCGCATTCAAGACTTTGCAAGGGCTGCACCCTTCCTCTGGAACTCTCTCCCAAGGTCTGTCCGACTTTCTCCCACCTTTCTGCTTTCAAGAAATCTCTTAAAACACACTTCTTTCGAGTAGCCTACCCTCACTCTGCTTAACTACCAAATGCAACACCACATACAGTACCACATTTCTCACCCACTTAAATTCAATCTTGCCCACTCCCACACCTTGTGTATTACTCACTTCCCTTTAGAGTGTATGCTCTTTTGCATAGGGCCTTCCTCACCTTTTGTACCAGTATTGATTGTGATGTATGTAACTCCATAGGTTCTATGCATATAATTCATGTGATTTAGTTGTATATTCACATTTACTTTACAGTGCTACGCAATATGTTGGAGCTATATAAATACATGTTAATAATAATAATAATAATAACTATAGAAATTACTTTACTACTTAGGTTTACTGATATAGTCAACTGCCTTCTGGTTCAATAAACAATTATTAGGGTCTCCAGTACAGGATTAAAGGAGGAGGAAAGGCATCTTGCACTTGGGGGTGCCAAATGTTAGGCACCTCCAAGTGATTGTATTGAATTATTGAAAACCTGGGCAAGTGCTCCTATCAGCAGATAACTGCCCCAGCCCGGGTTATTCCAGTGATTCTCTTCCGGCTTCTTCTTGCTTCAAATTTCCAGGGGCAAATGCATGTAAACGCAAGTTAAAGTTTAGATTTTCATTCTACTGCGCATGCGCAGCTACGCAAAGAAAGCAGAAGACGGAAGAGTATCGATCCGTGATGCTCATTGGTATAATCCTGGGCCGATGCAGTTTTCTGCTGATAGGAGCACCGCCCAGGGTTTTTTCAGGTACAATACAAGTCAATACAATCACTTGGGGTGCCTAACAAGTGCAGGATGCCTTTCCTTCTCCTTTAAATTATGCAGTTTTAAAAATCATGTTGGACAGAATCCAGGTAGCTGGATAGCCCATTAACTTGATATAATCCTACAAGGTGTTTATGGAACAAGAGCAAATATCTACTGTATAAGCATACTGTTTTGTACAGAAATAATACTGTGTTTTTATTTTAGGAGACACAGAATGTTGTGAATTCCTTGTACAGCACGGACAATGATCAATACATTTGATGAACCTTGAGGCAAGAACAAATCCCAGATCCCCAGAGAACACCATCATTTTTCTTTGCACAATGAGAAGTGATGGGTGAATTTATTCACCAGGCATGAATTTTCGCATTTCGCCGCCGTTGAATACATTTGCGAAATTGCCGTGAAAAGTCGCAGGTGAATTTTCCGATGCTAGCTACGAATTGCGACCGGCGTCAAAATTTGGGATTCGTGCATTTCCCAAGAAACTTTTCGCTGAAACTATACGGGAGAAATTCAACCATCACTAACAATGAGATTCCCTAAGGGGAAAATCAACATTCTGACATTAAAACAATTGGATGAACTGGTGCAGGGCTGCTATCAGAAATCATGGGGCCCCATGCAACAATAGTATCACCCCCCAGGCACTCTAGTGGTTAAAAATCAAAACAGGGGCTAATTTAATTGGATTTTCTGCCCCCCCCTGCAGTCAGTGAGATGCAGACTTGAAGGGAGGGCATGAGGTTGGGTACCTGCATGTGTTTCCCCCTACACAGCTTTCTGTGCACTGGTTGCTTTTGGCTCCGGCCACGCTGCACTAATTTGAATTAGCCAGCCTCCCCCCACTGCTGGGGGTAGAAACGCCCCACAGGTATGTATTTTTTCACTCTATGGAGATACCCCAATCATTGGTAAAAAAAAAGTGTTTTATAAGAGAAGTGGCTTTTTCTCATTGACCTAATATTATATATATATATATATATATATATATATATATATATATATATATATATATATATATATATATATATATATATATATATATATATATATATATATATATAAATATATATATATATTTTTGAAAGTTATAAAAAGACCTTTACTGCTTTATGACTCCAATATAAACAATGTTCCTAAATATTATTTGAGCATGTTTTATATCCTGACTGATACAAGGGCATAGAGCATTTCAATTAATTAAAAAATTATATTCACTGTGCTGCAAAGGGAACATTGTACAGGCATGGGACCTGTTATATAGAATTTTCGGCACCTGGGGTTGCTGGTTAAGGTATCTTTCTATAATTTGGTTCTCCATACATTATCCAGGGACCTACCAAAAATTACAGTCCTGTCGTATATTGTGGTGTACCACTGGTAGTTGGACTCTGTAATCAGTGCTGCAGCAGGTTATGTGAGAGCAGTAGCAGCAGCCGCCACTTGTGGAAAGAACAGCTGATATAGTGCTGGGTAACAAACTTTTTATAATAGTCCCTCATGCCATGCATGCTGTATTACAGAGTCTCACAACTAAACATCTCTCAGCAGCCAGGCTTACAAAATATGAAGTTAGTCTACTGGTCCCACTCTCCTCAGGTGCAATGTATTGAACCCAGCAACAGTGTTGCCTACAGAGCTCCAGGAGGACAGTGAAATTAGCCTGGAACATGACAGGTATTAGATCAATTCTACACACCTGCAAACTCAGTACTAGATGAACCTATACCAAATGCTGATCTTAACCTGTTTGTAGTTGGTTCCAGGTAACAACATCTAGAAGCGGGATTTGGTGCAGAGTTTCCTGTTGTCACTAACTCAGAGATCTTACACTCAGTCTATTAACCCTAAAGAACACTCTGCTTAAAGTGCTGAATTACTTGCCCTTATTAAGGCCTGTGAATTGGCAGAAGGTAAGATTAACTGTAATGACCACTGACTGCCCACCAGCACCAGTCAATCTGGATGTTCTTAATGCCCTTCAACAACAGGCTGGCACACAAATACATGCCAAATGGAAAGCCAAAGGGTGTAAGATGAAAAATAGTGTTTGGAAACATGGGGATGGTCGATTGTGTGCTCCTCCCATTTTATTTCCTTTGTTAGTAGATACCACGCACCTCCCATCCCATGTTTCCAAAGGGGGAATGATAGCTATGATAAACAAGCTTTGGTTTGCTCCTGGATTTGCGGTACACGCTATAGAATTTTGAAAGAAATGTGTTATCTGTGCCAAATATAACTCAGGTAAGGGAGAAAAACCACCTCAAAAACATTTGGTAAAACCACTGTACCATTCCAGAGGTTACAGATAGATTATATCCAGTTACCCAAATGTAATACGTACGAATATGTGTTTGTCTGTGTAGACATGTTTTCAGGGTGGATTGAAGCATGGCCAGTAACGAAAGCCACAGCATCATTCACAGCTAAGAAACTGATAACAGAGATTGTCTGCCGCTATGGACTGCCTGAAACAATTGAGTCCGATAGGTAGCCACTTTACACGGAAAATATTTGTAGAAGTGTTAAAGGGGTTACAGATACAACAACATCTACACACCCCTTACCACCCACAATCTTCAGCCAAGGTTGAAAGCGCCAATGGCACATTGAAAGCTAAGTTAGGCAAACTATGTGAACAGATACACCTGACCTGGGTACAAGCACTGCCACTTGCATTATCATCCATGAGGCACACCCCCAGGGGTCCGCTCCAGTTATCCCCTTTTGAGGTACTGTTTGGTAGATCCCCATGGACAGGACTGTTTTTTTCCACAGGAGTTAGCCCAAGTCAGGAAGGTAGCCTTACAAAATAGAATGGCCCTAGATTACTAACTAGCAGTAGAAGGTGGGGTTTGCGCCATTATAGGTAAGGAGTGTTTCACCTGGATCGAAGATTTGCATGACCCAATTGAGGCCCACATGAACAAGGTAAAGGAGCTACAGCAGAGAGCTAGAGATATCGCTAAGGAGGGGTGGAATCCGTTCTCATGGATGGGGAGTGTAGGAACTTGGTTACTTAGTTTCTTTAAGTCTTTTATGGCACCTGTAGTCTGTGTTATTATAATATGCCTTGTATTGTATGTAGCCGTAAGATCGATTCTGTGTTGCAGCAAATAAAGCAACAGGAGCTAAATGGACAGACTGTCAATGGGAGAATGTCTGTCTATTGGGCCCCTGGCTAAAATGAACACATCCTTCTGCTAATCAGCAATCCTCTGTGCTATGGCCAACTTTATCCACAGAAGGATCCCATTCCCTGTTTGAGTAGGATAAGGAAGAGCTTGCTGATTTGGATGGGAGCCCAGATAGGCAACTCTGTACTGCCACTGAACCTGCTATTAAGAAATAAGTGAGCGGAGGAGAGGCCTGGAAAAGAAGAGTGTGTAAATATGTTCAGGTATGAACAACAGGGAGGAAATGTGGAAGAGAAACAGGATCCATTTTGTTTCTCTACTCCATTTTGTTCATACCGTTTGATATTATAGAGTTTTGCAAGATGCTTAAGTTGTTTTTCTGTTAAAAGACCATTATTGACGAGTCATGCTGAACTATTCTTATAGAGGGGCCACGGTGTACTTGCTGCCTTAGCATATTGCGTTATGTAACAGAGAAGTTGCTTTTTCACTTGCTGTGTGGACCCCTCCACCCTTTGTATGCCTTTTCAGATAACGAAGCCTACGTGACTTTGAGCCTTTGTTAACCATATATATGTGTGTGCCTGTGTGCTGAATTTTTAGAGTATCGCTGTTACACTGCTTTGTCACAGCTGTGTGTATATACTCTTTTCACATGAATAAACTTATCTTCAATCAAACTTGGCCTATCCAACAGTTTCTCCTTAACAGCTACTGCTAAATGCTTGTACATGCTAGAAGAACTTGCTGAAAAATAGAATACAAAAATTGGTGGTAAATGGAACATTTTCTATTTGGAACAGTGTTGTAAGTGGTGTGCCACAGGGGTCTTTCTTTGGTCCTTTGCTTTTTTTTAATTTGTTCATAAATTACTACTATTAGTACTTACTCATGTTGGCATTGTAAATAATGTCTCTGTTTTTGCTGGTGATTGAGGGAGATCCTCACCACATGGAATCGTGACAGGGACCTATTTTGGGAATATTTTGGGTAACAGATTTTGCAACAGTAGGCAGTGTCAGTGATTGTCTACTACAGCTAATAATTTACTTTTGTTTATTTAAAAAAGTGCATCATTCATGGGATCAAAATCATTTTGCCTCATTATATACCAATAGTAGGATCTCCCCTTAACTATATACTGTAGTACAATTTTGGGTGGTAGGCCTTAGGAATGATTAGTGAGCTGGAAACAGATAGGCAAAATTAATTAAACAAACAACGAGTAAAGACTTTACAAAATGAGATTATTTTCTCTAAAACAGAAGCACTTGGAATGGGACATGATTACTGTCGATGGGAAAGTCTTTCTTTTGAAAAAAAAGTTTTATCACTTTGATAACATTTTAAAACGGTGGACATCCTGTTTAAGCACTCTTCTTTCTTGTAGTGACAAAAATATACAAACGGGGGGTTGTGGAAGCCCTCCAAAGCTAAGTAAAATACACAGAAAGGGGGGCGTGTGGGAGCTTGTGGCCTGGCAAGTTTATGATCATAACTTCATAACTAAAAAATTCCGCTTGTGAAATATGTGTACTTACATAAATAAACTAAATTACTAGTGAAACAGGGGACCAGGGAATGTGCATTGATCAAGCCATTATCTTTTGTACTGTATGTTTCTTGCAGTGGCAGACAGGACTATAACCAGTAATCAGGATTTTTTCTCCTGATCATCTTCTGCAAGTCTCCTGTCTGTATATAATATCCCACAATGCAAAAAAAGAACAGCCATTATGGCAACAGAGAAATCAGGAGCTCATATAGTGTAGTATTTTCAATCATTTCAATCAACATCCAGTGTTATGGAAAATGTTTAGTGTTTACATAGTTACATAGTTAAAATGGGTTGAAAAAAGACCATCAAGTTCAACCCCTCCAAATGAAAACCCAGCATCCATGCACACACCCCTCCATACTGTCACATAAATTATATATACCCAAATCTATACTAACTATAGAATTTAGTATCACAATACTTGCAAATAAAGGTACTTCCGCATTTGTCGGTGCTGTCCACGACTCCAAAAGAGGACAACATGACTATGAAGATTTTCATTCATCCAGGTCATAGTATATCTAGTATAGGTCAATCTAAAAACAACTGGACTTGCTGAGTAATCAATGAAGACGTTTCACTACTCATCCGAGCAGTTTCTTCAGTTCAACTGACTGGTGTGGAAAGTTCTCGGCATATAAACTCTTCCACTAATCCATTTACAATGGCACATTGTAACTCTTCAAAGAGGTGACATCTGAAGAAACTGTCACGATCGCCGCCCGGAGCAGGACCAGGAGCTCCGGGCGGCGCAACTACCCCTTCCGACGCCGCTCCCAAAATGGCGGCGCCCATGGCCGCCACGTGGGTAGCGGCGCCGGCGCAGAGACGCCTGCGCGCAAGTGCGCAGGCGCGAAGACGTCACAGCGGCGCGACGGACGCAGGCGCAGCGCGTCGGTCGCAGACGTGCTGACGCCGACGCAAGGGCGCCAAAAATCCCCTTTAAAAGGACGCCTGAGGCGCCAAGATGGCGCCCGAAAATAGGATCTCGTTCCTGTAAAGATTCCTGGGTTTTCCTGCTGCTATTCTTGATTGATCTCTTGTTATTGACCCCCTGCCTGGACTTTGGACTTTGATTATATTCTGCCAGCCTTTTGACCTGTTGCCTGAACTCTATTACCCCTTTTGCTGAATCCCTGGATACCACGATCCTGATCCCTCCTGAGGGGCTTCCTCCTATATCCGGACTACTCCCCAGAGGGAACTCCCGGTTCCCTGACATTATTTTCGGGCCATGGATTCCACTGAGGAAGCTCAGCCAGAAGCTCAGCCAGATTTCGGCAGGGCCTTTCGGGGTCTGCATTCCCGCATGGAGGCGTATGAAGCCCGGCAGAATTACGTGGGACTCACGCTGGAGGCGATCTTGGAAAAGCTCTCCTTGTTGACACCAGCGACCCCCCTGCCGGCACCTCCTCCGCAAGCGGCTGCTGCCATGGCTACCCAGCCCTCCACTTCTGGTCCTCATATTCCTGCTCCGCCTCTCTACGATGGCGATCCTCAAGCCTGTCGAGGATTCGTGAATCAGTGCCAGATTCGATTTGCCCTACACCCCACTGAATTTGACTCTGAACGTGCTAAGGTGGGGTTCGTGATTACTCGTCTGGCAGGGAAAGCTCTCGAGTGGGCATCTCCACACTGGGAGAAGCAGTCCCCACTGATGGATGACGCAGAAGCATTTCTCAAAGAATTTAAGATCGTCTTCGATGCTCCCGGCCGGGTGACATCCGCTGCTTCCCGTCTGTTCCAAATCCGCCAAGGGAGTCGCAGTGTAGCGGAGTATGCTATTGAATTCCGTACACTTGCTGCTGAGACTCGTTGGAACAACGACGCATACCATACTGCATTTTATAATGGTCTCTCCCTTCGCATCAAAGATGACCTGGTCTCTCGTGAATTACCCACGCAAGTTGAAGACCTCATCGCCTTGGCTGTCAAGGTGGACACTCTTCTGAGAGAGCATCAAGCCCTGAGAGATCGCGTCAGGAAGTTTCAACCCTTGTTGGCACCCCGCTTCCAGAGGCCTCTCCTGCAGGCTCCTGTCACTCCGCCTGCCCAAGCATCCATTTCTCTCCAGGAGGAACCCATGCAAGTGGGAAGAATTCGCCTCACTGAACAAGAAAGACTCCGCAGACGGATGTCAGGCCTGTGTCTGTATTGTGGCGGACATTCCCACTTTGCCAATGCCTGTCCTGCAAAGGCTAAGAGTTTTGTACCCCGAGGTATGTCTATGGTAACTCATGTAGGGGGCACTACTCAAAAGTCTCGTGATTGGTTTCAGGAGAAGACCCAAGAAAACTCACACAGGTTTCTCCTTCCCTTTCAGATTCGTCTGACTGATAAAATCATCTTCGGGAATGCTTTCATCGATTCCGGAGCCGGGGGTAACTTCATGGACGCTCTCTTTGCTAAGTACATGGGAATTCCCTTATTTCCTTTGCATTCTCCTATGCGGATCGTTGCCATAGATGATAAACCCCTGGACTCTGTACTCACGATGACCACTGGCGAACTACCTGTGCAGGTTGGGGCCCTGCATAAAGAGAGACTTTCGTTTCTTATCATCTCTTGTCCCGCTGTTCCTCTTGTTTTGGGTCTCCCCTGGCTGCGCCTGCACAATCCCACCATAGACTGGTCAACAGGGCAGGTTTCTCGTTGGAGCCCATTCTGCTTACAGCATTGCCTTCCTGCTAAACCCCTCAAGAAGGTAACTATCTCCTCTACCGAGTTAAAGTCTCTTCCCTCCTGTTATAAGGAATTCTCCGATGTGTTCTGTAAGAAGTCTGCGGAATTCCTTCCTCCACATCGCTCCTACGACTGTCCTGTCGAACTCCTGCCAGGAGCCATGCCCCCCAGAGGCCGCACTTATCCTCTCTCTCCTGCTGAGACTACCGCAATGAAGGAATACATCCAAGAAAATCTCCAGCGGGGGTTTATCCGCCCTTCTACCTCTCCTGCTGGGGCTGGGTTCTTCTTCGTGGAGAAGAAGGACGGAGGTCTTCGGCCATGTATAGATTACCGGGGCCTGAATAAAATCACTGTAAAAAACAGGTACCCTCTGCCCTTGATCGTAGAGCTCTTCGACCAGCTGAAGGGGGCGAAGATATTCTCTAAGTTGGATCTCCGGGGGGCATACAACCTCATTCGCATCCGTGAGGGTGATGAATGGAAGACGGCTTTCAACACTCGTGACGGGCACTATGAATATCTCGTTATGCCCTTCGGCCTTTGCAATGCCCCTGCCGTCTTCCAGGAGTTTGTTAACGATGTGTTCCGGGATCTCCTAGGAAGGTTCGTAGTCGTGTACCTGGACGACATCCTGATCTTTTCTAAAGACCTAGAAAGCCATCGCTCCCAGGTGAAGGAGGTACTCTCTCGTCTGAGGAAGAACTCTCTCTTCGCCAAGTTGGAGAAGTGCGTCTTCGAAGTGTCCAAGATTCCCTTCCTAGGATACATAATCTCTCCTGAGGGATTTGAGATGGATCCCGTGAAAGTGTCTGCCATCCAGGAGTGGCCTATCCCGCTGAGTACCAAGGCAATCCAGAGATTTATCGGATTTGCTAACTATTATCGGCAGTTCATCCGGGGGTTCTCTTCCCGCATTGCACCTATCCTGGCCCTCATCCGGAAAGGGGGTAAACCCAGCTTGTGGCCTCCATCTGCCATTGAAGCCTTTCAGTCCTTGAAAGAGGCCTTCACGTCCGCTTCTGTCCTCCGACACCCCAATCCTGAACTACCCTTCTGCATCGAAGTTGATGCTTCTGAAGTCGGAGCCGGAGCTATCCTGTCCCAGAGACACCCCGCTGATGGGAAGTTGCATCCCTGTGCTTATTTCTCCAAGAAGTTCTCGTCCGCAGAGCAGAACTACGATGTCGGGAACCGAGAACTCTTGGCTGTCAAACTTGCCCTTGAAGAGTGGCGTCACCTCCTGGAGGGTTCTCTGGTTCCTGTTCAGATCTACACCGATCATAAGAATCTCGAGTTCATCCAGTCCCTCAAGAGGCTAAACCCCAGACAAGCAAGGTGGGCTCTCTTCTTCTCTCGATTTAATTTTATCTTGTCTTATCGCCCAGGCTCCAAGAATCTGAAGGCCAATGCCTTGTCTCGTAGCTTCACTCCGGTGGATCGCTCTCCTGAGAGACAAGAGCCAATCATTCCTCCAATCAAGATTATTGCCTCCCTGTATCCACAGTTTGCCGACCAAATCCTGGCTGGTCAGTCTTCTGCTCCTTCTGATACACCCATTGGAATGGCATTTGTTCCTCCTGAGCTGCGTCTGCCTATCCTGCAACAGACCCATTGCTCCAGGCAAGCCGGACATCCTGGTCCAGCTAAGACTCTTGAACTCTTACGACGCCTGGTTTGGTGGCCTGATATCCGCAAAGATGTGAAGGACTTTGTTGCTGCTTGTAATGTTTGTGCCACATCTAAGTCAAGCCACTCTCGCCCCAGTGGGTTACTACAGCCTTTGCCGGTTCCTTCTCGTCCCTGGACCCACTTGTCCATGGACTTCATTGTCGAACTTCCTCCCTCTGGTGGGAACACTGTGATCTGGGTTGTCATTGATCGATTCTCCAAAATGGCCCACTTCATCCCCCTGAAGAAGTTGCCCTCTGCGGTGGAGTTGTCCCAGCTATTTATCCAGTACATCTTCCGCCTGCATGGTTTCCCGGTGGAGATCGTCTCCGATAGAGGCACCCAGTTTACTGCCAAATTCTGGCGTTCACTATGCAAAGACTTGGGAATTGTTCTTCAGTTTTCGTCTGCATACCATCCGCAGACGAATGGGGCAGCTGAACGTGTCAACCAAGCCCTGGAACAGTTCCTGAGGAACCACGTATCCCTCTGCCAGGATGACTGGTCTGATCTCCTCCCATGGGCGGAATTCGCTCATAATAATGCTTGTCATTCCTCTACAGGAAGGTCTCCGTTCATGTCGGTGTATGGTCAGCATCCTCAAGCTTTTCCCCAAGACTTTGTGTTATCTGACGTCCCGGCTGCTGACGATTCCGCAGCCCATATGTCTGCTATTTGGGCTGCTACCAAGTTGAACCTAGAGAAGAGCGCTCTTGTTCATAAGACTTTCGCGGATCGTCGTCGAAGATCCTCTCCTCCCTACAAGGTGGGTGACAATGTCTGGCTCTCTTCCAGGAATATCCGGTTGAAGATACCATCTCCCAAGTTGGGTCCAAAATTCGTGGGTCCATTTCCCATCTTGGAGATAATCAACCCTGTGGCTGTCAGACTCCAGCTTCCACCAGAGATGAGAATCCCCAACGTGTTCCACGTGTCTCTGGTGAAACCCGCCATCACTAACCGGTTCTCTGGCGGTCAATCTCCTCCTCCTGCCATCTCTGTGGAGGGTCAACTCGAGTACGAGGTGGAGAAAATCCTAGACTCCAGGATCTCCAGAGGGTCCCTTCAGTATCTCATTCAGTGGAGGGGCTTTGGCCCTGAAGAATGCTCCTGGGAAGGACACCGTGATGTTCACGCTCCTCGTCTGGTGAGGGATTTTCACGCCAAGTTTCCCCAGAAGCCTTGTCCCGGTGGTCCTGAGGCCCCCCGTGAGGGGGGGGTACTGTCACGATCGCCGCCCGGAGCAGGACCAGGAGCTCCGGGCGGCGCAACTACCCCTTCCGACGCCGCTCCCAAAATGGCGGTGCCCATGGCCGCCACGTGGGTAGCGGCGCCGGCGCAGAGACGCCTGCGCGCAAGTGCGCAGGCGCGAAGACGTCACAGCGGCGCGACGGACGCAGGCGCAGCGCGTCGGTCGCAGACGTGCTGACGCCGACGCAAGGGCGCCAAAAATCCCCTTTAAAAGGACGCCTGAGGCGCCAAGATGGCGCCCGAAAATAGGATCTCGTTCCTGTAAAGATTCCTGGGTTTTCCTGCTGCTATTCTTGATTGATCTCTTGTTATTGACCCCCTGCCTGGACTTTGGACTTTGATTATATTCTGCCAGCCTTTTGACCTGTTGCCTGAACTCTATTACCCCTTTTGCTGAATCCCTGGATACCACGATCCTGATCCCTCCTGAGGGGCTTCCTCCTATATCCGGACTACTCCCCAGAGGGAACTCCCGGTTCCCTGACAGAAACTCACAGAGGTGTTGATTCTGTGTAGTTGTGATAGGATTATCCAATGTGTCATGCAACTCCTAGATACAGGTGTTACTTGTGAGAGTTGCATGAATGGATGTGTGAAGTGTTCTGAATCCGCCGGGGTACAGATGTTAGAACAGCATTGTATGTAGCAGACAGGTGGTGTTGAAGGCCCCCACCTCTGTTCAGAGATGGTCTCTCCACCTTGACATGAATCGCCTCTTTCACGCCTCGTTCAAACCAGCGGTCTTCTTTATCCAAGATTTGGACCTTGCTGTCTTCAAAGGAGTGTCCCTTGTCTAGATATCCAAAAGAGGACAATTGTAATTTTCAAAAATCGGCTTTATTTCAACACACTGTGTGGGACGAACATTGTGCAGTGGGTGCGCTTAGACTTACGAGTTTCTTGGCCGAACACTCGGCACTTCCTCAGAGTCAATTTAAAAATCCCGTGTCTCAAGATTTAAAACGTGTGCAAATTAATCCATTATATAATCTTTAAGGTAAAGTGAATATGTCTATACTTTTGATGTATATTCATTTTAAAAGACTTATTATTGGTTACAATAAATATACTAATCCGAATCCCAATAATGACTCAAGATTATATTAATACTTAAAATCTACTGTTTAATATTTAATATATTATGACAGAAATGGGAAAATAAGAGATACACATAGGTAGGACCCAGAGAGAATGATAAAGATAGTATATTTATTGTAACAATAATAGTTCTTTTAAAATAATTATACATCAAAAGTATAGAAATGTACAATTTTATCTCACAATTTATTACGGGTAGTTATACGTTTAGTATTTATAGATGTTGAATCTTTTATATTTCATAAGCCATTTATAACACTGACCTCTGAAGGTAATAGCGCATGATTTAACATATTTTAGCATATTTTAATTCACATATTTGCACAATGGATGTATATTGTATTAAGCATATTGATGTTTGATGTCTGCACTACAAATATGCACTTTACCTTTAAGATTATATAATGGGTTAATTTGCACAGTTTTTAAATCTTGAGACACGTGATTTTTAAATTGACTCTGAGGAAGTGCCGAGTTTTCTGGCAAGAAAGTCTAAGCGCACCCACTGCACAATGTTTGTTCCACACAGTTTGTTGAAATAAAGCTGATTTTTGATAATTAATATTGTCCTCTTTTGGACTCGTGGACAGCGCTGACGAATGCGGAAGTATCGGTGTGGAGTGGCAGACTTTCCACGAGAGCAGTGTACGGACGAGAGGACACGTTTTTCTGGGTAAGCTCAGATGCGAACTGCATCTGTTTCAATAAATTTAGTATCACAATAGCCTTTAATATTATGTCTGTCCAAGAAATCATCCAAGCCCCTCTTAAAGGCATTAACTGAATCAGCCATCACAACATCACCCGGCAGTGCATTCCACAACCTCACTGTCCTGACTGTGAAGAACCCCCTACGTTGCTTCAAATGAAAGTTCTTTTCTTCTAGTCTAAAGGGGTGGCCTCTGGTACGGTGATCCACTTTATGGGTAAAAAGGTCCCCTGCTATTTGTCTATAATGTCCTCTAATGTACTTGTAAAGTGTAATCATGTCCCTTCGCAAGCGCCTTTTTTCCAGAGAAAACAACCCCAACCTTGACAGTCTACCCTCATAATTTAAGTCTTCCATCCCTCTAACCAGTTTAGTTGCACTTAGTCTCTGCACTCTCTCCAGCTCATTTATATCCCTCTTAAGGACTGGAGTCCATATTTTAATTCACATATTTGCACAATGGATGTATATTGTATTAAGCATATTGATGTTTGATGTCTGCACTACAAATATGCACTTTACCTTTAAGATTATATAATGGGTTAATTTGCACAGTTTTTAAATCTTGAGACACGTGATTTTTAAATTGACTCTGAGGAAGTGCTGAGTTTTCTGGCAAGAAAGTCTAAGCGCACCCACTGCACAATGTTTGTTCCACACAGTTTGTTGAAATAAAGCTGATTTTTGATAATTAATATTGTCCTCTTTTGGACTCGTGGACAGCGCTGACGAATTCTGCCCAGAATTAGACAACTTGTTATCTACAAAAACCCTTAGATCCTTCTCATTTAAGGAAACTCCCAACACACTGCCATTTAGTGTATAATTTACATTTATATTATTTTTGCCAAAGTGCATAACCTGCATTTATCAACATCGAACCTCATTTTCCAGTTTGCTACCTAGTTTTCCAACTTAGACAAATCACTCTGCAAAGTGGCAGCATCCTGCATGGAACCTATAGTTCTGCACAATTTAGTATCATCTGCAAAAATAGAAACAGCACTTTCAATGCCCACCTCCAGGTCATTAACAAACAAGTTGAAAAGCAAGGGACCTAGTACAGAGCCCTGCGGTACTCCACTAACAACACTGGTCCAATTAGAAAATGTTCCAATTACCACCACTCTTTGTAGTCTATCTTTTAGCCAGTTCTCTATCCAGGTACAAATACTATGTTCCAGGCTAACATTCCTTAATTTAACCAGTAACCTTTTGTGTGGCACTGTATCAAATGCTTTAGCAAAGTCTAAGTAAATCACATCCACTGCCATCCCAGAATCGAGGTCCCTGCTTACCTTCTCATAAAAAGAAACTAAGTTAGGCTGGCAACCATGCTGGCACACACTCATAGTAATGATCACTATTCTAAAAACCTTACTTCTTTCTGTGTAAATCAAGGATTGTTGGAATTGGAGTTACTTCCTAATACTTAAATGGTCTTTTGCCACTTTCTATGTCTGGATTTCTGGACTTCTATGCATAGGGGGTTGTAATTCATTAACATTATCCAACAATATGGAGTTGTAATGCAACAAAACCATCCTGATAACAATCAATGGTTAACAAGGGTCAGATTTAACAAGGATCGAATTAAAAATTTGAATTTTGAGTTTATGGGAGTTCTTAAAAACTCCCATGAACTCTAAATTCGACCCTTGATAAATCTGCCCCCATGTGTTGAGTACATAAACAATAAGAATAACAGTATTTAAACTGATATAATAATATGAATAAAACTATATACAGTAAATAAAGTTCATTGCAGTTCTCAAATATAAAATGCTTGTGTATACTCAGATTCCATTTATAGTTATAAAAGTAAATCAAAACACCTAAAATACTGTATTTATAAAAATGCTATTGAGTTAATGTCAATATTTAATCCCAGTGGAGTGAACATTTGCATATTATAAATCCACTTGCTTTCCTGTAATGTAATGTCCTCCTGTAATGTCCTAACACAGGACTCCCAGAAAGAAATACTGTAATAATAAACTGACGCAGAAATATATATTGAACCACTGGACTGAATGCAGTGTCTTGTCTACTCATCACATTGAGAACAATCCAACTCCAGGTCCCAATACCGTATCAGGATTACTTAAATAAGCAAATAACGTTCCTTGTTTAACATAAATACTTGCAGGAGAGTAAACATTTTTGCTTGAAGAAAATACATTGAGAAAAAGCTAATTTTAACGCATAGGTCTTTAGCTCTGACCAGATATTTATAAGAGACCTACTGTAATTTCCTCAGGAAGCTAATACCTGGGGTCATGAATAAGGCAACAACTCCGTGTTGTTAATTCACAAGAGAAGATGAAAGGGTCGGAGCTCTTACTGATACTGGCAGCACTGCAAGGTGAAGCAACACAATAAGATGGATATGGGGGGGAATTATGTTAGGTGTTTTTGAATTGATTACGTTTGTTGATTGATTAAGCTTAAATTTCTGCCTTGTTTTCATGTGTATTTATGGATACAAATCTGACATTCACTGCTTTGTTCTAACCTGCTGAGGATTGATATAAATAAAAGCCTGACTTGTATGTACACTTCAGCTTCTCTCTCACAGAACATAGAAGTATCCCAGATCCCTGAAGTGAATGTCATAGAGGGCAGCACAGCCAACCTACAGTGTAGCTACAACATGATCAACTTGGATCTACCCATTGGCTGGTACAAATGGTACAGACATGTGCTGCACGGGGCTGATATATTTCGGAGTGATGATTTTAAGGACAGACTGACCAAAGAAAGTACAGAAGATTTCCTGAACAATAGATCAGCCAGCATACAGCTGCACAATGTAGGACTCACAGACACCGGAATGTATTTCTGTGAAGTTGTGTTTTTTGGTCAGATGCAAATTACAGGACACGGTAATGGAACTTTCCTCAATGTGACTGTGACAGGTGAGGAGGGTTTTATTCATAGTCATTTGTGTGTATTATTTATTAGGATTCACTTTTTAAACATACATGCTCTAGATTGGCCGAGTCCCCCCTGGGCATGAACCATACATGTTATTCTTGTGTACTGAGCATAAATTTCCATATACTTGTACTGTGCCTGGCAGCAGAGCTGCTTCTCAGGGTGCCCTCATACAGTGGTGCCCTTTAGAATAGCATCATACAAGTAGAGGGATAGCAAATAAGATAGTTACAATATGATTGTAGCAAAGCTTTTTGTGTTGTACAACCAAAGATTTGGGGGTTGCTGGAAGTTATAGTTCACAGTGGAAGGACCATACATTAATCAGTCCTGCTGCAATAGAAATAGATACAAGAGCTCTGCAAAATCATTCTTATCCTAAAACTAACACCCTCTTGCAAGGCATAACTTGTGGGTCAGGTGCATGATATAAAAGATTTAAAAGGAAAAACCTAAACTGTATATATCGGAACACATTTTTGCAATTTGTCATCTTTAGAAATTACTTTATAGGGCATGTAAAGGCAAAAAATAAAATCCCATTTTTACTTTCTTTAATGAAAAAGAAACCTATCTCCAATATACTTTAATTAAAAAACGTGTGCTGTTTTTATAAGAAACCTGACTGTATTCAGTGAAATTCTCCCTTCATTTACTGCTGTGGATAGGAATTGTCAGACAGTCCCTAACTGCTGAACGGGGAAACAATCATACTTATGAACAGCAGGGGACCGCACATCTTACTTTCCAGCCATGCAGAACTCAAGCAGCTTTGTTTATGATGATCCCTAAGCAGCCCAGACCACACTGAGCATGTGCACAGTCTTAGTCTTGCAAAGATGTTTAACAAAGTTACAAGATGGTGACCCCCTGTAGCCAACTTTGAAAGCATAACTTATTTGTTCGATTAGACTTGTGGTGCAGTAAGTTCATGTTTATATTTAGTATACAAAATACAGCATTTCTAGCCTTATTCTATTTTAGACTTTACATGCCCTTTAAATGTGCTTGGAGGTGATATATTTTGCAGGCCACAGATAGGACTGTGACATTGACAATGAATAAGTCCCACACTGCGCAAGATATGGTGTATGGGTCATGTTCACTTTATGCCTTCTTTCAATCCAGAGTATCCAGCCTAGTTACCATGGAGGATCCTTGTGCTCTCTGAATTTGAGGATTATTTGATTTCTTTGGTATTTAAACTAATAGTGGCTGTTACTGCAAACATCTAGTATTCTTCTCAAACCAATTGAGCACTGCACTGACAGCATTTCACAATGAGTGATTTATTATCTAATTTTTCCAGGATTCATTGTTTTGGGGAGATTATTTTTTTAGCATGATATAAACATTGTTATTCTGAAACCGGTTGTAATTTCTCTCTTTTTTTATGTTTTTTTTTTTTTTTCAAATATTTATATCTCTGTTCTGCTTTTCTTTCTTATATTGGAGGCCCTAATCCATTGGGACCTTTCTCCTGGACTTGTAATACCAATATAGATTAAACCATAAACAATGAATCAATACAGGAAGTGACCTCACATGTGGTCTAATGATCATTGCAGATAATAATATTATGAAATCCATATATTATTATTATTATTATTATTATTTATTATTATTATTATTATAACATGATTTAAATGGCCCTAGGCCAGTGTATATTATAAAAATGTTACACCCTATCCTGTAATAACCATATGCACCAAAGTAAAGTATATTTAAGGCTTCTTACACACAAGTGTTTTTTAAGTGCACAAAGATGTTTTATTGACAGTTCCAAAGGCAACCCTCTATAGCACTTTTGTGCTACAGAGGGCCAGACTTTTTTATAAAACATTTTTATACCACGCTCACTTTAAACCAACCCCATGTTACCACAAGAACTTTTAAGACCATATCCCTATTAATAGTGGTAGCAGAACAAATAAGCCAAACGGTTGTTACTCACTGTAGGGATATCACTCATCATTCACATGGGGCTCTGACCGTGATTTCTGCAGTCTCATAGGGGAATGTAATAAAAGTCAGTAATGGAAAAACTGTTCGCAATGCAAAAAGTTAAGCCTTTCTGCGAGCAAATTTTGCTTTGCGCGAATTTAATATAGCTTTTGCAAACCCGGAAACTGTTTAAAGACCACTTCCGACTGCTTGCGAATTTTATAGTTTGCGCCAATGCGCAGTAAATGTAATAAAACATCTTACTGAAAAAGTCGTTATGTTTGCTCCAAAAGATTACGACACCTTCAAGCACTTAAAATTCGCAATGCAATAACAGTTTAAAGAACAATATTCCATAGCGAGATGTGGATTTTTATTTCTTATTGGTGCCAATTGTTTTTCTCTTCGCAATTTTAATTACATTCTCCCTTAGTCTTAGGCCTTTATTGGATAACTGTAATAAATTCACCATTTTATGTTTAATCTGCATAACACTCATGGACATTACAAGATGTAGCCAAATACATTAAGTACAGATCCACTAGTTACCCTGAATGCACGTGCTATTCATTGTCCATATGTATGTAGCCTTATGCAACTTTTTATTTGTCTTGTCTACCTAATGCAATATTTCAGTATAATGTAACAATAATAAATAGTGCAAGTTCATGGACAGACAGCCCACCAGAAAAAGAACATTTATTTAATATATTGTTGTTTCCTCTTAACTTTTACAGGAAACATTGCTTCATCAAATAATTTTATTGCGTATATTGTAGTTGGGGCTCTGGCCTTGATTTCTACAATCTTAATTGGTGCTTGTCTCGGATATCTGCTTGTCACTAAACATGGTAAGCACAGAATTTGCTTCATATGCCTTATCCAAGTACATTAAAAAGTGTGTTTAATAAAGCACAAAAATATATCACTATCATCTCAATTCCTCTCAAAAACCTGAATGTGATTTAGCCAGGCCACCTTGATGCCGAGAGAATATAGATAACCCACCCAGGTAGTGGGTTCAACAATAAATTGTCAGTATCACCTCCTCACTATAATCATCTCCTACTAATCAGAAGACAGAGAGACCCCCAAGACTTCCAGTAAGTAACAGGCTGCGGATTGAGAGCATTATTCAGATTCAATTTAAAAAAAAAAAGTCAAGGTTTTTAGATTTTATGATCTGTTCTGTATAATCAGGTTACCGTAAGTCTTCAATCCAAATTGCCTCCTAAATAATGGAAAATGATAATTCAAAATAAGTATATTTAAAAAACACCAAAATGTCATCAAGATAAAATGCTAAAAAAAATATAATAATAATAAGGCAATATTCTCTATGTATAACAGGACTGATATATCAGTTATGTGCTGTTTATATGACCAGGACTGTAAAGCTTTAGTGATCTATGCATCCAGATAGTACTTTGATATTACAGCAGCTGAATCTCCCTTTTCTTTTACTTTTGTGTCAGTTCAGTTCTTCCATAATTCTCATATAGTGCAATAATATCAGTGCTGATCAAGTAATTACACCTTGCTACTAATACTGTACTTATAACCTGCACTTAGTAGTGCCTACCAGGAAAAGAAAATAATTTCTATTTTTCCGGAATAGAAATCACTGATGAGTTCATTGAAATTAATATTTTTTATTTTATCGGGCGAGTAATCAATTATTCCTTTGACAGGTAGATATTACTAGATTTAAATATTCTATGTCTGTATACATATTATGCACAAAATTAACCTGTAAATTGGGCCCTGTTTAATTGGTAATTGTTGGGTTATGTGTGTTATCCTAATTTTAATGTATTGAGTTTTATAAATACATGTTAATAATAATAATACCTATTTTTGAGTCAATGTTTGTGTACAGTATCTTTAAACATGAAAAGATATGGACTTGTATATTAAAATGGATACATTTTCCCCATCTTCATAGGTTCCTCCACCAGGGATATGTAAGTCAAATTTTGTTTATATGCAACTTTAGAATTTGTTATAGTATCTGTGCATGGGATACATAAATGCAAATTTCCACTTTCTCCTAATATTTGCAGGAGTCCTGTTGTCTACACAGATTTTACAACACAAGGTATAATTGATGCACAAATATGACAGATAGTTGGTAAATGTAACTGTAACACGGTGCACTGTATTGTCCTCTGTTAATACTCACAGTATGTGTTGGGACAAATGTTAAGTAGATCTACCTTGTAATGACGGTAGAGGGGTTATGTGATATAGGAGGATTAGAAGTGACTCAGTTGTTCCAAAGTTTTGGGAAATGTATACTTGTCATTTATTTGCTTTAGGCAAATCCATAATTCATAATTCAAAAGGATCTGGGGGTAGCTGAGGAGCAGCTGCAAGGGCAAACAAGGGTTTGAGTTGTATTAAAAGGGATATAGATTTGTGGGAGGTGGGGTTTATTCTTCATTATTCAAAGACCCCATCTAGAATAGAGTCTCTTGGTTTCAAACTGGATATTAATGAATAAGTGTAACAATTCACATCTAAAACTGTGCCTATTAACTATTTTCCTCTCTTATTTCTTTTATTCTAGCCTTGAGATCTGGTGGGGAGCCCAATCACTCATTACAACAGGTGATAAAGTTTTCCTATGTTTTTCACCCTTATCAAAAAGTTACCCCTGACAGTGAAAGGATTGTTGCTATTAAGAAGCATGGATTTTTTTTTGGGATGTAGCCAGTATTTTTGAAGGGTTTGGATTCAGAATACTTAGGGGTATGTTTACTAACATTGGAGATAAATATATCTGATTATGTTGTCCATAGCAACCAATCAGATTTTTGCTTTTGTTTCCTAACTTGTAGAGGACTGTTTAAATCTAACTGTAGATTGGTTGCCATGGGCAACATCCCCAGACATATTTATCTCCAATTTTAGTAAACATGCCCCTTAGATTGTAGTCAGACCATATACAAACCCCTAATGGCATGTAACTTCAAAGTTCTGATTAACTGAAGGCAACATTTTTTCCCAGATGATGTAGTTGTGTTGTTTGAGCTCAAATTGAAGTATTTTAAATGTGTACATACATTTATTGCACAGCACTGAGGAATATGTTTGCACGTCTTAAAATAGTGTAAAATTGTATGAAACTCTAATTTGGCTGTCCTGGGAAGCCTAAGCTCCTAAAAGACTGAGAGCATCCTATTTACTCCTTGGCGCTCTCCTATATAAATTACATCAGTTTTACTTATATACTCAAATGCCTTCTAGTTCAATAACCTATTATTAGGTCCCACAACATCTTTAAATTTCCAGAGGTTCATGGTTGGTCCAGTATGTATTTAACTGTTATTATAAGTGCAGGGCTATTAAAATCACCAGAAATCCTGTCTCTCTACATGCAGAATTTGTAAAAAGTAATTTTTTTAGATTTTGTTTGTACTGGAATTAGTTATTTGAGTGAGCTCTAATTCATCTGCTAGGAAAGGAGCCCCCCCCATAAGATGTATTAGATCTAACTGTCAATGAATATCTGACACCCAACTGCTGCAAGATTACAGAATGAAGAAAAACAGATGCTGAGAGAGGAATAGTGAACATAAATTTGATTATTTCAAAAAGGATGCAGACCTTTTCATTGATTGTATTTAGAAAGGTTCTTAATTCAGTATGATGAAGCTTATATGAATCATTTTCGCGAAAGTTTCCCTTTAAGAAAATCTATGTTTTTTGTTATATCTTGAGCAAACAGTGAAACTGAAGCTACTTTGTGTTTGGAACTTCTGAGACAGATCATTTTACAACACTCTGTTTACCCTATTTTGTATATATATGCAATGGGTATCTAATTACATTGCAAAGGCCTAAACATGGAGTAGCTATTAAACTTCTTCACTGTAGTTAATGCAGGTAGTTGGATAGAGTTAATATGGCCCTACAATGGGGCGATTCACTAAAGGTTGTTACTCCTTGTGGGTTATTTAAGACGCGTTATTTAAGGAACGATTCATCAAAGTATTTTCCTATGCGCTAATGGAACATCGCAAGCGTTAATTCTACATTTCTGCACAAGGGTATTCTAATCGCATTGCGATACTTATAGAATAGAATTAACTCTAACGCATTATTCACTAACATCTTTTAAGCATTAAAAGCATAAAACAGTGCGATAATTACTGTGAAATATAACACCTCCTAGGAGTAGGCGTTACTAAACAACATCAGATGGATTAATAGAGGAGCTGTAGTGAGGAGCTGTAGGGCAGCAATTAAAAAAATTTTTTATGAGGAATTGGAGCCTTACGTACCGCCACTAACACATTTTCATGATACTTTACCTTGGGCAGGTCTAGAATGCACTACATTCTGTGTCATGGAATTATATTAAGTTTCCCAGGGAAAGGAATGGCTAGAAATACTGTAAAAAGAGACTTCTACTCTGCCAGTGGTATCCCAAATGTCTTAGGTGCTATAGATTGCACTAATAACATGTAATTATATCAAATGGCTTAAAATATCGCACAAAATAACTCATGCTATTAAATACCGCACACAGTTCAGCTAAAATGAACGTAAAAATATCACTTCTTAAGTTAGACAAGTAAACTTTTAGGGAATCGATCGTTAATTCTAAAAATTTAAGAAGTGATAAATGTTTTCTGGCATACTATAAATAACACTCACTTTATCAACCTTTAGTGAATCGACCCCAAGGTGTTTATTGAACTATCCCGTAAACCAATGTTTGTTAAAGTGTTGTGAATATTGTAAGACATTGTTTGTTACACATTAATGTACATTTCTGAGTAACTTTCTGGTACTATATAAATAAATTATGATGAGGAGGCATACTGTCTTATAAAGAGGTGTTCTTGTGCTTATATTTCAGGGGTCACAGAATGCTGGGGATACCCTGTACAACATGAACAATGATCAATACATTTATGCTGTACCTAAAGGCCAGAAAAAATCCCAGTTCCCCAAGGAGTGCCTTGAAGTTTCTTTGTACAGTGAGATTCCATAAATGGCAAATTACCAGCCAGGCATTAAAACACCGGAACATATTTTGGACTCCTTCTCATACAGTATCTCACTCTTAGATCTAAGACATTAAAAGAAAGTGTCAGTCTATGTGGAAGTAATTTGAAAATACAGGGGCTGATTTATCAAAGATCAAACCGTGGGATCCCAACAGTCTGATCACTTTTTGAATCAATTGTGTGTAATTGACATATTTACATTTGTTAAAAAAAGACTGATGTGTCCATGTGTTCTATTGCTTTGTGTTCTATTGCTTTGAGCTGTCATTGCTATTCTACCCATAGGGGCAGATTTATCAAGGGTCGAATTTCAAAGTACAAAAAACTTCTAAATTTGACCATCGAATTAAAAAAACTTCTAATTCGAAAATTGAATTTGAAGTTTTTTCAGCAAATTTGGCAATCCTGTGGTCGAATAAAAATCATTCGATCGATCTCTGAAATCCTTTGAATCTTTCGATTCAAAGGATTTAATCGTTCGAATCAAACAATTCGAAGGATTTCAGGGATCGATGGAACGATTTTTATTCGATATGTAAAGGCTTAGAAAATGGTTGTAGAAGGTCTAACATAGCACTTCGGCAGGTTTAACTTGGTGAAGTATTGAAGTCGAAGTTTTTTTAAAGAGACAGTACGTCGAATGATTTTTACTTCGAGTCGAAGTAAATTCGAAGTCGTAGTATCCTATTCGATGGTCGAAGTATCCAAAAAATTTCTTTGAATTTCAAATTTTTTTACTTCGAAAATTCCCTCAAATTCACTTCGACCCTTAGTAAATGTGCCCCATAATGTTCAGTACCTAGTTAATGTTCAGTGCTGCTTCAAAGTAGTCCTGAGACTAAATCCTTGTTGGTTTCTGGGAATATAATGTGGGAATAAAGAGATCTAGCATTGGGCTTTCTGTAAATAGTGACTTGCAGTTAGTTTTTACCTCCCCCCATGCCCATTTAAGAATTGCTCATTGTGCTGGGCTGAGAATCTCATGTACAACAGAATTAGGTGGTTTATTCCAAATAAAAAGTGATCCCTTTGCTTATATTTGTGCTTATATTTTTGAAGGGCTTTAAGTAAAAAATGTCTTAAAACTTTTTTGATTTTACAAGCTCTTGGTCTTGGATGTTACACCATTTTCTTTTTGTTTATTGAAAAGTAAAAAAGGGACTTCTACTGGGCAACCAAATGTTGATGTAAAAAATTAAATTGAAGTATGAAGTAAATAAATACCATTATTGAATTGATAGAAATGTGCTTTTAAAGGACCCTCCCTCTTTAAAGATCCCAGCCAAAAATGACTAGCGATGGGCGAATAAATTTGCCAGAAACAAATTTGCAGCAAATTGCCGCTGCAAGCAAATTCATTCGTGAAACTGCAGCGACAATATGATGGCGAAAAATTCACTAGGTCAAAAAAAAAAATTGGCGATCGCATAAAAATTGCAGCACATAAAAAATTATTCAGACGCCTATTGACTTTAATGCATTTTGACCAAATAGTCGCGCGTATGAAAATTGAAGTGCGTCAAAATTATTTTTACGCCCATTGAATTCAATGCGTTTCAGCACTGCATTGATCTGTTAGATTTTCTCTGTTTTCTTCTAAATCTTGTTGCTGGTCATTTGTTGATTCAGCAGCTTGACTTCTGAAACTAGGATTATAAAAAATTCTTATATTGTGCGCTCACATTTTAAAAAACGATAAATTATTCCCTTAAATATAACAGACCCACTAAGAATTACTGATGGCACCTGTAATCGTAAACAAATGTTCCACAATATCTCTGCCATTCAGGCATGGAAGGAGATATACCAAATAGAGCTAACTAGAACTTAAACAAAGGAAGTCTATTTACTTCTTAGATGAACATGACATGCTATCCTAACGTTATATTACTCTAGTAAATACAATTCAAAGATAAAGAGCCACACTCACACCAATCACTGTTTGAAGTCACAGCTGCACGCTGTCTCCTCTCTGCAAAAGGTTCTCACACATGGATTGAAGTAACTGCAGCAGCACTCTGTTCTGTGATAAATTATATTTATTCGTGCATCGGCGTTATATTACTCTAGTGTCACCCTAGTTACACTGCCCCATAAGAAATATCTATACACACACACATATACGTATAGGTTTAACATTTCTAATATTAAGAGGGTTATTTATTTGTATATTAAGGGGCAGATTTACCAAGGGTCGAAGTGAATTCGAGGGAATCTTCGAAGTAAAAAAATTCGAAATTCAAAGTAATTTTTTTGGATACTTCGACCATCGAATAGGCTACTACGACTTCGAATTCATTTCGAAGTAAAAATACTTCGAATATTCAACCATTCGATAATCGAAGTACTGTCTTTTTAGAAAACTTCGACTTCAATACTTCGCCAAATTAAACCTGCCGAAGTGCTATGTTAGCCTATGGGGACCTTCTAGAGCATTTTTGAAGTCGAAGAAAAATCGTTCGATCGATGGATGAAATCCTTCGAATCGTTTAATTCGAAGGGTTTCATTGTTCAATTGAACGACCGCAAATGGTCAAATTCGATGTAAAAAAACTTCGACTTCGATATTCGAAGTCAAGTATTCCAATTTGATGGTCGAATTTCGAAGCTTTTTTTACTTCGAAATTCGACCCTTGATAAATCTGCCCCTAAATGTATATTATTTATTTTGTAGGGCCATATCTCATTTTTATTAAACCAAGCTCGACCAAGCTCCCATCTGCCTGCGATTTTAAAATCAAGCGACTATTTAGTTATTCTTATAGCATTGCAAAGTATGATATTGATGTAGTTTATTGATGTATTTTAGAAATGCCTATGATGTTTCAGTGGGTTTCTGCCTTACAGCGCTGATGTCTGGCCTGGGCATAGTGTGTGTGTGAATATTATAGGAACCTTAGAGTGTAAGCTCCTCTAAGTCAGGAACTGTAAATGTGTTGGCGCCATATAAATAACATAGAAATCTGTTCCTCATATGTAAATCAGCTATAAATACTGTATGTTGGGGACATCTATGAAAGCGCCTCATTCCCCCCTAGGTGTTCTGCAGTGTTTGAGAAACAAATATGTTTCTCTGTATTCTTCCTTGCTATAAACAACCAAGCTTTCTAAATTGAGCTTATAGAAGGTTTTTTTAAGTGTCACTGGTGTGCAGGCCTGGATTTGTGGCAAGCCCACAAAGGCCCGAGACTAAGGTGGCAACATTTTGTAAGAAGAACTGGGGACTCCCCAGTGCTTCTGTGCTTCGTTGCGCACAAAAACCATCCGACGCGTGTGTGAGCGTACAGCTAGTACCGGAACTACTGGCCTCGGGGCGTCGCACTATGAAATCCAGCCCTGCTGGTGTGTAGTGAAGTGGGACATTTGCACACAACAACATTAACCATATCAAATATATATAAACAATATCTACCAAATAAAAGAGAAAAAAAGAGCCAGCTTGAATATATTGCAATATATGGACAAAGCATTTTAGTAGCTTAAGGCACAGAAAGATTAACTGTTCTTAAAGGGCATGTAAAGGCAAAAAAATAAAATTCCATTTTTACTTTCTGTAATGAAAAAGAAACCTATCTCCAATATAATTTATTTAAAAAATGTGTACCGTTTTTATAAGAAACCTGACTGTATGCAGTAAAATCCCCATTCATTTACTGCTGTGGATAGGAATTGTCAGACAGTCCCTAACTGCTGAGCAGGGAAACAGTTGGTGACTGTGAAGAGATTTGTATTGGATTTTATTTTTGCCTTAACATCCCCTTTACTGTTTCCAACTCCAGCTGCAGGGACAAAGATCATGGAGCCAGATTTAAACAGATTAATGGGATTCTATTTGGAGGATTATTTTGCTGCAGCCACTGGTTCTGCAGAGTTGGAGAAAGTTTGTATTAAACAATACAAAAACTATAAAATCCACATTCGATTACATGACAACACAGGACCCAGTGCAGTCTGTATATTCTGATTATTAATCAGTCTTGCTGAATAGGCTTCTGGCAGATATTATTTGACTTGTGCTGTGGTGACCCCTGTGGCCAACTTTGAAAGCATAAATCATTTGTTTGATTAGGCTTCTGGTGCAGTAAGTTCATGTTTATGTTTAGTATACAAAATATAGCATTTATAGCCTTATTCTATTTTAGACTCTACTTCCCTTTTAAAGGGACTGTTAAACTTTAAATTAACTTTAGTATGATGGAGAGAGTGATAGTCAAATTATAATTGGTTTTCATATTTTATCATTTGTGGTTCTGGGGTTATTTAGCTTTTTATTCAACAGCTCTCCAGTTTGCAATTTCAGCAATCCAGATGCTAGGGTACAAATTACCCTAGCAACCATGCAATCATATGAATAAGAGACTGGAATATGAACAGGAGAGGACCTGAATAGAAAGATGAGTAATAAAAAATACATTTGAAGCCTTACAGAGTTTTTGTTTTTAGATGGAGTAAGTGACCCCAAATTGAAAGCTGGAAAGAGTCACAAGAAGAAGGCAGTTAATTCAAAACTATAAAAAAGACAAAATGAAGGCCAATAGAGAAGTTGCTTAGAACTAGCCATTCTATAACATGCTAAACATTAACTTAAAAGTGAACCATCCCTTTAATATACTGATAATGGATGAGTGCAGAGAGGACCTCTTGACTTTGTCTGTAAGATCTACCAAATGCATAGTGAATGTGATGAAGCTCACTCTTACGGTAAGGCCACACGAGGAGATTCGGGGAGAGGCAATTTTGGGCGACTATTGAAAACGCATCGCTGTGTGTGCATTAGCGCAGGCGACTGTACATTCTAGCCTATGGAGAAAACTGCTGAGGCAGTTCGGGGGGATAGTCGCTCAAAAGACGAGGCGATTAGTCGCTAGGCAACAAAATCTCCCTGAATCTCCTCGTGTGGACTAGCCCTTATGAATGGTACAGAGAAATTGCCCGAAAAGGAATATGTGGAGGAACCATGATCACAGCAGGTCTTCATAGCTAACTCATATTTCCAATAATGGAGTAATTTGTAAAGTATTTGAAGGAAAATGCAAATTTGCCAACAAAAGAGACAGATTCTCAATAAGAAGCAAATACAAGATTTTGTTAGAGGCAAACTAAACATCATAAAGAAAAGAGGAGACCACTGTTCACTGTACAGGAAACCAGACTTATTAAACCTGCATCATATCTAGAGCAATGTAAGAACCCAAGTATAAAGAAGCTACAGTACAAGAGAATGGGGTGCTTTGCAGGAAGAAAGTGCAGTTTTAATAAAAGCAGAAGTGGTTTATTTGAGTATGGCTACAAGTTCTGTGTATTGAGAAAGTGACTTCTAAACTAGGTATATTGAAGCTTATGCTTAGCACATCACAGCAGGCCAGAAACCACAGAAACCATTGAACTATTGTAAATGACTGAGTTGGAAAATATCATAGATACAAAGTGCTAAGATAAGATTCTCAAGCACCAGTGCAGTTATATTTAGCAACCAATCAGATTTGTGCTTTCCTTTTCTAAATTCTGATAGACTGATCATAACTAATTACTGATTGTTAACTGATCATCATCATTTATTTATATAGCGCTGTCAAGATATGCAGTGCTTTGATACAATTAACAACTACATTCGTTTATGAGAACCTACAATGTTGATGTATTGGTGATGTGAGTGAATAAAAGCTAAGCTCCAGTTTTACATACTGGTCGTATGCAGTTTTATTAGATGCTTTATGGTGCTCATAGCCTCCAGCCTAAAGAGGCATTTATAAGTGTTTGACACACAAGGACCAGTCTATAAGTTATTTTTGGTACCGTGATACATTGATGATAATTTGCTGGGGATTGAGTTATTCATTTGGGGTATGCCATAAGTGATTGAGTGTTGTGTGGTCAATGGCCAGAATGTCTTCTGGCTCATGGGTCTCTAGCAATGTTATGAGTGATTATATTACAGGCTATGTCAGGTCTTAGCCCTCTGTGCTTATACAGATGTGCTGCAACACTCTAGATATCTCTAAAAGGACAACTGCTCCTCTTCATTCTGTCTTTATGCAGCAGTTGGGTGTCAGATATTTATTGACAGTTAGATCCAATATATCTATAGGGGGGCTTCCTTTGCTAGCAAATGTATTAGGGTTCATTCAAATAACAAATTCTGCCTGTAGAGAGACAAGATGTCTGGTGGTTTTAATAGACTGAGCTCTAATACATCTTCTAGGCAAAAGGAGCCCCCTATAAGATATATTGGATCTAACTGTCAATGATTATCTGACATCCAACTTCTGCATGAAGACAGAATAAAGAGAGAAACAGATGCTGAGAGAGGGACAGTGAACATATTCGATTATTTCAGAAACAATGCTGAATATTTAATTGATTGTATTTAGAAAGTTTCTTATTTCAGTATGCTGAAGCTTATATTAAATTTTCATTTTTGCGATAGTTCCCCTTTAATCATATTTGCCCCAAATGTAATTGACTTAATCCAGATACATAGTTACATAGTTACATAGTTAAATTGGGTTGAAAAAAGACAAAGTCCATCTAGTTCATGAATTTGAGGTGAATTTCTGAGTTTTGGCGCAAGCAAATTAATTTGAGAAACTGCGTCGACAATTCACAGGCGAAAAATCTGGTGCGTCAAAAAAATTCGATGCCCATTGACTTCAATGCATTTCACTGATTTCTTCCTCTATAAACATCTCATCGAAGTTTAATCCTTAATAGGCATTTTAATCCTTCCTACTGATATCAGGAGATCTTTTACATTTTCTCGAAAAAAACAAAAATGTCATCAAATATTATTTGTGGCTGTCAGAAGGTCAATATTCAAATATTGGATTAATCTTCTTTCACCAAAGGAATAAGACATTCTTATATACCTTTATGATCTCTGCTCATTTTAGAGTACAAAATTTAGATTTTGTATGAAAAAATATAGAAGAGAATATATGATGATTCAGTGGTTACCCGTCGCGCGCATAAAAATTGACGTGTATCAAAATTATTCAGACAACCATTGACTTTAATGCATTGGGACAAAATAGGCATGCGTATAAAAATTGATGCGCGTCTAAATAATTTTGAAGCCCATTCACTTCAATGCGTTTCATACTATTCTTCACTGATACTCTTTGGTGCCCCAGAACTTTCTGCTGTGGCAGTAACAGAAAACCCACTACAAATTTATAGATCAGACATAGTGTTAGTGTAAAGTAGGAGGCAAAAATCAATAGAGAAGGTTAGGCCAGTGGTCCGGACAGGCAGCAAAAACCATAATGGTCAATAACCAGAAAGAAAAAAAATTAGTAACAGACATGAGCAGGTTCTGCCAAAGGAAAATGCTGTTTGACACTAGAGCATAAAACAACCAATAGCATGCCCACCGACATCATTACACCAATCATCAACAATATTGGGTAATTGCATGTGCTGTGATGTTGAATCAAGGTAAATCCCCGTGCCTACTTCCTGAAGTTGTTTGTGTCCTTTGGACTGTGACCAAAAAGTTAAAGATGGCTCTGCATTGGCAGATGTGCCCTTAAGTGTTTGGTGGGCCCCTGGTGTGAGATTCTGTGGTTGGACCTTGTACCCCAGTCTGATATTGCACCTAACATAGGAGCATATATTTTGCCTGAAGAGTATAAATATATATATAACGATTTGTAAGTGAGGATCCGCACACCAAAGTTTTCATTTAACCAAAGTGTTTTATTTCGTACATAGCTCCGACGTTTCGGCCCACATTAGGGCATTTCTCATCCTTGAGAGAAAATGTTGTAAAATATTGAGGATATTATAAGTTACCTCGGAGTTCCATGACCTTTGGCCTCGTGTTTTTATATGGTCATGAAACTCCTCGGTAACTTATAATATCCTTATATTTTACAAGAGGGGGTACTTTATTCACTATATATATATATATATGTGTGTGTGTGTGTAACCCCTGTGCCAAAGGTTATATATCACATATTTCTTACTGATGCAGGTCCTGAGTCCCCTTTGCTAAGTGAAAGGTACTGGGAAACTCCTCTCTGGCATTGCCTCCACCTAATGGGATCTGGGAAACATTCAAATACACAAAGTAATGTATAACAAATAACTTTATGTAACATTAAAGGCAAAGTAAAATACATTTACATTTCAATGACCCATTCCCCTGGGAATATATGCAGTCCAAGATCCTGGGCCTCCATGCCAGGCAAAGTCCCATAACTCCTTTGGTAGACAAGAGTCTTAATTCCCTTTCCCCAAAGAGTACATTGTTCCCAGGTAGTGTTACCTGCCCCAGTACTTTCCCCAACTGGACATAGTGCTGCTCCCGCGTGGCAGGCTCACAAAAAGGCTGGGTCACAAACGGAAGACATCCTGGATCCTCTCTTTCCCTCTATCCTCCCCAGGCAGACTCACCTGGGGGCTAACACAGAGCTGGCAGGCTCACACAGAGTGGGAGCAGGCATCCACAGCGATTGCATCCTTTATCCAAGCACCTTGTAGCTTGCTTCACTTTCTGAACTGTAGCTCCCAGCAGCACTGTATATAGCATGAGCATTCCAAGTCCAGATTCTGGAATCGGGAGCTTTAGACCCTCCTGGTATAGCTCCCAGGCATGGGGCTGCCGGACCCCAGCCTCAGAGGCCACTTGCCCCTACATCTTTGCAGCTGAAATCACTATCTCCTCCATGAAGTAGTATCCAGCTAACTTTTCAATTGGCCTTCCTTTTTCTTTTTTTATAGTTTTTTAATTATTTGCCGTCTCCTTTTGATTATTTCCTGCTTTCAAATGGGGGTCACTGACCCTATCTAAAAAAAGCTCTGTAAGGCTACTCATGTATTGTTATTGTTACTTTTTATTACTCATCTTTCTAATCGGACCCTCTCCTATTCATATTCCAGTCTCTTATTCAAATCAATGCATGGTTGATGGTTGATAGGGTACTTTGGAAAATTCAAACTGGGGATCTACTGAATAAGAAAAAACACAAATAATAAGAAATGAAAACCAATTAAAAATTGTCTCAGAATATCACTCTGTACAGCATACTAAGTAAAAGTTAATTCAAAGATGAACAACACCTTTAAGTAAAGTTCTGCTATCATTAATGGTTACGTTCCGCAGTTAACTTTATTTTAGTATAATAAATTATAATAAAGTAATTGTATTTCTCCATAATTAATATGGAATTAAATCTGTTTTTCCATGATTACTCTGTCCCATTTAAAGGGGACCCGTCACCCAAACAAAATTATTCCAAATCCTATTTTATCATGTTAGTCAAGCAAAATTTACTTTAATTACACTGTATAAATTATTTGAATATTGTTTCCACCAGTCTGGGAACTCATAATTATAGCAACCAGGAAGGAGCCATTTTGTGGACACTGTTATTAAGGCAAGCCTTGTATCATCTCAGAATCTTGTTTGTGCACTAGGGGACAGCGACCCAATGTCCATCCCCATGCCCTGGTTACACAATTAAATCGTTAAGAGAGCTGGGGGAATGTAAGGAGAGCAGTGACATATAGGAAGTGCTGAATGGAAAGTGAAAGTAATTGCTTGCCCCGCCTCTATGCCTAGGCATAGAGGCGGGGTAGGCAATATTTGATTGACAGCTGATATTTTAAAATGAGTTTACAACCGCTATGAATGCTTTAATTAAAAAAAAAAAAAAAATTGGATTTCATATTTAATTTAAAAAGGACTTTTATTATACAGATTTTTATGTCTGGGTGACGGGTCCACTTTAAATTACATCCAGTACTTCACGCAGATATTTTACCATTTATCATTGTGTTGGAGCAGTCGCCCTGGGTTTACTAAAGTCATTTGCACTTTATCTGAACTGCAAAAAACATAATCAGGTCAGTACTTATAACTGTCTGTCTGTGTAAAGAAACATCTCAACTCAGCTTCAGTTGATTTCAGCTATGGATTTATGTCTAAGTTAGTCAGTTTTCATCCAAAATATATTATCTTTGGTTGTGTGACAGTTTATTGACCACAATGGAAAACCATGATAATTGACTGTCACACTGTCACACTGTCCTTGATCATATAATACAGACCATAAAGGCAGCTGAACTAATTATGTACAGTTTAATCTGGCAAATACATGTTCATTCCTCTTATTCTGTATTGTTACCGTTATTAACAGGCAGAATGAGCTATTGTTAAACTTCATAGAGATTATCTTTACGCACTGTTTTATGTTGTTAAATAATGCTTTAATTAATGTTTTCTTTTTTGTGTGAACCCTCTCAACTTTCCAAGAATTGAATATTGCTATAGCCTTTTATTATAAAACGGTAACTTTAACATTTCATTCTGAAAAGATAATGCCAGTGATACACAAATGCATTTTTATAAACCAATTTTTTTAATAGAAAATATACTTTTTTATAAGTAGGGAATCTATTAACTATTTTATACTTTAAACCTATTCTTTCCATGGTGTTTCATTTATGTTAAGCTATGTGTCCTCAGGCTGTTAATAATTTATGTTCAGGACCCTGGAATCCAGAGACTTTGTAGAGCTTTGGGTGGGATGAAGTTTCCATTCCCAGATCCACTACCAGGGGCAGGACTTCAGAGGAAGCAGACCCTGTGGTTTCAACTGGTCCAGGAGCATAGAACACCCAGTAAGGCTGTAATTAGGGAGCAGTTTCGATATAATATGGTAGTACTGGTCAACCTAGCAATGTTTTGGGGGGTCTAACTTGGATTTGCTGTTGCACCGAGTAAAATCTAGTTACACCACAGTCCACTACAATTCTCATGATTGGCCTTGCACTTTCTTTAAACTGGTTTTCATTGTGTGTGTGGAACACAGAGAACTGAAAGCCATTAAAGGACCAGTAACATCAAAAAAAAATATTTAAAAATTCGTTAGAGCACAACGAAAAATAAACATCAAGACAAATGAAATTTTTAAATAGCAAAGCTTTTATTAAGAAATAACTTACAGAATGTCCACTTCCTTTCCTTTTCAGAAACGGCGAATAGGCGACCATCCAGTGTGTAGTGATTGATTTCTCCTGCCTGGCTATTCACTGACAGACGTCGGCTTCCCTTCCACTGGCCTGACTGTGTAGTCTCCCGACGCACACTTGCTTCCTTATACTGCCTCGCAGCTTTTCACTGTGCTTCCCTCCACCGCTCACCTCCCTCTCAGCATGCACAATCCAGTCTCGGCATTCCTCTGCATTCCAATAGCGCACATATCCTACACATGGAAGACACAGACCGGCTTATGCAGTCTGTGTCTCAATCGCACTCTGTTCAGCAATTTAGTCGGATCAAGTGTTTGTATCCAGATGGTGTGTACTGAGTCAGGCGTCTCTCGTCCAGCCAGCTCGCCTCCCCCAAACCCAGGCATGCACATTGTGCTTTTTGCTTTGCCATTACTTTGCTACAGGCAGAAATACATATGAAATACATTCCCCCTGCACAGTGAAAAGCTGAACAGAGTGCAATTGAGACACAAACGGCATAAGCCGGTCTGTGTCTTCCATGTGTAGGATATGTGCGCTATTGGAATGCAGAGGAATGCCGAGACTGGATTGTGCATGCTGAGAGGGAGGTGAGCGGTGGAGGGAAGCACAGTGAAAAGCTGCGAGGCAGTATAAGGAAGCAAGTGTGCGTCGGGAGACTACACAGTCAGGCCAGTGGAAGGGAATCAAGAGGACACGCTGCTGTTAGTTGATAGGAGGATGAAGCCGACGTCTGTCAGTGAATAGCCAGGCAGGAGAAATCAATCACTACACACTGGATGGTCGCCTATTCGCCGTTTCTGAAAAGGAAAGGAAGTGGACATTCTGTAAGTTATTTCTTAATAAAAGCTTTGCTATTTAAAAATTTCATTTGTCTTGATGTTTATTTTTCGTTGTGCTCTAACGAATTTTTAAATATTTTTTTTTGATGTTACTGGTCCTTTAAGGCAGTGGTCCCCAACCAGTGGATCACAAGCAACATGTTGTTCTCCAAACCCTTGGATGTTGCTCCCAGTGGCCTCAAAGCAGGAGCTTATTTTTGAATTCCAGGCTTGGAGGCAAGTTTTGGTTGCATAAAATCCAGATGTACTGCCAAACAGAGCCTCTGCCAGACCACATAGGGGCTACAAAATAGCAAATGACAGCTCTTATTTAGCACCCCCAGGGATTTTTCATGTTTTACATTAGAAAGTTACTCAGAGGTTAAAAAAAAAAAAAGGGTTGGGGACACATTTGCCATATTTTGTTTGGGATGGAGTAAAGTTTTTAAACCTCATCGGAGTCAGGATCCATCTCGTTTTTAATTGGAGACTCTGGAAAAACTGATTTTTGTTTATTATATTTTCTAGAACAAGGTAACTTGCACTGCTGACTAGTGAGGGGCAAATTTATTAGCCAGGCGCGAATTCGCTGTGAATTCCCGTGATACGAAAACAGTCGTGACAAATTTGCGAATTATTCGGTGAAGCGAAACGCCACAGATTCGCCCATCACTACTGCTGACAATAAAGAGCAGGGAGAATTTTTTCTGGTGTCCCTGTCTCATGTCTACTTTATCTCTGCCATTTCCAGCTCAGCAAATCCTCACATCATATTTATGAATGAAAACAGCAATTATTGCTCAGATGTGCTAAACTTGAAACTGAAGACTTTTGATTAGAATAAAAAGGATAGGATTCTTGTGTAGGGGACAGGAAGAATCCTTCCCCTGTTTGTCTTCCAGTGACATCATCCAGCCCAGTTGCATGCTGGATAGTGACCCGATTGGCTGGGAACCCCAGTGCATCCTGGGGAGAAAGGGTGTGCCTGACTTTGGAGCCAAAAGCACGGGGTCTCCCAGGGAGAGAGCAGAGAGAGAGAGCCAGCGTGAGTAGATGTAAGACTGTGAGGTGCAGAGAAGAAGCTGCTGAATCTGGGGAGATTGAGCCCAGCCTGTCCCCTGCCAAGTTGCTGCAAACTCAGAAGGAGAAAGGTGCCACTAGTGAGATTGTTTCTGCTGCAGAGCTGTGTGTGATCTCCAGTGTGAATTCTTCTGAGAGCACCCCGGTGAGTGAGCCACCCAAGGGAGGATACTGGCACAGATACAAGCGTGGGGCCCCATACTGAAGACAGCTTTTAACCCTTTACCTGCCACGAGAGAGCTGCTGCCAACTTCAAAAGGTAGAGGTACTTTTGGGGAATAAGGTAGCGCTACCTGGGGAATAAGAGCTCTGGGGAAGGGACAATCATTTGAACTGTGTGATTATTAACCCCTTCAGGAGGATTGGGACTGTGATATCTACCAAGGACTGTGATATTTACTAAGGACTGTGTGAAGCAAAAGTTAAGCACCTAATAGTGGTTTAGGGAGTGTCCCACGTGTCCCCAGTGTAGGAGTGCAGAGTGTATTAGTTGCCCAAGTGTTTACTTTTGTTTATATAAAGATTATATTGGTTCAAATTGCAAACTGTGTGTTTTATTATTCCTAGTGTAACCCCCTGAGGTGTCTTCCTCAGTGTTCACTAGGTGGAGGCACTGAGCTGTAATTCCCAGTTCCCAGTTCTTTTCATATGCAAAAGGGACTCAGGGCCCCTGGATTGCCAAGGGTAAGTGGTGATTTAAAGAGACAGTAACCAAATTAGTCTTACACTTGTTTCATTTTTGTTTATTTCAGCTAAAACTACATACACTTTAAAGGGGAGTTTTATTATGTGGTGTAAAAAAACAACGTAAAAATTGAGTAATTTTTTAACACACTTTTTCTTTGAGCAACTTCAGCCAGAACTTACTTACAAAGGTCTGAAGCCATGTAAAATAATGGAGTAGAATCTGGCATTCACATGGAGTAAAATATCACACACCTTGATAAGTTTGTAAAATCAAGTCTGGTATAAACGGATACATGGATGTACTAACCTAAGTGGGGATAACACCTTGCTGTAAAGAGCAAGACCAGTCTGCCAGTGGAACAGGCTGTTCTGGTTAATGAACAAAATCTGTAAGTTAGTGTTACATTTGTTCAACATGGTGTCAGGCTACTTCTCTCTTGAAAATTCCATTGTGAATAAAATAGATTTCTGTTTAAAGTTAATTGGATGTCTCTGCCTTTTTACTTTGAGAAGTCATTGCTAAGTCTAACAATTAGATTTACCACATCTGGCAAATATATGGCAAATGGTATTAACATCTATTTATGATGGTTTGAAGGGAGGTTTGGTTTAAAAAGATGTGGTCACACAATCTGCCATCAAAGCAGCTGTCATCACAGCAGCAGCTGCAACAACAACAGCAGCAGCCGCAACAACAGCAGCCGCAACAACAGCAGCAGCAGCAAATGCCACAGCAGCAGGTGGCTTTGGGTCGCAGTGGGGCAACTGGCATGTAGGACTGTGCCAGATTTTTTTGCCACTGCTTCACGACCCATACGCTTGCAGCAGGCAGAGGCAGTGGTAGACTGGCTGACCCAGACTACCTCGTCTGCAGCGGGCACCAGCTAGCGGCAGGAGGTGGCATCACCTGCTAGCTCAGTGTGGGATGACACCCCATCCATCTTATTTGATCCTGAGTTGGACTTGGGCCCAGACAGCCAGGATCTTTTTGATGATCAGGCAGGAATGGGGGGGGGCATTCATGTCTGATGAAATGGAGGAGGAGGTCGTGTCACAGCCTACATCAGTAGGGGATATTGGGCAGGGTCCCCTTATGGCAGGGCAGCAGGTTGCTGGTGTGGGGTCAGACACCAGCATGCTGGATGTGGGTATTGATGCCATGTATGAGGCAGGGTCTGGTCTGGGGGAGGACAATGACAGGGACAGACCCTGGGAGCCGGCTCCAGAGGATAACAGCAGCAGTTCAGGGGGGAACTGTTTGTTATTGATGAGGATGAAGAGCCGGCTCCACCGAGGGGGTGCGGGCAACAGGGCAGCACTGCGCCTCGGTCCAAAGCCTATGGGCATATGGGTGGGGACCATCCCCAACCCTCCACAGCAGGCAAGGCAGTGGCCCACACTTCAGCAGTGTGGGCATTTTTCACGTGCCAGGCAGAGGACCAGGCAGTAGCAGTGTGCCAGCTCTGCCGGCAGAAGGTTCGAAGGGGGCAGGCAGGGTCACATATGGGAACATCAGCTTTAAGTTCCCATATGAAACGTCATCACAGGATGACGTGGGAGCAGCACCAAAGTGGCAGGGCACCGGGGGGCAGCGGTGCTTCCTGTCCACCTCCTCCCATTCCTCAGGGAAGAGGTGCTAGCTCCCCAGACCCTGCAGCAAGGGAAGAGGATTCTGGGGCTCACAGTCGGAGGCAGCCACTGTGTAGCTCAGCCTCTTCTGCAGCCTCCTCCTCCTCAATGCGGCCCCTGTCCCACCAGGTTTCCCTCCCCCAGTTCCTCACCCGCAAGATGCCTCTCTCCCCCAGCCACCCCCAAGTGCAGAGGCTTAATGGCTGCCTGGCAAAACTTCTGGCAGTGCAGCTGCTGCCCTATCAGCTAGTCGAAGCAGCCCATTTCCGACAGCTGATGGCTTGTGCTGTCCCTAACTGGCGGATCCTCAGCCGCCATTATTTTGCCAGGTGGTGGAGAATGTGTCCCTGTCGCTGGATCACCACTGACACGTGGACCAGCAGGCACGGGCAGGGGAGGTACATAACTTACACTGCACACTGGGTCACCCTGATGAGTGCTGGGGAGGGTGCAAGCAGGGGCGCTCCCCTCAAGCGACAGATACCTCCCCGTGGGGTACAGGGCAAACCCCACATGCCCACTTCCTCCTCCTCCTCCACTATGGATGAGCCACCCCTGAAGTGTCCCCGCAGCTACGCTTCAGTGCAGCACAGGCGATGTCAGGCTGTGCTGCAACTCCTCTCTCTGGGCTAGAGAAGTCATACTGCACCTGAATTACGTTGAATTAAAATGAATGAGGCATGGATAAGCGGGGATATCCAAGTGCCCATTGCAGGCAGCAGACACAAGCCTTCTCTCCTCCTCCACAGATTTAGCCTCCTCTCTCCATTGCTGCCCATACTCTCCTCCTCAGTAGTATTGCCCATTCCCCATCTGTCTGCACCTGCTGCCCTTGCTGCTGCTGCTGCAGCCTGCTACTAGCCCTAGTAGTACTGCTGCTCTGCTGCATTGTCGGCAAGTTTTTTTAGTAGTTGAGGCCTAACATGGCCTCTAAATATGTTGCTTCTATTTTTGCTGCTTAGTTGGCTAATTTCTTCTAGTTGAGGCCTAACATGGCTTCTAAAAATGTTTCTTTGAATACTGCCACATTGTTGGCTAATTTCTTCTGGGTGAGGCCTTACATGGCCTCTAAATATGTTGCTTCTATTTTTGCTGCTTAGTGGGCTAATTTCTTCTGGTTGAGGCTTAACATGGCTTCTAAAAAGTTTTCTTAGAATACTGCTGCATTGTTGGCTAATTTCTTCAGGATGAGGCCTAACATGGCTTCTAAATATGTTGCTTATAATTTTGCCGTATTATTTGGCAAAAGTCTTCTGTTTGAGGCCTGCCTCATTTAATGCTTCTGGCTAATACAGTTGATTCCAATGCTTGCTGCTTGGTTGGCAAATGTAGTCACACTATTATTACCCCTGAAACGACTGCGGCCAAAAGTCCTGTGCCTCAGTCATTATTCTTTCTTTTGAAATGATAAGAGTGCTCTAAAAATGTATACAGGGAGGGCATGTGTGTGTAGCAGTTACATGGCATATATACATTTATCACTGTGTACAAAGCTTAAAAGTAAGGGAAATGTTTTAATGGTAGCCCCAAAGCCATGTCTGGTCTGGGAGTCAAAATAGGCCCTGGCATTCAAATTACACAGAGGCCCAAACAGGCCCCAACCATCATCCCACTAAATTTGACTGGAAACCAACCAACCTGGCAACCCTGGGTGACGCAAACATAGCCATAAACTCTACTTAAATTCATGCTGTAAGCAATAATTCAGATGGAATTTGTCCTCTATGAATACTTTTGTCCTTGAGTTAAATAAACGAGTCAACACAGTTTGCTGGATGGAAAGAGGAATTTCATTCCTAGACGATGTCTAGCTTAAATCCCACTTTCAGCTGCATCTGCTATTTTGCAACTTTCAACTTCACAAGCAGATTTGTCCCAGTTTGCTGTCCATAACCTTCAAAGAGAACACACGCCATCCTTTGTTTCCAAACACTTTACACAACGTTTTCATAGATCGAATGCAAACCCCTTAAAGGGGTGGTTCACCTTTAAGGTAACTTTTAGTATGCAATAGTATGACAAATTCTAAGCAACTTTTAATTTGGTTTTCATTATTAATTTATTTTAGTTTTTTAATTATTTGCCTTTTTCTTCTGAGTTCTGACTCTTTGCAGCTTTTAAATGTGGGTCACTGACCCCAACTAAAAAGCAAATACTATGTCAGGCTACAAATGTATTGTTAGTCATTGCTACTTTTTTCTATTTAGGCCTCTCCTATTCATATTCCAGTCTCTTACTTAAATCAATGCATGATTGCTAGGGGAATAATGTTACTTCTAATAGTGCCTAATTAGCAAATATAGTGTGACTTAATATCAAAATGTATTTTAAAAAAATCAATGTATTTGAGTGTTACAGTAGTCAGTTTATCAATTTCGGCGTCGTTGAGTCGAAATTCGGCACCATTCATAGCAAACTAGGTTTGTGCGCGCGTTCGCGTCATGTGACGCGCGTGTCGTGCGCGCATCAAAAATGGGCGTTGCCACTATGAATAGCCCCGCCCTTGCTTACAGTTGTAGGAGTGCAGTTAGAAATGACAAATCAGCAGCTGCGGTACTTCATCAGGTACCTGCACCGGGAGGGATACGACAATATCCCTCCTGGTGTGAGAGGTATCCAGGCACTCCGCCGCAGCATAATGGAGCGGCTGAGGCGCAGGCTGCGCAGGGAGTTTGGCGTGTGCCTAACTTTGAGGGTGCTCCAGAGGATATGGAGCAATTTGAAAAGGCACCACAGCGCATTCGTTGAAGAACTGCGCATGGAGGTTGAAGGTAGAGTTATTTAAAAAGAAAACATCTTATAATGATTCGCCATTTTACAGCAAAAATTTATTTAAGTGAATACTGTAATTAGGATTGGAACAGTTGACTTTGACTGACTGTCATAATTGCAGACAAGTTAGATAACAAGTAAATGAGCTGTCAAATGGAGATTATTTAAACAGATTATAATAGATTTATTTAAACGGAATACATGGGTTTCCCTTCTTAACTACAATAAAGCCACTTGATTCCTATTTATTTTGGAGCAAATGTGTATTTGTTTAGGCCTGTGGCAAGGCTAATAAGAATTTTACTTCACATAAAGGTAGATTTATTTAAACAGAATAAATAGGTTTCCCTTCATAACTACAATAAAGTTAATTTTCCTGTAGGTACAACATGACACCTTATCCTGCATAATTCATTCACCACCTGACCAGGCAGCACCGCTACCACCACCTGACCAGGCATCACCACCTCACCGGGCAGTGCCACTACCCGAACAGGCGGCACCACCACCGGACCGGGTACCACCACCACCTAACCAGGGGCTCAGTGTAGGCACTCAGACTGGGAATGCCTATTATGACCACACTGAGCTCCTGGTCACCCTGGTCCACCAGGTGAATGCCATCAGGCAGGATCTGGGAGAGGTCAGGGATATTGTGGAGTCCCTGCAGAGGGTCATTGCTCCTCCTCCTCCTCCACTATAATTTTATTATATTCTTTTTTTGGCCTAGCACCGTTGTGCTATTTTGTTTATTAAAAAAGTTTTTTATATCTCTATATGTTGAGTTCATTTTTCATTTAACTAAACTAATACTCACATGGTACTTGAAATTGTTTGGATTCTAATAACACAACGATGACTATTCTTAATCGGAGTCATTAAGATTACATTACATAGTATTTCAGAATCATTACAATTACATGATGTAAATATAAGGTTCATTCACATAAACATATGGTTTATTCATTTTTATCTGAGATACAAAGCATCCAGATACTATCTGTTTAGATTTATTAGTTGTACTTGTGTTAGTAATCTACTATTAGATATATAAAGTACAGTTTTGGTTAAACAGTGATATAGAGTAGTAGTAGATACCATTACCAGTTGACCAGAGGTAATGTAAAAAAATCCACAAACGTTAAAAGTTTAAGAAATTTGCAAAATGGGAGCCATTTTTTTCAAGATAGGAGTCCTCTAACAATGCAGGGCATGTGTGTAGCAGTAAACTAAGTGAAACACGCGTGTGTATTGGTCTTCCCATTGAGTCCAATCCAATTCAGCACATTTAGACACAAAGCAAAAGATACCATATTCATTTATCATCACAGACTACAAAGCTTGAAGCTAAGGGAAAAAGTTTTATTCGTAGCCCCAAAGGTGAAAAAAGGTTATACAAACAAAACACCCATAGAAGATGGGTTTCATCAAATTGCACTGCGCGTCAATTCGGCGAAGCGAAACGCCACAGATTCGACCATCACTACCCATCACTAATCACAATAGCCTTTAATATTATGTCTGTCCAAGAAATCATCCAAGCCACTCTTAAAGGCATTAACAAAATCAGCCATTCCACAACCTCTCTGACCTCACTGTGTAGAACCACCTATGTTGCTTCAAATGAAAGTTCTTTTCTTCTAGTCTGAAGGGGTGGCCTCTGGTACGGTGATCCACTTTATGGGTAAAAAAGTATTTGTCTATAATGTCCTCTAATGTACTTGTAAAGTGTAATCATGTCCCTTCGCAAGCACCTTTTTTCCAGAGAAAACAACCCCAACCTTGACAGTCTACCCTCATAATTTAAGTCTTCCATCCCTCTAACCAATTTAGTTGCACTTAGTCTCTGCACTCTCTCCAGCTCATTTATATCCCTCTTAAGGACTGGAGTCCAAAACTGCACTGCATACTCCAGATGAGGCCTCACCAGGGACCTATAAAGAGACATAATTATGTTTTCATCCCTTGAGTTAATGCCTTTTTTTATGCAAGACAGAACTTTATTTGCTTTAGTAGTCACAGAATGACACTGCCCAGAATTAGACAACTTATTATCTACAAAAACCCCTAGATCCTTCTCATTTAAGGAAACTCCCAACACACTGCCATTTAGTGTATAACTTACATTTATATTATTTTTGCCAAAGTGCATAATCTTGCATTTATCAACATTGAACCTCATTTTCCAGTTTGCTGCCCAGTTTTCCACTTAGACAAATCACTCTGCAAAGTGGCAGCATCCTGCATGGAACCTATAGTTCCAGGCTAACATTCCTTAATTTAACCAGTAACCTTCTGTGTGGCACAGTATCAAATGAGTTAGCAAAGTCTAAGTAAATCACATCCACTGCTATCCCAGAATCGAGGTCCCTGCTTACCTTCTCATAAAAAGAAACTAAGTTAGTCTGGCAAAGTCAAAAGGTAAAGTGCCACACTCACACAACTCACTGTTTGTAGTCTCGGGTGCACGCTGAACTCCTCTCTGCACAGGTTCTTTACACTTAGATAAACAATTGCAGCAGCACTCCGATATGTGAAAAAAACTTTTTATTCGTGCAACAACGGCAACGTTTCGGACTATTCCAGTCCTTTATCAAGCCATGTTTATCTAAGTTAGTCTGGCAACCATGCTGGCACACACTCATAGTATTATGATTTGCTATGAAGAACAGTAATTTATCATTTATTAAACCTTCGAAAAGCTTTCCTACCGCTGATGTCAGACTAACTAGCCTATAGTTTTGAGGCTGAGAACGGGATCCTTTTTTGAATAGTAGCACCACATTAGCAATTCACCAGTCTCTCTGCACTATGCCAGACCTCAATGAATCATGAAAAATTAAGTAAAGAGGTTTGGCAATCACAGAGCTAAGCTCGCCAAGTACCCTGGGATGAATACCATCTGGCCTGGAACTTTGTTTATATTAACATGTTCTAGTCTCTTTTGAATTTCTTCATGTGTGAACCATGCATCATCAGTTGTATTACTAGGATTGGAAGGAAACTTTCATTAACTGGTTCCTCATTTGTGCAGACAGACAAAAAATCTGAGTTCAGAATCTGCGCTTTTTTTTTGTTTTCATCAACCAGCTGACATCCGTCTGATATTAAAGGTCTCACCCTTTCCTGCTTAATTTTTTTACTATTAACATACTTAAAAAAGAATTTTGGATTCTTTTTACTGCTTGCTGCAATATCCTTTTCCATATCAATTTTAGCTTGCCTTATAGCTTTTTGCATCATTTATTGGCCTCCTTGTACCTTATAAATGATTTGGCTGTCCCAGCTAACTTGAAAGCCTTAAAAGCACGTCTTTTCTTACCCACCTCAACACCAACAATTCTATTGAACCAAAAAGGTTTTGCTTTGCAACAACGTTCCTTGCTTACTAGGGGAATATACTGACGTATATTTATTAAGCAGCATTTTTAGAGACTTCCCATTTTTTCAGAATTCCAGGGATATTGTATAAAGTCAGATATTCTTTAGTTTCATACTATAGTTAAATACTGGTGCTCAATCCAAAGTCTCCACCATTCAGCAGAAGTGCTTACTTACAAACTTATGGTAAAAGTTATTGCCTGTAGAACTCAATTAGGCAGGTCTTTCTCTACTTGCCACGCGTCCTCAGACTCCAACCCAGAAAGATATGCAGAAAATCAAAATTGTATAATACCATTTAATATGTCTAAAATTTTGTTAAAAACAATTTGCACTCACATTTAGTTTTTAGGATCTGTCAAATATAAATATATAAGTCTGCAGGGCTGCTGTTTGATTCCAGCGGAGGATTATGCTTGAGTGAATACGTCACCCTTGCCTGACGCATTTCACTGGACGAATCAGCTTCCTCAGGGTACGTGCTTCCTTTTAAAACCCTATCGTGCTTGGTTGCCATAGCGACCATCCAAAATTGCCTTCCTTGCATTCCAGTGATTCATCTCCTGCTGTGTATGCCTTCAGGGATGAGTGCCAAAGCAATCAAGTGATCACTATTTTAAATACCTTAGAAAGAAGGAAAGAAGAAAGAACCTTGCTTTGTGACTGCAAATTGCCTTCAACGATTTAATCGTTGAAGGCAATTTGCAGTCACAAATCAAGGTTCTTTCTTCTTTCCTTCTTTCTACGATTAATTTTATCCTTGCGTGTACTTTTTTGTTATAAAACAATTAATAAAGAAAGTTAGTAAAACCCCTTTTATAGTATTCTAAATACCTTGCTTCTTTCTGTGTAAATCAAGGATTGTTGGAATTGGAGTTACTTCCTAATACTTAAATGGTTTTTATCCACTTTCTATATCTGATTTCTGGACTTCTATGCATAGGGGGTTGTAATTCATTAACATTATGCAACAATAGAGAGTTGTAGTGCAACAAAACCATCCTGATAACAATCAATGGTTAACACGGGGCAGATTTATCAAGGGTCGAATTGAAAATTCGAATTTTGAGTTTATGGGAGTTTTTATATCTCCCATAAAGTCTAAATTCGACCCTTGATAAATCTGCCCCCATGTGTCGAGTACATAAACAATAAGAATAACAGTATATAAACTGATATAATAATATGAATAAAACTATATACAGTAAATAAAGTTTATTTCAGTTCTTAAATATAAAATGCTTGTGTTTACTCAGATTCCATTTATAGTTATAAAAATAAATCAAAACACCTTAGATACTGTATTTATAAAAATGCTATTGAGTTAATGTCAATATTTAATCCCAGTGGAGTGAACATTTGCATATTATAAATCCACTTGCTTTCCTGTAATGTAATGTCCTCCTGTAATGTCCTAACACAGGACTCCCAGAAAGAAATACTGTAATAATAAACTGACGCAGAAATATATATTGAACCCTGAATGCAGTGTCTTGTCTACTCATCACATTGAGAACAATCCAACTCCAGATCCCAATACTGTATCAGGATTACCTAAATAAGCAAATAACGTTCCCTGTTTAACATAAACACTTGCAGGAGAGTAAACATTTTTGCTTGAAGAAAATAATACATTGAGAAAAAGCTAATTTTCACGCATAGGTCTTTAGCTCTGACCAGATATTTATTATACACCTACTGTAATTTCCTCAGGAAGCTAACACCTGGGGTCATGAATAAGGCAACAACTCCGTGTTGTTAATTCACAAGAGAAGATGAAAGGGTCAGAGCTCTTACTGATACTGGCAGCACTGCAAGGTGAAGCAACACAATAAGATGGACATGGGGGGGATTGTTTTAGGTGTTTTTGAATTGATTAAGTTTGTTGATTGATTAAGCTTAAATTTCTGCCTTGTTTTCATGTTTATTTATGGCTACAAATCTGACATTCACTGCTGTGTTCTAACCTGCTGAGGATTGATATAAATGAATGCCTGACTTGTTTGTGCACTTCAGCTTCTCTCTCTCAGAACATAGAAGTATCCCAGATCCCTGAAGTGAATGTCATAGAGGGCAGCACAGCCAACCTAGAGTGTAGCTACAACATGAGCAACTTGGATCTATCCACTGGCGGGTACAAATGGCACAGACATATGCTGCACGGGGCTGATATATTTCGGAGTGATGAATTTAAGGACAGACTGACCAAAGAAAGTACAGAAGATTTCCTGAACAAGAGATCAGCCAGCATACAGCTGCACAATGCAGGACTCACAGACACTGGACTGTATTTCTGTGAAGTTGAGTTTTCTGGTCCGATGCAAATTACAGGACACGGTAACGGAACTTTCCTCAATGTGACTGTGACAGGTAAGGGTGTTTTATTCATAGTCATTTGTGTGTATTATTTATTAGGATTTACTTTTTAAACATACATGCTCTAGTTTGGCCGAGTCCCCCCTGGGCATGAACTACATGTTATACTTGTGTACTGAGCATAAATTGCCATATACTTGTACTGTGCCTGGGAGCAGAGCTGCTTCTCAGGGTGCCCTCATACAGTGGTGCCCTTTAGAATAGCATCATACAAGTGGAGGGATAGCAAATAAGATGGTTACAATAAGATTGTAGCAAAGCTTTTTGTGTTGTACAACCAAAGATTTGGGGGATGCTGGAAGTTATAGTTCACAGTGGAAGGACCATATGTTAATCAGTCCTGCTTCAATAGAAATAGATACAAGAGCTCTGCAAAATCATTCTTATCCTAAAACTAACACCCTCTTGCAAGGCATAACTTGTGGGTCGGTGCATGATATCATAAAAGATTTAAAAGGAAAAACCTAAACTGTATATATCGGAACACATTTTTGCAATTTGTCATCTTTAGACAATACATTAAATGTGCTTGAAGGTGACATATTTTCAGGCCACAGATAGGACTGTGACATTGACAATGAATAAGTCCCACACTGCGCAAGGTATGGTGTATGGCTCATGTTCACTTTATGCCTTCTTTCAATCCAGAGTATCCAGCCTAGTTACCATGGAGCATCCTTGTGCTCTCTGAATTTGAGGATTATTTTGATTTCTTTGTTATTTAAACTAATAGTGGCTGTTACTGCAAACATCTAGTATTCTTCTCAAACCCACTGAGCACAGCATTTCACAATGAGTGATTTATTATCTAATTTTTCCGGTTGTAATTTGTCTCTTTTCAATGTTTTTTTCTTCTTCAAATATTTATATCTCTGTTCTGCTTTTCTTTCTTATGTTGGAGGCCTTAATCCATTGGGACCTTTCTCCTGGACTTGTAATACCAATATATATTAAGCCATAAACAATGAATCGATACAGGAAGTGACCTCACATGTGTTCTAATGATCATTGCAGATTATAATATTATGAAATCCATATATTATTATTAATATTATTGTTATTATTATTAAAACATGATTTAAATGGCCCTAGGCCAGTGTATATTATAACAATGTTGGACCCTATCCTGTAATAACCATATGCACCAAAGTAAAGTATATTTAAGGCTTCTTACACACAAGTTTTTTTTAAGTGCACAAAGATGTTTTATTGACAGTTCCAAAGGCAACCCTCTATAGCAATTTTGTGCTACAGAGGGCCAGACTTTTTTATAAAACATTTTTATACCACGCTCACTTTATAGTGGTAGCAGAACAAAAACCCAAATGGTTGCTCACTGTAGGGATATCACTGATCATTCACACGGGGCTCTGACTGTGATTTCTGCAGTCTCATAGGGGAATGTAATAAAATTCGGGAATGGAAAAACTGTTCGCAATGCGAAAAGTTAAGCCTTTGCGCAAGCAATTTTGCTTTGCGCGAATTTAATGCAGCTTTTGCGAATCCGGAAACTGTTTAGAGACCACTTCCGACAGTGAAAGACCATTTGCGAATTTTATAGTTTGCGCCAATGTGCAGTAAATGTAATAAAACATCTTACTGAAAAAGTCGTTATGTTTGCTCCAAAAGATTACGACTCCTTCAAGCACTTAAAATTCGCACTGCAATAACAGTTAAGGAACAATATTCCATATATTATTTCTTATTGGTGCCAATTGTTTTGCTCTTTGCAATTTTAATTACATTCCCCCCTTAGTTTTAGGCATTTATTGGATAATTGTAATAAATTCACCATTTTAATTTTAATCTGCATAACACTCATTGACATTGCAAGATGTAGCCAAATACATTAAGTACAGATCCACTAGTTACCCTGAATGCACGTGCTACTCATTGTCCATATGTATGTAGCCTTATGCAACTTTTTATTTGTCTTGTCTCCCTAATGCAATATTTCCGTATAATGTAACAATAATAAATGGTGCAAGTTCATGGACAGACAGCCCACCAGAAAAAGAACATTTATTTAATATATTGTTGTTTCCTCTCTTAGCTTTTACAGGAAACATTGCTTCATCAAATAAATGTACTGCGTATATTGTAGTTGGGGCTCTGGCCTTGATTTCTACAATCTTACTTGGTGCTTGTCTGGGATATCTGCTTGTCACTAAACATGGTAAGCATGGAATTTCCTTCATATGTCTTATCCAATTACATGAAAAAGTTTGTTTAATTAAGCACAAAAATTTATCACTTTCATCTCAATTCCTCTCAAAAACCTGAATGTGATTTAGCCAGGCCACCTTGATGCAGAGAGAATATAGATTACCCACCCAGGTAGTGGGTTCAACAATAAATTGTCAGTATCATCTCCTCACTATAATCATCTCCTACTAATCAGAGGACAGAGAGACCCCCGAGACTTCCAGTAAGTAACAGGCTGTGGGTTGAGAGTATTATTCAGATTCTATTTCCAAAAAAAAAGATGATTTTATGATCTGTTCTGTATAATCAGCTTAAGTCTTCCATCCAAATTGCCTCCTAAATAATGGAAAATGATAATTCAAAATAAGTATAATTAAAAAAACACCAAAATGTCATCACGATAAAATGCTAAAAAAATATAATAATAATAAGGCAATATTCTCTATGTATAGCAGGACTGATATATCAGTTCTGTGCTGTTTATATGATCAGGACTGTAAAGCTTTAGTGATCTATGCATCCAGATAGTACTATTACAGCAGCTGAATCTCCCTTTTCTTTTACTTTTGTGTCTGTTCAGTTCTTCCATAATTCTCATATAGTGCTCTAATATCAGTGCTGATCAAGTAATTACACCTTGCTACTAATACTGTACTTATAACCTGCACTTAGTAGTGCCTTCCCGGAAAAGAAAATAATTTCCATTTTTCCGGAATAGAAATCACCAATGAGTTCATTGAAATTATTATTTTTTATTTTATGGGGCAAGTAATCAATTATTCCTTTGACAGGAAGATATCAATTTAGATTTTAATATTCTCTGTCTTTATACATATTATGCACAACATTAACCTGTAAATTGGGCCCTCTTTAATACGTAATTGGTGGTTTATGTGTGTTATCCTAAGTTTAATGTATTGAGTTTTATAAATACATGTCAATAATAATAATACCTATTTATGAGTCAAAATTTGTGTACAGTATCTTTAAACATGAACAGATATGGACTTGTTATATATTAAAATGCATATATTTTCCCCATCTTCATAGGTTCCTCCACCAGGGATATGTAAGTCAAATTTCATTTATATGCAACTTTAGAATTTGTTATAGTATCTGTGCATGGGATACACAAATGCATGTTTTCACTTTCTCCTAATGTTTGCAGGAGTCCTGTTGTCTGCACAGATTTAACAACACAAGGTATAATTGATGTACAAATATGACAGATTGTTGACAAATGTAACTGTTACACTGTGCACTGTACTGTCCTCTATTAATATCTACAGTATGGGGCAGATTTACTAAGGGTCTAAGTGAATTCGAGGGAATTTTCGAAGTAAAAGATTTAAAATTCTAAGTAATTTTTTGGTTACTTCGACCATCGAATAGGATACAGCAACTTCGAATTTACTTCGAATTTGATTTGAAGTAAAAATTGTTTGAATATTCGACCATTCGATAATCAAAGAACTGTCTCTTTAAAAAAACTTTGCCTTCAATACTTCGCCAAGTTAAACCTGTCGAAGTGCTATGTTATCCTATGGGACCTTCTACAACCATTTTCTAAGTCCCTACACATCGAAGTAAAATCGTTTGATTGTACGCTAAAATTGTTCGAATGGTTCAATTCGAACAATTTAATCGTTCGTACGATTTTACTTCGATCACAGGATGTCCAAATTCGGTGAAAAATACTTTGATTCGATGGTGGATATTTCAATTCGATGGTCGAATTCTGAAGTATTTTATACGGAAGAGCACTGGGGCCAGCAAAAAAAAAAAATTATGGTGAATTATGACTTTTAAAAGTCATAATTATGACTTTAAATCTCATAATTATGACTTTTAAACTCATAATTATGACTTTAAATCTCATAATTATGACTTTTAAACTCATAATTATGTCTTTAAAAAGCCGAAATTATGATTTTTAATCTCATAATTATGACTTTTAAACTCATAATTATGACTTTTAAATCTCATAATTATGACTTAAAATCTCATAATTATGACTTTTAAACTCATAATTATGACTTTAAAAAGTCGAAATTATGACTTTTATTCTCATAATTATGACTTTTAAACTCATAATTATGACTTAAAAAGTCGAAATTATGACTTTTAATCTCATAATTATGACTTTTAAACTCATAATTATGACTTTTAAATCTCATAATTATGACTTTTAAACTCATAATTATGACTTTAAAAAGTCGAAATTATGACTTTAAATCTCATAATTATGACTTTTAAACTCATAATTATGACTTTAAAAAGTCAAAATTATGACTTTTAATCTCATAATTATGACTTTTAAATCTCATAATTATGACTTTAAAAAGTCAAAATTATGACTTTAAATCTCATAATTATGACTTTTAAATCTCATAATTATGACTTTAAATCTCATAATTATGACTTTTAAATCTCATAATTATGACTTTAAAAAGTCGAAATTATGACTTTAAAAAGTCGAAATTATGACTTTTAAATCTCATAATTATGACTTTTGCAGTCCTGCTTGCAGCTGAGCTTTCATCTACACAGGACATTACAGGCAGGGCATTTGGCTGCAAGCAGGACTGCAAAAGTCATAATTATGAGATTTAAAAGTCATAATTTCGACTTTTTAAAGTCATAATTTCGACTTTTTAAAGTCATAATTATGAGATTTAAAAGTCATAATTATGAGATTTAAAGTCATAATTATGAGATTTAAAAGTCATAATTATGAGATTTAAAGTCATAATTTTGACTTTTTAAAGTCATAATTATGAGATTTAAAAGTCATAATTATGAGATTTAAAGTCATAATTTCGACTTTTTAAAGTCATAATTATGAGTTTAAAAGTCATAATTATGAGATTAAATGTCAAAAATTCGACTTTTTAAAGTCATAATTATGAGATTTAAAGTCATAATTATGAGAATAAAAATCATAATTTCGACTTTTTAAAGTCATAATTATGAGTTTAAAAGTCATAATTATGAGATTAAAAGTCATAATTTTGACTTTTTAAAGTCATAATTATGAGTTTAAAAGTCATAATTATGAGATTTAAAGTCATAATTATGAGTTTAAAAGTCATAATTATGAGATTTAAAGTCATAATTATGACTTTTAAAAGTCATAATTCACCATAATTTTTTTTTTTTTGCTGGCCCCAGTGCTCTTCCGTAATTTTACGCTTCAAAATTTGACCCTTGATAAATCTGCCCCCATGTGCTGGGACAAATGTTAAGTAGATCTACCTTGTAATGACTGTATAGGGCTTATGTGATATAGGAGGATTAGAAGTTATTCCAAAGTTTTTGGAAATGTATACTTGTCATTTATTTGCTTTAGGCCAATTCATAATAATAATAACATAATAATTCATAATAATTAACATAATAATTCAAAAGTATCTGGGGGAAGCTGCGGATAATAAACTTGACTGTAGCAAGTAATGCGAGTCAGCAGCTGCAAGGGCAAACAAGGTTTTGAGTTGTATTAAAAGGGGTATAGATTTGTATGAGGAGGGGGTTATTCTCCATTATACAAAGGCGCCATCTAGACTAAAGTCTCCTGGTTTCAAACTGGATATTAATGAATAAGAGTAACAATTCACATCTAAAACTGTGCCTATTAATGGTTCCAAACTCTTTTTCCTCTCTTATTTCTTTTATTCTAGCCTTGAGATCTGGTGGGGAGCCCAGTCACTCATTACAACAGGTGATAAAGTTAGTTGTTTACAAAAAATCTGCTGCAGTCACGGCATATAAGTATTTTTTAAGGAGTTATTTTGAATTTTACCTAAAAATCTAAAGGTATTTTTCAGTCAAAACTCACCCTGAAGCTGGAAATAGCTTGAATCCAAAAATACTCCAGCTAAAACCTGTCAAGTTCATGTAGAAGTCAATGGCAGAGGTCCCTTAAACTATGTGAAGATGTTCGTAGCCTTCATGATGTTTGAGTTTTTTTCGGTTGGTTTCTCTCAAAAACTCGATTAATCTGAGCAATTCTAGGTTTTTTTTTGCCAAAAACTTGATTAATTCAATTATTCGAGTTTTTCACCTTGAATTCACTGTTTTTCCCATTCGAGTTTATTCATAAATTAGAAACCATTAGAGGTATAAAAAAAACTCGAAAACCTCTAATGACCTTTGTTAAATAACCCCCTATAAAAGGGATTAACTCCCTAAAAGTTTTCCTATGTTTTTCACCCTTATCAAAAGGTTACACCTGATAGTGGAAGGATTGTTGCTATTAAGAAGCATGGATTTTGTTTGGGATGTAGCCAGTATTTTTTAATTGTTTGGATTCAGATTGTTTGGATTGTTTGTTTCCTAACTTGTAGAGGACTGTTTAAAGGACAAGGAAAGTCTAAAATAGAATAAGGCTAGAAATGCTGTATTTTGTATACTAAACATAAGCATGAACTTACTGCACCACAAGCCAAATCAAACAAATGATTTATGCTTTCAAAGTTTGCCACATGGGATCACCATCTTGTAACTTTGTTAAACATCTTTGCCTGACCCTGACCCTGCACATGCTCAGTGTGGTCTGGGCTGCTTAAACAAAGCTGCTTGAGTTCTGCATGGCTGGGAAGTAAGGCGGGGGCTCCCCCTGCTGTTCATAAGTATGATTGTTTCCCTGCTCAGCAGTTAGGGACCATCTGACAATTAAATGAAGGGAGAATTTCACTGCATACAGTCAGGTTTCTTATAAAAACGGTACACATTTTTTAATTAAAGTATATTGGAGATAGGTTTCTTTTTCATTAAAGAAAGTAAAAATGGGATTTTATTTTTTTGCCTTTCCTTGTCCTTTAAATCTAACTGTTGGTTGGTTGCCATGGGCAACATCCCCAGACATATTTATCTCCAATTTTAGTAAACATGCCCCTTAGATTTTAGTCAGACCATATACAAACCCCTAATGGCATGTAACTTCAAAGTTCTGATTAACTGAAGGCAACATTTTTTCCCAGATGATGTAGTTGTGTTGTTTGAGCTCAAATTGAAGTATTTTAAATGTGTACATACATTTATTGCACAGCACTGAGGAATATGTTTGCACGTCTTAAAATAGTGTAAAATTGTATGAAACTCTAATTTGGCTGTCCTGGGAAGCCTAAGCTCCTAAGAGACTGAGAGCACCTTATTTACTCCTTGGAGTTCTCCTATAGAAATTACATCAGTTTTACTTATATACTCAAATGCCTTCTAGTTCAATAACCTATTATTAGGTCCCACAACATCTTTAAATTTCCAGAGGTTCATGGTTGGTCCAGTATGTATGTAACTGTTATAATAAGTGCAGGGCTATTAAAATCACCAGAAATCCTGTGCAGGATGCAGAATTTGTATTAAAACAGATATTTTGTTAGATTTTGTATGTACTGAAATCAGTTATTTGAGTGGAATTAGTTATTTGAGTGAGTGAGAAAAACGCATTATTTAAGGAACGATTCATCAAAGTATTTTCCTATGGCTAATGGAACATCACAAGCGTTAATTCTACATTTCTGCACAACGGTATTCTAATCGCATTGCAATACTTATAGAATAGAATTAACCCGAACGCATTATTTACATCTTTTACTTTTACTTTGAAATTCAACACCTCCTAAACAACATCAGATGGATTAATAGAGGAGCTGTAGTGAGGAGCTGTAGGGCAGCAATTAAAGACCTTTATGAGAAATTGGAGCCTTACGTACCGCCACTAACACATTTTCATGATACTGTACCTTGGGCAGATCTAGAATGCACTACATTCTGTGTCATGGAATTATATTAAGTTTCCCAGGGAAAGGAATGGCTAGAAATACTGTAAAAAGAGACTTCTACTCTGCCAGTGGTATCCCAAATGTCTTAGGTGCTATAGATTGCACTAATAACATGTAATTATATCAAATGCCTTAAAATATCGCACAAAATAACGCATGCTATTAAATACCGCACACAGTTCAGCTAAAATGAACATAAAAATATCACTTCTTAAGTTAGACAAGTAAACTTTTAGTGAATCGATCGTTAATTCTAAAAATATAAGAAGTGATAAATGTTTTCCGGCATACTATAAATAACACTCACTTTATCAACCTTTAGTGAATCGACCCCAAGGTGTTTATTGAACTATCCCATAAACCAATGTTTGTTAAAGTGTTGTGAATATTGTAAGACATTGTTTGTTACACATTAATGTACATGAGTAACTTTTTGGTACTATATAAATAAATTATGATGAGGAGGCATACTGTCTTATAAAGAGGTGTTCTTGTGCTTTTATTTCAGGGGTCACAGAATGCTGGGGATACCCTGTACAACATGAACAATGATCAATACATTTATGCTGTACCTAAAGGCCAGAAAAAATCCCAGTTCCCCAAGGAGTGCCTTGAAGTTTCTTTGTACAGTGAGATTCCATAAATGGCAAATTACCAGCCAGGCATTAAAACACCGGAACATATTTTGGAATCCTTCTTATACAGTATCTCACTCTTAGATCTAAGCCATTAAAAGAAACTGTCAGTCCATGTGGAAGTAATTTGAAAATACAGGGGCTGATTTATCAAAGATCAAACCGAGGGATCCCAAAAGTCTGATCACTTTTTGAATCAATTGTGTGGAATTGACATATTTACATTTGTTAAAAAAGACTGATGTGTCCATGTGTTCTATTGCTTTGTGTTCTATTGCTTTGAGCTGTCATTGCTATTCTACCCTTAGGGGCAAATTTATCAAGGGCCGAATTTAAATACTTCGAATTCGAATATCGAATTCAAACTTTTTTCATCGAATTTGGGCATTCTACGGTCGAAGTAAAATCGTTCGAACGAACTGTTAAATCCTTCGAATTGAACAATTCAAACGATTTTATCGTACGATCGAACGATTTTACTTCGACTTCAAAAAACGTAGAAAAATGCTGTAGAAGGTCCCCATAGGCTAACATACCACTTCGGCAGGTTTAATTTGGCGAACTATTGAAGTCGAAGCTTTTTTAAAGAGACAGTACTTCGATTATCGAATGGTCAAGGTCGAAGTCACAGTATCCTATTCGATGGTCGAAGTATCCAAAAAATTACTTTGAATTTCAAATTTTTTTACTTCGAAAATTCCCTTGAATTCACTTCGACCCTTGATAAATCTGCCCCTTAATGTTCAGTACCTAGTTAATGTTCAGTGCTGCTCCAAAGTAGTCCTGCGTTCTATTAATTGTCTAAATCCTTGTTGGTTTCTGGGAATATAAAGTGGGAATAAAGAGATCTAGCATTGGGCTTTCTGTAAATAGTGAATTGCAGTTTTTACCTCCCCCCATGCCCATTTAAGAATTCCTTATTGTGCTGGGCTGAGAATCTCATGTACAACAGAATTAGGTGTTTTATTCCAAATAAAAAGTGATCCCTTTGCTTATATTTGTGCTTATATTTTGAAGGGCTTGAAGTAAAAAATGTCTTAAAACTTTTTTGATTTTACAAGCTCTTGGATGTTACACCATTTTCTTTTTGTTCATTGAAAAGTAAAACAGGGACTTCTACTGGGCAACCAAAGTTTTGATGTAAAAAATTAAATTGAAGTATGAAGTGAAATAATACCGTTATTGAATTGCTAAAAATGTGCTTTTAAAGGACCCTCCTTCTTCAAAGATCCCAGCTAAAAATGACTAGTGATGGGCGAATAAATTCACCAGAAACAAATTTGCAGCAAATTTCCGCTGCAAGAAAATTCATTTGTGAAACTGCAGCGACAATTTGATTTGATTTGCGAAAAATTCACTAGGTCAAAAAAAATTGGCGCTCCTATAAAAATTGCAGCACATCAAAATTTGCACACAACAACATTAACAATATCATATATATAAACAATATCTACCAAATAAAAAAAAAAAAAGAGCCAGCTTGAATATATTGCAATATATGGACAAAGCATTTTAGTAGCTTAATGCACAGAATGATTCAGTGTCCTTAAAAGGGCATGTAAAGGCAAAAAAACTAAAATCTAATTTTTACTTTCTGTAATGAAAAAGAAACCTATCTCCAAATTACTTTATTTAAAAAAATGTGTACCGTTTTTATAAGAAACCTGACTGTATGCAGTAAAATCCCCATCCATTTACTGCTGTGGATAGGAATTGTCAGACGGTCCCTAACTTCTGAGCAGGGAAACAATCATACTTATGAACAGCAGGGGGAGCCTTACTTCCCAGCCATGCAGAACTAATGCAGCTTTGTTAGTTTCCCTGTAGAGCAGTTGGCGAATGTGTAGAGATTTGTATTGGATTTTATTTTTGCCTTAACATCCCCTTTACTGTTTCCAACTCCAGCTGCAGGGACAAAGATCATGGAGCCAGATTTCAACAGATAAACTGAGATTCTATTTGGAGGATTATTTTGCTGCAGCCACTGGTTCTGCAGAGTTGAAGAAAGTTTGTATTAAACAATACAAAAATGATAAAATCCACATTCGATTACATGACAACACAGATCCCAGTGCAGTCTGTATATTCTGATTATTAATCAGTCTTGCTGTATCGGCTACTGGCAGATATTATTTGACTTGTGCTGTGGTGACCCCTGTTGCCAACTTTGAAAGCATAAATCATTTGTTTGATTAGGCTTCTGGTGAAGTAAGTTTACATTTATGTTTAGTATACAAAATACAGCATTTCTAGCCTTATTCTATTTTAGACTTTACTTCCTTTTTAAAGGGATTGTTTAACTTTAAATTAACTTTAGTATGATGTAAAGTGATAGTCTGAGACAAATTATAATTGGTTTTCATATTTTATCATTTGTGGTTCTGGGGTTATTTCGCTTTTTATTCGACAGCTCTCCAGTTTGCAATATCAGCAATCCAGATGCTAGGGTACAAATTACCCTAGCAACCATGCAATCATATGAATAAGAGACTGGAATATGAACAGGAGAGGACCTGAATAGAAAGATGAGTAATAAAAAGTAGCAATAACAATACATTTGAAGCCTTACAGAGTTTTTGTTTTTAGATGGAGTAAGTGACTCCAAATTGAAAGCTGGAAAGAGTCACAAGAAGAAGGCAGTTAATTCAAAACTATAAAAAAGACAAAATGAAGGCCAATAGAGAAGTTGCTTAGAATTAGCCATTCTATAACATGCTAAACATTTACTTAAAAGTGAACCATCCCTTTAATATACTGATAATGGATGAGTGCAGAGAGGACCTCTTGACTTTGTCTGTAAGATCTACCAAATGCATAGTGAATGTGATGAAGCTCACTCTTACGGTAAGGCCACACGAGGAGATTCGGGGAGAGGCAACTTTGGGCGACTATTGAAAACGCATCGCCGCGTGTGCATTAGCGCAGGCGACTTTTCATTCTAGCCTATGGGGAAAAACGCTGAGGCAGTTTGGGGAGATAGTCGCTCAAAAGATGAGGCGATTAGTCGCTAGGCGACAAAACCTCCCCAAATCTCCTCGTGTGGACTAGCCCTTATGAATGGTACAGAGAAATTGCCCGAAAAGGAATATGTGGAGGAACCATGATCACAATAATGGAGTAATTTGTAAAGTATTTGAAGGAAAATGCAAATTTGCCAACAAAAGAGACAGATTCTCAATAAGAAGCAAAGACAAGATTTTGTTAGAGACAAACTAAACATCATAAAGAAAAGAGGAGACCACTGTTCACTGTACAGGAAACCAGACTTATTAAACCTGCATCATATCTAGAGCAATGTAAGAACCCAAGTATAAAGAAGCTATATGAGAATGTGGTGCTTTGCAGGTGCAGTTTTAATAAAAGCAGAAGAGGTGAGTGGTTTATTTGAATATGGCTACAAGTACTGTGTATTGAGAAAGTGACTTCTAAACTAGGTATATTGAAGCTTATGCTTAGCACATCACAGCAGGCCAGAAACCACAGAAACCATTGAACTATTGTAAATGACTGAGTTGGAAAATATCATAGATACAAAGTGCTACGATATGATTCTCAAGCACCAGTGCAGTTATACTTAGCAACCAATCAGATTTGTGCTTTCCTTTTCTAAATTCTGATAGACTGATCATAGCTAATTACTGATTGTTTGCTATTGGTAACTGATACAATTAACAACTACATTCGTTTATGAGAACCTACAATGTTGATGTATTGGTGATGTGAGTGAATAAAAGCTAAGCTCCAGTTTTACATACTGGTCGTATGCAGTTTTATTAGATTTTTTACGGTGCTCATAGCCTCCAGCCTAAAGAGGCATTTATAAGTGTTTGACACACAAGGACAAGTTATTTTTGGTACCGTGATACATTGATGATAATTTGCTGGGGATTGAGTTATTCATTTGGGGTATGCCATAAGTGATTGAGTGTTGTGGGGTCAATGGCCAGAATGTCTTCTGGCTCATGGGTCTCTATAAATGTTATGAGCGATTATATTACAGGCTATGTCAGGTCTTAGCCCTCTGTGCTTATACAGATGTGCTGCAACACTCTAGATATCTCTGATAGGACAACTGCTTCTCTTCATTCTGTCTTCATGCAGCAGTTGGGTGTCAGATATTCATTGACAGTTACATCCAATATATCTTATAGGGGGGGGCTTCCTTTGCTAGCAAATGTATTAGAGTTCATTCAAATAACAAATTCTGCCTGTAGAGAGACAAGATGTCTGGTGGTTTTAATAGACTGAGCTCTAATACATCTTCTAGGCAAAAGGAGCCCCCTATAAGATATATTGGATCTAACTGTCAATGATTATCTGACATCCAACTTCTGCATGAAGACAGAATAAAGAGAGAAACAGATGCTGAGAGAGGGACAGTGAACATATTTGATTATTTCTGAAACAATGCAGAATATTTAATTGATTGTATTTAGAAAGTTTCTTATTTCAGTATGCTGAAGCTTATATAAAATGTTCATTTTTGCGATAGTTCCCCTTTAATCATATTTGCCCCAAATGTAATTGACTTAATCCAGATACATAGTTACATAGTTAAATTGGGTTGAAAAAAGACAAAGTCCATCAAGTTCAACCCCTCCAAATGAAACCCAGCATCCATACACACACCCCTCCATACCTATGAAAAAATATAGAAGAGAATATATGATGATTAAGTGGTTACCAGTTGCGCGCATAAAAATTGACGTGCTTCAAAATTATTCACACACCTATTGACTTTAATACATTTGGACAAAATAGGCATGCTTATAAAAATTGTCGCCGATGTCAAAATTGACGCGCACCCATTGAATTCAATGCGTTTCATACTATTCTTCACTGATGCACTTTGATGCCCCAGAACTTTTTGATAAAAGAGAACCCACTCAAAATGTATAGATCAGACACAGTAGGAGGCAAAAATCAATAGAGAAGGTTAGGCCAGTGGTCAGGACAAGCAGCTAAAACCACAATCAAGGACAAGCAATGGTCAATCACCAGAAAAAAAACAGTAACATACATGAGCAGGTTCCTGTTTGACAATAGTAAAAAGACAGGAAACAAAATTCAAAGGGGAACTACCACCAAGGAGCAATTGACACTAGAGCATAAAACAACCAATAGCATGCCCACTGACATCATTACACCAATCATCAACAATATTGGGTAATTGCATGTGCTGTGATGTTGAATCAAGGTAAATCCCCGTGCCTACTTCCTGAAGTTGTTTGTGTCCTTTGGACTGTGACCAAAAAGTTAAAGATGGCTCTGCATTGGCAGATGTGCCCTTAAGTGTTTGGTGGGCCCCTGGTGTGAGATTCTGTGGTTGGACCTTGTACCCTAGTCTGATATTGCACCTAACATAGGAGCATATATTTTGCCTGAAGAGTATAATATATATATATATATATATATATATATATATATATATATATATATATATATATATATATATATATATATATATATATATATATATGTATGTGTGTAACCCCTTTTTGGCCACCCCCCTGTGCCAAAGGTTATATATCACATATTTCTTACTGATGCAGGTCCTGAGTCCCCTTTTGCTAAGTGAAAGGTACTGGGAAACTCCTCTCTGGCATTGCCTCCACCTAATGGGATCTGGGAAACATTCAAATACACAAAGTAATGTATAACAAATAACATAATGTAACATTAAAGGCAAAGTAAAATACATTTACATTCCAATGACCCATTCCCCTGGGAATATATGCAGTCCAAGATCCTGGCCCTCTGTGCCAGGCAAAGTCCCATAACTCCTTTGGTAGACAAGAGTCTTAATTCCCTTTCCCCAAAGAGTACATTGTTCCCAGGTAGCGTTACCTGCCCCAGTACTTTCCCCAACTGGACATAGTGCTGCTCCCATGTGGCAGGCTCACAAAAAGGCTGGGTCACAAATGGAAGGCATCCTGGATCCTCTCTTTCCCTCCATCCTCCCCAGGCAGACTCACCTGGGGGCTAACACAGAGCTGGCAGGCTCACACAGAGTGGGAGCAGGCATCCACAGCGATTGCATCCTTTATCCAAGCACCTTGTAGCTTGCTTCACTTTCTCAACTGTAGCTCCCAGCACTGTATATAGCACGAGCTTTCAAATGGGGGTCACTGACCCTATCTAAAAAGCAAATGCTCTGTAAGGCTACTCATGTATTGTTATTGCTACTTTTTATTACTCATCTTTCTAATCGGACCCTCTCTTTCTAATCGGACCCTCTCTTTCTAATCGGACTCCTATTCATATTCCAGTCTCTTATTCAAATCAATGCATGGTTGATGGTTGATAGGGTACTTTGGAAAATTCAAACTGGGGATCTACTGAATAAGAAAAACCACAAATAATAAGAAATGAAAACCAATTAAAAATTGTCTCAGAATATCACTCTCTACAGCATACTAAGTAAAAGTTAATTCAAAGATGAACAACATCCTTAAGTAAAGTTCTCATTAATGGTTACGTTCCGCAGTTAACTTTATTTTAGTATAATAAATTATAATAAAGTAATTGTATTTCTCCATAATTAACATGGCATTAAATCTGTTTACTCTGCCCCATTTAAATTACATCCAGTACTTCACGTATATACTTTACCATTTATCATTGTGTTGGAGCAGTCGCCCTGGGTTTATTTTCACTTTATCTGAACTGCAAAAAACATAATCTCAGGTCAGTACTTATAACTGTCTGTCTGTGTAAAGAAACATCTCAACTCAGCTTCAGTTGATTTCAGCTATGAATTTATGTCTAACAAGTTAATCAGTTTTCATCCAAAATATATTATCTTTGGTTGTGTGACAGTTTCTTGACCAAAATGGAAAACCATGATAACTGACTGTCACACTGTCCTGTAGTGCAGTTTGGACATCTTTGTTTGATCATATAATACAGACCATAAAGGTGTCTGAACTTTAATTATGTACAGTTTAATCTGGCAAATACATGTTCATTCCTCTTATTCTGTATTGTTACCGTTATTAACAGGTTAAGGGAGAAGAAATAAATTGTGCCTACAAGAAGCAGAGATGTACAGACAATGATCCCACTGAATGTTGTACAGAACAACATGGAGAGGAAAGTCTATACAGCATTGTTAATAATTGTGAAGGGACCTTAAACACACAACATGCAGGAGGGAATATGCAGAATTCTACAATTACACAATTGTAAGAAATAACATTCATGATTCCACCAAAAACACTTCTGGAAACAGGCAGAGTGAGCTATTGTTAAACTTCATAGAGATTATTTTTATGCACTGTTTTATGTTGTTAAATAATGCTTTGATTAATGTTTTCTTTTTGTGTAAACCCTCTCAACTTTCCAAGAATTGAAAATTGCCATAGCCTTTTATTATAAAACTCTAATGTTAACATTTCATTCTGAAAAGGTAATGCCAGTGATACACAAATGCATTTGATAAACCATATTTTTTAATATATACTTTTTTATAAGTAGGGAATATATTGACTATTTTACATATTAAACATATTGTTTCCACGGTGTTTCATTTATGTTAAGCTATGTGTTCTCAGGCTGTTAACGATTTATGTTCAGGGCCCTGGAGTCCAGAGACTTTGTAGAGCTTTGGGTGGTATGAAGTTTCCATTCCCAGATCCACTACCAGGGGCAGGACTTCAGAGGAAGCAGACCCTGTGGTTGCAAGTGGTCCAGGAGCATAGAACACCCAGTAAGGCTGTAATTAGGGAGCTGTTTCAATATAACTTGGTAGTACTGGTCAACCTAGCAATGTTTTGGGGGGTCTAACTTGGATTTTCTGTTGCATCCAGTAAAATCTAGTTACACCACTGTCCACTACAATTCTCGTGATTGGCCTCCACTTTCTTTGAGACTGGTTTTCATTGTGTGTGCGGAACACAGAGAACTGAAAGCCATTAAGGCAGTGACCCCCAACCAGTGGATCACAAACAACATGTTGCTCCCCAACCCCTTGGATGTTGCTCCCAGTGGCCAAATACAAGAGGTCCTCTGCACTCAACCCATTATCAATATATTTAAGACAGAGACATTTTGTGCATACTGCTACTAAAAATGCCTTACCCTTTAAACAAAACAGGGATTGTTTGTCCATATATTGCAATACATTCAAGCTGGCCAACTACGTCACTGCTTCTCCCAGTGGCCTCAAAGCAGGTGCTTATTTTTGAATTCCAGGCTTGGAGGCAAGTTTTGGTTGCATAAAATCCAGATGTACTGCCAAACAGAGCCTCTGCCAGACCACAGAGGGGCTACAAAATAGCAAATCACAGCTCTTATTTAGCACCCCCAGGGATTTTTCATGTTTTAGATTTCAAAGTGGCTCAGAGGTAAAAAAAAAAAAAAATAATAATAAAAGGGTTGGGGACATCTGCATTAAGGTAATGTGCCATATTTTGTTTGGGGTGAAGTAACGTTTTTAAACTTCATCGGAGTCAGGATCCATCTCATTTTTAATTGGAGACTCTGGAAAAACTGATTTATGTTTATTATATTTTCTGTCTGGAACAAGGTAACTTGCACTGCTGACTAGTGATGGGCGAATTTATTAGCCAGGCGCAAATTCGCGGCGAATTCCCACGATTCGTCGCAGGCGCATAAATTCACGAAACCACTGCGACAAGTTTGCGAAATTATTCGGTGAAACGAAACGCCACAGATTAGCCCAACACTACTGCTGACAATAAAGAGCAGTGTCCCTGTCTCATGTCTGCTTTATCTCTGCCATTTCCAGCTCAGCAAATCCTCACATCATATTTATGAATGAAAACAGCAATTATTGCTCAGATGTGTTAAACTTGAAACTGAAGACTTTTGATTAGAATAAAAAGGATGGGATTCTTATTTCATTTTTGTTTATTTCAGCTAAAACTACATACAATTTAATGGAATTTATAAAAGCTGAGAGCTCCAAGCGGGTTATATCACTTTTCTATAAAGAGCTACAAGGCCTTAAATTGCAGAAACATACGTTTAGATCCAGAGCACAGTGGGAGGGGTCACTTGATATTATCACTGATGAGCAGTGGGCCCAGGTGTTACTAACCCCTTTGAATGACTCTCCTATATACAAATAAAGAATTCTGCAACTCTATTTGATTCACAGGGCCTATTACACTAGATCCAGGTTACATCAAATCAACCCTGATATATCAGCGATGTGCTTGCGATGTAATGCAGCGGAGGGTACTTTAATTCTTACCTTCTGGTCCTGTCCTGCGCTAGAAGAGTATTGGGCAGCTATCCATGCTCGAGTTTCCCTACTTCGTCGTTTTCATCGTCCTCTAGACCCCAAATAGTATATTTTAGGTATCAACCCACCTCATCAATTGACCCGTCATGCTTTAAAAATCTTACATAAAGTGCTGTTTCAAGCCCATAGATTGATAGCGCAACAGTGGAAATCTGCTTCCCCCCCCTAATATTCTGATTGGGAAAAAGCAGTGCAGCACATTGGTAATGTGGAGCAACTAATTGCCAGACGAAATAATACCTCTGAACAATGTATGACAATATGGCAACTGTGGAACTTAGAATCTGTATAAGCATCTTGTCTTCTCTATGCAAGCATCTTCTACAAATAATGCCTTTCTTTGCTGCTTTATTGTAACAATGTATCCTGTTATTCTGCAATTTGTATTTTTGTATATACTGAGATGTTTGACTTCTCACTGTGTGTACCTTTATCACTGAATAAAAACCTCACCTGAGTTAAAAAAAAAAACTACATACACTTTAAGGGGGAGTTTTATTATGTGGTGTAAAAAACAACGTAAAAATTGAGTAATTTTTTAACACGCTTTTTCTTTGAGCAACTTCAGCCAGAACTTACTTACAAAGGTCTGAAGCCATGTAAAATAACTGAGTAGAATCTGGCATTCACATGGAGTAAAATATCACACACCTTGATAAGCTTGTAAAATCAAGTCTGGTATAAACGGATACATGGATGTACTAACCTAAGTGGAGATAACACCTTGCTGTAAAGAGCAAGACCAGTCTGCCGGTGGAACAGGCTGTTCTGGTTAATGAACAAAATCTGTAAGTTAGTGTTACATTTGTTCAACATGGTGTCAGGCTACTTCTCTCTTGAAAATTCCATTGTGAATAAAATAGATTTCTGTTTAAAGTTAATTGGATGTCTCTGCCTTTTTACTTTGAGAAGTCATTGCTAAGTCTAACAATTAGATTTACCACATCTGGCAAATATATGGCAAATGGTATTAACATCTATTTATGATGGTTTGAAGGGAGGTTTGGTTTAAAAAGATGTGGTCACACAACTGACATATCAAAATCTTGCAGAACAACATGATCCTATCAGACAGCACGTATGGACAACACTATCCAGACCTACTTTATTGAAAAGCATTTCGGATATGTTTTTGGTAACAGATTTTTCAACAGTAGGCAGTGCCAGTCATTTTCTACTATAGCTAATAAAGTACTTTTGTTTATAAAAAGAAAGTGCATTATTCATGAAATCAAAACATAATTTGCCTATTATTTACCACTAATAAGGTTTCCCCTTAACTATATAGTACAGTTTTGGGTGGTAGGCCTTATTAATGATATTACTAAGCTGGAAACAGACAGGTAAAATGAAAAATGAACAAACTATGAGTAAAGATTTACAAAAAGGTTATTTTCTCTGGAACAGAGGCACCTGGAATGGGACATGATTACTGTCTCTGGGAAAAGTCTTTCATAAAGGTGGACATTCTGTTTAGACACTCTGCTTTCTTGTTCAATTGGGGGGGGGGGGGTTGTGGAAGCCCTCCAAGACTAAGTAAAATACACAAAAAGGGGGGGTTGTGGGAGCTTGTGGCTTGTCAGTTTAATGACCATAACGTACTTACATAGATAAACTAAATTACTAGTGAAACAGAGGACCAGGAAATGTGTTTTGATCAAACCCTTCTCTTTTGTATGTTTCTTGCAGCGACAGACAGAACTCCCAGAAAGAAATAGCAATGAACTTACGTAGAAATATATATATATTGACTAGCAAATAACTCCTATGACGTCCACTTCAATATAAGCAAAGAACCACCAGACTGAAGAAGTAAAGATTGTACCAGTTGCACGACTCAATGCCTGTACCACTGCTTCTGTCCCAACTGAAGCTCATGCCAATGTAAAAGGGTTAAAGAACCACCAGACTGAATGCCGTGTCTTGCCTACTCATCACTTTTGTGGGAACGTAATAAAAGTAGATAACTATTCTTAATGTGAAAAGTTATGCCTTTGCGTGAACAAATTTTCCTTTTGCGCAAATGTAATATAGCTTTTGTGAACCCAGAAACTGTTAAGCGACCACTTCCAACAGTGGAAGAAAGTGTGCGAAGGTTATGGCTTCCACCAATGCACAGTGAATGTAATAAAACTTCTTCTTGAAAAAGATACGGTATGTTTGCTCCAAAATTTTACGACACCTTCAAGCGTTTCTTAAAAGTGCTCAATTAAAATTCACAATGCAATAACAGTTTAAGAAAGAATATTAAATTGCGAGATGAGAATGTTTATTCTTATTGGTGCAAATTGTTTTTATCTTTGCAACATTTATTACATTCCCCCATATGAGAACAATCCAACTTGGGGTCCCAATACAGATTTACCCAAATAAGCAAAGAACATTCCCTTTTTCACAGAAACACTTGCAGGAGAGTAAATAATTTGCTTAAAGAGAAAAAGCTAATTTTCACACAAAGGTCTTTTTAATTTATAGCTCTCACCAGATATTTATCAGAGACCTCCTGTTTCAGGAAGTTGAAACCTGGGCTTATCAGCAAGCAGACAGCTCTGTGTTGTTAATTCACAAGAGAAGATGAAATGGTCGGAGCTCTTGCTGATACTGGCAGCACTGCAAGGTGAGGGAGCAGAAGCAACACAATAAGATGGATATGGGGGAATTATCTCAGGTGTTTTTATTTAATAATCAAAACAGTTTCAAGGTTGTCTTAAATCTTGCTGAATTGATTTAGTTAATCTGCCCTGTTTTTATGTTTAGCTATGGCTACAATCCTGACTTGCTTACCTCTTTTACTTTGATCTACATCAATTTAAATGCATGTTTGCACTTCAGCTTCTCTCTCACAGAACATAGAAGTATCCCAGATCCCTGAAGTGAATGTCATAAAGGGCAGCACAGCCAACCTAGAGTGTAGCTACAACATGAGCAACTTGGATCTACCCACTGGCTGGTACAAATGGTACAAACATGTAGAGCATGGGGTTGATATCTTTGAAAGTGATGATTTTAAAGACAGAATTACAAAAGTAAGTACAGAAGATTTTATCAACAAGAGATCAGCCAGCATACAGCTGCACGGAGTAAAAGGCACAGACTCCGGAATGTATTTCTGTGAAGTGGAGTTTTCTGGCCAGAAACAAATTAAAGGACAAGGTAAAGGAACTTTCCTCAATGTGACAGGTGAGGGTGATTTATTTATATTTGTTCATGTGTATTATTTGTTAAGATTCACTCCTTAAACATACATGCTCTAGTTTGGCTGGATCCCACCTGGGCATGTACCATACATGTTATTCTTGTGTACTGAGCATTGAATGCCATAGACTTGTATTGTTCCAGGCAGCAGAGCTGCTTATCAGGGGGTGAGGGTTACTGCTTGGGGACCTCATACAGTGGGGTCCATCAGAATAGCAGATACAAGTAGAGGGATAGCAAATAAGATGGTAACAATAAGATAAGTTACGATAAGATGGTAGCAAAACTTTTTGTGTTGTACAACCTGTGAAAAGATTTGGGGGAAGCTGGATGTTATAGCTCACAGTAGAAGGGCCATAGGTTAATCAGTCCTGCTACAATAGGAAAAGATAAAAGTGCCCTGCAAAGTCTTTCTGACCCCAAAGCTAACAACCTCTCAAAATAGCCTTGCAAGGCATAACTTGTGGGTCATGTGCATAATACAATAGGTATTTTTTTCTGTTGGTGAATTTCTGTCAGAAGAGTTCCAGATCATACCACCTCCCTTTCACTTGAATGGCAATTGTTCAACTGGAACAATTCTGGTGTGTAACACTCATAGGGGGTTATTTACTAAACTCTGAATGCAAAAATCACAAAAATTTTTTGGAATTTATTAAACCTTGAGGATGAAAAAGCTGTGAAAATCCGGCCTCTCAGTTCTGTCGAGGTTGCATATAAGTCAATGGGAGAAGTCCCAATGATTTTTTGATGTGCGCTTTTTCTGAGTTTTCAGGTGAAAATTCTGAAAAAAATCATGAAAATTTGATTTTTTCCCGCAAAGCAAATTTTTGCAAAAATGTAATAAATAAATAAGCGTAAAAAACCCGAGCGGATTTGATCAGAGTTTGTAGCAGAAAATATTGAGATAAATTCAGACTTTGATAAATAACCCCCTTAGACTTTGCAAGATGCAGCCAAAGGTGCACTAGTTACCATGTTGCCTAAATGTATGTGAACTTATGCAAATTAATAATTAATATTTGTAATGGCTCCATTTGCACTACTTCAGTACACAGTATTTATAATATACGGTGCAAGCACATGGAAAGACAACCTGCCACCAAAAAAAGAACATGTTTTTGATATGTTGCTGCTTTCTCTTTAGTTTCCCAGAATTCCTCTACTGTCTTCATTGTAGTTGGGGTTCTGGCCATGATTTCTGCAGTCTTACTTGGTGCTTATCTGGGATACCGGTGTGTCACTAAACATGGTAAGCTCAGAATTTGCTTCATCTAAGTACATGAAAAAGTTTGTCCAAAGGGGAACTAAACCCTGTTAATCAAATATCTCCATCCCCTTCCCTATATTGGCCCCACTTCCTGCTTTCTCCCTCAATAGTACCTTAGTTGAAAAAGTGTCCCTGGAATTAATGTTAGGGATGGAACGAATTTGACTCATTTTGTTTCTCCAAAAATTCGCTGCTGGCGAAATGTCACAGACGCCCATTAAAGTCTATGGGCGTCTAAAAAATTTTGGACGCGCGTCTTTTTTTGTCAAACGACTCCATACAAGTCTATGGGCGTCATTTCCGGAGTGAAACAAGGCTAAAAAGTTCTCCCATCCCTAATGTTGGCATATTCATGCAGAGTAGCGCAGAGGAGCTCTTGGGCTTCATCTTCAGTATCTTCGGATTCCTTGCGGAAGTGAGTGCCGACACAGAGTTTTCCGGCGCATGCACAGTAGGCACGAATACTATAATGGCCCCAACTGCACATACCCAGAAAGATCTGAGGATTGCCAAAGGAAAAAAATAGGATCCAAAGATACCGAAGATGGTGCCCAAGAGCTCTGATGCTCTTTAATAAAGCACAGAAATGTATTGCTATCTTCTCAACTCCTCTGAAAAACCTGAATGTGATTTAGCCAGGCTCTAGAATTTGGGTTAATAATAAAATAACTACTCAAGACCACCTTTGTGCTGAGAGAATATAGGTTATTAATAAAATTAGATGCCCAGGTAGTGGGTTCAACAATAAAAAATCTGCACCACCCCCCATTATAATCATCCCATACTTATCAGTGGGCTGAGAGATCCTCAAGACCTCCTGTAAGTAACAGGGTGTGGGTTGAGAGAGTTATTTGGATTCGATTTTTTAAAAAAAGATGCACGTTGAGTTTAATCATCTAAAGTCTTCAATCCTAATTGCCTCCTTAATAATGGAAAGTGAGGATTCAAAATAAGTATAATTATAAAACACGGAAATGTAATTACAATAAATTGCTAAAAAAATTGAGGCAATAGTCTCTCAATATAACTGATATATCTGTCCTGTGCTGTTTACCAAACTGAAGTTTTAGCGACCTGTGCACTTAAATAGTACTTTGATATCGGAGCAGCTGAATCTCCTTCTTTTTTTTTTTTACTTTTGCGTCAGTCAAGTTCTTTCAGAATTCTCATATAGTGATATAATATCAGTGCTGATTAAGAAATTACACCTTGCTACTACTTCTTATAACCTGCACTTAGTAGTGCCTAACAGGAAAAGAAAATAATTTCTACTTTGCTGGAATATAAATGACTGATGAGTTCATTCAAATTAATATTTTTATTGTATGGGGCATGTAATCAATCATTCCTTTGATTGGTAGATATCACTAGATTTAAATATTCTATGGCTATATAAATATTATGCACAACATTAACCTGTAAGTTGGGCCCTCTTTACCTCTTGTATTGGTAATTGGTGGTTTTTGTGTGTTATCCTGTATGTTTAATGTATAGACACATTTATAGTACAACACTCTGGAATATGGTGGGGATTTATTAATACATGTTAATAATAATAATAATACCTATTTTTGAGTCAATGTTTGTGTATCTTTAAACATGAACAGATATGGACTTGTTATATATTAAAATGCAAACATTTTTTCCCATTTTCATAGGTTCTTCCACCAGGGATATGTAAGTTACATTTCCTTTATATGCAACTTTACAAAGTTACATACTTAAATTACATAGTTAAATTGGGTTGAAAAAAGACAACGTCCATCAAGTTCAACCCCTCCAAATGAAAACCCAGCATCCATACACACACTCCTCCATACTTTTAAATAAATTCTATATACCCATACCTATACTAACTATAGAGCTTAGTATCACAATAGCCTTTGATATTATGTCTGTCCAAAAAATCATCCAAGCCATTCTTAAAGGCATTAACTGAATCAGCATCACAACATCACCCGGCAGTGCATTCCACAACCTCACTGTCCTGACTGTGAAGAACCCCCTACGTTGCTTCAAATGAAAGTTCTTTTCTTCTAGTCTAAAGTGGTGGCCTCTGGTACGGTGATCCACTTTATGGGTAAAAAGGTCCCCTGCTATTTGTCTATAATGTCCTCTAATGTACTTGTAAAGTGTAATCATGTCCCCTCGCAAGCGCCTTTTTTCCAGAGAAAACAACCCCAACCTTGACAGTCTACCCTCATAATTTAAGTCTTCCATCCCTCTAACCAATTTAGTTGCACTTAGTCTCTGCACTCTCTCCAGCTCATTTATATCCCTCTTAAGGACTGGAGTCCAAAACTGCACTGCATACTCCAGATGAGGCCTCACCAGGGACCTATAAAGAGGCATAATTATGTTTTCATCCCTTGAGTTAATGCCCTTTTTTATGCAAGACAGAACTTTATTTGCTTTAGTAGCCACAGAATGACTCTGCCCAGAATTAGACAACTTGTTATCTACAAAGACCCCTAGATCCTTCTCATTTAAGGAAATTCCCAACACACTGCCATTTAGTGTATAACTTGCATTTATATTATTTTTGTCAAAGTGCATAACCTTGCATTTATCAACATTGAACCTCATTTTCCAGTTTGCTGCCCAGTTTTCCAATTTAGACAAATCACTCTGCAAAGTGGCAGCATCCTGCATGGAACCTATAGTTCTGCTCAATTTAGTATCATCTGCAAAAATAGAAACAGTACTTTCAATGCCCACCTCCAGGTCATTAATAAACAAGTTGAAAAGCAAGGTACCTAGTACAGAGCCCTGCGGTACTCCACTAACAACACTGGTCCAATTAGAAAATGTTCCATTTACCACCACTCTTTGTAGTCTATCTTTTAGCCAGTTCTCTATCCAGATACAAATGCTATGTTCCAGGCCAACATTCCTTAATTTAACCAGTAACCTTTTGTGTGGCACTGTATCAAATGCTTTAGCAAAGTCTAAGTAAATCACATCCACTGCCATCCCAGAATCGAGGTCTCTACTTACCTTCTCATAAAAAGAGATTAAGTTAGTCTGGCAAGATCTATTACGCATAAAACCATGCTGGCACAAACTCATAGTATTATGATTTGCTATGAAGTCCAATATCTTATCATTTATTAACCCTTCGAAAAGCTTTCCTACCACTGACGTCAGACTAACTGGCCTATAGTTTTGAGGCTGAGAACGGGATCCTTTTTTGAATAGAGGCACGACATTAGCAATTCACCAGTCTCTCGGCACTATGCCAGATCTCAATGAATCCTGAAAAATTAAGTAAAGAGGTTTGGCAATCACAGAGCTAAGCTCGCTAATTATCCTGGTATGAATACCATCTGGCCCCGGACCTTTGTTAATCTTAACATGTTCTAGTCTCTTTTGAATTTCTTCATCTGTGAACCATGCAGCATTAGTTGTATTACTAGAATTGGGAATAAATGGGATAGAATTTGTTATAGTATCTGTGCATGGGATACATAAATACATGTTTTCACTTTCTCTTGATGTTTGCAGGGGTCCTGTTGTCTACACGGATTTTACAACACAAGTTATAACTGGTAAGTATAACTTACACTGTGCACTGTACTGTCCTCTGTTAATACTTATGTGTTGGGGCAAATGTTAATTAGATCTACCTTGTAACCACTTGTATACACTATAGGGGGATTCTTGTAGGTGTGGAAAACTTTTTCTTTCTTTTTGTCTTTTTCTTTGTATCCCCCCCTTCTTCATCTTCTGTACCCCTGATACTTTTTGTTATTGAAAACTTAATAAAAAGAGATTTAACAAGAAATGACAAAGTTATTCTAAAGTTTTTGAAAATGTATAGCTGTCATTTATTTGCTTTAGGCAAATTCATAATTCAAAAAGATCTCGGCATAGCTGTGGATAATAAACGTTTGTAGCAAGTAAGGCCAGTCAGCAGCTGCAAGGGCAAACAGGGTTTTGAGCTGTATTAAAAAGGGCATAGATTCATCGAAAGGGTGGTCATTCTTCATCATACAAAGGCCCCATCTATTAAAGGTTCCCAACTCATTTTCCTCTCTTATTTCTTTTATTCTAGCCTTGAGATCTGGTGGGATGCCCAATCAATCATCACAACAGGTGATAAAGTTAATTGTTCACAAAAAATCTGCTGAACTCACTGCATTTATGTATTTTAAAAGTCTTTCTCAGATAAGTTTTCCTATGTTTTCCACTCTTATCAAAAAGTAACTCCTGGCAGTGACAGGATTGTTCCCATAAAGCAGCATGGATTTTGTTTTGGATATAGCCAAATACCAGTATTTTTGAAGGGTTTGGATTCCGCATACTTTTGGGCATGTTTACTAACACTGGAGATATCTTCAGTTATTTTGCTCATAGCAACCAGTTAGATCTTTGCTTTTGACTGTTTAAAACTCATTACTGATTGGTTGCCATGGGTAACATCCCCAGAGATATTTATCTCCAATGTTAGTAAACATGCCCCTTAGATTGTAGTCTGACCAAATCCAAAACCCTAATCTCATGTGACTTCAAAGTTCTTATTAACTGAAGGCATTTTTTCGTGGATGATACGGTTGTTGTTTGAGCTCAAATTTTAGTAATTCAGTTTTTTAAATGTATACATCCATTTATTGCACAGCCCTGAGGAATATGTTGAAACTTCTTAAAAGAGTGCCAAATTGTAAACTGTATTTTGGCACTCCAAGTGCAGTAGACCTCCTGGGACGCCTAGGTTCCTAAGAGACTGAGAGCACCGTATTTACTCCATGGAGTTTTCCTATAGAAATTACATCAGTAATGATATCAGTTTTACTGATATACTCAAATGCTTCTAGTTCAATAAACTATTATTAGGACCCACAACATATTTTAATTCCCAGAGATTCATTATTGGCCCAGTGTGTGTGTGTGTAATGGTTATTATAAGCACAGGGCTCTTATATTGTGCAGGGATTTTAGGACACCCTTGATAACTATATCATTACCTAACATCATTACCATAACTTGTTTAATGCACTTGTACCTGTCATGTATGTGACCCCTTTGTTCAACATGAATGTATAGGGCAAGTGATAAAAATATTTTTTGCCTATAGTTTTCATTAAAAAAACTGTGTTTTCCTTCAGGTCCCCCAGCAGCACACCAAGAGAAAGAGAGAGCCCCTCCTCCAAGGACAGGAAACAAAATAAAAGACATCCCCCCCACTATTACCCCATTGATTTTGTTTCCTGTCCTTCCAAGGAGAGGTAAGTATCTACCCAGCGTTGCTGGGTGTCTGTCTGCCTAGCAAGGTAGAAGGTAGCAGGGCTGGTGGTTACTGGCCTTTCCGGTTGCCCCTAGCTGCGGGTATTCGGTACCTGGTTCCTCTCCGGCGGCAGCAGGTTGTAGGAGAGAGTGCAAGGCAGTCCCAGCTTGTGCAGCAGCATGGCGGGAGGGACTTGGCAGTGCTTCATTAGTGGAGTAGCAGGAAGACTTCATTTTTATTTTCAAGAGTGGACAAGGATCATGTCCGATCCTTGGGTCTTGAGGATTATCAGAGAGGGTTACAAGCTTGAATTCTCCTCTCACCCAAATCCACGTTTTTTGCGCACTATGTTTTCCATAGGATATGTGAAAAGAACAAGACTTCTCGGAAGTGTCCAGGAGTTGGTGAGTTCTCACATTTTGGTCCCAGCCCCTCAAGAAGAAGAAGGGAAGGGAGTGTATTCTTCAGTTTTTCTAGTTCCCAAGCGGTCAGGCAAGTTTCGAATGGTGATAAATTTAATCTATCTCAACACATTCATAACGAAGTTTCACTTCAAGATGGAAGGAATCAAATCAGGAAATGCTATTCTGGAGGAAGGGGATTTTATGGCCACAATCAACCTTCAGGATGCCTATCTTGATATTCCCATCTGGGAAGGGCATCAGCAGTTCCTGAGGATTGCCATCAAAGATCGCCATTACCAGTTTGCTGCTCTGCCTTTTCATCGTCTCCTCGTGTATTCACCAAAGTTTTGGTGGTAGTAGTGGCTTTCTTGAGGACATTCTGATTGTCCCGTATCTCAATGATTGGCTGGTAAAGGCATCTTCCAGCTCTCTCCTCTGCAAGCAAGTTCAGAATACGATTTCCTGTCTGGAGACTCTAGGCTGGGAAGTCAATTATCAGAAGTCAGATCTGGTTCCGTCACAGAGGAAGCAATTTCTGGGTGTTCTGCTGGACTCAGTTCAGTCTCATACATTTCTTCCCCTAGAGAGGAAGAACGCCTTGTGCAGATCCATTCTGAGTCTCTCTCAGTAGAGAGAAGTCTCAGTCAGGAAATCCATGTCAGTCCTAGGAGTCATGACAGCTTCGATAAAGGCAGTGTCTCCTCATGTGAAGCTCTCTCTCAGATGGTGGAGAGATCCGTGTTTGTACAGGGGCATTCCATGGGTCATAAGGCACTGGCTCATTCTGACCACTGATGCCAGCAGGCAAGGGTGGGGAGCGACCCTAGAGCAGGGTGTCTGGCAAAGCACCTGGTCTCCTCAGGAGGCGTCTCTCTCTTCCAATCACCGGGAGCTCCTGGCTGTTTGGAGGGCACTCAGAGGGACAGCTCAGCTGACCAGAGGTCTTGCAGTGAAAGTCAGGTCAGACAACACCACGGTAGTGGCCTATCTGAACAGGCAGGGAGGCACTTGCAGCCACAACCTGCTAGAGCTGTCAATCAGGATCGTATCATGGGCAGAGGTGCATCTTCGGGCTCTGCAAGCAGTGCACATAAAAGGATTAAACAATCTCAGTGCAGACTTCTTGAACCGAAGGTCTTTTCTTCCAGGAGAATGGTTGTTCAGTCAGACAGTCTTTCAGCGCCTTGTCCACTTGTGGGGGTATCCGACAATAGACCTGATGGCCACGAGGGAGAATGCCAAGGTGAGAACCTTCTATTCTCTGTTTCCTCAGGACAAACCAGCAGCGGTGGAAGCCATGCTGCGGAGCTGGAGGGACAGTCTGGGTTATGTGTTTCCTCCTCTTCCGATGGTGACCAGGGTGCTGCAGAAAATCAGGCTGGACAAGGCCAGGGTCATTGTGGTGGTCCCTTATTGGCCCAGGAGGGCTTGGTTTTCCCTGCTGTTGGAGATGGCCGAGGAAAGCCCGATCATGTTAGGGTCCAGCACGACTCTACTTCATCAGGGGCCTATATTCCACCTGAACCTCAGCAGATTAGCCCTGTCTGCTTGGATCCTGAATGTCAGTAGTTGATGGAACAAGGCCTTTCTTCTGAAGTAGCGGCTGTCATGGTGCAGAGTAGGAAGGAAAGCACAACTAAGATATATTCCAGAATCTGGAGGAGATTCTCATTTTGGTGTGCAGACCTTTCAGTAGAGCCATTGGCAGCTTCTATTCCTCAAATTCTGCAGTTTCTATTGGATGGATTTCTGATGGGATTAAAACCAGCCACCCTTAAAGTGCAGGTAGCAGCTTTGGAAGCGATGAAGAGTCTGCCTTTGGGGGAAAATATTCTTGTGACACCTTTCATTAAGGCAACAACTCGGCTCAGGCCTACTATCAGGGAAATATGCCCTCCCTGGGATTTGAATATGCTTCTCTCAGCCTTATCAGAAGTTCTCTTTGAGCCATTAGCTTCAGTTCCAGACAAACTCCTGACTCTTAAAACAGTGATGCTGGTAGCTTTGACCTACGCCAGAAGAGTCAGTGAAATTCAAAATCTGTCAATAGAGGACCCATATCTGCAAATCATTCCAGATAGGTTTGTTATGAAGCTTCCACCCTTTTTCGTTCCCAAGGTGGCTTCTGCCTTCCATACCTCCCAGGAGATTGTGTTACCTTCTTTTTAGCCAGAGGGAGACAAAGAACACAGATTACATAAATTGGATGTCAAAAGATGTCTTATCTACTATCTGTCAAAGACGAAGGAGTTCTGAGATTCTAAAAAGTTGTTCCTTAATTTCTTTGGTCCATCTAGGGGGGCAGCCGCTTCCAAAGCTACAATCTCGAGATGGTTGAAGCAGACGATTGTTTTGGCTTATGTGTATAAGGGGTTCTCTCCTCCTTCCAGAATCAAGGCTCATTCAACCAGGGAGATGGCTACGACATGGGCACAGAGAGTGGAGGCATCGGCAGAACAAATATGTAAAGCTGCAACATGGTCTTCACTACATACTTTTTCAAAGCATTATAAGTTGGACGTTATGTCTTCAAGGGGGGCTGCGTTCGGCCAGAAAGTATTACAGGCAGCTTTATGAACCCTCCCTAGTATTTTTTCAATGTCTCTTGGTGTGCTGCCGGGGGACCTGAAGGAAAAGTAGCATTCTTACCTATAAATTGCCTTTTTTTCAGGTCCCCTTAGGCAGCACATATATATCCCTCCCAAATAAAGTTCTGGGTGAAGCAGCCTGGTTGTGTTTTGGTCTTTTTACTAACACTGGGGTAATAGTGGGGGGGGGGATATCTTTTATTTTGTTTCCTGTCCTTGGAGGAGGGGCTCTCTCTCTCTATTGGGGGCAAATTCACTAAGGCGCGAAGCGCCGAACGCTAGCGTTAATTCGCTAGCGTTTGGCATTTTCGCTACTGCGCAAATTAACTAACGAACGCTGGCGTAGTTTCGCTAGTGTTACTTCGCAACCTTACGCCTGGCGAAGTTTCGCTAGCGACGTAACTACGCAAATTCACTAACTTGCGCAGTGTACTGAACGCTACCTTTTACGCTAGACTTCCTTCGCCACCTCAGACCTGGCGAAGCTCAATAGAGTAGATAGGGATTGTTTAAAAAAAAGTAAATTTTTTTTCTAAGTCCCAAAAAAACGCTGGTGTGTTTTCTACATGATGGCTGATAGGCTGAAAAAGATCGAAATTTTTTTGGGGCTCCCCTTCCTCCCCCCTACATTTCCTGACTCATGGCAACTTACCTAGACAGTGGGCACATGTGTAGGGCAAAGTAAAATTTTTATTTGCTGATTTGAAGGTTTTCTAGGCATTTGTAGTGCAGATACGTGTTCCTCCATTGAAATTTGAATTTCGCACCGTATGCAAATTAGCCTTCGCTAGCGTAACTTCGCTTTATATAGCGAATCAACGCTAGCGCAACTTTGCAACCTTACGCTACCCATGTGCGCAACTTCGGATTTTAGTGAATTTGCGGAGCGCTGTCGAAACTACGCCTGGCGAAGTGCGGCAAAGTGCGGCGAAGTTGCGCCTGGCACAACTTCGCATCTTAGTGAATTTGCCCCTTGGTGTGCTGCCTAAGTGGACCTGAAGAAAAGGCAATTTACAGGTAAGAATTCTACTTTTTGAGCAAACAGGGAAACTAAAGCTACTTTATGTCTGAAACTTGTGAAGCAGATCATTTTACAACACTCCTATTTTGTAACTATTTTGTTAGCAGGAGTCCATTATGCATTGATATTAAATATGCAATGGGAATCTAATTACCTTGCAAAGGCCCAAACATGGAGTAGCTATTAAACTTCTTCACTGTAGTTAATGCAGGTAGTTGGATAGAGTTGATTTGGCAATGTATGGTGTTTACTGAACATGAACTGATCCCATATATCCTGTAAACCAATAAAAGTATTTAAGACCCCTGTTTGTTACAAATTAATGTACACTGCTGTGTAACTTTCTGGTGCTATATAAATAAATTATGATGAGGAAGCATACTGTCTTATAAAGAGGTGTTCTTGTGTTTTTATTTCAGGGGTCACAGAATGCTGGGGATACCCTGAACAACATGATCAACAATCAATACAATTATTCTGTACCTCAATGCAAGAAAAAATCCCAGATCTCCAAAGAGTACCTTGAAAATTCTTTGTACAGTGAGATTCATTAAATGGCAAATTACCAGCCAGACATTAAAACACTTGAATGATGAAATGATGTAACGCAAACCAAAGAACCATGTCGCAGGGATATTTTTTTGAAATTCCACTTATCTTAATCTTAATCTCTTTGCGCTAAACCATTAAAAAAAACTGTTAGTCCATGTGGAAGTAATTTGAAAATACAGGGGCTGATTTATCAAAGATCACACTTAGGGATCCCAAAAATCTGATCAATTTTCAGATCACTTGTGGGGAATTGACACATTTACATTTGTTAAAAAAAGACAGATGTGGCAGTTTGTCATGTTGCTTTGTGTTCTATTGCTTTCAGTTGTCATTGCTATTAATAATAAATCTGCCCCTATGAGTGTCAGAGTGTTTTAATAAATAATGGATCTTGCCAAACAAATTGATTACCTCCTCTCAGGAGTTGAGTAGAAACTGAGACACTGGGGTTGTAGTGGATGTGAGGTACTTAGATTATCAGCATTTGATACAGTAAGACACAGAAGATTGCTGATTAAATTCATTTATATTGACCATGACCTTACTGTCTGTATTTGGGTAGGGAACTGGCTGAAAGGTTACAAAGAGTGTCAATAAATGGAATATTTTTTAGCGAGTACTTACAAGGCTTGTCCTTGGTCTTTTCCTATTTTTAAAGGTCAATTTTATTCACTTTTAATTGCATAAAAACTTGTCCATAATGCCTTACATATATCAAAATTGGGAATCCGCCTCTGATTTACATTTGGTGAAGCCTTAGGTACTCGCCCCAGTTCACAGGCGACACATATATCAAAATTCCTTGTATCCAAAAGATAGCTGTCCCAAAGGCTTGCTTTTCCGTAAAAAATTCCTTTATTTAAATTATTACAAAGTGGGAGGGACTGATAGGGTATAAATCCCGCAGAGGTTGTGTGGTCTACAGATACACCTATGACTAAGCGCCGGAAGGTGCGAAACGCGTAAGGTGGGCCTGGGGGGACTGAATGTAACCAAATATTTTTAATGATAATTTAAATAAAGGAATTTTTTACGGAAAAGCAAGCCTTTGGGACAGCTATCTTTTGGATACAAGGAATTTTCATAATGCCTTACAGACAATTGAATGGTGCATTCCCAGGAGTATACAGAAAAGCCAATATATAAAACATCTCATTAATAACACCAGCATCTTTAATGAACAATGGGTGATCTCAACACCATGGCTCCCAAATATTGTTACATTTTGCCCCATCGTCCCGCATTTTGTATGTTAGCTTAATCAAAGGTAACTCACCATCTACCGGCAGTTGCGGAAGCCCAACAAGCATATTGCCCTTAATGTGTTGGAACTGCCCTTTTGCCATAGAGCAGATTGAATCCTTTTCCTTTTTCATTTATTCTTAAATAACCTTGAGGTTGACATTGTAAGTAATGTCTCTATTTTTGCTGATGATGCAAAATTGGTCAAAACTAAGCACTATGTTTCTGCCCTGCAGAGGGATGTAAAACAGTTGGAAAACTGGGCAACAAATAAGGTTCTTTGTTGATAAATGCAAGGTTATTCACTTGGGCAAAATTAGAATTATTGACTAAATAGAATTGTGCTATGGCCCTCCATAATTGAAGGTCATTGTGGATAACAGACTACCATATATACTCGAGTATAAGCCGTCCCGAGTATAAGCCGAGGTACCTAATTTTACCTCCAAAAACTGGGAAAGCTTATTGACTCGAGTATAAGCGGAGGGTGAGAAATGCAGCAGCTTCTGGTAAGTTTCAATCAAAAAATTGAGGGTTTCTGCTCCCATTGGAGGTGCCGGCGTCTCGTTTTTGGATGCCGGCGACCATTCTTGGACGCCAGCGAATATTCTTGGAGACTATTCTTGGACACCGGTGACTATTCTTGGATGCCGGCGACTATTCTTAGATGCCGGCGACCGTTTTTGCGGTTGACCCAAGTATAAGCCGAGGTAGAGTATTTTAGCATATTTTGGGGGCTGAAAAACTCGCTTATACTCGAGTATATACGGTATGTAACTCTAGGCAGTGTCATTAAGTATTTTTTCTGTATAAACATTACTTAAGTACATTACTTAAGGAATGAAAACACATTTTGCCTTATTGTATATCACTGGTAAGGCATCACATACACAGGCCTTAGAAATAGCTGGAAATTAAATTGCTTTAAGACACACTAGGATATTCTTTTGGCCAGGAAAAATATAAAGGTCTACAACAGTGATCCCCAACCAGTAGCTTGTGAGCAACATTTTGCTCTCCAACCCCTTGGATGTTGCTCCCAGTGGCCTCAAAGCAGGAGCTTATTTTTGAATTCCAGGCTTGGAGGCAAGTTTTGGCTGCATAAAAACCAGATGCACTGCCAAACAGAGCCTCAATGTAGGTTGTAAATCCACATAGGGGCTACCAAATGGCCAATTACAGCATTTATTCGGCACCCCAAGAACATTTTTCATGCTAGCGTTGCTCTTAAACTCCTTTTACTTCTGAATATTGCTCATGGGTTCAAAAAGTTGGGGATCCCTAATCTACAATAATCAACAGGGCTATGGACAGTTTTGTTTATGTAAGTGAATAATTATCTGTGTAATGTCATCTCTTATGACATATTGATCACCTTTCAGAAGAGCTTTAGCTTAGTCAAGGACAGATCATGTCAAACAAATGTAATCATGATGAAGAATGTAGCAACTTGGTACATTATGTGTGGTTGATACATTGCCACAAAACAACTGCTTTCTAACTAACGTCTATTGGTCTTGGTAAGACTACTTGGACATGGATAGGAAATTGACTAAAGGAAGATGTACAGAGGGTGGTTGTTAATAGGGTTATAGAAGGAAGGAAGGAATTTTTCCCCCTCTAAAGGCAAATTGGAAAGGGTTTGAATGGGGTTTTTGCCTTCCTCTGGATCAACTAGCAGTTAGGCAGGTTATATATAGACTTCTAAGGTTGAACTTGATGGACATGTGTCTTTTTCTATGTTAATATATTACTATGTACTAGTAGTAGGGTGCTTAGTGGAGTTCCTCTGGGCTCTGTATTGCGTCCAATTTTATTTGTTCATTAATCACTTCAGGGTGGGTATAGATAATGTTTCAGTGTTTGCAGATAACTACAGAAGTCCATGCAGGATGTGGCATCATTGCAGCAGGATCTTGACAAACTGCCAATGAGCAGCCAAATGACAGATGGGATAGATAAAGCACTTATGTGGATATATAATAACCATGTATATCAATATAAGGGGACAATAAACTCTCTGTTCACTATTAGGTTTTTCAAAAAAAATATTTTTTGATTGAGAATTGTTAAATTCTCTTCCTGAAGTGGTTGTACTGGCAGATACTTGATAAAAAGCCATCTAATCCCTGTCTAATGTAAGAAAATACTGGGTTACTTATATAAGCACAACGTTGGTCCAGGAACTGGAGTCAGGAAGGATTGCTTATCTCTTTAATTCTGTCATGATTTTTATGGTGTTGTTTTTATTTCTAAATGACACTGGTTACAATACATTTAATTCACTCTACCATATAAAATGTAAATGTATTTTTTTTGCTGTAATATTAGTGTGTAGGCAGCCATATTATGTCATTTTGCCTGATCAAGAGCTTTCAAAAAAAGCCGGCACTTCACAATGGAACTGCTTTCAGTTAAACTTCTTCTACTCAATGTAACTGGAGGAGTTGCTGTGGGACTTGATTTTTACTATTGAATGGCATTTAGTGTTGAGCGAATGTTTTTACCATCCATGGATCCGCAGTAAAATTTCGCATTTCTCCATCTGCGATTTTTTTTTTTTTTTTTGTGAAACCACGGCAAAAATTCACTGTGACAAAAAGTCTCCTTGACAAAAAAAAGTCGCCATAAGAAAAAAACATCCATTGACTTTAATGCATTTGGACAAAAAATTTGTTACAAAAAAACGCCCATTGACGTTAATGCATTTCAACAAAAAAATTGTCATGAGAAAAACGCCCATTGACTTTAATGCATTTGGACAAAAAAGTCCCAGAGACAAAAAAAAGTTGCCACAAAAATATACCCATTAAATATATAATGCATTTGGAGTGAAAAATATGATTGCATGCATAAAAAATTGTCACGCTTAGAATAATTTTGATGCCCATTGACTTCAAAGTTTCTCAATTTTTTTGCCGTTTCGCTCATCATTAGTGCCATTCTTATATGCAGGTGTCAGGGAGCTGTTCTCTTGTTACATGCAATTATCTTGATATATGTTATGTTAGAGGGAAAGGGAGGGGGTGATATCACTCCAACCTGAAGCAGAGCAGTAAAGAGTGACTAGAGAGAAACCTACTGTAATTTCCTCAGGAAGCTAATACCTGGGGTCAAGAACAAGCAGACAGCTCTGTGTTGTTAATTCACAAGAGAAGATGAAATGGTCGGAGCTCTTGCTGATACTGGCAGCACTGCAAGGTGAGGGAGCAGAAGCAACACAATAAGATGGATATGGGGGAATTATCTCAGTTGTTTTTATTTAATAATCACAACAGTTTCAAGGTTGTCTTAAATCTTGTTGAATTGATAAAGTTAATCTGCCCTGTTTTTATGTTTAGCTATGGCTACAATCCTGACTTGCTTACCTCTTGTACTTTGATCTACATCAATTTAAATGCATGTTTGCACTTCAGCTTCTCTCTCACAGAACATAGAAGTATCCCAGATCCCTGAAGTGAATGTCATAGAGGGCAGCACAGCCAACCTAGAGTGTAGCTACAACATGAGCAACTTGGATCTACCCACTGGCTGGTACAGATGGTACAGACATGTACCGAATGGGGTTGATATCTTTAACGTTGATGATTTTATGGACAGAATTACAAAAGTCAGTTCAGACGATTTCCTAAACAAGACATCAGCCAGCATACAGCTGCACAGAGTAACAACCCCAGACACTGGATTGTATTTCTGTGAAGTGGAGTTTTCTGGCCAGAAACAAATTAAAGGACACGGTAAAGGAACTTTCCTCAATGTGACAGGTGAGGGTGCTTTTTTTATATACATTCATATTCATTATTTATAACAGCATATTATTTAAGTAACGGTTCATTTTTTAATAAAATGACTTCATAATCACAGTAGGGGAGAGTTATCAAAATTGAGCTGAGTTGTATTTGTTACTTTATATATTATCCTTTACTTTTTATATTCAGCAGCACTTTACATAGAAAATTCATCAGTCCTTGCCCCAGTGGAGATAACAGTCTAAGGTATCACGTTCACACACAATAGATCCAATTTTATCAGAGCCAATCAACCTGGCTCTATGGTATGGGAGGAACCAAGAGGAAGACCATGGAGTGAGAGAAGAACATACAAATGCCTTGCATATACAGTATATATATATATATATATAGAACAATTCAAACTAAAAATCGTTAGACAATTCGACCATTGGATAGTCGAAGTATTAAGAATTAACTCTCGATATTCGACCTTAAGTAAATTTGCCCCACGGTGTCTGGAATTTTTTTGATTGTTATATAGTTTGTCCATATATATATATAATAATGTACACTTTAAGGTAAAATATGATAGAAAATGTACAGTGTCTGCCTGTCTCCTGAACGACCCAGAGAACAGAAAGAAATAAACAAATACTCCCTTCAATATGAATTACATTTACAAATAATTCAATTTTCTTTCATTGTGCAAAAACTGTTTTTGGTGGACAACCCCAACTACTTTTCCCCATTTTGAGTATATTAAATATATTGCGCCACATTGGGAGCTACTTAGAATTTTTTAAGCAGAGCCTTTTGGAATCCCTTTAACATTATTATTATGACGGGAAACATCAGCTATAACAAAACTCATGTAATCATTGTCACAGACAAAATCAATTAAACAATTATTTTTGAACATTTGTTATACATTGCTGATACATGGTAAATGAATGTGTTAATCGTTTAATTGATTTTGTCTGTGACAATCATTATATAAGTTTGTTATAGCTGATGTTTCCCGCCAGTGAGTGAATATAAGGCATGACTGTGAATCATCTGGCACTTTGAGAAAGGCCTTGAGGAGGCTGAAATGTCAGTCCTGTGTAATTAATAAATTATTTATTTTTCTTTATAAAACCTGAGAGTGCGGCTCTTTCTACAGCTGTTGGAGATATTTTGTTGTTTCTGCACCCAGGCAAATATATATATATGTGTATATACTGTACTGTGTATATATTGAGTATGGCAGTTCCTTGTTTAATGTCTCTTTCTGTTCTTCGAGGGTGGGTGGGTGGATTAGGCCTGTTCCATTTAATAATAATAATCAGAATTTTGGCATAGTATTATAAAAGTTTAAAGAAGCGATTTAGCTTTGCTGTAACTTTTAGTATACAATCACTTATTCGAAGCAACTTTTCAATTGGCCTTCATTTTTCTTTTTTATAGTTTTTTTTAATTATTTGTCTTTTCCTTCTGATTATTTCCAGCTTTCAAATGAGGGTCACTGACCCCATCTAAAAAGCAAATGCTCTGTAAGGCTACATATGTATTGTAATTGCTTCTTTTTATTACTCATCTTTCTAATCAGGCCCTTTTCTATTCATATTCCAGTCTCTCATTTAAATCAATGCATGGTTGTTAGGGTACTTTGGACCCTAGCAACCAGACAGCTGAAATTTCAAACTGGGGATCTACTGAATAAAAATCTAAATAACTCAAAAACCACAAATAAAAAATGAAAACCGGTTACAAATTGTCTCAGAATATCATTCTCTACAGCATACTAAAAGTTAATTTAAAGGTGAACAACCTCTTTAAGCAAAGTTCTGACATCATTAATGGTTATCGTTCCAATAACTAGGCCCAGCAGCTACTTTTATTTTAGTATAATAAATTATAAAAAGTAACTATATGGAATTAAATTTAGTTTAAATATATTTCTCCATGTTGACCCTGCATCTTTTCAGCTTTTTCAATTACAGCCAGTACTTCATGCAGATGCTTTACCATTTATCATTGTGTTGGAGCAGTCGCCTTGGGTTTACTCATGTCATTTGCACTTTATCTGAACTGCAAACAACATAATCAGGTCAGTAATTATAACTGTCTGTCTGTGTAAAGAAACATCTCAACTCAGCTTCAGTTGATTTCAGCTATGAATTTATTTCTAACAAGTTAGTCAGTTTTTAATCGAAAATATATTATCTTCGATTGTGTGACAGTTTATTGACCAGAATGGAAAACCTTAATAACTGACTGTCCAATTTGCTGTATGCATAGGGTTATCAATTTGACCTGTAACTATACCAGCCCAAACTTCTGCATAACAATCTGACACACTGTCCTGTGGACATCCATGTTTGATCATATAATACAGACCATAAGGGCTCTTACTGACGAGCGGTTGAAGCCGCGCTCCCCTGCGTTCCGTTTTTCAGCGTTCAGCCGCAGGGGAGCGCAGGAATAGACTCATTTAGCTTTTTTCAACGGGGCTGTACTCACACAGGCGCGTGTAGGCGCCGAACGCAGGTTGAGACGCAACATGCTGCATTTTTCCTGCGTTCGGTGCCTACACGCGCCTGTGTGAGTACAGCCCCGTTGAAAAAAGCTAAATGCGTCTATTCCTGCGCTCCCCTGTGGCTGAACGCTGAAAAACAGAACACAGGGGAGCGCAGCTTCAACCGCTTGTCAGTAAGAGCCCTATAGGTGGCTGCACTTTAATTATGTACAGCTTAATCTGACAAATCAATGTTAATTTATTTTATTCTGTATTGTTATCATAATTAACAGGTTATTAAAGGAGAAGAAATAAATTGTGCCTACAAGAAGCAGAGATGTACAGACAATGATCCCACTGACTGAACAACTTGGAGAGGAAAGTCTATACAGCATTGTTAATGATTATTAAGGGACCTTAAACACACAACATGCAGGAGGGAATATAATGAATTCTACAGACAATTACACAATTGTAAGAAATAACATTCATGTCTCTACCAAAACGCTTCTGCAAATAGGGTTTAAGAAATGAGCAGCACCTATAAATCTTCATAGAGATTATCTTTATGCACTGTTTTATGTTGTTAAATAATGCTTTGATTAATGTTTTCTTTTTTTGTGTAAACCCTCTCCACTTTCCAAGAATTGAATATTGCTATAGCCTTTTATTATAAAACTGTAATGTTAACATTTCATTTTGAGAAGGTAATGCCAGTGATACACAAATGCATTTTATAAGCAGAATTTTTATAAGTAGGGAATATATTGACTATTTTACATATTAAACATATTGTTTCCACAGTGTTTCATTTATGTCAAGCTATGTGTCCTCAGGCTGTTAACAATTTATGTTCAGGGCCCTGGAGTCCAGAGACTTTGTAGAGCTTTGGGTGGGATGAAGTTTCCATTCCCAGATTCACTACCAGGGGCAGGACTTCAGAGGAAGCAGACCCTGTGGTTGCAAGTGGTCCAGGAGCATAGAACACCCAGTAAGGCTGTAATTAGGGAGCTGTATTAATATATATTGTAGTACTGGCAATGTTTAGGGGATCTAATTTGGATTTGCTGTGGCGCCCAGTAACATCTAGTTACACCACAGTCCACTACAATTCTCATGATTGACCTCCACTTTAGTTTGAGACTGAGTTTCATTGTGTGTGCAGAACACAGAGAACTGAAAGCCATTAAGGCAGTGACCCTCAACCAGTGGATCACAAGCAACATGTTGTTCCCCAACTTCTTGGATGTTGCTCCCAGCGGCAGGTGTTTATTTTTGAATTCCAGGCTTGGAGGAATGTTTTGGTTGCATAAAAACCAGATGTACTGCCATACAGAGCCTCCTGCAGGTTGCCAGACCACATAGGGGCTACAAAATAGCACAGATGAAACTGAAGAGTAAATTTGAATATAAAGGATGGGATTCTTGTTTAATTTTTGTTTAGTCCAGCTAAAACGACAAACACTTTCAGGGGGAGATTTATTATGTGGCGTAAAAAACTGCATAAAAATTGAGTGATTTTTTAAAGCGCTTTTTCTTTGAGCAACTTCCGCCAGAACTGACTTACAAAGGTGTAAAATAATGATGAAAAATCTGGCATTCTCATGGCTTAAAATATCACACACCTTGATTGGTTTGACATTTATTTTACACAGCCTTTTACACAGTTTTTCTGGAGAATTTTATTTTACACGGCATAATAAATAGGCCCTAATACAAATGTATTAAAAGTTGAGGTTGTGATTTTACAGGCATTTAACGAAATCATGGTAAATTGTGTCTGAAATTGCACACCAATTGCACAGCAATTCTAATTTACAATACAGTTAGTAAGACTACATATACTTGAATTCATTCTTATGAGAATGAGACCAGACATGTAAACTGAGACAGGAAACCAAGATTAGCATCACCGCTCATGTCTGTTACGATAGGGCCAAGGGAGATTTTTTCAAAACGGTGGCTCTTTATAGATGAAGCTCTTCTACTACTAATTATAAAAAGACATACAAATGAAATCATTAGCATAATAACAAATACATTCAGATTAACATTCTTCACTCTAAATAAAACACAAATGTAGGATTATGGTACAAATTATGATGGAGAACACATGATCACATAACAAAGCTACATGGAACACATTTTCAGTTTAAGCAAATTGTTTTGCCAACTGCAAACTACCAAAATAAACACAGAAGGGGGTCATTTACGTTTCACAGGGGAACGAGTGGTAGACACAAAAACATGCCACTTACTGCTACTGCTTACTGCTAGTGATGGGCGAATTTGGGGTGTTTCGCTTCACTGAAAAATTTGCACGTTTTTCCGCAAAATTTGTGAAACGGCAAAAAATTCACAAAACGGCGCTGGCGTCCGCTTTTTTACGCCGGCGGCGAATCGCAGGAATTCTGCGCCAGTTCGCCCCTGGCGAATAAATTCGCCCATCACTACTAACTATTTAAAGACTTGCACCCTAGGAATGCTGCACAGTACCATAGAACAGGCAGTAAGGACAGAACCATGCTGGGGTGAGGCAAGTCCATTAGTGATGGGCGAATTTATTCGCCAGGCGCGATTTTGTCGGCCAAAAACGTGCGCCGGCAAATTCGCTCATCACTAAAGGCCATCATTTTTAGAGAACAGAATCTGTCTAGCCAGGATAGTTTATGAGCAATCTATGAATCTATCAGGCCATGATAACCCATAGTGATATGTGTGATATGATATGCTAGTGATACAAAGTCTGATAACTGGAACAAATTCTTGAACTATATGGACTGGTTTTTCAGTGAAATGGCCTTCCTTAGTCCTAATTTGGATAAATGGAAATGACAGAACTTTGTTTCAGAGATGATTAGACAACATAGTATTAGGTTTATTTGTTTTCGAAATTACTTTTATTTGGCCCACTGCATTTTCTTTATTTCTAGTTGGCCCATTAATAGGTAAATTTTGTTTTCAATTTCTCTAACTGCCGTCTAAGGGAAATAGTATGAGGATTCAATTTATAGTGGTCCTCTGAATTCTGTATATATAAGAGAAATAAACTGAATAGATATTGAGAGGGTTGTCTTTCCTTTCCCTTTAATTTACCATTAGGCATTACATTTCTTTTATTTTATTTAATTTTGCTTGGATTTGATCTAAATCAAAAGGCCACATATGTATGATTTATGGGAAGACTAAACAGTGAGGCTACTAATTCCCAGGGTGTATTTGACATGAAAATATGATGTAGTTGTTCTATTATCTTTTTAGTTTGTGGATCTGAGATAATTGCTAGGCTCCACCAAAAAAAATGTTGTCTGTTGTTGCACCAGGAACATGTCAATCACCGAGTGAGAATTCTGCGGGAAGGGGGAGAAAAAAGTTAAGTCTTTCTTCAGGAGAAAGCAATCTCTCCATGGGGCAGATTCACTAACGGGTAATTTTTTTGCCAGCGTCAGCTTCGCACCCATCGCACAACTTCACCAGGTGCAAGTACACTACGAATACGCTAATTCACTAAAATGCGAAGTTGCGTCCCGGGCTTCGAACACTGGCAACTTTTCGCTATTGTTACTTCAGCTGTGCGAGCATTTCATAGCAAAGATGCGCTAGCATTCATTTGTGCCTAGTAAAACTTCGCTAGTGATCTTGCTCTTAGGTCAATTTGCATAGGGCGGGAAATTTAAAGTTGTATGGACGTCTTTATTATAAATGTTGCTGCAAATGGTTAAAGTAACCGGTTTATATTACACATGACAAATCACATTAGGCAGGCACCAATTCGTAACATCCAACGAAAGTAGATTCCAAGAGCCAGAGATTATATATAAAATATAATACTTTATTTTACATCACATCTAAAAAAGAATAACGCCTGACGCGTTTCGTGTCACACAGGGACACTTAATCATAGGCTCATGAGCAAAAATAGAAACCGTACTTTCAATGCCCACTTCCAGTTCATTAATAAACAAGTTGAAAAGCAAGGGACCTAGTACAGAGCCCTGCGTTACTACACTAACAACACTGGTCCAATTAGAAAATGTTCCATTTACCACCACTCTTTGTAGTCTATCTTTTAGCCAGTTCTCTATCCAGGTACAAATACTATGTTCCAGGCCAACATTCCTTAATTTAACCAGTAACCTTCTGTGTGGCACTGTATCAAATGCTTTAGCAAAGTCTAAGTAAATCACATCCACTGCCATCCCAGAATCGAGGTCACTACTTACCTTCTCATAAAAAGAAATTAAGTTAGTCTGTCAAGATCTATTACGCCTAAAACCATGCTGGCACAAACTCATAGTATTATGATTTGCTATGAAGTCCATTATCTTCTCCTTTATTAACCCTTCGAAAAGCTTTCCTACCACTGACTTCAGACTAACTGGCCTATAGTTTTGAGGCTGAGAACGGGATCCTTTTTTGAATAGAGGCACCACATTAGCAATTCGCCAGTCTCTCGGCACTATGGCACTACTGTTATCTCATGCTCCAGTTCAGTACAATCTGAGGTTTAGATGAAGTTTCTTTACTCTGGTTAACTGAATTTTTCAATTTACAGGTTCTGGTCATGATCAAAGTCAAATTGTTACTATTGGTCTGGAAAAATTCCTGGCCAGCCAGCAGCAGAGAGATTAAGGAGCATGTCTGCTCAAGTATGTGCCATAGTCACACACCCCGATAGGCACCATTTAAGATAATCATTCTAAGTTTTAAAAATAATTTTCTTCACTGGAGCAGTGTCTGCTCCTCCTAACCTTTACCCATATACCACTCACTTCCTATCACCCCCGAAACAACCACTCAGGACTGGTGTGTACACGATTATTTACAAAAGCATTAAAAAAAAATTATAAGCAAATGAACTTACACCACATTCACAATTGCTTGCCCAATTCTTTAATACTCTTGAGGGCTACCTACTGTGCCAGCCACCCTCCACAGGCACATTGGATGGGCACATAGGGCAGGCAACCAGAAACTATTTCTGTTTGGATCCGGACCTGCAAAGATTAAAATAACCACACCTAGTTGATTGCCATGTCTATATGTGTCTTATCCTTCCCTTGCCTCTCACTATGCTCTTTTCTGTTGAGCACACTGAAGATTAATTTAGACCTCATAAAAAGCTTTATAAAAATCTGTTTATTAAGACACATCTTGGGCTTATTAAAGCTTATGCGTTTCACGTCATATTTCCCTGGCACTTCAGCATAGCGTTGGTGAAGTCCCAGGGAAATATGGCATGAAATGTGTAAGCTTTAATTGCATAAATGTTGTCTGTTAATTTGACAATATGTCTTAATGAAGAGATGGAGCATAGTGGGAAGTGCTGCATGACACAATCTGGAGAATGTTGAGCCCCTGTGAGTCAAGGAACAAATTGCATCAAGAGTGTGGTGATCTCCACATACTGTACATATTCTACTATCTGGAAACTATTCCTGCCCTTGGCAAGCATTCCATCACTCCCTAATGACTGTGACATGCCTAAAAAACATCTTGACTATTGCAAGTGATGTGATCTCGCACTGTAATGCCTTCCTATCTTACCTACCACCCTTGCTACCTCCCTTATTCCTCACCCCTTCTCTCTGTAACATTAAAACAGCTCCTTGTACTAGATGTAACTAAGCTTCATGAATCCTATTGGGTTTATTTAATGTTTTATTGATTTTTAGCAGACTTAAGCTATTGTGATGCAAATTATGGAAAAATCATGTATCCGGGAAACCCCCATCTCACAAGCATGCCAGATAACAGACCATATATCTGTACTAATAACACATGTAACATGTATAAGCCATATATTACCTAAAGTACTACCTAGGAGAATAAAGAGTTCAATAAGTAGTTTCAGTATTGAGTAATGAGCAAAACACACCATCGTCCTCAAGGTTAGTAGGGGGAAAAGGGATTTGAGGAACCCAGACATTTCTGATGTAAAAGATAACTTTTCGTTTTAAGTTCAAGAAATATAAAAAAACTTATTTTGTCTGAATCAAGTTCTGCATTTAAAGGCTTTAGCGTGTCAACATTTACCTCACATATAAACCACCTTCCCATCAGCTGACTCCTCAGGAGCCTGAGACCTGTTGAAGTAAATGTGCTGTATGTTCAGATTCCTCTGGTCACAAGAAGAATGAGAGGTCTGGCACTGCTCTTACTGCTGGGAGCCCTGAAAGGTGAGAGCTGGGGGAAGCTGTAATTACACAACCAATTGGTTGAGTATCCTGTGATGGGTTAGTATTATGTGGTGGGTTAGTATACTTGATTGTTAATATCCTGTGACATTTCCTTTAAAAGATGTTATGGCTTCCAATGATAGGTGCTAAACTGCACCAACACAGTTCCCATAGCAACCCTATTATTATTATTATTATTATTATTATTAACATGTATTTATATAGCTCCAACATATTGCGTAGCACTTTAAAGTAAATGTGATTATACAACTAAATCACATGAATTATATACATAGAACATATGGAGTTACATACATCACAATCAATACAGGTACAAAAGGTGAGGAAGGTCCTATGCAGAAACAGCTTACACTAAAGGGAAAGGAGTAATACACAAGGTGTGCAAGTGGGCAAGATTGAATTTAAGTGGGTGAGCTATGTGGTACTGTATGTGGTGTTGCATTTGTTAGTTAAGCAGAGTGAGGGTAGGCTACTCGAAAGAAGTGCGTTTTAAGAGATTTCTTGACAGCAGAAAGGTGGGAGAAAGTAAGACAGACCGTGGGAGAGAGTTCCAGAGGAGGGGTGCAGCCCTTGCAAAGTCTTGAATGCGAGCATGTGAGGAGGTAATGAGAGAAGAATTGAGGTGCAGGTCAGTAGAGGAGCGTAGTAAGCAGTTGGGTGAGTATATAGAGATGAATTAAGAGATGTAGGGTGGGGCAGAGTTATGAAGTGCTTTGAATGTCAGGGTCATTAATTTGAATTTGATTCTGAAAGGTTAGCGGAAGCCAGTGCAGGGGTTGACAGAATGGGGAGGCAGAGGCGGATCGGTTGCTGAGGTGTATGAACCTCGCAGCAGTGTTCATTATGGACTGGAGAGGTGACAGTCTCTGGAGAGGAAGGCCAATTAAAAGAGAGTTACAGTAGTCTAGACGTGATATGACGAGAGAGTGAATACGAATTTTGGCAGCATCTTGGGTGATAAATGATTTTGGATATGTTCCTTAGGTGGAAGTGACATGATTTAATAAGTGACTGAGTATGAGGAGTGAATGACAGGGCAGAATCAAGGATAACCCCAAGGCACCGGGCCTGGGGAGAGGGGGTGATAATGGAATTGTTAACTATGATGGATACTTCCGGGATGTTACTGGTGTTAGTTGGAGGAAAGAGAACCATTTCAGTTTTAGAGAGGTTTAATTTAAGGTAGCGTTGCGACATCCAGGTAGAGATATCGGACAGGCAGGAGGAGACGCGAGTTAGGAGTTCTGGGTTGAGATCAGGAGATGAGAGATAGATCTGAGTTTCATCAGCATAGAGGTGGTAGTGGAAATCATACAAGTTGATTAATTTGCCGAGGGAGGAAGTATAGAGGGAGAATAGTAATGGTCCCAGGACAGAGCCTTGAGGAACTCCAACAGAAAGAGGTAGGGGAGAAGGTGCTACTCTTTTGTAGGAGACACTGAAGCAACGATTGGTGATGTAAGAAGAGAACCAGGACAGGGCTGTGTCACGAAGGCCAAGCGAATGGAGGGACTGGAGGAGGAGAGGGTGATCTACAGTGTCAAATGCAGCTGAGAGATCAAGCATTATTAGTAGTGAGAAATGATTGTTGGCTTTAGCAGTTAAAAGGTCATTAGTTAGTCAAGTCAGGGCGGTTTCAGTGGAGTGTTGTGGCTTAAAATCAGATTGTAGGGGGTCCAGCAGGTTAATGTCAGAGAGGAATGAGGTTAGTCGGTTGTAGACTAGGCGCTCAAGTAGTTTAGAGATGAAAGGTAGCAGAGAGATAGGTCGGAGGTTGTCAAGATTGGAGGGATCAAGAGGGGTTTTTTTCAGAATGGGGGTGACAATAGCATGTTTTAGTTGAGAAGGAAACAGTCCAGTTGAGAGCAAAAGATTAAATAGGTGAGTTAAGGTTTGGATTAGACAAGGATTGGTATTGTGGAGAAGTTTTGAGGGAATTGGATCAAGTGGGCAGGTGCTAAGGTGAGAATAGGCCAAAAGCTTTGAGACTTCCTCATCAGTGACAGGGGTGAAGGAGCACAGGAGAGACTGGGGAGTGTGGAGGGAGGGTGGTGGAAGTCTAGGGGGGGTTGAGTAGTGTAATGTCAATTTTGTTTTTGAAGTGCTCAGCAATATCTTGAGCAGAGACAGAGTGTTAAAGGTGGAGAAAAGTTGTGCTGGTTTTTTAGAAAGGGAGTTAATGAGTGAAGTAAGGTATGTTTGTTTGGCTTGGAAGAGGCTGGTGTTATAGGAGCGCAGGGCAGATTTGTAGCTCCAAATGTCTGATTCTGAACGGGATTTGTGACATCGACGCTCAAGTGCACATGAATGTCTTTGGAGCTCTTTTGTATGAGCAGTATGCCAAGGATGAAGTGGTTTGGGTCTAGCCCGTTTAGTTTTTATAGGAGCAAGCTCATTAAGGGCAGTGGTGAGATACTATAGTAGACAGAGGTAGTCACATTAGGACATGAGGTGGCTGAGATATTAGAGTGAATAGAGTCAAAGGAAGAAGAGAGATGTGACACGTCTACAGCTTGCAAGTCACGGTAAATACGTGTTTGGGGAATAGCAGGGGGTGAGGAGGGAGCTAGTGAGAGTTGAAATGTGAGCATATTGTGATCAGAGAGGGGAAATGGTGAGTTAGTAAAATTGGTGGTTGAACAGAGTCTGGTAAATATGAGATCCAAAGCATTACCATTGGACTGAGAGGGGGAATCTGAGCACTATTTTTGGCTACTTTGTCACACAGAGGGAACAACAAAGCACCCTGTGTGCCATCACCCTTGGAAAATGAAAGCAAAAATCTAACTGGTCGGGAAATTGCACTGGTGCAATGTTTGGACATCAGCGTTAGTTCTAAGCAATACAGAGCAGGCTTCTAACAAAGATGAGGAACATATGGCAGTTGAGAGAAATGTCTTTGTCTCTTAGATTATTTTATAAAGCACCAGCTTTGTATTTAGGTCCCGTGCTGCCCTAGGCACTGGACCTCAGCGTGCCCCCATGATGCAAAAGTGACATAATACACATGACATCACACACACAATGTATGATGACATTTCTGTCACCGAGCATGAAAACTGTGTAATGTGCGGGCAGCCCTCGGGTTCACCCGTGGTTCGGTCGGGTTTGGGCCGATCTCACACCCCCATTTGTGGGTAAGTAAATAACCCCCTATATGTATCAGGGCATAAGCTCCTATAATAACATATATAGTCATATTTTTTTCTCTTAGTGGAAAACCTTAACTTGGAGTAATGTATAGCTTGTTGACTCTTTCTTATGTTTCTGCTTTTTCTGAATGATCAATTCTTTATTCTCTATGGGCTTTAGGGTGTCTCTTGCAGAATATGCAGGTGTCCCAGATCCCAGCAGTGAACAGCACAGAGGGCAGCACAGTCACCTTACAGTGTCACTATACACTCAGCAGCACTGAGAATGTGATCATCGGCGGGTACAAGTGGTACAGACATGTGTTGGAGGGGCCTGAGGTCTCTAATGATAATGGTGATTATATAGGCAGAGTCTCCAGAGCATCTCAGAGTGAATTTTTCAATAACAGATCAGCCAACATCCGGCTGCACAGAGTGGAACTCTCAGACACTGGAATATATATCTGTGAAGTTACATTTGTGCTCAGTCAGACTCTACAAGAACATGGGAATGGGACGTTCCTTAATGTGACAGCTGATGTGATAGGTGAGATTCTCACTGATTTCATTCTTATATTATGAAATTATATTATGAAATTATATATATATATAACAAGCAAACTGGAGCACTCACATAACAAAAATAGGCAACTGCCTGGGTGCTGGTTATATAATACAGATATTATAATACAGATAGCAACCAAAAAACCACACTCACAGGACTTGATTCGTGAAAACAAAGTGGTTTTATTCCGACGTTTCGGCTCTAACACTCGAGCCTGAAGGGTAGGGGGGCCCAGTTGTAAACTTACGTACCAGGGCCCTTAGGGGTCTAGTTACGTCACTGGTTCCATGAGTGACATATAACTCTAATCTGCTCTACCCATGGCCCATTACACACAGAACGATCTGCCTAAACTTTGCCCTCGCCCTCACAATGCATATTTCACCCTTGCTTTTCTAAAACTTCACGCCCACACATGGGGTCCTGTTGATGAGGTGCAGGAAGAGTTTTCATGCTGGATTCTGCAGAAGTTTATGGTTGTCTACTCTCAGATTCTCCCCCCCCCCCCCAAAAAAGGAGAAGATCAACTCTTTCCTTGTAGTCTGCCATTAAAACTGTGAAAATATATTGTTTATTTTGTTTTATAAATCTGCTGAGGTTGTTGAATATGCAATTTAATAACTGTTCAGTGGGTATCATTTGTGAATCTGCCTCTGTGCCATCCCACTATGTATTCTTGGGGTATTATACATGGAATTGTCTCTGTGCCATCCCACTATGTATTCTTGGGGTATTATTAATGGAATTGAATCTGTGCCATCCCTCTGTCTATTCTGGGGGGTATTATACATGAACTTGTCTCTGTGCCATCCCAATATGTATTCTCAGGGTTATTATACATGGAATTGCCTCTGTGCCATCCCACTATGTATTCTAGGGGTATTATACATGGAATTGCCTCTGTGCCATCCCACTATGTATTCTAGGGGTATTATACATGAACTTGTCTCTGTGCCATCCCGCTATGTATTCTGGGGGGGGGGGTACTATACATGGAATTGCCTCTGTGCCATCCCTCTATGTATTCTGGGGAGTATTATACATGGATTTGCCTCTGTGCCATCCCGCTATCTATTCTGGGGGGTATTATACATGGACTTGTCTCTGTGACATCCCACTATGTATTCTTGGGGTATTATTAATGGAATTGCCTCTGTGCCATCCCTCTATGTATTCTGGGGAGTATTATACATGGATTTGCCTCTGTGCCATCCCGCTATCTATTCTGGGGGGTATTATACATGGACTTGTCTCTGTGACATCCCACTGTGTATTCTAGGGGGTATTACACATGACATTGCCTCTGTGCCATCCCACAGGGGGCTGCTCATAAGATCATTGAAACTGATCAGTGCAAATTGCACACCGCACATGTTTCTGTGAATAACGCTCGCTGCGCTGCTACATATATTAACCCTATTAGCGGCTTCATTATAATGGGCATTATAATCTATTATCAGGCCCAGGCAAGTTTACTGTATTGCTGTTTAGGTAGGCTGTGGCTAGTGCTAGGTGCCTAACTCACCTGGAGTAGGTAGATCATTGGAGCTGTCAGGCTGCTTTGAACCTCAAGTGATACTAGGTGATGCTTGACAGAGAGCTCTGACACTCGGGTGACCCTAGCCCCTTTGCTGGCTGCTGCCCACCCCCTTCACCTTTTTGGCTCTGGAGGAGGTTGTGGGTTCCACGATACTAGCCCACAGAGGCACAAGTGTGCTCTCTGAGCTAGAAGAGCCAAATTTCCAGTTTTCAAAACCCGACTCGCACATCACTAGTTCCCACAGTGAGTTGGGCCTGTTGGCATTACAAAATTACACCCAGTGAAATATTTGCTATTTGCTATATTTGATGCCTGTGCTAGGGGTAAGGGTTAATCCTTATGCACTCCTACCCTGAAACCAACTGTGTGTATTGATTTTAACAAAAGATTGTGGCTTTACTGATTTTAAGAGGATGCAGGCTGATTTATAGAGGTCATGGGATTGGTGTATGGCGAGTTCACAAATGCTAAAGTTAAAAAAGTGTCTGGGGGGATTTCTGAGCAGCAGACCATACGGTTCAGGCTCCCTATCCCCCAGACTCCCAGTGACCACTGGGTCTGCTTCCTCTATAGTTACGATGCTGCTGCCCAGGTGACGTGTAATATCTAAATAACTGATGCATTGCTCCCTGTAATTATACAATATTGTAACACTGCACTCCAAATACCTGATCTCCTGTATAAATCACGTAATGCTTAAAATAAACATCAGTGATGCTAAATATTTTACGACAAATCATTATATATCATAAATATAATTGTCGGAGTGTATTAAAGGCATTTCTGTTGTTTTAATAAAGCAGCACAAAGGGTGGAAATTCCACTTATGTGAGACTGACTGAAGGTCAGGGCAGGCCAAGGATCAAAAATCAGGCAGTCCGAATATGTAGATCAAGGGCACAACATGAACAGATTTACAATTTGCCCCCAAGAGTTCATAAATTGATTATATTTTGTAAAAAATACAATATGGCATAATAAAGAATGTGTAATTCTAAGTCCTTGTTTTGTTACAGTTGTGAACAATGGTCCTTATCTACATTACTAATAATTGTTTTATGGGATGTGAATCAATAATGTTCTTAAAGGAGAACCAAACCCTTACTAATAAAAACCCCTACTCCCCTACCCTACATAGACCCTCTCCCTGCTCCCCCCCCAGCCTTTGGTAAATGCCCCATCTTCTTCTCTTCGGGAATAGAGCAGCGTAATGGTGCATGCACAGTTGGAGCAATCTTCTGTTTCGGAACAACTGAAGCAAGAAGCCTACTGAAGAGAAGAAGATGGCACCCGTGAACTCCAATGCCCTGAATCTGCACAGAGGGATAAGTAAAGAGTTAGAGGCATTTACCAAAAGTACCACCTAGGCTGGGGGGGAGCAGGGAGGAGGGTCTATGTAGGGTAGGGGGGTAGGGTTTTTATTTGCAAGGGGTTGGTTCTCCTTTAAAGGTGAACTTCTGTGAATTGAAAACGTAATATAAGCTTTAGCATACTAAAATAAGAAATGTTCTAAATTAGTCTGAAATTCTTAATTGCTTCTGAAATAATCAAATTACTTTTCGAAATCTCCCTCTCAGCATCTTGTTTCTCTTTATTCTATCTTTTTGCAGGTAGTTACATAGTTAGCTACATAGTTAAATTGGGTTGAAAAAAGACAAAGTCTATCAAGTTCAACCAGGGCCGGAACTAGGGGTAGGCAGAGTAGGCACGTGCCTAGGGCGCAAAGCCGGGGGGGTGCCAGGCATGTACCTGCTCTGATGCCTACCCCATCGTCCGGTCCCGTCTCTCCCGATTGCGCATGTGCGCACACTCGAGCGCACGTACTTTCGCGCTCGAGCACACTTTCGCGCATGCGCACCCCAGCACGCACGCAGCCGGCGGTTGCCTAGGGCGCCTGGCTGGGTTGGCTCGGCTCTGAGTTCAACCCCTCCAAATGAAAACCCAGCATTTATTGTTACTAGCTTGCACTGAGACCAACCAATCCTCACAATGCTGAAAATGCAGACACGCGAAACACACTGATAAGTCAAAACCTCAGATGGACAGTTGACAAGCATAGCTTTATCATTATATTATTATTATCTCCCACTTCATGGCTTTTCCAGAGCTTATGTTCACCCTAAACCATGGTTGCAATGTACAGAGTATATTTTCTACCACTAGGACATATAATCTGGGCACTGCAACCATTAAAAAAAATTATAAATATGACCAGCCATTACCAGGGTAGGGATAATATAATGACTTGACTGCATTTAAACGTTTTGTATAGTTTAATCAGAAGAAAAAGTCGTTTTGTCTCTTGACGGATGCAGATGCAGCATTTCCGGTTAACAGTTGTATCATGGGAACACGTCCACAGGGGCGTTTCTGCCATGAGGCAACATGAGCACCTTGACTCAGGCGGCAGCTCCTCAGAAGTTACCAGGGGCGGCAAAAAGCCACTCCTGGTAATTTTAAAAGGCTGAATTTCCGGTTATTAAACAATTTCGTTCTCTGAGCTAGTGATGCGCCCCCTCCCCGACCCCCCTTGGCAATTTTAAGGTAAGCACAATGGGCAAAAGGCGTTACAGGCTCAAACTCACCTGCACGTCCATGAATTTTGCACAATATATTTTTATATATATTTTCCATCAGCGCCATCCAACTTCTAGACAGCTTTCTGTGGATCTACATCCTACAAAATCTACCATGTAGGCTGAATACAAATCCTGCAAAACGATCTCCAGTTCAGCCAAATCATGAACCTAAATCCTGAATTCTGTCTATCCCCAAAATATATGCATAGTTACTACTGAACATAAACTTGCAAAGATGCTTGACTTGTCAGTTGCCTATGATTATAACTAATTGTTTCATACAGGTCTCCCTAGTACTGATATAACACACTGTAATATAGAGTCCTCTGGACAGTTATAGAGCATTTCTAATTAATCGGATACAATGTAGATTTCCATTTCTAAAATACTGTACAAATGTTTAACCCACTGGGTATAAGAAATGGAATCAGAAAAATAGTTGATAAATATGTGTCATTTTGCCACCTTTTAGCATTTATTCAGATATAGGTAGGTAAAAAGATAAAATAGTTATTGCCTCAATTTGCATTTTTGCCTCTATTATCACCACTATTTTAGAATAGGAAAAAGTAGCCATAAAAATAATCATGCCAGAGTAGTTTTTTTTTTTTGTATATTTTCCTTCTAATATTAAAATGAGGTACATGTTGGATGAAAGTTTGAATCTACAGATGAGCTAACTTTTCCATTTTGTTTGAGTCCACTTCTTTCATCAACCAATCCACATACACCCCCTACTTTCATGTTTTTGGAGCAGTCATCATTGTTACACTGATCTTATTTACAGTTTGTGTGCTGTACAAGGCATAAGGTAAGACTTTGAGGCAGCTTTAGCACAATTTTTCATATTTTCAAGTATTTCCTTGAATTTTCAAAAACTTGAAAACTTTTATTTATGAATAAACTTGAAGCCTGAAAAACCTTAGGCAATGAAATAACACTTTACCCTTCATTTTCAATGAGCCACATTAAACCTGAAAACTTGAATAATAGCTGGAATTGTGAAAATATAACTTTACTTATGAATTTACTAACTTTGAGATGACAGATTTTTTGTATTCCAGTTTAACTCAAATAATGGAAGTGCTTGGTGCTCCAAAATACCTTTTTAACCAATATACCATGAAATTCTTAAGTGGCTATTTATAGTGATGGGAGAATAAATTCACCTGACATGAATTTGTGACGAATCCCGCATTAGGCCGTTGGCGAATAAATTCACGAATCTCCCGCGACAAATCGCCGGCATCAATTTCCGATTTTCAGGATTTTTTTGTAAAAACGTTCTAATTGCTAGATTTTTTTGTGAAAAGGTTTGAATTGCTCAATTTTTTTTAGTGAAAACAGTCGAATTGCTCGATTTTTTTATGAAAATGTTTGAATTGCTCAAATTTTTCGTGAAAACCACCGGGAGGGCAAGCATAGTACTATTATTCAGCATTTACTCACAAACTAAGCTTCCAACACTCCTTCCCAATCAAGTGTCAATTATTAATGTCTGGATTGAGTCTAACTTGGAAGTGCCCATCCCTCCAAACTTAGGTAGGAACTTATCTACCCCATGGCCTGTACACTTGAGTCCCTACTCTACGGTTGGTACACCCAGGATGGCTAATTCTTCTTTTCTCCTTGGTGGAGCTTTAGGCTGCTTACTAGCTAACCTGATCCTATCTCTCAGTCCTGGCATGAGCTATTACAAATTAACCCACACACTAGCTACTCCTTTTAGGCCTACTTCTGCCCAGACTAAGAGTACTATCCACCTCCTCCAACAGGTGGGATGAGCACATTTTGGTTTTCCCTTTGATAGACTAGAATCAAGACATTGCCTGCTAGGAAAATACTATAACCCAGGATAAAGAAACAGCTTTCATTCCTATAAGTAAATTAGGATCATTTTGTTAAAAGCTTTAGGGGACTGCCTGAGTTTTCAATCACTTAATAAGTTATTTTGCGTATATAATATAACATCATTAGTGATGGGCGAATTTGGGGCAAATTTGCGCGATTCGCCGGCCGGCAAATAAATTTGCGAAACAGACACGAAAATCCGCTGGCTGGCCGGGATAGGTTTCTCAAATTTTTCGCCATTTCACGAAGGAAAAACTAAACTTCACTGTGGTAATACCTCAATTTATTCTACAGTTGAAAAGCAAAAGAAAAATAATTAGACTTTCACCAATTGCTATTTTAAGTTAGCAATAATTCAGGTAAAATAGAAATGAAAACTATAAAAACTCATCACATAAAGTGTTATTTTATTGTTAGGTAATATTTGTAAATATGGTTTAAACAAACCAAAATGTTGTCTGAACTTCATTCTTTTTTTCCTGCAAAACTGACAGATGCACAGAAGAGCCACGTACAATGTGGTCCCACAGAGGAAATATAAAGGGAAAAAGTGTCTTATTTTTCTTATTGTCATATGATTCTACATTCTGACTTCTACATCTCACCACCTTGTTGTTACATGCTCTACAATCAACACATAATCAATAAATAATAATCTTGAGTGAGTTGTATTGTATTATTTCATTCTGCTTATGCTAATGGTAAGGGCAACTGCTTGGGGGCCTCATATATCGGGGGCAGTCGTGAAAAGTAGGAAGTTAGAAGGATAGAAGACAGATTAAGAGAACAGGACAACAAAACCTTTTTGGCTTGCACAACCTGCAAAAATCTTTTTTTGGGGGATTCTGGAAATTGTAGCTCAGTAATGGTGGAAGGTCCATATGTTGGTCAGTCCTGTTACAATATGAACAGATAAAGAGCCCTTCAAAGTCTTTCTTACCCCAGAACCAGCAACCAATCAAAATTGCTTTGAAAGTCATAACTTGTAGGTCAAGTGGATTGTGGAAAAGTGGCTCATGTACACTCTCTCATCAAAATGGTAGAGAGACATCATCCAATTTCTACATCTGTCCATATCTGCAAGGATGGTTGTCTTCAGAAAAGATTAATTACAAATTGGTATTCTTTACTTATATCCAAAGACCAATACACTAGCCTATGTGGGAAAATGACTTAATAACTATAGTCCAGTTCCCAACCTAGTATAGAATCTGGGAAAACAAAGCTTCACTATGGGGGCACATTTACTTAGGGTCGAATATCGAGGGTTAATTAACTCTCACTATTCGACTGTCGAAGTAAAATCCTTCGACTTCGAACATCGAAGTCGAAGGATTTACCGCATTTCCTTTGTTCGTACGATCAAAGGAACGATCAAAGGAAAAATTGATTCGAAGGATTTTAATCCATTGATCGAACGATTTTCCTTCGATCCTTGAAGTTCCTTGAAGTAGCCAATTCAGTGGTCGAAGTAGCCAAAAAAATATTCGAAATTCGAAGTATTTTTTATTCTATTCCTTCGCTCGAGCTAAGTAAATGTGCCCCTATGTGTATTCAAAAAAATGTTAGCCAATAAAGGTATCACCTTTATAGCACTTTGTACCTTTTCAAAAAGGTTGCCCTGTAACAAAAGTGTTTGCAAATAAAGGATGAGATAGTTCCATGTTCCTTCGTTATCACACAAACTATGTTCACACTCTGGTCTACCTCATCAGCTTGTTAGAGATTACTCAGGATAATGGGAAATTGTGAGGTCTTGGTTATATAAAGTCATCTATACAGAAATAAGCAAAGAACTGAAATTGTTTCTATAAGGAGGCAAAAGAGCTCAGGTTAGAAATCCTGCACAAAAGTTTGCAAGTGCCACACTAACAGCAGCTAGAAATTTCATAGCTAAAAACTAGAACACACAAGCTCCAGCAGAGATGGAATTTCTCAATAGAATACAATATAGTCACAGAATAGAATATCTTAATGCTACAAGAAATAATGTGGTAGAGAACTTTGATAAAATTTGCTACAATGTGTAGGCACTGAGGGCATGAGAAGATGGCAGCTCTAATATGGACATATAAGTGAGGGAGGTTGCACATGGTAGAAAGCGCTCAGTTATATACATCTATGAAATAGGTTTTTACCACTGTTTAAGATATATTCTGCCCACTCAACAGGTAACATATCCACTGGGGATCTCTAACACCAGGTCCAAGGACACCTTTAAAACTCGAACAACTCTTTGGCACCTTCATTAAACTTGACTTCAGTATTTTATATTATTTTTAACTGTCTTTAATTCCTTTATTTTCTCTTAAGGTACATGATTACACAACCTTGAATACATGTATATCACAATAATAAAGTAAACAATTGTGACTCTGCTTATACATTGCTGATATCGCAATTAGGGATGTAGCGAACTGTTCGCCCGCGAACTTCGACCGTTCGCGTCCGCCGAATGTTCGCGAACGTTTGGGAACGTTCGCAGTTTGAGTTCGCGTTCGATCGTTCGACCATTCGACCATTCGAATTCCTTCGACCGCTAAAAATCGAACGATTTCCATTCGTTCGAACGATTGTAAGCATTCGATCCAATGAAAAGCATTCGATCGAATGGCTTCGATCGTTCGATTCGAATGAAAATCCTTCGATCGAACGATTAAAATCCTTCAATCGTTCGAATCGAACGATTTTAGCGGTGTTCGAAGTTCGCGAACTGTTCGCGAACGTTCGCATTTTTTGCCGGTGTTCGCGAACGGCGTTCGCGAACACCAAATCGGCAGTTCGCTACATCCCTAATCGCAATTGACGTCCCTTTTTTTTTCTTTTTTTCTTAATATATTAAAACAGAAAAAAGGGGCTCATACACCACTTCAAGGCCCCTCATTTTAAGTCCTACATTGCCTACAGTGTAATAAATATTAAAGTGCATTAAACTACTGGCATCATTGTGCATTATACATGACTGAGTGGTAGATCTGTGTTTACTAACCAATTTTATTTAGGAGCTTTGGGAGCATTTACAATTAATAAACCCCAACAACAATGTGTAATAAACACAACTGCTGGAACCATGTTCATTTTACTTTATGTGGCACGTGAGCTTGCATATTTTAGCCAAAATGTTTTACTAAAACCTCTCTTTTGTAAAATGTATTCAAAGGGAATCACACTGGTTGAACTTTATGACTGGCTATTTTTTCCTTAAGAAAGTTGTACCCTAACGCAAAGAGGCCCCCATGAGTTAATTAACCCAATGTATGGCATCTTGAATTTAAAAGCTAACTTACACTACAGACATACTTATCTAGCCAGTACAAAAAACAAATTAATCAGTAAGGGGGTTATTTACTAAAACTCAAATTTATCTAATCTTTTTATAAAACCAAGCTCAACCATACTCCTATCAACGATAGGCTTGTGAAACCAATGCTTTGCTCATGGCAGGATCAAGCCTGTGACTGAGACCAATGTTCAGTTCAGGAGACACTTTTACCAAGAAATGTTACATGTAGTGAGGTGCCGGCCTTTGGAAAATATGATTGGAGGTAAATAGTTAGGACCACCATATTGGGTTTACCTTGTGTCTATTTTACTTAGTCTTACCCTGTTTGTGTATTAAAGTAATTGTTCAGTGTAAAAATAAAAACTGAGTAAATAGATAGGCTGTGCAAAATAAAAAATGTTTCTAATATAGTTAGTTAGGCAAACATTTCATGTATAAAGGCTGGATTGATTTTATGTATAACATGTCAGTCAGACACTACTTCCAGCTTTTCAGCTCTCTTGGTTTACACTGACTAGTTACCCTGGCTACCAGGCAGTAACCAATCAGAGACTTGAGGGGGGTCCACATGGGTCATATCTGTTGCTTTTGAATCTGAGCTGAATGCTGAGGGTCAATTACAAACTCACTGAACAGAAATGTACCATGTGGCCCCCCTTCAAGTCGCTGACTAACTCAGAGTTATAAAGCCGAAAAGCAAGTAGTGTTCTGGCTATTATGTTAGACATCCAGTCACTCCAGCCTTTATACATTACATTTTTGGCTAACTAACTATATTAGAAATATTTTTTATTTTGCACAGCCTATCTATTTACACAGTTTTTATTTTCACACTGAACTGTTCCTTTAAGCAAAATAAACATCATCTAGATGAGAAAAGGATACCACTACACACTGTACAGGAAACCAGAGCTATTAAACCTACAAGATATCTAGAGCAATGTAAGAACCCAAGCATAAAGAAGCTGTATTGCAGTGTGTTAAAAAAAAAAAAAAGAGGCGAGTGGTTTATTTGGGTAAGTCAACAAGTATATCAAGTGCACCAGAAATAATGATGTCCTATTCTAAACTTGATACAAGGAAGCAGCTTATGGTGAGTACACCGCAGTGGGTAAGAAACCACAATAACCACCAAGTTCATGTAAACTACTGAGTGAGAAAATGCAGTATATATGAAGATTCTATCCTTCAACTATTGACTAAACCAATTCCTGTGGTTTAGTTTATCTGGCCTATGTGGTGGTGCACCAATAATTAAATCCAGTTCTTATGAATGGAGTCCAAAACACAGAACTAGCGCCAAGGACCCAGCTCACTCTTCCGCCTATAACAACCACCATTCTCCTCAGGAGGAGCCCTCCGCTACTTAGGTGCCACCAAGGAGAAAGTTCGGGGCAGGCAAGGGAACCGAACGTTGTAACTGGACTGGAGCACAAGGAGCGTGGTTGAGGAACAGACCGGGTCAATATCAAGGGAAACAGTACAAATTAGAGAGATGAGAGAGTAGTTGAGGTCACATGTTGAGTCAAACACAGCAATAATGCAGTACACAACATGATCCATTGAGTAGTCAATAACAGGGAAATGTCAGGTCAGGCAGTGAGCAAGAGGAGGTCAGGGGCAGGCAGGGTCAATAACAAGGATCAGACAAAATATAAGCGCACCCAGGAACTATATGTAGTAGGTTGATTGAGGGCCCTTTAAATATATGAATTTCCTGCTGCACACAATGACATCACAGGTTATCAGATTGAAGGAAGTACCTTTACACTAGTGTTGACCAGGGCCGGAACTAGGGGTAGGCAGAGTAGGCATGTGCCTAGGGGGCAAAGCTGGGGGGGTGCCAGGCACGTACATGCTCTGACGCCTACCCAGTGTCCAGTCCCGTCTCTCCCAGACTCTCGTAACTGTCACGAAAATGCGCTTCTGCACATGCGCAAACACCATTTCGCGCATGCGCATTGTAGCGAAGCTTTGAGTATGCGCGCTGGAGCGCAGTTTCGCGCACTGAGCCAGCGCCGTGGCCCGCCAGGTTGCCTAGGGCGCCTGCCCGGGTTGGCCCGGCTCTGGTGTTGACCACTCCGTTGCTAAATCACACCCTCTTTAAACCACACCTATGTTACCACAAGAAAATTTAAGTCCATATCCAAATTAGTGGTGGTAGCACATTAAACAACAAAATGGCACACACAAGGAACATAGGGCAGGCTTAGTATGGCACACACACAGAGCACAGGGCAGGCAGAGTATGGTACACATAGGGATCATAGGGCAGGCAGATTATGGCATACAGGGAGCATAGGGCAGACAGAGCATGGTGCACACTGGGAGCATAGGGCAGACAGAGTATAGTGCACACAGGGAGCATACAGCAGGCAGATTATAGCATACAGGGAGCATAGGGCTGGCAGAGAATGGCACATACGTATACACAACGAGTGTAAAACAAGTGAGAAATTGCATGAATAGCTTAATGGGGCAGTTATTTTAGTGAGCAGTTGTTTTATTTTGGAGCTATAAATGTGAGGTCTTTACAGAGCTAAATTACTAAAATATATTCTACATTGGACCAGTGCAGTTATACTAAGCAACCAATTGTGTGCTTTACCTTTCAGAATTAGTAGTAGACAGATCATAACTAATTACTGATTGTTTTGGCAGAGCCCCCAGCATCCACCAATAGCTCAGCATACTTTAGTGCTAGTGCCTGACCATATGTCTGGAATTAGGTTGTGGTTTAATTTTACAAGCTTTACAATAAAGATCTTGCCAAATAACTGCTATGAAACTCTTTTTCAGGTGATACTTCTCTATTGCTAATACCACATTAACAACGTGACTGATATGGTCTCTGTATTCTGTTCCTTACTTCAGTTGCTTAGACCATTCCCACAAATGATAACTGCTTGGAAATAATATAACAGATAAGCCATCAACATAGTCTGTTACATTTTAAACAACAAAATGAAAGGCGTGGAATTTCTGCTTATCTGTGAGCCTTATGAAGTGAATGCTGGGGTAAATGATACAGGTATGGGGCATTTCATAGGATGAAGTCTTGTGTTTATCTTAAGTTAAGCTATTTTCATGTGGACACGATTATAATAATAATAAGGTTTAATTTAGTTTTTACTGATCTCTAAAATCTACAATTAAATTAAATAAATTAAATAATTCAGTGAATAAGCTTAGCCACAGGGTCATATCACCTCTGGCTTTTTTGATCTCTGTACCCATTGAGCTGATCTAAAGTCCTTCTTGCACCATGTTACCTCCCTTACCGCCACGTCATAAATTTCAAAGACTTATGAGCATCTGACGGGAGAATTTCTCCCATGTCACTTCACTGAAAAACTTTCCTGCAAAATTCGCGAAATTCGCAAAACTGAGAAAAATTTGGTGGAAAAATCGTGAAATCAGAAAGATTCACAAAAAAATTGTGAAAATCTGACATTTTCACGAACAATCATGAAAATCAGAAATCGACACCCGCGTCCAGGCTGACTCTGATGCAAGCGACTTTGGCAACTTTTCAGAGGAGATTGCCGAATTTGCCGGCGGCGAAACACAGAAATTTGCCGCGCATTCATGCCAGGCACATTTATTCGCCCATCACTACATCTGACCAGAGACACCACCACAAAACTTTCTAGACCCTTCTACAAATAGAATATCTCAAATGTGCAGCAATAAATATAAATTTTTTAAATGTATCAGAAATGATGAGACTTTGTATGGCTGCACCATTTGTTGATGTTCTACTTCTAAGAGAATTATGCAAGCAGGAGTGGAAGAAACTTAGACGAAGTGTAGAAAAAATGGGAAAGGTAGAGGGACTGATAGAAAAGAGAAAGGATTGAAATAACACCATAACAAAAACTTTGGTTAGGATCGAAGTGACAAATCGAGAGGGGTTGAAAAACAGATTCCAAATAACAATAATGGATTTCTTTCTAAGCCTTTCTGTTTATTGGGGCTTCTTTCATAAAATTATAACTTAACACAACAGTTCAGTGACAAATAATCTATATATACCAGACCACAGAACTGACTGCACTGGAGAAAACCACAGTTACCTTGCTTTGTAACTACACTCTGAGAAACAGGCTCTGCGTGGGCCTGAGGTATCCAACACTGATGGAGAGTTTATTGGAAGAGTGAGTCAAGCTGCCCAAAATGATTTAACTGAAAAGTGATTAGTCGGCATTCAACTACACGGAGTGGAAGTGTCAGACAGTGGAATATATATTCGTCAAGTTTCATTCTGCTTTAAGAGTGACGTCAGTAGAGATGGGAACGGGATATACCACAATGTTCTCGATATGACAGGTGAATATTCAGTAAATAAATATTTCTATAAGAAACACATAGGCCACACCTTTCTACTTGCAGCTTCAATACAGGATACTTTGTACAAGAGAGTTTTGTTTGATGTGCTGAATTTTCAAAACACCTGAGGGGCCATGTACAAATGGTGTGACAGGGTTCCAAATACAAAAAGCACTACACCCTGTCCCACCAGAAAAAAAAAGTACACAGGCCTGCTCTTTATGCATGAATCCAGCACTGCCTACATTGGGCAGACCTGTATTCACGAGGGATGGGCTGGGGGAGGGCACATAGGTCTCCCATCCCCTAACTCGCTTGCCATTCAAATATATTGTTCAGAGCACAGCAAGACTTTGGATATACTTTTTGAATAAGTTTAATGAGCAAAATAAAGAAGATAGGTAGCACCATCCATTGAAAGAGATTTAGTCCAAAAGGTGGTGTGCAAGGTCAAATAACGTATATAATTAGCCAGAAACGGAGAAAGAAAAAAGTATGACCCATAGTTTTGCACTCTCCACTCTTTTAATCTGAGGTCCCAATGACAGAAAAATAAATAAAACCTAACTTTTATTATTAACCTCTAAAATTGATACCAAACGAAAGAAGCATGTGTTACATTTATTAAAACCAAGGTTAGGTACGGAAGCTGGATAGACACGAAGTGAGCAGCTAATAAACGGTTTCCCAAAAATATGGATAGTTATATGGGTTTCGATTCACAGTAAGGACTGTTTACCCACATCTAACTCAATCAGCAGCAAGGTGCTGGTGTTCAGCGATATATTGGCGGACGGAATGGATTGGGTTAAGCCAGAGTGTGGCAATTAGGGATGTAGCGAACGTCGGAAAAAAAGTTCGCGAACATATTCGCGAACTTGCGCAAAAACGCGAGCGGTTCGCGAACGGTTCGCGAACCCCATAGACTTCAATGGGAAGGCGAACTTTAACATCTAGAAAAGACATTTCTGGCCAGAAAAATGATTTTAAAGTTGTTTAAAGGGTGCAACGACCTGGACAGTGGCATGCCAGAGGGGGATCAAGGGCAAAAATGTATCTGAAAAATCTGCCTGTGTGTGCTTGGAAGAGATAGTGTAGGGGGAGAGCTGTTAGTGATTTCAGGGACAGATGATAGTAAGTTTGCTGGCTAGTAATCTGCTTGATACTGCTCTGTATTGGAGGGACAGAAGTCTGCAGGGATTTGAGGGACATTTTAGCTTAGGTAGCTTTGCTGGCTAGTAATCTACTGTTCTCTTTAAACAACTGCCATACGTTGACCTTGTAGGCATTGTTTGCCCAGTTTTTTTGGACGCAGCCACTGAAGCACAGTTGCCAGAAAAAATATGCCATATAAATGCTGAAAATAGTAATTTTTCGCCATACGTTGACCTTGTAGACATTGTTTGCCCAGTTTTTTTGGTTGCAGCCACTGAAGCACAGTTGCCATAAAAAATATGCCATATAAATGCTGAAAATAGTCATTTTTTGCCATACGTTGACCTTGTAGGCATTGTTTGCCCAGTTTTTTTGGTCGCAGCCACTGAAGCACAGTTGCCAGAAAAAATATGCCATATAAATGCTGAAAATAGTCATTTTTTGCCATATACGTTGAGTCAACGTATGGCAAAAAATGACTATTTTCAGCATTTATATGGCATATTTTTTCTGGCCTCTGTGCTTCAGTGGCTGCGGCCAAAAAAACTGGGCAAACAATGCCTACAAGGTCAACGTCGTTGACCTTGTAGGCATTGTTTGCCCAGTTTTTTTGGCCGCAGCCACTGAAGCACAGAGGCCAGAAAAAATATGCCATATAAATGCTGAAAATAGTCATTTTTTTGGTCGCAGCCACTGAAGCACAGTTGCCAGAAAAAATATGCCATATAAATGCTGAAAATAGTCATTTTTTGCCATATACGTTGAGTCAACGTATGGCAAAAAATGACTATTTTCAGCATTTATATGGCATATTTTTCTGGCCTCTGTGCTTCAGTGGCTGCGGCCAAAAAAACTGGGCAAACAATGCCTACAAGGTCAACGTCGTTGACCTTGTAGGCATTGTTTGCCCAGTTTTTTTGGCCGCAGCCACTGAAGCACAGAGGCCAGAAAAAATATGCCATATAAATGCTGAAAATAGTCATTTTTTTGGTCGCAGCCACTGAAGCACAGTTGCCAGAAAAATTATGCCATATAAATGCTGAAAATATGCATTTTTTTGGTTGCAGCCACTGAAGCACAGAGGCCAGAAAAATTATGCCATATAAATGCTGAAAATATAAATTTTTTTGGTTGCAGCCACTGAAGCACAGAGGCCAGAAAAATTATGCCATATAAATGCTGAAAATATGCATTTTTTTGGTTGCAGCCACTGAAGCACAGAGGCCAGAAAAATTATGCCATATAAATGCAGAAAATATGCATTTTTTTGGACGCAGCCACTGAAGCACAGTTGCCAGAAAAAATATGCCATATAAATGCTGAAAATAGTAATTTTTCGCCATACGTTGACCTTGTAGACATTGTTTGCCCAGTTTTTTTGGTTGCAGCCACTGAAGCACAGAGGCCAGAAAAAATTAAACCAGTAGGGTTTGCACCCTAGTTTGTAACGGTGGCGGAGGGAGGAGGAGGACGCTAAAGGACAGCTGTGTGTGGAGTCATGAGGCTTGAAGAGAAGGACAGCTGCATAGAAGTCAGAACAAGTCTTCCGGCGTGCAGTAACCCTCCGAGATCCACCCCTCATTCATTTTAATAAAGGTCAGGTAATCGACACTTTTGTGACCTAGGCGAGTTCTCTTCTCAGTTACAATCCCTCCTGCTGCACTGAAGGTCCTTTCTGAGAGCACACTTGAGGCTGGGCAAGACAAGAGGTTCATGGCAAATTGTGACAGCTCTGGCCCCAGATCAAGCCTGCGCACCCAGTAGTCCAGGGGTTCATCGCTCCTCAGAGTGTCGATATCTGCAGTTAATGCCAGGTAGTCCGCTACCTGCCGGTCGAGGCGTTCTTTGAGGGTGGATCCAGAAGGGTTGTGGCGCTGCCTTGGACAGAAAAACATTTGCATGTCTGACGTTACAGACTGGCCAAAGGGCTTTGTCCTTGCAGGTGTGCTCGTGGCAGGATTACTGGCACCTCTGCCCCTGGAATGTTGATGAGTTCCTGAAGTGACATCACCCTTAAAAGCATTGTACAACATGTTTTGCAGGCTGGTTTGTAAATGCCGCATCTTTTCGGACTTGTGGTATGTTGGTAACATTTCTGACACTTTATGCTTGTACCGAGGGTCTAGTAGCGTTGCGACCCAGTACAGGTCCTTCTCCTTAAGCCTCTTGATACGGGGGTCCTTCAACAGGCATGACAGCATGAAAGACCCCATTCTCACAAGGTTGGATGCAGAGCTATCCATCTCCGCTTCCTCATTATCAAGGACTGCATCATCCACGGTCTCCTCCCCCCAGCCACGTACAAGACCAGGGGTCCCCAAAAGGTCACCACTAGCCCCTGGGAAGCCTGCTCCTGTTGGTCCTCCTCCTCCTCCTCCACAAAGCCACCTTCCTCCTCTGACTCCACTTCTGGCACCTCTCCCTGCGTTGCAGCAGGTGCCTGGGTTCGTTCTGGTGATTCCGACCAGAAATCGTGCGCTTCCAGCTCCTCGTCACGCTGGTCTACAGCCTCATCTGTCACTCGTCGCACGGCACGCTCCAGGAATAAAGCGAAGGGTATTAGGTCGCTGATGGTGCCTTCGGTGCGACTGACCATATTTGTCACCTCTTCAAAAGGTCGCATGAGCCTGCAGGCATCGCGCATAAGCACCCAGTAACGGGGGAAAAAAATCCCCAGCTGTGCAGATCCAGTCCTACCACCCAGTTCAAAAAGGTACTCGTTGACGGCCCTTTGTTGTTGCAGCAGACGTTCCAACATAAGGAGCGTTGAATTCCAGCGAGTCTGGCTGTCAGAAATCAAACGCCTGACTGGCATGTTGTAGCGCTGCTGAATGTCAGCAAGGCGTGCCATGGCTGTGTAGGAACGTCTGAAATGGGCCGACACCTTTCTGGACTGGGTGAGAACGTCCTGGAATCCTGGGTACTTGGAGACAAAACGTTGGACTATTAAATTTAACACATGTGCCATGCAGGGCACATGTGTTAAATTGCCTAGTCTCAACGCTGCCAACAGATTGCTTCCATTGTCACACACCACTTTTCCGATCTGCAGTTGGTGTGGGGTCAGCCACCGATCGGCCTGTGACTGCAGAGATGACAGGAGTACAGATCCGGTATGGTTTTTGCTTTCCAGGCACGTCATCCCCAAGACAGCGTGACAACGGCGTACCTGGCACGTCGAATAGCCTAGGGGGAGCTGGGGGTGCACAGGTGTGGAGGAGGAGAAGGAGGACCCAGCAGCAGAGTAAGAAGAAGAAGAAGACGAGGTAGAGAGCGATGGAGGAGTAGAGGTGGTGGCAGAACCGCGTGCAATCCGTGGCGGTGACACCAACTCCACTGTTGTTGTTGAGCTACCCATTCCCTGCTTCCCAGCCATTACCAAGTTCACCCAGTGGGCAGTGTAGGTGACATACCTGCCCTGACCATGCTTGGAGGACCATGCGTCAGTAGTCATATGGACCTTTGGCCCAACACTAAGTGACAGAGATGCGGTAACTTGGCTCTGCACATGTTGGTACAGGTGTGGTATTCCCTTTTTAGAAAAAAATTGCGGCTGGGTACCTTCCACTGCGGTGTCCCAATTGCTACAAATTTGCGGAAGGCCTCAGAGTCCACCAGCTGGTATGGTAAAAGCTGGCGGGCTAAGAGTGCAGACAAGCCAGCTGTCAGACGCCGGGCAAGGGGGTGACAGTCAGACATTGGCTTCTTACGCTCAAACATGGCCTTCACAGAAACTTGGCTGGTGGCAGATGACTGGGAATGGGAACAGGTGGTCAAGGTGGAAGGCGGAGTGGAGGGTGGTTCAGACGGGTCAAGGAGAGCAGAGGTAGAGCAGTAAGATGCTGGACCAGAAGGAGTGTGGCTTTTAGTTTGCCTGTTGCCTTTGAGGTGTTGCTCCCAAAGTGCTTTGTGCTTGCCGCTCATGTGCCTTCGCATAGAAGTTGTACCTATGTGGCTGTTGGGCTTACCAAGGCTCAGTTTCTGACTGCACTCATTGCAAATTACAATGCTTTTGTCAGAGGCACACACATTAAAAAAATCCCACACTGCTGACTTTTTGGAAGTGTGCGATCTGGCGGTAACAGTAGAAGTTGGTGGCATTGGCGGCAATGGCGGGTGCGTTGGCCGGCTGAACACAGGTGCCGATACATGTTGTTGCCCTACTGATCCCTGCGGGCTGTCCTCCCTGCTTCTTCTAAGTCTTATTCTCCTACTGCCTCTCTGACTCTCCGTCTCTCCATCTGAACTACCCTCCTCTTGCTCTCTTCTGCACCCACAAAACATCAATCTCCTCATCATCATTCTCCTCAGATGCATCAATTTCTTCTGACACATCACAGAAGGAAGCAGCAGCGGGGACCTCCTCCTCATCACTCATTATGTCCATCTCTATCGTGTTCTCTGCCAGAATTAAATCTGGTGTAAGGTCCTCATCTCCTTCATCTTCTTCTGGCAATAATGGTTGCGCATTACTCAGTTCAAGAAACTCATGGGAAAATAACTCCTCTGACCCCAGTGAAGAAGGGGCACCGGTGGTGGAGGAAGTGTTACGTGGGGTGGCCATAGCAGTGGAGGATGAGGAGGATGTTGTGGTAAAGTTAGAAACGGTAGAGGATGGGGTGTGCTGTGTAAGCCAGTCAACTACCTCTTCAGCATTTTGGGAGTTCAGGGTCATTGGCTTTTTAAAACTGAGCAATTTGCTAGGGCCACAGGATTGCATAGCAGCACGGCCCCTAGCACGGCCTCTGCGTGGCGGCCTGCCTTTGCCTGGCATTATTTTTAAAAAAACAACAACAACAACAAAAACTCAGTTGGTTTTTCTGGAAACGATAATACACACAGCTAGATGGCGGGTTGAAGAAAACAGTGTGCAAATAATGCCTACAAGGTCAACGTATACACTACTACAGCGGTGGATACGGATTACGTAAAATATATGAATGCTGCTTGAAAAAAAGTAACTCAAGTGGTTTTTCTAGAGACGATAATATTATCAATATTTAGACAAAATGTGAACAAGCTCACACAGCTAGATGGCGGGTTGAAGAAAACAGTGTGCAAATAATGCCTACAAGGTCAACGTATACACTACTACAGCGGTGGATACGGATTACGTAAAATATATGAATGCTGCTTGAAAAAAAGTAACTCAAGTGGTTTTTCTAGAGACGATAATATTATCAATATTTAGACAAAATGTGAACAAGCTCACACAGCTAGATGGCGGGTTGAAGAAAACAGTGTGCAAATAATGCCTACAAGGTCAACGTATACACTACTACAGTGGTGGATACGGATTACGTAAAATATATTATGGCTGCTTGAAAAAAGTCACTCCGGTGTTTTTTCTGGAGACGGTAATATTATGGATATTTAGACAGAATGTGAACAAGGTCACACAGCTAGATGGCGGGTTGAAGAAAACACTGTGCAAATAATGCCTACAAGGTCAACGTATACACTACTACAGCGGTGGATACGGATTACGTAAAATATATTATGGCTGCTTGAAAAAAGTCACTCCGGTGTTTTTTCTGGAGACGGTAATATTATGGATATTTAGACAGAATGTGAACAAGGTCACACAGCTAGATGGCGGGTTGAAGAAAACAGTGTGCAAATAATGCCTACAAGGTCAACGTATACACTACTACAGCGGTGGATACGGATTACGTAAAATATATTATGGCTGCTTGAAAAAAGTCACTCCGGTGTTTTTTCTGGAGACGGTAATATTATGGATATTTAGACAGAATGTGAACAAGGTCACACAGCTAGATGGCAGGTTGAAGAAAACAGTGTGCAAATAATGCCTACAAGGTCAACGTATACACTACTACAGCGGTGGATACGGATTACGTAAAATATATTATGGCTGCTTGAAAAAAGTCACTCCGGTGTTTTTTCTGGAGACGGTAATATTATGGATATTTAGACAGAATGTGAACAAGGTCACACAGCTAGATGGCGGGTTGAAGAAAACACTGTGCAAATAATGCCTACAAGGTCAACGTATACACTACTACAGCGGTGGATACGGATTACGTAAAATATATGAATGCTGCTTGAAAAAAAGTAACTCAAGTGGTTTTTCTAGAGACGATAATATTATCAATATTTAGACAAAATGTGAACAAGCTCACACAGCTAGATGGCGGGTTGAAGAAAACAGTGTGCAAATAATGCCTACAAGGTCAACGTATACACTACTACAGCGGTGGATACGGATTACGTAAAATATATTATGGCTGCTTGAAAAAAGTCACTCCGGTGTTTTTTCTGGAGACGGTAATATTATGGATATTTAGACAGAATGTGAACAAGGTCACACAGCTAGATGGCAGGTTGAAGAAAACAGTGTGCAAATAATGCCTACAAGGTCAACGTATACACTACTACAGCGGTGGATATGGATTACGTAAAATATATTATGGCTGCTTGAAAAAAGTCACTCCGGTGTTTTTTCTGGAGACGGTAATATTATGGATATTTAGACAGAATGTGAACAAGGTCACACAGCTAGATGGCGGGTTGAAGAAAACAGTGTGCAAATAATGCCTACAAGGTCAACGTATACACTACTACAGCGGTGGATACGGATTACGTAAAATATATTATGGCTGCTTGAAAAAAAGTCACTCCGGTGTTTTTTCTGGAGACGGTAATATTATGGATATTTAGACAGAATGTGAACAAGGTCACACAGCTAGATGGCAGGTTGAAGAAAACAGTGTGCAAATAATGCCTACAAGGTCAACGTATACACTACTACAGCGGTGGATACGGATTACGTAAAATATATTATGGCTGCTTGAAAAAAGTCACTCCGGTGTTTTTTCTGGAGACGGTAATATTATGGATATTTAGACAGAATGTGAACAAGGTCACACAGCTAGATGGCGGGTTGAAGAAAACAGTGTGCAAATAATGCCTACAAGGTCAACGTATACACTACTACAGCGGTGGATACGGATTACGTAAAATATATTATGGCTGCTTGAAAAAAGTCACTCCGGTGTTTTTTCTGGAGACGGTAATATTATGGATATTTAGACAGAATGTGAACAAGGTCACACAGCTAGATGGCGGGTTGAAGAAAACAGTGTGCAAATAATGCCTACAAGGTCAACGTATACACTACTACAGCGGTGGATACGGATTACGTAAAATATATTATGGCTGCTTGAAAAAAGTCACTCCGGTGTTTTTTCTGGAGACGGTAATATTATGGATATTTAGACAGAATGTGAACAAGGTCACACAGCTAGATGGCGGGTTGAAGAAAACACTGTGCAAATAATGCCTACAGGGCAAATAATGCCTAAAAGGTCAACTTATACACTACTACAGCGGTAGTAAAATAAAAAAAGTAAAATAAAAAAAAATGAATATTAAAAAAAAAAAATTAAAGTTGGTGCTGCTGAACTACTAGGAGCAGCAGATTAGCACACCAGTCCCACTCCCCAACACTGCTAGACTAATAGCACTGGGCTCTTATAGTAGTAGTAGTAGTAGTAGTAAAACAACAAAAAAATAAATAAAAGCAGTCCTTACAAGGACTACTGTTATTGCAGCAGTCAGCAGATGAGATCAGAAGCAGGACAGCTGCCCACTGCAGCTACATACAGAGCACTGCAGTAGAAGGTAGATTACTAGCCAGCAAAGCTACCTAAGCTAAAATGTCCCTCAAACCCCTGCAGACTTCTGTCCCTCCAATAACAGAGCAGTATCAAAACGATTACTAGCCAGCAAACTTTCAACTGTCCCTGAAATCACTAACAGGCAGCAGCTCTCTCCCTACACTATCTCTTCAGCACACACAGGCAGAGTGAAAAAACGCTGCAGGGCTTCGGTTTTTATAGGGAAGGGGAGTGGTCCAGGGGAGAGCTTCCTGATTGGCTGCCATGTACCTGCTGGTCTGGGGTGAGAGGGCAAAAAAAAGCGCCAACAATGGCGAACCCAAAATGGCGAACTTCCGGCGAGCGCGAACACCCGATGTTCGCGCGAACAAGTTCGCCGGCGAACAGTTCGCGACATCTCTAGTGGCAATACACGGTTCACAGTAACTACAGTATATTCGTGTACAAATGTATAAAGGTGACCTGAACGTCAGCTTGAGTGAGTTTGCAACGAGGGGGGACTATTCGGCCCAATATTCATCACCCTCCCTCACCTTCCTTAGCAACGCCTTCCTATGTTGATATAGGTAAGTGGCGGCGTGATCAGTGAAGGAACAAACTTTCCAATGTCAAGTACAATTACCTCCCACACCGCCCTTCCTTTACCGTACGCCAAGAGAACTAAGCGCTGTTATCCGACTAGCGCCATAAATCGAGCCCAAGCAATTTGCCGTAGCACACCAGGCCACCCTTCCGACCTTCCACCCTTCCGCCCGTTCGCCCACCAGTCTCTGCAAGTAACCGTCCCTGCCTAACAATTTAAAATTAAATTAAATGAAGCGCCTGACGCGCGTTTCGCTCGCAACCTGCGGGCTTTGTCAAAGTCCTTACTGGGAATCGAAACCCATATAACTATTCATATTTTTGGGAAACCGTTTATTAGCTGCTGACTTCGTGTCTATCCAGCTTCCGTACCTAACCTTGGTTTTATTAAATGTAACACATGCTTCTTTCGTTTGGTATCAATTTTAGAGGTTAATAATAAAAGTTAGGTTTTATTTATTTTTCTGTCATTGGGACCTCAGATTAAAAGAGTGGGAAGGTACAAAACTATGGGTCATACTTTTTTCTTTCTCCGTTTCTGGCTAATTATATAAGTTTTAATGAGCTCTGCTTGGTGTACTTGCATCCAAAAAATATTGTATATGATATTGTATGACGCATTTACTGAAAATATTTAGGCTCATTTATTAAGAAAGGGCAAAGTGCAAAAAATTGTTGCAAAGCACAAAGTCTCTTTCACCTTGATCCCATGGAATTTCCATGCAGAGACAAATCGAATGAAAAGAGTTGCAGTTGTGGCAGTATCTACAGAAAAGAAGGGAGTTCTTGTCTCCTGACATGCCAGTCGGGGGTCTAGCAAGGCACTACAAAGAACTGTAATTACTTCTTCTCGGCCATGTACTAAATTTCAATCCAACGCCATTGATGAAAGTAGTAATGAGGGAATCGATTTGCATAAAAAATAGGTCATTCACTTCAATGTATTTTGATTGAGAAAAACCCCACTAATAAACTTCAGTGTGTTTTCAAATTTTTCAGAAAAGTGAAACGTGATAGATTTGTTTATCATTAATTGGAAGGCATAATATGGACAAATCTAAAATTTCCCAAGTTGCCAAAATTGAACACTCGCCATTGAGTATGATAAAATGAAGATCACTGTTCTGATTGGTTGCTATGGGCAACATCACTGATGATGTTTGTCTCCAATGTTACAGAAATTTGCCCCCTAGTAACAGTTGACCCCCTCCCTTCTCTCGGGATTCCTGGAGAAAGTGTAAATCATCTTTTGAAGCAGTAAACCTTTCAGGGAGATATGGTAACTATGCGTAAAAGTACAGGTATGGGACCTATTATCCAGAATGCTCGGGACCTAGGTTTTTTTTCCAAATAATGGATCTTACTGCAATTTGGATCTTCATACCTTAAGTCTGCTAGAAAATCATGTAAACATTAAATAAACCAAATCGGCTGGTTTTGCTTCCAAAAAAAGATTAATTATATGTTAGCTTGGATCAAGTACAAAGTACAGTTTTATTATTACAGAGAAAAGGCAAATCATTTTCAAAAATTTGCATTATTTGATTATAATGGAGTCTAGGGGTAAATTTATCAAAGAGTGAAGTTCCGCCACTAGAGTTAAATTCCGCAGCCCTCAATTCATTTCTATGGGATTTTGAAAGGCGTATTTAGCAATGGGTGAAGTGAAAGTTCACCCTTTGATAAATACGCCTATAAAAATCCCATAGAAATTAATGGAGAGTGGCGGAATTTCACTCTAGTGGCGGAACTTCACTATTAACTTCACTCTTTGATAAATATACCCCTATGGGAGATGGCCTTTCTGTAATTCGTAATTTTCTGGATAACGTGTTTCTGGATAACAGATCCCATACCTGTTTAACAAGCTTTATGATTCTTTTGCACTATTGGATTATTCCAACAGGCCTAAGGGCATCCCCATGATTAGAAGAAAGGAAGTTCCATATTAATATTTGAGAGCTGTAAAGTTGGGAATTCTCTCCCTGAAGTTGTTGTACTGGAATATATATATATATTAGATAGCTTCAAGAAGAGGTTGGTTGGCTTTTTATCACATGAGAAAATACAGGGTTATTGAAAATAGCTCTTGGTACAAGTTGATCCAGGGACTTGTGTCAGGAAGAATTTTGTTTTTCTCTGGTTTATCTAGCTGTTAGGAGGGTTTCTTTTGCACTTGATAAACTTGCCTTTTTTCAACCTAAATAACTAAGTGCTAAGTTTAACAGAAACCCACACCCATTGGTTTCATCTTTTATGCTGACCAGATATTTATCATAAACCTATTGTAATTTCCTCAGGAAGCCTGGGGTCATCAGCAAGCAGACATCTCTGTGTTATTGATTCACATGAGAAGATGAAATGGTCAGAGCTCTTGCTGATACTGGCAGCACTGCAAGGTGAGGGAGCAGAAGAAGCACCATGCGTTGGATATGGGGGAATTATCTCAGGTGTTTTTATAATCACAATAGTTTATAAGTTTATCTTAGACCTTGTTGATCTGATTAACCTTACATGTCTTCCCCATTCAGTATATGTTTATTTGCAGACGCAATACTGATATTCACTGCTGTGTTCTAAACTACTAAGTATTGATATAAATTAAAGCCTGACTTGTATGTGCACTTCAGCTTCTCTCTCACAGAACATAGAAGTATCCCAGATCCCTGAAGTGAATGTCATAGAGGGCAGCACAGCCAACCTAGAGTGTAGCTACAACATGAGCAACTTGGATCTACCCACTGGCGGGTACAAATGGCACAGACAAGATCTGCATGGGGATGATATATTTTGGAGTGATGAATTTAAGGACAGACTGACCAAGGAAAGTAAAGAAGATTTCCTGAACAAGAGATCAGCCAGCATAAAGCTGCACAATGTAGGACTCACAGACACTGGACTGTATTTCTGTGAAGTGGAGTTTTCTGGCCAGAAGCAAATTACAGGACACGGTAAAGGAACTTTCCTCAAGGTCACAGGTGAGGGTGTATTAGTTATAGTCATTCGTACTATTATTGTTTAATTATAGGTTCATTTTTTTTAAAGATAAATTACTTCATAATCACCATCTCAGGAAGAGACAATTATCAAAACTGAGCTTAGTCAATTTTATTATTTCTATCATTATCCTGTATATATATATATATATATATATATATATATATATATATATATATATATATATATATATATATATATATATATATATATATATATATATATATATATATTTAGTGCTGACATATTCAGCAACACTTTATAGAGATTATGCTTCATTCACAATATTCCCTGCCCCAGTGGAACTTGCAACCTAAAGTCCCTTTCATATTCACATACACAGTAGAGACAATTTTATCAGGAATCAGTTAGCATGTCTATATGTTTTTGGAGTGTGGGCAGAAGCCCATGGGAGCACAGGGAGAACATAAAAACTTCTTGTATATATATATATATATATATATATATATATATATATATATATATATATATATATATATATATATATATATATATGAAGTGGCTGCCTCCATTGAAAATTTGCCAAAATGACAATTCGCAGGGACATCAACAATTTACTTAAAGGTGTAGAGGACAATTCACTAGAGAAAGAGCTAAGCGATAACGAAGTCTCGCATCCTTTTTGCTCAGCCAAACAATCATTACTCCACAAATTCATCAAAGTGCGATTTTTCCAATATGTTACCCTTTTCAACAGTTTGTTTCACCTGGTTATACCTGGCAAATTGACAAGATGAAGTGACATCCTTAGAGGATTTATTTTGTCTTTATTTTGCTTCCTTGGACATTTTTAATAATAAGTGCCCACTTCCAGCTATTTCACCAACACTCACTAATAATAACATACTGTATATATGGCCTCTATGTACCAGCCATATTTAATCGACATAAGCAGAAGTATGTTAATAAAGTTTCGCTAGGAAGAGTAACACTAGCAAAAGTTCACTTCACTTAATTTTTGCTGGCAAAACTTCCCTAGTGTTCGTCTGCCGAGATGTAACTTTGTACTTTAATAAATAAGCTTATTCGCAAATTAACATTAGTGAAGTTGCACTAAATGTGGTGAAAATTCATCCTTTAGTAAATTTGCCCCATAAAAGGGATAAATAGCTTATCCTTTATCTTTTATTTTTAACAGTTTATCTATTAAGGCTGAAAATTTTTCTTAAAACTTTAGAATTAGAAGTGATTATTTTCAATTTTTTTAAAATAATCACAGTAATTTGCAAAATACTGTTGTTCCATGCATTTTCAATCCATTGGATACAGTGCATATTTTTGGGGGTAAATTAAAACATTTGCTACAAATCAAAAGACGCAAGATTTCTCAGTAGGTCAGAGCTGGAATTAGCAAACTTTTTTCAATGATCATTTTTATAAATCAAAGGACAGATTTGCAATCGCAAAAACATGAAACAATATAAGGTATTAAATGAAAATGAGTGTGTCCCAATTTTGTACTTCTTTTTGTCCTATCTCTTACTATTTTTATTTTTTAACCTTTTATTTATTAGTTTTCTTGGAACAAAAGTAACTTGGGGGGGGTTGACAAATGTATCAAGTCTCAGCTATAATGTTTGTGACCTCATTTAATCAATTCATTATTATGAGATGTATGGGCCGTTGGTGTCCAGGTTTACAATAGTCATGCATATATCAATATTTCCTATTGTCTCCTTGTTCCATTTAATAATTTGTTTTCTGTCATTGTATAGTAGTAGTAAAAGTAAAGTTCTGCTGTCGGTAGAGGTTACCATTCTGTTGACTAAGCCCAGCAGCTACCTTTTATCATATTTATTTACGGTACTATATTACCGTTTATTATATTAAATTAAAATAAAATAATTAATATCTTCAAAATTTATATTACATTTTAATTAAATAAATGTCTTCATGTTGACTCTGCCCCTTTTCAGCTACAGCCAGTACTTCATGCAGATACTTTACCAGTTATTATTGTGTTGGAGTAGTCGCCCTTGGTTTACTAATGTCATCGGCACTTTATCTGAACTGCCAAAAACATAATCAGGTCAGTACTTTTAACTGTGTCTGTGTAAAGAAAAAACTCATCTTTATTTTATATTGATCTACTGTCAGGGGGCCTATCGGCTCCCACCAGGGAGAAGTAAGGACCAAGGAGGAAGGTTTAGATCGTGGTACAAAAGGGTTCAGGCAAAATCTAAGTCCAAGTCCAGGCTGGAGTTCAAAGGCAGGCAGAAATATAACAGAAACAAGGTCCAGGCAGGGGTCAAAGTCCAGATAATCAATCAATAAGAATTACAGAACAACCAGGAATGTTACAAACAAATCCTATACTTGGCCATAGAACCCGTGACCCGGAAGGCCTTTTAAATTCAAATTTTGCGCCATGCGCGTGACGTCATCGTGCCGGCATCAAGACGCGGGTGTCCCCGTGTGTCTTCAATGGGCGCCGCCATCTTGGAGGCGCCGGACGGACCACGCCGCACGGTCCTGACATCTACCAGTTCATAGACTATAATTATATAATGAAGATCAATGGGCTCTTTTTATTTAGATACTCTTGCTAATAATGTCATTAAATCATAAATACAAAATACAATGACATAACATGTAACATTCTGATATTATAGTCTTTCATTTTTATCATGCATCCTTATATACTTTATAATATGGAACCATAACCTTGATGTGATGCATGAATTGATTAAAGATAAAAAGAGCACACAGAAAAGCCAGGTATCCATGGATTTATCTCTAACAAGTCAGTCAGTTTTCTTCCAAAATATTTTATCTTTGTTTGTGCCACAGTTTATTGACTAGAATACAAAACTATTTGCTGTGTGTATGGGATCATCCGCTTGACCTGCAACTGCTCTGGCCCACTCTTCTGCATAACAATCTGACACACTGGCCTGTGGTTTGGCTATCCATGTTTGATCATATAATACAGACCCTGAAGTTGGCTGAACTTACAACTTAATCTGACAAATAAAGGTTAATTCCTCTTATTCTGTATTGTTGCATTAACAGGTTGTTAAAGAAAAAGAAATAATTTGTGCCTGCAAGAAGCAGAGATGTACCGACGAGGATCCCACCGACAGAACAGAACAACTTGAAGAGGAAAGTGTATCAGTCATTGTTTATGATTGTTAAGGGCCCTTAGACAAACAATATGAAGGACATGTTGAATTATACAAATGTTGAATTATACAAATGTTGAGTTATACAAGCAGTTATAAAGTTGTCTACAATACAACATGCTTGTGTCTACCACAAACACTTCTGTACACAGGACAGTCCTATGATCAATGAGATTCCCATAAAGATTGTTAAACACTCTTTTCTGCTGTTACATCAGAGGTCACCAACCTTTTTTACCCAAGAGCAACATCCAGATGTATAAAAAGTTGGGGAGCAACACAAGCATTAAAAATGTTCCTGGGGGAGCCGAATAAGGGCTGTGATTGGCTATTTGGTAGCCCCTATTTTGACTGGCAGCCTACAGGAGACTCTGTTTGGCAGTGCACCTGGTTTTTATGCAATCAAAATTTGCCTCCAAGCCGGAATTGAAAACTAAGCACCTGCTTTGAGGCCACTGGGAGCAATCTCCAAGGGGTTGTGAGCATTATATTGCTCAAGAGCTACTGGTTGGGGGTGACTGTGTTACATAATACTTTGATTTCTGTGTGAACTCTCAACTGGATGAAATAAGTTATTACATATAGCTCAATATTGTTATAGCTTTTAATTATAAGACTGCAAATTTTTAAATATAATTCTGAAAAAGTAATGTCAGTGGGACAGTTATTTTGTACAGAAATGTTTTTATATAAAATGTATTTCCTAAGTAGGGTTTATAGTTGTTTCATTTTACTTTGATGGTCAGTTAAACCCATTCTATGCAGGGAGTTTTAATCTATTTCTTTATTAAGATATACAGGCATGGGATCTGTTATCCAGAAAGCTCTTAACCCATTATCCAGAAAGCTATTATTCTTACTTGCACGAAGGCCATCTCCCATAGGGTTCAAATTTAATCAAATTAATTAAATGTTATTACCCTTTTTTTAGTATCAATAAAACAGTACCTTTTACTTGATCCAAACTAAGCTGCACAAATTTATATTGGTAGCAAAATTTTATTAATTACAGTATTAATAATACATTTATGTATTAGCTTAATCCTCTCTTAACAAAATACAAATGCTCCTGGTGCACAGAAAAGATACCAGAAGGAATGGAAGGTAGAATTATGATACAATGGGAACGCATTATTGGGAACGCATTTTCAGTTTAAGAAAATAGTTTTGCAAACTAATAAAATAAACACAGAAGGGGTTACATAAAAAGGGTTTACACAAAAGTGTGCCTCTTAGTGCTCATCTACTAAGTACTTGCACACCGGGGAAGGCTGCACTGCACCATTGATCAGGTAATAAGGGTAGGGTCTTGTTGGGGCCTTTGTCTCCTGACAGTTAAGGGATGGGAGGGTAATGCTTATGTGCCTCTCCCTGCCTGCCCACCAATCTTGGCTAGAATGCTGCCTAACACAGACAGTGCTCTATTGAAGATATTAGCCACAGGTCTCTCTGTTCCGTAACTGAGCACAGAGGCCTGTGGCTATTCTCCAACAGCAGATGGCAGTGTGCAAAGTGCTGCTTCCTGCATTCTGCAATGTATATGTACCATAGAATCTTTTCTGAATAGTGCTAAGAGCAAAAAACCCCAAAATCATCAACGAACTTAATTACCGCATGAAAATATAATATTCAATAATTCAAATAAAGATTTAATGCAAACTGAAGATAGTACTTTCCTTTTTTCTCAGTGCTACTTTATTGCTTGATAGTCCCACACTAGGTTCTCCCCTCCTTTCATAAACATTCCCATAATGCTTATTTCAATTCGCATTTTTATTTCATCGGTCTCTCATGAATACAAATGAAATATGGCATAAAAAAGTTTTTTATGGTTTGTTACTCAACTATACATAATGGAGTTAAATGGAAAAGTCTAACTTAATTATGTACAGAGAAAATGGCAACATAGTTTAATGTGCGACACAGGGAATGATTCACTAATGTAAGAGCTAATTTAGCTCATAGGAGCTAACTTTCACAAGTGCAGTTAACAGTATCATCCGATTAGTTATTTTCCAATATTTACTACCATTACTGCACTCTGCCAGTATTTTTGCACTTTGCCCACTGCATGAGGCAAATGTGCTTTGTTTTAGAATGGGTGGACTGAGTCAAGCACTACCTATGTTATACAGCCCTCAATTCAAAGGAGACAGTCAGAGGGAGGAAAGTGGGCACCCCCCCCCCCCCTTCTGGCCTCTGTCTGTCCCACACCTTGCTCTTGCACTTGCAGCCCGATTGCATTGCTGAATGGCTGCTATATATTCTAATCTATCTAATCAACAAATGGTGTCTAATACAACCAAGCAAAAATGTCATTCATTGGCTGCTATGTGTAATTGGACTGGTAGAAATGAGTAAAGTAACCCCACAGTATTTCATTCTGTGTGAAACCAATTAGAATGCTGGGATTGATGACATTGCCCCAAGTTTCAATAGCATCTCTTTTGCCATTCTACACTAGCATGTTATGATAAAAGCCATTGTTCATAATGGTTTATAGGCAGTTGTGCTCCTGCCATTAGGCATTAAGGTAAAAACATTGCTTCAAATGGCAGAATGTCACCATGGTAGCACTAAAAGCATAAATTCTGTTTCTGAAACTGGGAATTCAGCTCTTGTGCAATGATGAAGTCCCTACCCTTTCAGGGCACAGAAAAGGTAAAAGACTGGTTGGCATCAGGATAGCCAGCTGAGGTTGCATGGGCCACAAAAATGCCAATGTTTATAGTGGAATGCATGAACCTGCTCTGCTTTCTTTCCCCCTACAAAACTGGTGATTGTGAGCACTAACCAGCCTCCGGCTGAAAAAAAAAACAGAAATCATTTTTAAATAATATATTCTGCTCATTATAAGTAAATGTATATACAGTATGGATGATGTCTGTTTTGGCTGTGTTTGGTGTATCAAACATTTGTATTCTTCCATGAGAAAGATTTCTCCCCTTGTTTTTTCTTGCAAATTATAAGCAAGACATGTGTAATAAAATACTGTAGCAAATATTTGACAATATTTGACAGAATCAATGTATTCAAATGAATCTGCATTCTACGCTGGAGAGATATTGTTTCAGTCTCAATACCAGAGGCAATAAAACAGGAAAATAAACATGCAATTTAACAACTTAATACTTATAATCTACACACACGCACATATATATGTTTGTGCATACCAAACAAGGGAAAGTTGTTGTCATGGCCGGCACCCAATACCAGAACAAGTGCCAAGCACCCTGGTCTCGGCTCGGCTTCACCAGTAGTGTGACCACCGTTGGGCTTCGGGAGGAGCCCTCAGCTTACTTGGGTGCCACCTGGACTTAACGAGGGGTACAAGGTAAGATGTTCTGGCTGGCAAAGGGGCACGGCTGGAAGCAGAGTCTTTTGGGCTTAAGGTCACAGTACAAGAGGATTAGGCAAGTGGATCGTCAGACAGGCTGGGTCGAGGCAGGCGGATATCAGAATCGTCAGGCAGGCAAGGGTCAAAACCAGGTAGTCAATCAAGGGGTTAAGCAGGAGAGTTGTCGTAGGCAGGCAGGGGTCAGGATACAGATTGGAGAGTTGTCAGGAACAAGCAAGGTCAAACAAGGATAATCAGATCAGAAATTTCAAGACAAGCGCACAAGGCTCAGGAAAACCACTAGAACAAGTTCTATCACGGGCAAGGGGCTGTACACAGAATGGCCCTTAAATAGTTTCAAATTTCGCGCCAAACCCAAGATGGCGCCGGCGCCGGCTCAAGGACCATGCGGCGGGTGTCCCTGCCGATGGCGCGACGGGCAGGTATCCCCATACCCCTCACAGTTGTGCTCACTAGGGATGTAGCGAACATCGGAAAAAAAGTTCGCGAACATATTCGCGAACTTGCGTCAAAAATGCGAACGGTTCGCGAACGTCGCGAACCCCATAGACTTCAATGGGAAGGCGAATTTTAAAAGCTAAAAAAGACATTTCTGGCCAGAAAAATGATTTTAAAGTTGTTTAAAGAGTGCAACGACCTGGACAGTGCCATGCCAGAGGGGGATCAAGGGCAAAAATGTATCTGAAAAATACATTGTTGACACAGCGCTGCGTTTTGTGCTGTAAAGGGCAGAAATCACACTACATTTCTAAACTTGTGTAAGAAACTGCTTTAAAACGTCCGGCGTCTACATGCCAATCAAGTCGTGTAAAGGTTACAGCCTGTTCACACGCAAAGACGAAACGCGGCGCTTACTGCAACGCAAAAAAACGCAAAGAGCTTTAATGAATGATACCGTCAAGTGAGCAAATAATAGTTGTTAATTACTAGTTGAGCTTGTCACCTCCAGGATGTTCGTCCTGTTGGTGGCAATATTTCTGTAGTGGTGTGTTTAGCAGTCACCGTGCTTGTGCGCACGTGCACGGTCAGGCAGAGGTAATTCAATGTACAGTGAAGTGAACCAAAAAACACTGATTCTGCAGTGTGGGCCCAGTTTTGGCCTACTTTATTGATCACCTGCGGTGACCATAAAAGATGCGATTTTGCCACTGTTGCAGAACCCTGAAAAATGTGTACTTTCCTGAAAAATTATGTTTTTTTTGTCGCAGCCACTGAAGCACAGAGGCCAGAAAAAATATGCCATATAAATGCTAACAATATAAAAATTTTTTGTCGCAGCCACTGAAGCACAGAGGCCAGAAAAAATATGCCATATAAATGCTAACAATATAAAAAAATTTTGTCGCAGCCACTGAAGCACAGAGGCCAGAAAAAATATGCCATCTAAATGCTGAAAATATTCATTTTTTTTTGTCGCAGCCACTGCAGCACAGAGGCCAGAAAACATGCCATATAAATGCTGAAAATATAAAGAAATTTTGTCGCAGCCACTGAAGCACAGAGGCCAGAAAAAATATGCCATCTAAATGCTGAAAATATTCATTTTTTCTTGTCGCAGCCACTGCAGCACAGAGGCCAGAAAAAATATGCCATATAAATGCTGAAAATATAAAAAAAATTTGTCGCAGCCACTGAAGCACAGAGGCCAGAAAAAATATGCCATCTAAATGCTGAAAATATTCATTTTTTTTTGTCGCAGCCACTGAAGCACAGAGGCCAGAAAAAATATGCCATATAAACGCTGAAAATATTAATTTTTTTGGTTGCAGCCACTGAAGCACAGAGGCCAAATTCAAATGAAACCAGTAGGGTTTGCACCCTAGTTTGTAACGGTGGCGGAGGGAGGAGGACGCTAAAGGACAGCTGTGTGTGGAGTCATGAGGCGTGCAGAGAAGGACAGCTGCATGGGGAGTCAGAACAAGTCTTCCGGCGTGCAGTAACCCTCCGAGATCCACGCCTCGTTCATTTTAATAAAGGTCAGGTAATCCACACTTTTGTGACCTAGGCGAGTTCTCTTCTCAGTTACAATCCCTCCTGCTGCACTGAAGGTTCTTTCTGAGAGGACACTTGAGGCGGGGCAAGACAAGAGGTTCATGGCAAATTGTGACAGCTCTGGCCACAGATCAAGCCTGCGCACCCAGTAGTCCAGGGGTTCATCGCTCCTCAGGAGTGTCGATATCTGCAGTTAATGCCAGGTAGTCCGCTACCTGCCGGTCGAGGCGTTCTTTGAGGGTGGATCCCGAAGGGTTCTGGCGCTGCCTTGGACTGAAAAACATTTGCATGTCTGACGTTACAGAGTGGCCAAAGTGCTTTGTCCTTGCAGGTGCACTCGTGGCAGGATTACTGGCACCTCTGCCCCTGGAATGTTGATGAGTTCCTGAAGTGACATCACCCTTAAAAGCATTGTACAACATGTTTTGCAGGCTGGTTTGTAAATGCAGCATCCTTTCGTACTTGTGGTACGTTGGTAACATTTCTGCCACTTTATGCTTGTACCGAGGGTCTAGTAGCGTTGCGACCCAGTACAGGTCCTTCTCCTTAAGCCTCTTGATACGGGGGTCCTTCAACAGGCATGACAGCATGAAAGACCCCATTCTCACAAGGTTGGATGCAGAGGTATCCATCTCCGCTTCCTCGTTATCAAGGACTACATCATCCACGGTCTCCTCCCCCAGCCACGTACAAGACCAGGGGTCCCCAAAAGGTCACCACAAGCCCCTGGGAAGCCTGCTCCTGTTGGTCCTCCTCCTCCACAAAGCCACCTTCCTCCTCTGACTCCACTTCTGACACCTCTCCCTGCGTTGCAGCAGGTGCCTGGGCTCGTTCTGGTGATTCCGACCAGAAATCGTGCGCTTCCTGCTCCTCGTCACGCTGGTCTACAGCCTCATCTGTCACTCGTCGCACGGCACGCTCCAGGAAGAAAGCAAAGGGTATTAGGTCGCTGATGGTGTCTTCGGTGCGACTGACCATGTTTGTAACCTCTTCAAAAGGGCGCATGAGCCTGCAGGCATCGCGCATAAGCACCCAGTAACGTGGGAAAAAAATCCCCAGCTCTGCAGATCCAGTCCTACCACCCAGTTCAAACAGGTATTCATTGATGGCTCTTTGTTGTTGCAGCAGACGTTCCAACATGAGGAGCGTTGAATTCCAGCGAGTCTGGCTGTCGCAAATTAAACGCCTGACTGGCATGTTGTACCGCTGCTGAATGTCAGCAAGGCGTGCCATGGCTGTGTAAGAACGTCTGAAATGGGCCGACACCTTCCTGGACTGCCTGAGAACGTCCTGGAATCCTGGGTACTTCGAGACAAAACGTTGGACTATTAAATTCAGAACATGTGCCATGCAGGGCACATGTGTTAAATTGCCCAGTCTCAGTGCTGCCAACAGATTGCTTCCGTTGTCACACACCACTTTTCCGATCTTCAGTTGGTGTGGGGTCAGCCACCGATCGGCCTGTGACTGCAGAGATGACAGGAGTACAGATCCGGTATGGTTTCTGCTTTCCAGGCACATCATCCCCAAGACAGCATGACAACGGCGTACCTGGCACGTCGAATAGCCTAGGGGGAGCTGGGGGTGCACAGGTGTGGAGGAGGAGGACCCAGCAGCAGAGGAGGAAGAAGAGGAAGAAGACGAGGTAGAGAGCGAAGGAAGAGTAGAGGTGGTGGCAGAACCACGTGCAATCCATGGCGGTGACACTAACTCCACTGTTGTTGTTGAGCCACACATTCCCTGCTTCCCAGCCATTACCAAGTTCACCCAGTGGGCAGTGTAGGTGACATACCTGCCCTGACCATGCTTGGAGGACCATGCGTCAGTAGTCATATGGACCTTTGGCCCAACACTAAGTGACAGAGATGCGGTGACTTGGCTCTGCAGATGGTGGTACAGGTGTGGTATTCCCTTTTTTGAAAAAAAATTGCGGCTGGGTACCTTCCACTGCGGTGTCCCAATTGCTACAAATTTGCGGAAGGCCTCAGAGTTCACCAGCTGGTATGGTAAAAGCTGGCGGGCTAAGAGTGCAGACAAGCCAGCTGTTAGACGCCGGGCAAGGGGGTGACTCGCAGACATTGGCTTCTTACGCTCAAACATGGCCCTCACAGAAACTTGGCTGGGGGCAGATGACTGGGAATGGGAACTGGTGGTCAAGGTGGAAGGCGGAGTGGAGGGTGGTTCAGACGGGTCAAGGACAGCAGAGGTAGAGCAGTAAGATGCTGGACCAGAAGGAGGGTGGCTTTTAGTTTGTCTGTTGCCTTTGAGGTGTTGCTCCCAAAGTGCTTTGTGCTTGCCGTTCATGTGCCTTCGCATAGAAGTTGTACCTATGTGGCTGTTGGGCTTCGCAAGACTCAGTTTCTGACTGCACTCATTGCAAATTACAACGCTTTTGTCAGAGGCACACACATTAAAAAAATCCCACACTGCTGACCTTTTTGAAGCTGGCAATCTGGCGGTAACAGTAGAAGTTGGCGGCGTTGGTGGCAATGGCGGGTGCGTTGGCCGGCTGACCACAGGTGGCGATACATGTTGTTGCCCTACTGTTCCCTGCGAGCTGTCCTCCCTGCTTCTTCTAAGTCTTATTCTCCTCCTGCCTCTCTGACTCTCCGTCTCTCCATCTGAACTATCCTCCTCTTGCTCTCTTCTACTGGGCACCCACAAAACATCAATCTCCTCATCATCATTCTCCTCAGATGCATCAATTTCTTCTAACAGCTCACAGAAGGAAGCAGCAGCGGGGACCTCCTCATCACTCATTATGTCCATCTCTGTTGTGTTCTCTGCCAGAATTAAATCTGGTGTAACGTCCTCATCTCCTTCATCTTCTTCTGCCAATAATGGTTGCGCATCACTCAGTTCAAGAAACTCATGTGAAAATAACTCCTCTGACTCCAGTGAAGAAGGGGCGCCGGTGGTGGAGGAAGTGTTACGTGGGGTGCCCATAGCAGTGGAGGATGAGGATGTTGTGGTAAAGTTAGAAACGGTAGAGGATGGGGTGTGCTGTGTAAGCCAGTCAACTACCTCTTCAGCATTTTGGGAGTTCAGGGTCATTGCCTTTTTAAAACTGGGCAATTTCCTAGGGCCACAGGATAGCATAGCAGCACGGCCCCTAGTGCCTCTGCGTGGCGGCCTGCCTTTGCCTGGCATTATTTTTAAAACAACAACAACAACTCAGGTGGTGTTTCTGGAGACGGTATTATTATTGATATTTAGACAGAATGTGAAAAAGCTCACACAGCTAGATGGCAGTTGTTTGAAAATGAAGAACACACTGGGCAAACAATGCCAACAAGGTCAGCGTATACACTACTACAGCAGTGGATACGGAATATATTATTGCTGCTTGAAAAACGTCACTCGGGTGGTGTTTCTGGAGATGGTATTATTATTGATATTTAGACAGAATGTGAAAAAGCTCACACAGCTAGATGGCCGTTGTTTGAAAATGAAGAACACACTGGGCAAACAAATTGAAACAATGCCTGCAAGGTCAACGTATACACTACTACAGCAGTGGATACGGAATATATTATTGCTGCTTGAAAAACGTCACTCAGGTGGTGTTTCTGGAGACGGTATTATTATTGATATTTAGACAGAATGTGAAAAAGCTCACACAGCTAGATGGCAGTTGTTTGAAAATGAAGAACACACTGGGCAAACAATGCCTACAAGGTCAACGTATACACTACTACAGCAGTGGATACGGAATATATTATTGCTGCTTGAAAAACGTCACTCGGGTGGTGTTTCTGAAGACGGTATTATTATTGATATTTAGACAGAATGTGAAAAAGCTCACACAGCTAGATGGCCGTTGTTTGAAAATGAAGAACACACTGGGCAAACAAATTGAAACAATGCCTGCAAGGTCAATGTATACACTACTACAGCAGTGGATACGGAATATATTATTGCTGCTTGAAAAACGTCACTCAGGTGGTGTTTCTGGAGACGGTATTATTATTGATATTTAGACAGAATGTGAAAAAGCTCACACAGCTAGATGGCCCTTGTTTGAAAATGAAGAACACACTGGGCAAACAAATTGAAACAATGCCTGCAAGGTCAACTTATACACTACTACAGCAGTGGATACGGAATATATTATTGCTGCTTGAAAAACGTCACTCGGGTGGTGTTTCTGGAGACGGTATTATTATTGATATTTAGACAGAATGTGAAAAAGCTCACACAGCTAGATGGCCGTTGTTTGAAAATGAAGAACACACTGGGCAAACAAATTGAAACAATGCCTGCAAGGTCAACGTATACACTACTACAGCAGTGGATACGGAATATATTATTGCTGCTTGAAAAACGTCACTCAGGTGGTGTTTTTGGAGACGGTATTATTATTGATATTTAGACAGAATGTGAAAAAGCTCACACAGCTAGATGGCAGTTGTTTGAAGAACACACTGGGCAAATAATGCCTGCAAGTGCACTACTATTGGTGCACTACTATGAAGAACAGCAAACAGCACTGGACACGTTAAAGAACAGTAAGATAAGTAAAATAAAAAAAAATATATATGTATATTAAAAAAAAAATTACTCCGGTTGGTGCTGCTGAACTACTAGGAGCAGCACAGTAGCACACCAGTCCCACTCCCCAACACAGCTAGACTAATAGCACTGGGCTCTTATAGTAGCAAAGTAAAAAAACAAAAAAGAAAATAAAAGCAGTCCTTACAAGGACTATTGGGTTACAGGCAGCAGTCAGCAGATGAGATCAGAAGAGATCAGTGCCCACAGCAGCTACATACAGAGCACTGCAGTAGAAGGTAGATTACTAGCCAGCAAAGCTACCTAACCTAAAATGTCCCTCAAATCCCTGCAGAGTTCTGTCCCTCCAATACAGTGCAATCAAGTAGATTACTAGCCAGCAAACTTACTATCAACTGTCCCTCAAATCACTAACAGCTCTCTCCCTACACTAGCTCTTCCAAGCACACACAGGCAGAATGAAAAAACGCTGCAGGGCTTCAGTTTATATATGGAAGGGGAGTGGTCCAGGGGGTGTGGGGGTGGTCCAGGAGGGAGAGCTTCCTGATTGGCTGCCATGTATCTGCTGGTCTGGGGTGAGAGGTCAAAAAAAAGCGCCAGCTAAGGCGAACCCAAAATGGCGAACGTCGCGCGACGTTCGCGAACATTCGGCGAGCGCGAACAGTCGATGTTCGCCGGCGAACAGTCCGCGACATCCCTAGTGCTCACCACTAATTTTTAAAACCATTAGGCGGGGGTGCAATGAGGCTGTGACCGAGACATTTTGTGCATACTGCTACTGAAAAATGCCTTACCCTTTAAACAAAACAGGGATTGTTTGTCCATATATTGCAATATATTTAAGCTGGCCAACTACGTCAAAGTCATCCCATATCTGGCCAGTCCTATGCTCAGTTTTCATCTGATTCATTAAGAATTCTATTGCTTCATTATACATTTTACAAAGGGAATAGGTTTTACCTGCAACTTACTTGCTGCTTTCAAAGTAAAACTCCCAAACTTGGCTGCCCTTTTATTAGACACCAGTGGGATCACCTGACTATAGCTGGAAAGGGTGGGAGCTACAACATGGAGCTGGTCACTGCTCCTGTATAAACTATAACAAACAAGGGAAAGTTGTGCTCACCACTAATTTTTAAAACCATTAGGGGGGGGGTGCAACGAGGCTGTGACCACAAAATACATATAGACAAATACAAGAGTCCTCTGCACTCAACCCATTAACAATATATTTAAGACAGAGACATTTTGTGAATACTGCTACTAAAAAATGCCTTACCCTTTAAACAAAACAGGCATTGTTTGTCCATATATTGCAATATATTTAAGCTGGCCAACTACGTCAAAGTCATCCCATATTGCAATATATGGACAAACAATCCCTGTTTTGTTTAAAGGGTAAGGCATTTTTCAGTAGCAGTATGCACAAAATGTCTCTGTCTTAAATATATTGATAATGGGTTGAGTGCAGAGGACTCTTGTATTTGTCTATATGTTTGTGCATAAGATATATGCAACCCCTTTCTTAACCAGTTAACCAGAATAGGATGCCATTCGCTCTTCGAAATACAGGACCTGAATTATCTTTGCTGTGTTAAAGATACTGGGAAGCCATTTCTACTTATTTACATACCTAGATCATTGGCCCTTAGGTTGATGACCATCTCCTGCTCCACTGTTACATAGTGCTTTGCAAGGGTTGGTTCTGCCTCTTTGGCTTGTAATTGATCTGGGTGGATGTCCATTGAGCCTGGGATCAACAAGGCCCCAGAAGTGCAAGGCCTACAGGAACAACCCCTTTAGAGAAGTGACCTGTGAACAAGGTTAGCTAGTGTGCAGTATAACCACTGTTATAGCACTCTTTAGAGAGAGTGAGTCAGTTAGCTTAAGTTAGAAAGAGCAGCTTTGTGCTCCTAGTGGAGAAGTCCAGACAGTAACAAAAGGAATCAAGAATAAATGTAGCTGGCAGCAAAGAATCAAAGTCCAGAGTTCAGGCAAAGGTCAAAAGTCCAAGAATCAGTAATATAAGGAATTTAGGAACACCCAGGAATGCAACAAACCAATCCCATAATCGGGCATTAAACCGGCCTCCTCAGCGTCCTTTTATTTTGAATTTGGCTCAAAAATGCTGCGTTGTGATGTCCCGCGTTTGCACACTGACGTCAACGCACTGGTGCCCTAAGCCACATGGCAACCATGGGCGCCACCATTTTGACTTCGCCACGGATGGGAGCAGGAGTGCCGCAGAGCGCTCCTGACAGGAGGCTAGAAGAGAGTAGCTCTCCCTGAGGCTCTACTTGCTGGTAGTCAAGGGACAGCAGTACTGACATGGCAAACAAGTTATTGTTCTAGCCCTGTTCCACGTCTATTGTAGGGATCTGGGCCACATTAGGTACCGACAACCTGGAAGGTGAATGCTTTCAACTCCCATAACTATTCCTTCAGTGGTGCCTTTTATACTGTATCTCCTACACCTGTGATTGTACCCTGCATTTATTGAACTACCTCATGTGCTGAGTATTTCAACCCTAAGGTGCTTTAATTGAATAAAGCATTGAGTTATTTTGTTTGCAAATAACCCCTGACATCATCTTCTCTATTATCTTACATTTGTGGTAATATGAAGGTGTGGATCAACAATACCTTCACTTCCTCCATCAACTTAGCGAAGACTCATCCTGCTGAAAGAGGGTCTAATGTAACTCATGCTCTACTCTACTAGTTGGTATTTGTCTTTTTAAGCCAAATTAAGGTTACACAAATATAACTCTGAAGAAGATAATTTGAAGAAAAGCAAAAGGCAATTACAAATAATATAATCCTACACTGGGGTACCTTTGTGGTTTTTTCCAACTCCTGGCACAGTATTTCACAAGACACAGTCCCACACTCCACTCTGGGGGGACAAATATAGTTTCACAGATAAGTCGATTCCCCAAGAGCTCTTATTGTTCCCCAGGTAATGCTGCCCGCCCCAAAGTACCTTTCCTTTGGATAAGGTAGTTTTTGCCATGTTGCAGGCTCAGGATCACCCATCCTCACACAAGGGACCACATACTGGAGCCATCCAATAACTTCCCTTAGTCAGATCACTCACCAGGCACTCACTCATTTAGTAAAGGCATCCACGTTGTCTACACAAAAATCTCTCTTTATATTGCTGGGGGCTTTTCCATTAATGGGGCCTAAACTCCAGGCTCCTAGCAGCATTCACTCCCTCCTGAAGTGCAAGGCAAAAGAGGAAGATCCATCCTCTGCCCAACACTATACTGAAGTGTGACAGGAAGTGGTCATCAGTCTCTGGGCCATTGATACAAATTACACATTATGATAATAACTCAAACTGGATACATTCTCTTCTGCCCAGCAACCAGGGGATAAGGAGGCATGGGGATTTAAAACCATAGGGAAGCATTAACCCTATGGGACCGTACACATACATTAATTAAAGTATTACCTAGGACACTAAAGAGTGTAACAAGCATTTTCAGTAGTGAGCAAACCACACCATCTTTCTCAAGGTTAGGATTGTGTTAAAAGGGTGTGAGCAGTAACTTCTGACATCAAAAAATAAAATTTGAAAAAAAAATGTTGAATCCTTTTTGTCTGAATCAAGACCTTATCATGTCATTTTTACCTAATGTATAAACCGCCTTCCCGTCAGCTGACTTCCTCAGGAGCCTGAGACCTGTTGAAGTAAATGTGCTGTATGTTCAGATTCCTCTGGTCACAAGAAGAATGAGAGGTCTGACACTGCTCTTACTGCTGGGAGCCCTGAAAGGTGAGAGTGGGGGGAAGCTGTCATTAGGTGCCCAAATGGATTAGTGTTTAGTGATGAGTTAATAACCTGTGATGGGTTAGTATTCTGTGACATTTTCGGCTGATTTCCAATGACTGGTACTAAACTACAACAGGATTGTTCATATAGCAACCAATCAGCATATGGGGCACTTTTTTATCTGTAGGAAATCTTACTCTTTGCAGGTGACACAGTGGCCCTTTTTCCATTGTGGTGAATATGAATCACTGCCAGTAAAACATTTGAAGCACATCATTGTTAGAAAATGCAAGAGAAGCCATCTTTGCATAAACTATTCAAATGTTTTACTAATGGCAAATCCCATTCACCTCCATGGAATTCTTTGACTGCGATATTGCCAAGAATCATAACATATATGGTAAAATATTTATCTTATTGTTATAACCTTAGCTTAGAGCCAGTTAACTCTTTCATTAACCTAATGTTTCTGCATTTTATGAATGATTTACTCTTTATTCTCTGTAGGTTGTTTGCTGCAGAATATGCAGGTGTCACAGATCCCAGCAGTGATCAGCACAGTGGGCAGCACAGTCACCTTACACTGTCACTATACACTCAGCAGCACTAAGAATGTGATCATCGGCGGGTACAAGTGGTACAGACATGTGCCGGGGGGGCCTGAGGTCTCTAATGATAATGGTGATTATACAGGCAGAGTCTCCAGAGCATCTCAGATTGAATTTATCAATAACAGATCAGCCAACATCCAGCTGCACCGAGTGGAAATCTCAGACACCGGATTGTACATCTGTGAAGTTACATTTGTGATTAATCAGACTCTGCAAGGACATGGGAATGGGACGTTCCTTAATGTGACAGCTGACATGACAGGTGATGTTACCGGCAACGTTACAGGTGATTTAATTAATATATTATGAAATGTTTATGAAAGACTCACATTATTATTTATTATACTGCACACAATACAAATGCAATATCATCTGATTTCTTTTTTACCATGGAAAAGTTCACTTCTCAAAAATTCATATAGTCGGGGACCCCATGGGAGTAAAATAAAAAATGTCAATATGCTGATGGGAGTTGCAGTTTAACAACAGAGGGAAGGCTATATGCTGTATATCCCCAATGTGAATCCTGGAAATATCTGTTATACAGTATAATATAATGTTCATTTATGAATGCAACTTCATGTCTATGTTTCTTAATGGATGAACATCTTTACATATATTGATGTTCAATAAAGGTACTTGTATGTAAACATACTCTGTGCACTTCCCCAAACATAAAAACCTTAACCTGCCTGAAACAGCAAGTTTAAATTTGTATATTCAAAACGTGTCACCGTGCAGGCTGTGTGCACATTTACGTGATATACAGGTATGGAATCTGTTATCCAGAAACTTGTTATTCAGAAAGCCAGGAATTACAGTAAGGCCATCTCCCATAGACTTCATTTTACCAAAATAATCCAAACTGTTAAAAATGATTTCCCTTTTCTCTGTAATAATAAAACAGTACTTTGTACTTGATCCAAACTTAGATATAATTAATCCTTATCAGATTTACTAAAGGGCGAAGTGGCTAACGCTAGCGACTTTTTCAACCTCTTTATAAAGGTTCCCTGGACATGTGTAATTAACAGAGGAAATGTAATGTATTTGCTGCAACAAATAACATAAAGAAGTCCATTAACTTAAGCTGAGCGCAGGACCTCTAGCGAATTTGCGCTAGGCAGAAATTAATGCTACTGCATCTTTGCTTTGAATTGCTCTCATTGCTGAAGTAACGCTAGCAAAAATTCGCCAGCATTCAACGCCCAAGAAGAAACTCTGCATGTTAGTGAATTAGCGTTGTCTGGACGATTTTTCGTCTGGCGAAGTGTTGCGATGGGTGTAAATCGGTCAATGGTGAATTTTCGACGGTTAGTAAATTTGCCCCTAAATGGGTTACTCTACCTAATACAAGGTAGAAGAATTTGGGACCAGAGAAAGATGTTGCTGGCTAATGTGGTGACGCTGGACTTGTCCTAAGAGAATTATCTTGTGTTTTGGCACTATTGCACTATATAGATGAAGGCTGAATCTTACCACGACCCTGCCCATGCATCACTAATGTGCAGCCTAGGGTAGCCACCTGTCCAGTTTTGACCCGGACAGCCCAGTGTTTGGAAAAATAGGCAGAATTCCCTATGACTGACCCAGTAATTGGCCAATTGCTGACCGCCACATCATAGTTCTGCCCATCGACCCGCCCTGACCACACCATCAACCTGCCCACAATGGATCCAGTCCACCCCTGTGATGTCCTTGTCCCACCCTCCACCCGGAGTTACTTGCGGGGAAAGGTGGCAACCATAGCGCAGCCCTTCTGCAAGATTGCCAATAGAAAAAAAATGGACTATGCTATCACTTATAGATGCTATATAACATAGATGTTAAGTGGTATTCCAACAAGTATAGGGTCTATGATCCAGAAAGCTCTGATATATGGGAAGGCCATCTCCTATAGAGTCCATCTTGAGCAAAGAAGTCCAATAAGCAAATAAGTTATTACAGTAGAACCTCAATTTGACATCTCTTAATTTTAAGTTTTCCCTCATTTTCCATCTGTTTGTGTGGTCCCAGATATATATTATGCAAATACATTTCCCTGATTTTACATTTTCACACATTTTTTTTCTGGTCCCCTGTATAGATCACAGTAGTGTTTACCAGTGTAGTGCAAGATGGCACGTTAATATTTAATTCATTTAAAAATCTTTCATTTTGTGATGTTACTGTTCCTTTAAAAGATTTAATTATACCGCAAAAACAATGTGAAATTTTAAGGAATGACCCAAGCTTTATTTGTTGAAAAATACATTATTGTGGTTTAAAAAAAAAAGTAACTGACGCAAGTAAATATAACTGAGTTGAAGAAATCATTTGCATTTTCTTACAATGTTTCAGCTGAACCTGCTAATAATAAATTTGCCCCTAAGTGTTTATAAATGTATTGCGTTTTGTGAAAAAATATGGAATAAAAAGAATGCTTAATTCTAATTCCTTTCACTTATAAAATTCTATTTTCTAGTTTCTAAAATTTTTACAGGAGCGATCAATGGTACTTTTCTAGATTACTAATAATAAAACAGGATGTGGTCAGTTGTGCAGTTTCCCTGCGGTCAATTGACTGAGAGGAACCCTAGAGCTACTTCTCCCAGGCAGTAGCTCCAGGGTTCCCTCACTGCACTGCATCAATAGGTGCAGTGCACTTGCAACTTCCCTTTCACGTTGAATACCAAAAATTACATCAACCAGGATTAAGTGCAATTGCACCCAATTTATTGTGAAATGCAAACACAAATGCATTAAAGGGATGCTGACATCACAGCAGTTACCAGTGAGAGCAGCTTTGCAGATTGGCCTGATGAATCCTGGGCTGTACGCAATATATACATCTGCCGCCCTTAGATGTAGAACATCGATCAACACTGTTGTAGGTAAGTGTAGGGGGGCGATATCACTCCAACTTGCAGTACAGCACTAAAGAGTGACTGAAGTTTATCAGAGCACAAGTCACATGATTGGGGGCAGCTGGGAAACTGACAATATGTCTAGCTCCATGACAGATTTCAAAATTAAATAGAAAAAACATCTGTTTGCTCTTTTGAGAAACGGATTTCAATTTAGAATTCTGCTGAAGGTAAAATTTCTTCAACTAATGTGCATATAGTGATTGCCTCAATTTCATATTTTCCTTTTATTATCACCTGCCAAATTAGTTTTCATTTTTGTATCTTTTTTCTATAAAAAAGTAAAACGAGGTGTAGACTATACACTACATTATCAACAAATGTTTGAATCTGCAGATGAATAAATGTTTCCATTTTGTTTTAGAATTCCCCCATTCAGTTATTTCACATGGATACTTCCACATCCTTCGTCTCTTTGGAGCAGTCGTCCTTGGTACACTGATCTTATGTGCAGTTTATCTGAGCTGCAAGATATAAGGTAGGACTTTAAGGCCATTATTCTGTGAAATCACATTCTACCCTTCATTTTCAATCGGTCTGCCACAATTTAAATTAGTCTTGAAAACTGAAATTGTGAAAATACAACTCCCATTAAATTATACATGAACTTACCAGCTTTGAGGTGCCATTTTTATATGAGTTTTCAAGACTTTTGTGCTTAAAGGAAAACTATATCACCAAAATGAACACTTAAGCAACAGAAAGTTAACATCGTATTAAGTGGCATATTAAAGAATCTTACCAAGCTGGTTTATATATTTAAGTAAATATTGCCCTTTTACATCTCTTGCCTTGAGCCACCATTTTGTGATGGTCTGTGTGTTGTCTCAGAGATCACCTGACCAGAAATACTTCAACTCTAACTGTAACAGAAGAAAAGACACAACTCTGTCTGTTAATTGGCTCATGTGACCTAACATGTATGGTTTGTTTGGTATGTTTGTGTGGACACTGAATCGTACGATCCCAGAGGGCAGCCCTTATTTTTTAAAATGGCAATTCTCTATTTATGATTACCCAATGGCACATACTACTAGAAAAGTATATTATTATGAAAATGGTTTATTTACATGAATCAGGATTTTACATGAGCTGTTTTATGCAATATCTTTTTATAGAGACCTACATTGTTTGGGGGTATAGTTTTCCTTTAAAGAGATACTGACACCAGAAATTCAAGTTTTTTTTTAAAATCTATCATAGCATTGCTTTGCGTGATATTTATAATTTTGCCATAACAGTATTTGCCCAATGCTTATACATTGCTTATCTGATCCCCGTGTTCCTGTATGAGGGGGCTGCTATATTTGTGCAGCAATAGTCCATTAGCATTAGAAACTGACAGTTTGAGAAGGGAGAGTCAAGGTTTAGAAACTTCAAATAACAATAACTTACAAAAGCAGCCATTTCATCCGCAAATGATCAACATAACCTATAGATAACTTTAAATGTACATTTATATTTTGAAGAGTAGTTTTTTAGTGATTATTTTATTTAAATAATATTACATTAAGTCGGTTATTTATCAAGGTCTGGATTTATCTCAATATCGGCTGCTACAAACTCCGATCTAAGCCGCTCGGGTTTTTAACGCTTATTTATTATTACATTTTCCCGAAAATTTGTTTTGCGGGAAAAGCTCAGACTTTCACGATTTTTTCATGAATTTTCCCCAAAATCTCCAAATTTTTCTGAGTTTTCACCCGAAAGCTCTGAAAACATTGTGAAATTGCTCAAAACCCCTGACACAACCAAAAATCAATGGGACTGTTCCCATTGACTTGTATGCGACCTCGACAGGTTTGAGATGCCGTGGTTTTATATTCGGGCTTTTTAGCCCTCGGGGTTTAATAAATTCTGAAAAATTTGTGATTTCTTTAAAAGTTTGATTTTACAAAAAAAAAAAAATCGAATTTCGGGGAATTTCTGGGAATTTCGGGTATTCGGAGCTTAGCAAATAACCCCCTAAGCTTTGCAGCCCAGCAACACTGGGGTCTCAGGTTCCATTTCAGGGAACTGTATGTTCAGCCTGTGCTTGAGTGAGTTTCCTCTGGGTTTATATCTCCCAATATTCTTATCTGAAATGGTGAGATAAATTAGGTAACATCCCTGATCTTCCCCAAAATAACAACAAAACACAATACAACATTACATAACAACATAAAACAACATAACATATGAATATAGCATAATACAACACATCATATCACCACAACATAACATAACATAACAATACAACATAGCACAATGCAACATTGCATTACTCAACACACAGCATAACATACCATAATACATAATACAACATAACACAAAACATAACAACATAACACAATACAGCAACAGAAAGGAAAACTAGACCAAACAATGACCACCAGCAGTTTCTAGAGGGATTATGACAGTAGGTGATATGGAAAAGACAAAACCTCAATGTGGGCCACTAATTCCTTCATTTATTCTGCAAGTGAATAGCAAAGAAAAAATAATTATCGTTTCACCAATTGCCGTTTTCAATAAACAGTAATTTTGGTAGAAGAAATTGAAAACTATTGAATATATATATATACTGTATATATATATATATATATATATATATATATATATATATATATATATATATATATATATATATATATATATATATATATATATATATATATATATATATATATATATATATATATATATGTGGGGATGTGAAAATCTTAGACACCCTTACACTTTACAGACAGGCACATCCCTAGTAATATGGACACCTCAGTGGGTCCTTATGGGGACCTTGTGCTTATGTAACCCCTGCAGTTCACACAGTGTACACTAGTGGCACTGTGCCAGAGTAGAAAAGGTTTAGGAACCATGTGCTCTGGGTCCATTGCTTTAGCCCAACCAAGCAGGCTGGAAGGGAATGGGTAGTGCTGACCCTAGGCGCCTTGGCCCTAGTAATTAGATAGCTATACTAGTTTTATAGATCGCTCTAGGAGTGATAGAGAGGTTAAATAGTTGAGCAGCTCAAGGCTCCGCCGAGGAGATTAGAGGGATTAAGATCCCAGGGTATTACTGACCCAGAATAAGTAACCAAGTGTTGAGATAGGGATGTCAGGAGTTCCCCTAGTCTGCCACTGGAAGATATCCAGAAAACCGGGCTATACCCATCACATGCTGTCAACTTACTCTCTGCTGTATATTCCCTAGCCTGTGGGGATTCAGCCTATACGTGCTGTGAGTAGTGATGGGCGAATTCGCGGCGAATTTGCGCGATTCGCCGCCAGTGAATAAATTCGCGGCAAAAATTAGCCGGCGTCAAAAAATTTTTATTCGAAAAAACGGGCGCCGGCGTCAAAAACGGGCGCCGGCGTTGAAAAAACGGGCGCCGGTGTCAAAAACGAGACGCCGGCGCAATTTCGCAAATTCGCCCATCACTACCTGTGAGTATATGCTTCCTTTATGCTGCTGTGTATGTTCTATACTCCATTGTGGATCAAGGTGCTAAATGATCTCTGTGCTATTGTTCAATAAATACTGTTCTTGGTTCAACTGTTAAAGAACTACTGGCGCCCATCATTGTGTTATCGCATCAGGTTACAGTTACACTACACCCTTGCCTCCACCCCGCTGCGAGGGCTTACCCCTGAGAAAGAGAGCTCATCGGTAGTCTCAGCCCACCAAGGAACGTAGCTAAACTGTCCTAGCACAAGTCAGTTTAATATAGCGCTACATATATATATATATATATATATATATATATATATATATATATATATATATATATATATATATATATATATATATATATATATATATAAGTTATAATAACTCAGCACATGAAGTGTTATTGCACTGTAAGTTCTATATTTCTAAACATGTTTTAATCAAAAAATAGCATCTGATCTTTTCTTTCTTTTTTCCTGTAAGAATAAAAGATGCATCAGTAGAAGAGCCAAGTACAGTGTGGATCCCATAGAGGAAATATAAAGGGAACAAAATGAACAAGGAGGACAAAATGGCTAAAGTCTTGTTTGTTATTGTCATATGATTCTACATTCGGACATCTACATTTCGCATCATCAATCAATCGACATATAGGGAAGAGGACATTATAGCAACATTGCAATAAATAATAATCATGAATCAGTAGAATTATGTATCATTTCATTCTAATAATGCTGCATTAACACCGGCAAAATCTCTTTAGATTGAAAATATGTCTATAGCAAAGTGTAGCAGGTACAGTGTGTAATATTTCATGTTATTTTAGTGTCTCTGATAGCTGAACATTATGAAACCTGTAGCCTGTTATTAACCTGTATAACCACATTTCTTACCACTTTTTAATAAAGTTGTTTTCATTTCCCATATCTCATAACATTATCCAGTACTTTATTCCTCAAATAGGTTAAATAAATACAGATTCTTATTTAAAGTTGGCTTCTTCTATACATGAGTACAGAGATGATATTAAGGGGGTTATTTACTAAAATTCAAATGTATCTCATTATTTAAATAAAAAAAAACACACCCAAACTCCCATACCCGATCTTATAGGATTTAAACAAGAGCTCAATTTAATCGGTTCGGGTAAAATCTTGATAAAATCGTGCAAAAAAAACGAATCATACTTTTTTCAAGAATTTTTTTCTGAAATTTGCTCGATTTTTTTCTATTTTTTTCCCGAAAGGCCAGAATTGTTTGGATTTTTGCCCAAAAAGCACAAATGGACTGATTTGCGGGCTAATTCTAGCACAGATCATAGCAACCGTGCATTGATTTGAATAAGAGACTGTAATATTAATAGGAAAGGACCAGAATAGAAAGAAGAGTAATCAAAAGTAGCAATAATACATTTGAAGCCTTACAGAGCATTTGTTTTAGATGGGGTCAGTGACCCCCATTTAAAAGCTGGAAAGAGAAGAAGAAGGTATATAATTTAAAAAATTATAAAAAAGAAATAATGAAGACCAATCGAAAAGTTACTTCGAATTTGGCATTCTGTAATATACTAAGGGGCAAATTTATCAAAGGCCGAGGTGAATTATCGAATTATTTTTGTGTACTTTGACTAGGGAATAGTCCATATTTGATCTGAATTTGAAAAAAATTCGAAAATTAGAATATCGAAATTTATTATGTACTGTCTATTTGAAAATTTGATTTCGACCGTTCGACATCTAAAACCTCCCGAATTGCTGTTTTAGCCTATGGCCTCCATAGAAAATTGGTGGACTTTGAAAAATCTAAGTTTTTTTGGGGAAAAACTTTAAACCGAATTCGATCCAATGCGGTATTCCTTTGATTCGTACAATTTGAATTAGGCCGAATACTGACCTACTCGATCAAAAATGGACCTATTGGATCAAAAAAACTTTGACTTAATTTCGGTTGGTCTTTTTGAATTCGAATTTCGAAGTTTTTTCAATTCGAAATTCGACCCTTGATAAATATGCCCCTAAGTCAAAGGGTTTTTTTGGTTGAATAGGTCCATTTTCTATTGAATAGGTTCGTATTCGACCGAATTTGAATTGTACGCATCAAAGTAATAGCGTAATTTGATCAGATTTTCCCAAAAAAACTTTAATTTTTCAAAGTCCACCAATTGACTCCAAATAGGTTCTAGGAGGTCCCCATAGGCTAAAACAGCAATTCGGCAGGTTTTAGATTGTGAATGGTCGAAGTTGAATTTTTAAAGAGACAGTACATGATAAATTTTGATATTTGAATTTTTTAATTTTTTCCAAATTCAAATCGAATTTGGACTATTCCCTAGTCGAAGTACACAAAAAAATAGCTGGAAATTCGAATTTTTTTCATTTTTTGCAGACAAATTGTCGCCGCAGTTTGGCGAATTAATTTGCTTGTGTCAAAACACAAAAATTTGCTGTGAATTCGTGGCTGCCGAATTTATTCACCCCCTCACTAATAAACAAACATTGTATTTGCTGTTCTAAGGGGCCCTTTGTGAGCCAATAATCCCCACCCTCTGTAAAGCAGCTCAGGTGCAGTTGCCAATGTCCACAATACCAGTCTGTGGCATGTAATGCTCAGTACACAAGAATAATATGTATCGTATTAGCCCAGGTGAATGCAGTCAACCAAAACGCACTGAGATACAGGTATGGGATCCATTATCTGGAAACCCGTTACCCAGAAAGCTCAACATTTATGGAAAAGCCTTCTCCCATGACTTCATTATAATTAAATAATCCAAATTTTTAAAAATTATTTCCTTTTGCTCTGTAATAATAAAACAGTACCTTGTGCTTGACCCCAACTAAAATATAGTGAATCCTTATTGGAAGCAAAACCAGCCTATTGAGTTTATCTAATGTTTACTTGATTTTCTAGTAGACTTAACTTATGAAGATCAAAGATCCGGAAAACCCCAGGTCCCGAGCATTCCGGATAACAGGTCCCATACTTGTACTTTTAGCCAGTCAGAATAACAAAAGCAGTTCCTCATTGTTCTGAGAACTGTCCACCTACTGAGAAATGAATATTCGGTTATTTAATATAATGAAAGTATAGGCTGTTATAAATAATAAATATGAATGAATATAAATAAAACACCCTCACCTGTCACATTGAGGAAAGTTCCTTTACTGTGTCCTTTAATTTGCATTTGGCCAGAAAACTCCACTTCACAGAAATACATTCCGGTGTCTGTGAGTGTCTTACTTTGGTCAGTCTGTCCTTAAAATCATCACTCCCCATACAGTTCATGTCTGTACCATTTGTACCCACCAGTGGGTAGATCCAAGTTGCTCATGTTGTAGCTACACTCTAGGTTGGCTGTGCTGCCCTCTATGACATTCACTTCAGGGATCTGGGATACTTCTATGTTCTGTGAGAGAGAAGCTGAAGTGCACATATAAGTCAGGCTTTTATTTATGTCAATCAGTGTATAGCAAGTCAGGATTGTATTTACAGGTAAACATAAAAAGCAAGACAGACAAGTTAACTTAATTAATTCAACAAGCTCTAAGATAACCTTGAAACTGTTGTATTCATGAAAAATACATCTCAGATAATTCCCCCATATCCACCCTATTGTGTTGCTTCTTCCCCATCACCTTGCAGTGCTGCCAGTATCAGCAAGAGCTCCGACCATTTCATCTTCTCTTGTGAATTAACAACACAGAGTTGTCAGCTCATTCGTGACCCCCGGTTTCAGTTCCTGAGGAAATTAAAGTAGGTTGTGGATAAATATCTGGTCAGTATAAATGATGAAACAGATGAATGTGTAAGTTTTCTTGTTAAACTTAGTAACATAGTAATTTAGGTTGTAAAAAGGCACGGCTACCGAATGCAATGCTTTGTTGTAAGTGCAACCTGCCCAACTGCTAGCTGAGCCAGAGAACTAACAAAACTCTTCTACATAAAAAAGTGTAATCTTGTATGTGATCCCTTTAAGGAGAACCAAACCCTTTATATTAAAATCCCCTACCCCCCTAACCTACATAGACCCTGCTCCCCCCCAGCCTAGGTATTACCCTTGGTAAAGATGGTGCCCGTGAACTCTGATGTGCTGCATCTGCAACAAGGGGTAAGTAAAGAGTTAGGGGCATTTATCAAAGGTAACACCTAAGCTGGGGGAGAGCAGGGAGGGATGCCCCTCGTTGTAGATTAAGTGCATCGGCGTTCTCGTACGCCATCTTCTCATTGGTAATCTTTGGGTCTTCTTCCGGCGCTTCTGCAATTTCCGTCACTTTCGTCACATGCACAGTTGTCAAAAGATGGAAGACTGCTCCAACTGCACATGCGCCAATACGATGCATAATTCACAAAGGTTACAGAAGAGAAGAAGATGGCGCCTGTGAACTCCGATGCGCTGAATCTGTAACTAAAGAGTTAGGGGCATTTACCGAAGGATAACACCTAAGCTGGGGAGAGCAGGGAGGGGGGACTATGTAGGGTAGGGGGGTAGGGATTTTAATATAAAGGGTTTGGTTCTCCTTTAACAAACTTTAAAACAAAATAATTTGTCAATCAGAGATGCCAAACCTATTGGATTATAATCATCAATTTAAAAAATCCTACTAGTTATGGGTGAATCAGTAGTGATGGGCGAATCTATTCGGCAGGCGCGAATTTGCGGCGAATTTGCGCGATTCTCCGCTGGCAAAAAATTTGCTGGCGTCAAAAATGGACGCCGGCATAAAAAAATGCCGTTTTGCGAAATTCGCCCATCACTAATAATCAGTTATAGTCAGTGCACTTGTATCAAATGAAAATAATGTACCCCTTTTGTAAAATATCCCAATATTAGGGGTCATCTCAGAGCTCTGTGACCCATAAAAATGTACTCTGCCTTCGGCTTCATGTCTTTATATGGTCATGGAGCTTCGGTGTGACTTTTAATACTCTTTTAAACACTGCGGTTTGTTTGTTTCTTGAAATTCAAAGAAAATAAAACACGATTAACCTCTAGCCACAATACAGAACATACACTTCCCACTGACATCTCTGGCATCTCTGAGCTGGAACGATTAACCTCTTTCTCCCTGATAGATTTTATAAATCAGAACACAGATTTGCAACGGCAATAATATGAAATTAAGCCACAATAAAAAGTAGAAAATTAAATAAATATTTTTTTGTTTCCACTCCTATCTCCTCCCATTTTTATTTTCTTAATCTTTGATTAATTCATTTTCTTGGTACGAAAGAAGTAACTTGGTAGGGGGGATGACAAATGTGTCAAGCCTTAGCTGTAATATTTGGGACCTCCCTTGTTCTGTTGGTGTCTGGGTTTAGAACCCATAAGAGACATACATTTGTAAATATATTATCTTGTCCTTCCTAGAAAGTGGGTTCATTAGACCTGTTCCATTTTGTAAAAATCTATTTGTTGGTATTGTTGCAGCATAAATAAGAAGGAACAATGAAAAGTTAGGTGCCCTGAAACAGTAGGTTTACCCCAGAAAACCATATATTTTTGGAAAGTACACATTCTGCTGATTCCAAAATGGGTAACAATGTCTCTCTACTCCTAACTACCAAACATCAAAGCTTGTCTGAATGTAGCAGTTTTTATAAATATTTATCAAAATTTTGAAAAAATCACTTCAAAGGTTTTAATTTTCTGCTCCGCATATCAAACACTATATTAGATAGCTAGAAAAAGCACCCTGAATATGATTGCCAGGAGTCCACTGAACAGTTTGAGCCCCATTGTGCATAGGTTTATCAAAGTACCTGGCATTTAGAGACACCAATATAAAGTTAGCTCATTCAAATTGTCCAGGACTTTACTTCAGCTACTGAAAAATCAACACATTGACTGCATTTTTTTGTGGGGTAAAAACACAGAAATATATGTTTATCCCTCAAAACCATATATTTTTGGAAAGTACACATTCTACTGAATCTAAAATGGGTACCCATGCCTTTCTGCTCAAAATTACTGAGTCATAAGGCATTCCAAAAATTGTCGGTTTTGGTGAAATATCTGAAAATTGCCTCAAAGCTTCAACTTCCCAGCACCATATCACCCATGTATCATTACGTACCAAGAAAAAGCACCCTAAATATGATTGCCAGGGTTCCTCCAAACAGTTTCGTGCCCATTGTTCATAGGTTTACCAAAGTATCTGGTATTTAGAGGCCCCAAAATGAAGTTAGCGCATACAAATAGTCCTGTGGGTAACTTCAGCTAATGAAAAATCAACACATTGACTGCATTTTTTGTGGGGTAAAAACACAGAAATATACGTTTACCCCCCCAAACCATATATTTTTGGAAAGGACACATTCTACTGAATCTAAAATGACTTTCTGCCTCAAAGCTTCAACTTTCCAGCATTGTATCGTCCATGTATCATTACCAGCATAAAGAATCCTAAATATGAATGCCGGGGGGTCTACTACCGTATATACTCGAGTATAAGCCGAGTTTTTCAGCCCCCAAAATATGCTGAAAAACTCTACCTCGGCTTATACTCGGGTCAATCGCAAAAACGGTCGCCGGCGTCTAAGAATAGTCGCCGGCGTCCAAGAATAGTCGCCGGCGTCCAAGAATAGTTGCCGGCGTCCAAGAATAGTTGCCAGCGTCCAAGAATAGTCTCCAAGAATATTCGCCAGCGTCCAAGAATGGTCGCCGGCACCTCCAAGTGGAGCAGAAACCCTCAATTTTTTGATTGAAACTTACCAGAAGCTGCTGCATTTCTCACCCTAGGCTTATACTCGAGTCAATAAGCTTTCCCAGTTTTTGGAGGTAAAATTAGGTACCTCGGCTTATACTTAGGACGGCTTATACTCGAGTATATACGGTAAACAATTTGATACCCAATAAACATAGATTTACCAAACTATGTGGCACACAGAGACCCGCAAATCCAAATAGGGCAAATGAATTTTCACGTATGACACTCTGGCTACTACAACATAAGCACCCAATGAGAGCCCCTAACAGTATGGAGACCCTAGAAAACCATATATTTTCCGGAAGTACACCTTCTGAGGAATCTAAAGCAGGTAAGGACATCTTTCTACTACAAACTACAAAAACGCAAAGCTGTGCTAAACATAACGGTTTTTATGGAATTTCTGATTTACCAAACTAGGTGGCATACAGAGACCCTCAAATGAAAATAGTACAATGAATTTTCTGACTGCTACAATACAAGCACCTGGTATTTGCATTATGCACCATAAGACCCCCTAACAGTCTGGAGACCCTAGAAAACCATATATTTTCCGAAAGTACACATTCAGACGAATCTAAAGCAGGTAATTACATCTTTATACTGCAAACTACCAAACCGCAAAGCAATGCTAAACATAAGATTTTTTATGGAATTTATAAAAAATAGTCACAAAGCTTGCATTTTACCCCATTATATACCCCACATTTTGTAACGTAACAGCAACAGTCATCCTAAATATGAAAGCCAAGTGTGTATTGAACAGTTTAATGCCTGATATGAAAACATTTACCAAACTATTTTGCACCAAATGGTTATATAGCAGACAAAATTTCCATGGTCAAACTGAAGTAACAAAGAACAGAGCGAAATGGTATAAAATCACTAAAAACCAACAAAACCGCAAAAATCAATGCTTTTTTTTTTCGCCTATTGTAATCAGCAGTCAGAATCAATGTTTGAATATTTTAGCATGGCCAAATAGGTTTTACAGACAGAAATAGGGGAGCAACACCTTTGCAAAGCTGAAAATGTAATAAAATGGCTAAACATGCAATAAAGTGACTAAAAATGCACCAAAATCACAGAAATTGCAGTATAATCACCGAAATAACATACAAAAGATATTGCGCAGTGCAATTAGCGAATTGCAATAAAACAGTTTTTTCAGGCAAAAACAAAAAAAGATGCGATAAAAAAAAGAAAGACACAACATAGTGTAAGTGTGTATGTGTGTACAACTGACCAATTGCATGTTGTGTGTGCAAGTGTGTGGGGGTGCTGTGAATATGTGTGACCCCCCTGATCCCCCAAAAAATGTATGTGATTGTGTGTAAGTGTGAATGTAAGTGTGTAATGGGAAAATAAGTGTGTGTTTGTGTGTGTGGATGGGCACTAAACTGGGTGTAGTAGGGTCCAGGAGAGCTGCAGGCAGAGATGGCACCGTCTTCTTCTGATGATCCGGTAAAAGGGGCAGAGCTTAGCGGCCAGGAAGTGTAGGCAGCAGCAGAGCACGTCCATTGCACGTGCCTGCTGCTGCCTTTGGGCCCCTCGGCGATAGCGACTCGGGGCCACTCATTCCCCACCTAGGCTCGTTGCCTAGGGGCTGGGGAATGAGTTAGAATAGAGCGATCGGCTTTACAAGCCACTCCTCTGTTCACAGAGTGCAGGCAGCAGCAGAGCATGTAGATTTCACGTGCCTGCTGCTGCCTAGGGGCCCCTGGGTGATTGCGACCCAGAGACCCCATGTTCTTTGCCTAGGCTCGTTGCCTAGGGGCTGGGGAACCTGAAGGGAGCACTAAGAATGGAGCGAGTGACTTAACAAGTCTCTCAGCCATTCTGAAAGTTCAGGCAGCAGGGCACATATATTGCACGTGCCTGCTGCTGCCTTGGGGCCCCATGGCAATCGTGCCTCAGCGGCCACTCGTTCCCAGCCCCTGCTCATTGAAAAGCCGGCTCCTCCGTTCCCTAACCCTAAAATGCTGCAGAATGTAGAATCTACATTCTGTGGCATTTCAAGTGCCATTCCCACAGAACGTAGATTCTAAGTGGGGTGGCACGTAAAGGGTTATGGGGGGTGCCAAAATTGGGCTCAGCCAAGTGATTATATTTACTTACCTCATACCTATCTCATGGGGTTTTCTTCCAGTAAGCACCATGGAGCGCATGGCTTCCTTCTTCCGGAGGCAGAAGAATGAAAATAAATGCATGGTAGAACGAAATAACCAACTTCTTCAGTAAAGTTCAGCTATTCATGCTACCGGTGTATTAAGATCTGCTGAGTTATCTGCTGATCTGAGTATCGGCCCATATACAATCACTTGGGGCTGCCTAACTTTTCAAGTAAATGCAGCCTTTCCTTCTCATTAAGCAATGTCATCAATAGAGATAGTAAAGGGAGGAGTAACACCAGACTTAGGAAGAAAGATGATTAGTTCAGTTTTTGTTAGGTTCAATTTGAGATGGCATTGCTTTATCTATTTGGAGATTGCTAAGAGGCAATTAAAGATCTTAGTGGGACATTCACTAAGATTCGTTGTTGCGCCAGCGTCCGCTTTGCCGCGCTTCGCCACACTTCGCCAGGCGTATTTTCGCCAGCGCTACGCAAATTCACTAAAATCCGAAGTTGCGCTCAGGGGAAGCGTAAGGTTGTGAAGTTGCGCTAGCCAAGCAAAGCAAAGTTACGCTAGCAATGGTTAATTTGCATACGTCGCCAAATTGAAGTTACAATGGAGGTATATGCATCAGCAATACACAAGCCTGGGAAACCTTCAAAACAGCAAATAACATTTTTATTTTGCCCTACACATGTGCCCACTGTATAGTTAAGGTGCCATGAGTTATGAATATGTAGGAGGGAAGGAGGGTAGCCCCACAAAAAATTTCGATCTTTTTCAGCCTATCACCCATAAAAAATGAAAAAACGCCAGCGTTTTTTGGGCATTAGAAACATTTTTAACTTTTTTTGAAGCAATCCCTATCTACTCTATTGCACTTCGCCTGGTCTGAGGTGGCGAAGGAAGTCTGGCGTAAAAGGTAGCGTTCAGAATAATCTGCACGTCAGTGAATTGCGTAGTAACGTCCGTTGCGCAAATTCGCCAGGCGTAAGGGTGCGAAGTAACACTAGCGAATTTACGCCAGCGTCCGTTAGTGAATCGCCAGTTAACAAAAATGTGCTACGCTGGCGCATTCACGCTACTGTTAGGCACTTCATCGTTTAGTGAATTTGTCCCTTAGTCTCAGGGGGTTATTTACTAAAATCTGAATTTATCTCATATTTTATTAAAAATTAGACGACCAAACTACAATGCTTGATTTTAGCTTATTTATTCATTTAAAAACTCAATTATTCGGATAGAAAAACGCAATAAAATCAAGCGAAAACCTGAATCGCTCAAATTTTGGGGGATTTTTCTCGGATTACTCGAGTTTTTGCCTGAAAACCCTGAAAAAGTCGGATTTTTGGGCTAAACCCTGTGCAGACCACTTCAAATTGCAATAGCTGCCTCTACCAATTGACTTATACGGGACCTCGACAGGTGGCAGAATTTCAGATTCTGTCTTTTTGCAGCATCGGGGTATAATAAAAACAATTAAGTTTTCTATTAAAAATGTTTAATTCTTCCAGATTTTAACATTCGATTTTTAATAAATAACCCCTTAGGTTTCAGCTGTTAATGAAGGAGTTAATAGATAAATTTGAATATCATCGAAATACAGATGATATTTAAAACCAGATAAGTCAATGAGAATTCCCATATACAGAGTGTTTAGAGTTAAAAACAACAGATCAAGTACAGAGCCTTACAGCACCACTACAATAAGTGGGATTTGTGATGAGGTTTTGTTTGCATGAGATACAGAGAATGATGGGTTAGAAAGGTAAACATACTCCTTGGATTTTGTTAGTAAAATCCTGGGAGTTCTGTATGTGAACACCCTTTTGCATTATTGTATGCTCTATTGTTTGCCACATACAATGCTGTTTTGACACCTCTCCCTGGAAGGTTTAATAACACATCAAAGCTCCAATCTTGCTAATACAATCAACACCTAACGTAATGACATCATTGTGGATTATGATAAACAGATTATGCTGATTGGAGCAACATTCCAGAGGATATATACCAAAGAAAATTCCTATGTACAAATTATTCTGAATTGAGAAAGTCAGTTAGATAACTGGTGAAACTTCTTCAAGGAAAAAAACACAGCAAGTCCAGTTGATTTGACTTATTTCTACAGATATTCCATGACCGGGATGAATGAGAATATTTATAAACCTTATTCACTAACAGGTCCTTCCAGCAGACACAAGGAATCCACAGAGATTAGAAGAACGGAGTTTCCATCTTCAACACTGCACAATATGTTGGCGCTCTATTAATACATGTTAATAATAATAATAATAATAATGAGTGTTGAGTGTTGTGAAGTTGTGGAATTCTCTCCGTGAAGTGCTTGTACTGGAAGATACATTAGGTAGCTTTAAGAAGAGGTTAGATGGCTTTTTAGCAAGTGATCCATTGACTTGGGGTCAGGAATGAACTTCCCCCAATAAGTGAAATTGGAAAGGCTTCAGGTGTTTTTTTTTATCTTTCTCTAGATCAGCAGTTGGGCAGGTTTCATTTAGACCAAAAGGTAGAACTCAATTAACGTGTCTTTTTTCAACTTAAATTACTATGTTAAACAGAAACACTTGCTGGAAAGTAAAGCTTAGAGGGAAAAAAAAGATAATTACAAAATGTTATACATCCACCTTTTCTATCATTTTTACTGACTCATTAGTGATTAGCGACCTACTGTCATTTCCTCAGGAAGTTACAAACCTAAGGTCAAGAACAAGCAGACAACTCCGTGTTGTTAATTCACGAGAGAAGATGAAAGGGTCGGAGCTCTTGCTGATACTGGCAGCACTGCAAGGTGAAGCAACACAATAGGATGGGTATGAGGGAATTATCTCAGGGGTTTTGTTTATAATCACAACAGTTTATAATATCAGCTAGATCTTGTTGATCTGACTAAGCTTAGATTTCTGCCCCATTTTGAATATATTTATGTAGGAATACAATCCTGACTTGTTTACTTGTTGTGTTCGGATTTACTGAGGATTAATATAAATGAATGCCTGACTTATATGTGCACTTCAGCTTCTCTCTCACAGAACATAGAAGTATCCCAGATCCCTGAAGTGAATGTCATAGAGGGCAGCACAGCCAACCTAGAGTGTAGCTACAACATGAGCAACTTGGATCTACCCACTGGCTGGTACAGATGGTACAGACATGTACTGCATGGGATTGATATCTTTCTGAGTGATGATTTTAAGAACAGAATTACCATAGAAACTAAAGAAGATTTCCTGAACAAGAGATCAGCCAGCATAAAGCTGCACAATGTAGGACTCACAGACACCGGAATGTATTTCTGTGAAGTGGAGTTTTCTGCCTCATTTCATAGAAAAGGCAACGGTAATGGAACATTTCTCAATGTGACTGTGACAGGTGAAGGTATAGTAATTATATTTATTAATATTTATTATTTCTTACAGCCTATTGTTTCATCTAACTTAAATGACTGTATAGTCACTTATCAGTAGGGGGGAGTTATGAGAATAGTACTGAGCTGCGGTTGGTAGTCACTTAAAGCATTTCAGTACCTTGTTTTGCTCTGTCGCACCTGGGCTTGTACCCTGTGTCCTATTCTTGTGTACTGAGCATTAAATGGCACAGACTGACATTGTGCACATGGGTCCCTTAAAGTAAACTGCTTTTTGAGGTGTGAAAGTTACACATCATGTTTACAAACTGGTACCTTCACTCAGGGTCGGACTGGGGGGCCCAGGGTCCACCGGGGGATTCTATCTCAGCCCCCCCCAGCCCCGAACCTGCCACAAATCCCCCTCTGGACCCTGGCTGCAGCCACTTTCAGCATGCCCTCCCCCCGCATGTGAGCGCGTACCAGGTTGTGACGTGACCGGTGCAGAGACACAAGGGCAGAGAGCGAGTCTGGGCGCACAAGAGCCCGGTTTTTTTTGGCTCCCCCTCCAGCTATATATGCCTTTTTATAATAATTATGTGTTTCCGTGTCCATTTTTGGGTATGGGGTTCCCAGAAAAGTTTTACATGGGGCCTGGGCCCCAAAATCTTTCCCAACTCAATCTGCTAGTGGTGTGCAAAGTTAGCTATGACTTTATCATATGAGTTTCAGACTCTCTAAACTGAATTGTTTTAATAGAAACAAATGTCACTTACTAAAACTTGTTGTGGTTAATGTATTGTTTGGCATGTGGTGCTGTTACTGTGAATAGATGTGGTGTTTCCAGCTCACGCTTTTGGTTGCAAGTTATTTATTCAGATGTCTATTTCTGTAGCTGTGGTCTTTATAGGGGCTGAATAAATTATCCCAAAATGTTAGAATTCAAAGTTATCTTTTTATTATACAAAGCACAGAAAAATAATGGTGGTAATTCCAAGAAATGTTGTTTTCCCATGTATTTGGGAATTTCAAGCAATTTTATATACCACATTTTTTGCTGGAAAATCTGAAACATGATTATCCACTTTCTAAAATTCAGCACATGCACTTCCTACAGAATTCTATGGCATCTTGTTAGGTCTGAGTTAGTACAATAAACTTTCTATTTTGATGTCATGAAAAATTGCAGAATTGGGCCTCAGACTGAAGGTAAGTGAATGGAGAGAAAAATGGCGGTTTGCTTTTCTAGATGCAGGGGCTTTTGGTAGGGTACACTTATGGGTTATTTACTAAAGCTCAAATTGATCTCATCTTTTTATTAAACCAAGCTCGACAAAAATCACATCCGCTATTATTTATCAAAACCTCAAAATGTTTGTTGTGAAAAAAGACTCTATAAAATCGAAAAACTATTTTTTTCGAATTTCACACTCGAATGAGTCGTTTTTTTGGATTATCAGATGAAACCCAGTGCAGATCACAATATCTTTGAATTGTAAAAGGGACATGTGCCATTGACTGCTACTTGATCCTTCTGCAAGTTTGCGATGGCGGATTTACTGATTCTGACTTTAAGCAGCTTGGAGGTATAATAAATCTCGAAAAATTCTATGTTTTTTTTTCTTTTAAAAATTTGAGTTTTCCTCTTTAAAACCTCAACCAGAAAAAAAATGAATTTTAATAAATAACCCCCTTACAGTATTTGCTGTTCTGTATGTAGTTATAATTGTGACTGAATGACAGCTCTCACCAAATTTTAAACCTTTAAAGGACATGTAACCCCCCATTACAATGTAATCATTGAACAGCCTCTTTGAAATCTTTAGATAACTGCCACTCTGGGTGTTAAAAGGTCAACAGTAAGGCTGCAGCATCCCCTTACTCACTTATAATTCCTTCTCCTCCTCTAACCCACTCTGCCCCCTTCCTCAGGAATTTACTTTGACTGTTGACTAATGAGCATGCTCAGTTCTTCTCAGCTCAGATTACTAAACACACCCTCCAGTCCAACAGCCAATAATTAGATAGCATTGCTGGTTCCCATATAAGCTCAACCCCTGCAGAACTTTTTATCAAAGTATGTTCTGCCTGAGTAAACCTGCATTGCAAAATGGCCGCTGGGTGAAAGCTGCTATTTGTTTTAGGAAAATGTGATGGAGGGGGAATATGCAGTACAAACGATGTGGCTTGGGTGGGGAAGATGTGCCCAACTTATATACATGGTAGGAAAATGTAGGCTTTACATGTGCTTTAAGGGGAGCTTGATCTAAAAAGTGACAACCACTGCTTTAAAGGAACAGTAACATCAACAAATGAAAGTGTTTTAAAGTAATACAAATATAATGCAGTGTTACCCTGCAACAGCAGCAATATTAATTTCATTATATTAGATTATGATTAAGAAATCGGGAAGTGCTATGTAAAGTAGATTTTTTTATTTATTAGTTTATATAGTGTATAGAATCTGCAGATTGTACCATAATTTATATTAAATTCTAATATCCCTGTTATTTCTGTTCCCTTTTCAGTTCCAGCAGGTCCAACTTCAAGTCCTTCAAGCAGATGCTTCACCATTTATCATTGTGCTGGAGCAGCTGCCCTGGGTTTACTCATGTCGTTTGTACTTTATCTGAACTGCAAAAAACATAATCAGGTCAGTACTTATAAGTGTCTAACTGTGTAAAGAAACATCTCAACTCAGCTTCAGTTGATTATGATTTACCAGTTCATAGAATAAAACTATACAATAAAGTTAAATGGGTTCCTTTTTGGTGAGGTCATCTAATAAATAATGAAATAAAATCATCAATCACAAAATACGGTGGTGTCATGTGTAACATTCTGACATTCTAGTCTTATGATATTATCATGTATTCTCAAAGGAACAAAACAGGACCATAGCCTTGATAAACAGATTGAAAATTAAATAAAGCACCAAGAAAAGCCAGTTATCTATTAAAATATATCATCTTCAGCATAAGTGCACAGGCCCCACTACTGAGTAATTAAGCACAACATTGCTGTGTGCATGGGGTCATCTACTTGACCTGTAACTGCACTGGCCCACACCTTTGCATAACAATCTGACCCTCTGGCCTGTTGGGTTTGGCCATCTATGTGTGGTCTAATTATAAGTACCTAAATTCCACTGGATAATAAAGGTTCATTCCTCTTCAAGATTTGTTGTTACATTTCTCAACAGGTTTTTAAAGAAGAAGAAATAACTTGTGCCTCCAAGAAGCAAACAGACAAGGATCCCACCAACTGTTATACAGAACAAATTGAAGAGCAAAGTGTATAAAGCATTGTTAAGGGCCGTTAAACACAGATTTTTTTATATAAATTGGGGTGCATATGAGAAGTAAGTTCTACAAAACCTATTGTCACATACGCCAAAGATAATTGCTTACATTTCAGGCAGAGGCAGGCCAAGCCGGCGGGGGATCCTAGGTAACCCAGTCGGCCGGCTCTCTGCCCTCGCCTCGTGAATGCGTGTGATTGACCACACACTGCTGAACCTTGCACCAAACATGCCAGCAAAGATGACAAAGCAGCTCAGAAGATAACTGCCAAGCAGTGAGAGTATAAGATCCAGAATGGGGGTAAGCAGCAGAAGAGGTACATGCCTGGCACCCCTGCCACTGTGCCCTAGGCACGTGCCTCTTCTGCCTACCCCTAATTCAGGTCCTGAATTCAGGTGGGCCCCGGCCAGTGGCTGACCAGTTCAAAGTTGCTTGTCAGAGTTATGAAATGCAGACAGAAACTGGCTCAAGTGCAGCCTTGTGACATAATAGCTATACCCGTGATGTCATTACTCCATCCTCGTACATCACCCATCCAGCCCCAACATCATCATCTTGACTCCTGACATCACCACCCAAATCTTTGTCAGGTTTTTGCTATCACCAAAGAAGGTAACCCTAGTACCCATGTCCAGATCTGTGTTTTAACAGTTGTTCTTTTCAAATATGCCATAATAAATGTTTATGTTCTCAGTATACAATAGAATAGACACATTTATCACAAACTCACTAAAGCAGGGGTGTCTAAAAGGTAGATTGGGATCTACCAGTAGACCTTTCGCTGGTGATCAGTAGATCTCAAGACACTGTCAACAAACAGCTTGTCTAAATCACCCTCCTATTTCATGCTTTTCATTCAGATATTTATTATGTTAAGGTTACATAGAAAAAAGTTGTTTGTTAAATATAACAATATACATGTTCCCATAAATCAGTATTTAAGTAATATTGTCCATGGAAAAGGATACTAACAATGCTTTTATGGATGTAGACCATAATGGGACAACATCTCTAAAAGTAGACCCCACATTAGTAACGTATGGGCCCTCCTGCACTAAAGTATACATTTTCAATTACAAAAGATATGTAAGCAAAGCACATGATACATTCAGCATAATACACACTTTCCCTTATTAGTATGCAGTGTTTTCTGCTGCTGCACAATGCTTTGAGAAATATCTTAAAATATGGAGAATGAAAATTACAGGAAAAAAACTTTATTCAGAAATACCCAGGTCCCAAACATTCCAGATAAGAGACGCCACACCTGTTGTGAGTCACTGACTGGAAAAGTGGTGTATGGAGAGTATGTTTTACCTCTACCTGATAAGGGGCTGCAGCATTGATATGCTTGGAGGAAAGAAGTTATGTTTTCTTAGGCTGTGCAAAATTTATGAGCAGGGTCCTACGAGTACAAAAACTTTGTAGAGCTTTGGGTGGGAGGAAGTCTCCATTCCTAGATCCACTTTTGCCTTTGTGATTGGCCTCCACTTCCTTTATGGTCTCTCTTACATGGGTTTCATTGTGTGAGATCCGACTGGTGTGTGTGTGAGGGTGTCTGTGAGCTCTGAGCTGCAAAATAAAACAGAGAAGGTGCTGTTTGGGGGGGGGGTAAAGCTGTTAGACAGAAATCAGAATGAGGATCCATCTCATGTTTTATTTTATACTTTAGAGAAATAATCATGAATAAAAATTATAAGATTTGTGTTGTCGTTTTATAGTCTTTTAATTCAATTAAAACAACAAACACTATTTATTAAAGTTTAATATTGCGATTTTGCACCGGTTCAAGGACAGTGTGGCAAATTGCCTTCAAAATTGTACTTTGCACACTGCACCTAGGTGAGTAAATGACCCATATAATGTTTTAGCATTTTAGCCGGTATGGGCGGAAGAGGGACATGACTGTTAGGTTATGGGGGGAGAGAGAGAAGGGCAGGAACTTTGGCCAGATAAAAGAGGGAAAAGGAAGTGTAGAAAGGGGGGGGGGTTAGGGGTACAGGGGGATAAATAGGAAAGGCGGGAGAGGGCACTTCCTTTTCCTACCTGGGATCCACAGGTGACACAAGCCCACCCTACCCTCCCCTGTTTTTGGGATTTCACGGAGGTATTTGGTTGGTATACGGGGGACTAATTTTTAGGGGGTTTTCGGTGGTGTGAGCAGTAATGGGTTTAGTTTTTGTCGCAGCATTTGGCGGTGGTCCTGGGAAAAAACAGAGAGTTAAAGAAGGGATTATTATGAGTTACGGAAAACGCAGGAATAATGGATAATTCGCCAGCTCGGGCATGGGGTCCCTTGGTGGCAAAAAATGAAAAATACCATCGAGACGGTGTACTGCGGCTGTTGGGTAAAAAACATAATTCATGTGGGTGCAGTGGTACGGAGGTACAATGCACATGATAGTAATCCCAGGACCATCTGCCCAAGGCCATCAGGACAGTTTAAAAAATAGTTAGGGTTAAAATAATATGTAATGTTATGGATGTTTAAAAATGTTGCATATTTGTTAAATATGAATAATATTGATTATGGATTATTGATGTTTGGTTGTTTGAGCAGAAGGATTAATAAAGAAGCTGCGGCCATTATTATCCAACAGAAAATGGGTGTTGTCTTATTTGAAAAGAAGGTTCTGTGGGTAAGGCCTCAGCCTGGGTGAAGGTGGTAAGTATAAGGTTAACCCCTATTTATCCGAACTCCCCTCCAGACCTTAGACAGTCAAGAAGACCAATAATTGGCTTCATTGTGTATGCGAATGTGATGACCCGTGAGCCCTGCAAACTGAGGCAGGAATTTGAGATCAGCAATATTATTCATGCCCAGCATAAATGGGCTAAGGGACAATTTTCTAATATTTTCATAGCAAGAATGTTTGAGAAAACATGGTCAGTGACTCTCAACTGGTGACTCTTTATAGGTGAAGATCTTCTACTGCTAATTACACAAACACAACTATACCATTAGAATTATAACCAATGCATTCACAATATAATTATTTTAACAATCCACAAATGCTCCCGGCACACTCCCAGATTTACCAACAAAAGGAGCCAGAGCCAATGGAAGTTGGGGGTATGATACAAATGATTTCTCTAGTTACAGGGAACACACTGCAAATTATATTGCCAACTAAATACATTTCAAAATCTTTTTTGAATAGTGCAAACATATATAATCATCAAGGAATGTAATTAATATATGCAGATATAATAATCAGATAATCCAGATGAAACAGAACTAATCCAAAATTAGAGTAACACTTGCCATCTCAGTGTTATATCATTGTACAACACAGTTGTCTCTATTCTCACTTCCATAAACATTCCCACAATGCTTATTTATAATAAGGAAATATAGCATAACAAGTTTTTATGGTTTATTCCTTAAATACATGTATTATTGATGGAGGAAACAGCCTGATGTACACGATACACAAGGATTTACTAAAGCAAGAGCACATCTACTAGCATATATATTGACTTGCACAAATGCAGTTGTCAGTAATATCCAAGTAGTTATTTGCTTTCACTTACTGACTTGGTGAGGTTTACTTACCAATTTTCTAGATTTAAAAAAAGCAAGAGCTCCTCCCAAAAAACACAGCAACTCACCAAACTTTTTTTTCCGTATTCTTAACGTGTTTAAGAAAAAAAGAAAGAAAATAGCCTTTTTGTGGAAAAATAGTCCCATGCTGATGAAAATCAAAAATTTCCATTCATTTACAATATGGCTATGATTTATAATAAAAATGTTTTATTTATTTTCCTTTTTCCCCCAATAAACCAAAAAATAAAAGAAAATAAATATATTCCCACCGATCTCTATACAACCGCACCAGCATTTACTTTTGTTGACTTTTTCTGTTTCTTTCCTTAATAAATCCTGACTATTTGTGGTTTTAGAAAGTGCTCAAATCGATAGGAAAAACGCTAAATCAAAATTTTACAAGTTGACCCCATAGTATGCAGTTTAAATAGCTGAAGGGTTGCTTTAAGCAACTGCAATTGTGCAGTTAATTGTGAATTGTCTTATGCCTGTTTGGTATAAGAATAATTCTAATATTTCTCTAAAAAAACAGTGATTTAGAAACGTACTTTTGCTAATTGGCAGCAAAACAAAGGCTATAAAATGCTGAAGAGAACATTTTTTCTCAAACTCGTCTCTACCCAGGATCGGAAATTCAGGATAAATGTATTCTGAGAGTATTAAATGAGATGTAAAAAATATAAAAAAATATAAAAAAAATCGTGAAAATCAAATTTTCATTATAATAATGTGTTACAAGGCAACAAGCATTTATATGTGACAGAATAGCTAGCTGAACCGGTTAAAAGTGAATATTGAGGTTTCACCAAATCTGTGTTCAAAAGATTTAATAAACTAAAAATGAGACCCAAGTTGAAATATGTAGTAGAAGCATGCAAAAGAGCAAGCCAGAGACGTGGAAAAGATTTAATCAACTAAAAACAAGAAATTGGAAAACTGCTTGAAGCTGGATCATTACTGTCAGTCGGGGAAAAACAGACCAGTCAAATAGATTTGGGACCCAGGAACATATGTCATAAAAACAAGTTTTGGTTTTAAGTTCAAGAAATGTAAAATACTTTAGCTTTGTTTTGTTCCACAGTTAAACATAAACCGCCTTCCCGTCAGCTGACTTCCTCAGGAGCCTGAGACGTGTTGAAGTAAATGTGTTGTATGTTCAGATTCCTCTGGTCACAAGAAGAATGAGAGGTCTGGCACTGCTCTTACTGCTGGGAGCCCTGAAAGGTGAGAGAAGGGCGAAACTGTAAATAGGTGCCAAAATGGGTCAGTAATCTGTGATGAGTTAGTGTGCTGTGATAATTTAGAAGATTTTAAAGCTGATGCACCACCACAGTTTTATAGCAGCCAGTCAGATGGTAGATTACTAACATTTAGGGTGATGGCATATGGGGGGCTTTGCTGCCTGCAGGCCCGGATTTGTGGAAAGGCCACCTAGGCCCGGGCCTAGGGTGGCAGGATTTTAGGGGGGCGGCATGCTGCCCAACCACACCCACATTTGTTCAAAAACACTGGGGATGTGCTGGAGATACAATAATTTAATAAATTTCCCGTGTGCCAATCCCCATTGCTCCTGTCCCCCTAGAGGGGACAGGGGTGACGACCGGTTGTGGGCCTAGGGGCGCCCACTATGTAAATCCGGCCCTGGCTGCCTGGGAGAAACTGCCCTACCTGCAGGTGACACAGTGTGTGCATTAATGAATGGAGACTTGTGCATATATTGATGTCATTCATTAAAGGTATCACAAGTGTGCATATTGACACTAGGAAAACCCAGGATTATAGCCATCCTAGACTAGGCAGAAATTCTAGCATTCTCACAGTGCTGGTTGTGTTGTGTTACCCAACAATACCATTCTGTTGCCTGAATGGGGATCACAACCAGTAAAACTTCAAATATTGAGATAATGAAAACAAAGCCATTTTAACACACACGTTTCATGTGTTTTACCGGTGGCGATTCCCATTCACCTCCAAGGGTAAGGCATATTTGGCTATTTTGTTGCACAGAAGTATTGACAATGCACCCTGTGAGGTGAATTGACAATGCAGGCAAAAATCAAAGTGTTTGGGAAACTGCATTGGTGCAATATAACACTTTGGAAATTAGCCCCTAGTTATATTAGAAGCAGGCTTCTCACAAAAGTGAAGGGCATATGGCAGATAAGAAAAACATATTTAATTCTTAGGTTAATCTTTACAGCACATATATCAGGACATGATCCCCCTATAATAACATATAAGGTAAAATATTGCTCTTACTGTTCAACCTTAACTTGAAGCAGTGCATAGCCAGTTAACCCTTTTAATAGTCTAAAGTTTCTGACTTTTATTCTCTATGTGCTTCAGGGTGTCTGGTGCAGAATATGCAGGTGTCCCAGATCCCAGCAGTGATCAGCACAGAGGGCAGCACAGTCACCTTACAGTGTCACTATACACTCAGCAGCACTGAGAATGTGACCTTCGGCTGGTACAATTGGTACAGACATGTGCCGGGGGGGGCTGAGGTCTCTAATGATAATGACAATTTTACAGGCAGAGTCTCCAGAGCATCTCAGAGTGAATTTTTCAATAACAGATCAGCCAACATCCAGCTGCACAGAGTGCAATCCTCAGACACTGGAATGTACATCTGTGAAGTTACATTTGTGCTCAGTCAGACTCTACAAGGACATGGGAATGGGACGTTCCTTAATGTGACAGCTGATGTGACAGGTGAGATTCATTCTTCTGTTACAAAATGTATATGAAATGCTCAAATTATTATATACTAGACTGAACAGAATACAAATATTGTACCATAGGAAACGTATTTTCTTGAATATTATTTTATTCAAATGAATTTAGTCGCAGTGTAAAAGACAAAGGAGGATTCTGCAAATACATATAGTCTGTGGCCCCCATGGGAGTTAAACAGGGAATGTCCTAATGCTGATGGGAGAATTCCATGAGCTGCACTTCAACAGCAGCTGGAGGGATACAGGTTGGATATCCCTGAATTTTGAATTACACAGTATAGTTTAAGGTTTATTTATGAATGCAAGCGCATGTGTGTGCAATAATGGATGGAAATGTGTGCATATATTGATGTATGCACCCAGGGAATCAATGCTAATGTCACTGTCAGTCTATGCTAGGAGCAGAGGATAAATGCCTACCCTGAAACCAGCACTGTTTATGCATTTCAGCAAGTCATTTCTGCTTGATTTGGAAGCTTTATTCAGGCAGTGTAATCACCACTGAATCACCAGGGAATGTCATGACTATATAAAGGCATGAGGACACAGGCTGTATACAGGTCATAACACTCCCAGGTGACTTGTAAAATGTTAGTAAGCAGTGCATTATTTCTTATAATTATATGATATTGTAACACTGCACTACAAGTACCCCCTTATAAATCACAAAAAAGTTTAAACTGGGGATCAGTGTTGTTAAATCTTTTCCCCAAGCATAAACAAAAATGAAAGAGAAAGTAAAAGTTGGTTTATAATAGCAAACTTTAATAATATGATTCAGGTCATTATGCACCACCATAAATATACATGGCTAAACATATGATTGCATTATAATAATGTGTTACAAGGCAACAAGCATTTATATGTGTCAGAATAGCTAGCTGAAGTGAATACTGAGGTTTCACCAAATCTGTGTTCAAAAGATTTAATAAATTAAAAATGAGACCCAAGTTGAAATATGTAGAAGAAGCATGCAAAAGAGCAAGCCAGAGTCAGTGAGACAGGCTGATGGTCAGGACAGGTGTTAGACAAACAAGAATCTGAATAACAGACCAAGGGCCAAAAAACAGAAAGTTAGAATAAGGGGAACAAGGGCACGGCAGTAACAGACTTACAGGATTACACAATACATTGATAAGATGTCAGGGGGCTTGGTCACAGCAAAGAGCTCAATGATCCATACTTTTAGTCTGATGCAGAAAGTGATATTCTGAGACAATTTGTATTTGGTTTTCATATTGTATTATTTGTAGTTTTTTAGTTATTTAGATGTATAATCAGCAGCTCTCCAGTTTACAATTTCTAGTAGCTAGGGTCCAAATTACCACTGACTATATACAGCAGCAACATTAAAGGGGCTTTTCTCCTTTGAATAAACATTTAGTATGACATAGAGGGACAATCTGAGACAATTTGCAATTGGTTTTCAGTTTTTTATTATTTGTGGGTTTTTTTTAGCTTTTTTCTGGTTGCTAGGGTCTAAATTACCCTCGCAACCATGTACTGATTTGAATAAGAGACCAGAATATGAATAGGAGAGGCCTGGATAGAAAGATGATGAATAAAAAACAGTTATAACAATACATTTATAGACTTACAGAGCATTTTTTTTAGATGGGATCAGTGACCCCCATTTGAGAGCTGGAAAGAGTCAGAAGAAGATGGCATAACTCAAAATCCATAGCAAATAAAAAATGAAGGTCAATTAAAAAGTGGCTCAGAATTAACCATTCCATAACATACTAAAAGTTAACTTAAAGGTGAACCACCCCTTTAATTTTGATTATATTATAATTAAGAAACCGTGAAGTGCTAAGTAGAATTTTTGATCTGCATATTGTACCATCATTTATATTAAACTAATTTCTCTTCATTAAATGTTATTTCTGTTTCTTTCAGATTCAGCATCAGCAAGTATTTCACACAGATTTTTCGCTATTCATCATTATGTTGGAGCAGTAGTTCTGGGTTTACTCATGTTGTTTGCACTTTATCTGAACTGCCAAGAACATAAGCAGGTCAGTACTTATAACTGTCTGTGTAAAGAAACATCTCAACTTCAGTTGATTCTGATTTACCAGTTCATAGCATAAAAGTATATTATAAAGATAAATGGGCTCCTTTTTCTAATAATGTAATTAAATTGTATTTACATACTGTGGCTTGACATGTAACATTCTTACAATATTATCATTCATTCACAGACGAATAATGATATAAAATCAGAGCAATGATGTTATTTATTCATTATTTTTCACTAACTCATTTTTAAGGCAGAGGAAGAAAATGGTGCCTACAAGAAGCAGAGGGAGTAAAGACACATCTCCGCTCAGTTTCATTTGATTATCATTTACCAGTTCATAGAATAAAATTATACAATAAAGCTAAATGGGTTCCTTTTTGTGAGATCCTCTAAAAAATAATGAAATAAAATCATAAATACAAAATACTGTGTTGTAATATGTAATATTCTGACATTCTAGTCTTACAATATTATCATGCATTCTCAAAGGAACAAATAATAGCCTTGATAAATAGATTGAAAAGTAGATGAAGCGCACAAAAAAAGCCAGCTATCTATTGATTTATTGCTAACAAGTCAGCCAGTTTTCACCCAAAATATATAATCTTCAGCATAAGTGCATAGGCTCCACTACTGAGCAATGAAGCAAAACATTGTCCAATTTGCTGTGTGCATGGGGTTATCAACTTGACCTGTAACTTCACTGGCCCACACCTCTGCATAACACTCTGACCCTCTGGCCTGTTGGGTTTGGCCATCTATGTGTGGTCAAATAATAAAGTACCTAAAGTTCACTGTATCTGGCAAATAAAGGTTCATTACTCTTCAAGATAATTTGTTGCATTTCTTAACAGATTTTTAAAGAAGAAGAAATAACTAAGAAGCAAACAGACAAGGATCCCACCGACTGTTATACAGAACAACCTGAAGAGCAAAGTGTATACAGCATTGTTAATGATTGTTAAGGGACCTTAAACAGAGATTTTTTATACATTGGGGTGCATATGAGAAGTAGGTTTAACAAAACCTAAGACCACCTACACCCAAGAGATAATTGCTTAAATGTTATACTTTATACCAAGTCAGGTTGCCACTGGCCTGGGGCTGTCCGGTTTAAAGCTGCCTGTTATGAGTTATGAAATGCAGACAGAAACTGGTGCAGTCTTGTGACATCATAGCTACACCCCAGATGCCATTACTCCATCCTCGTACATCACCCATCCACCCCCCAACATCGTCACCCTGAATCCTGACACCACTACCCCAAATCTTTCCCAGGGTTTTGCTATCGCCAAAGTTGGTAACTCTAGTAACCATGTGCATTCAGATTTGTGTTTTAACAGCTGTATTCCATTGCGTTTTTTTTAAATGTGCCACAATACATTTTTATGTTTTCAGTATACAATAGAATAGACAATTGTATCCAAAACTTAATTAAAGGAGAAGGAAAGCTACGGAGGCATTTTATTGCCAATAGATTAGCTGCAATAGTGCAAGCTAGAATGCTATATTTATTCTGTAGAATGTTTTACCATACCTGAGTAAAAAGCTCTAGAAACTCTCTGTTTGTTGAATAGGAGCTGCAGTATTAATGTGGTGTGACATCACTTCCTGCCTGAGTCTCTCCCTGCTCTGGGCTCAGATTACAGTAGAGAAGGGGGGGGGAAGAGGAGCAAACTGAGCATGCTCACGCCCAGGGCAATGAGGTTTAAGCTGAAGGCAGGAAGTCTGATACAGAAGCCCATGTGTACACAATAGAAGGAAAGAAATGCTGTGTTTCTTTTGACAGGGGACTCAGAGCAACATTACTTTGGGGGTTTACTGGTATATTTAGATGGACCTTTCTGATAAGGCGTACTTAGTTTTAACCTTTCCTTCTCTTTTAAGTATACATGTTTAATGAAATAAAATACATATAAGCAAAATACATGTGCTTTGATACATTCAGTATACTCAGTCTCCACTTGAGTTCTATAAAAAAACAGATCGAGATCTATTTTATCAACACAGCACAACAAACATTAATGTTAATTGGTTGCACTGCATCATTTTTTTACAAAGTTGCTGAATTCTGCTTTACCAGGTCACATTCAGTCCCTGTGATCAAGCACCGATATCTGTACCTACAACTTGTCCGGCACAAATATTGGAAGCCCTTAATGGACCTTTGCAGTCACATGTTGTGGCTTAGGAGAATAAGGTGCAGAACTGATACTATATGTATCCTGATTTATACAGGGACATCCCCATTGCTGCCTACAGACATTGCTTCTGCTTTTGCATTTTCCAAGGATCTCATTGATGCAAAGCCACAATATGTTGGAGGGACAATTCAGATTTCTGCAAACAATTACACAGTTGTAAAGAATAAAACTATCAAAAGAAATTGTTATACACTGCTTTCTGCTGTTGCATAATGCCTTGAATTCCATGTTTTCATTTCTGTGTAAACTTTCTTAACTTGCTGAAATAAGTTTATAATGAGATTAAAAGAAGGTTTTTACTATCAATAAAAAAAATTAAATTTCATTAAAGTGAGACAGATGTATTTTGTAAGCATCCATTTTTCATAGAAAAATATTTTTTTTATTAATAGGTAGGCTATGTATTCACTTCATCTTTCTTAGGTGTTCCTTAAAACCTATTCTTTCAAGGGAATTCATTTTTTTCCTGTAATTAGGTATTGGATTTGTTGTCCAGAAACCCAATATCCACAATTAGATGGCTTTAATTACTGCAAGACCATCTCCCATAGATCCATTTTAAGCAGTATGTTGTACTTGTATCTTAGCTGCAGGAATCCATATTGGCGTCAAAACAGTCCAATTGGGTTTATGTGATATTTAAATATTTTTTAGTATGCATAAAATATGGAGATCCAAATTATAGAAAAAAACCTTATCCAGAAATACCCAGGTCCCAAACATTCCAGAAAACAGATGCCACGCCTGTTGTGAGACTATAAAACTGGTATATGGGGTGTATATTTTACAAAATTCATTTGCAGGGTCCCACTAGTCCTGAAACTTTTTAGAGCTTTGGGTGGAAGGAAGTCTTCATTCCTAGATCCACTTTGGTCCTCGTGATTGGCCTCCACTTTCTTTATGGTCTCGCTTACATGGGTTTCATTGTGTGAGTGCTGGCTGGTGTGTGAGTGAGGGTGTCTGTAAGCAGAGCTGCAAAAGAAAACAGAAAATGAAATGCTTTAAGGTTCAATGCAGTAGTTTTTCTTGGGGGGGAGGGGGATAAAGCTGTTCCATCTCATGTTTTATTACAGATGGAACTGGGGTTCATTTATAAACACTGGGCGAATTTGCACCTGGGGTGGCAACCAATCAAATGTTTGCTTTCATTCTTAAACTGGCAGCTCCCTTTAAAAAAACAGTCACTGATTGGTTGCTATGGGTAATGCCCAGATACAAATTTGCCCAGTTTTTATAATTTAGCCCCGCTACTGTCTTTTTCTTTACTGAATTGTTTGAAGCAAGATCAAGTGCGCTGCTGATAATAAAGAGCAGGGAGAAATATACCTGGTGTTCCTGGCCCCCGTCTGCCTTAACTCTGCAATTGCCAGTTGAGCAAATCTCCGTGTTGTATTTATTTGAGGTAGAACAGAAAAGCTGAGAACTTCTGTTGGGTAAATTTGAATGAAAATGATAGAACTAATGTTGGGTAAATTTGAATGAAAATGGTAGATTTTTGTTGCTGATTTATATTTTTGTAATTAAAACAACAAATAATATGGGGCAAATTTATTAAAGTTTGAGATTTTGATTTTGCACCAGTTCAAGGAAATTATGACAAATTGCCTCCAACATTGCACTATGCACATTGCACTTAGGTAGACAAATGACCCTTATAATGTAGAATACCTATACTTGACTTCATAGAATGGGATGACATTTGAGATCAGCAATATCACTCATGCCCGGCATAAATGGGCTAAGGAAGAATGTTCTAATATTTTGAAGCAAGAATGTTAGAGAAAACATGGACAGTGACCCTGAACTGGTGGCTTTTTACAGGTGAACATCTTTTACTGCTAATTACACAAACACATACAAACTATACCATTAACCAATTACAGCCAATAGATTCACAATAGAATTAGCGTAACAAAGCACAAATGCTCCCGGCACATTCCCAGATTTACCAACAAAGGGCCAATGGAGCCAATTCAAATTTGAATAGTGTAAAGAGCAAAACACATACTGTATAATCATCAAGGAATGTAATTACCATATATAATAATCAATAATACAGATGAAAGAACTAATACAAAATTAAAGTAGCACTTGCCATCTCAGTGTTACATCATTGTACACCGCTCTCACCCTTCTCTCTTCTCCCTTCCATAAACATTCCCATAATGCTTATTACCACAATGCTTATTTATAATAAGGAAATATAGCATAAAAAGTTTTTACTGTTTGTTCCTCAAATACATTTGTTATTGATGGAGGAAACAGCCTGATGTACATGATACACAAGGATTTACTAAAGCAAGAGCTCATCTACTAGCATATATATTGACTTGCACAAATACAAGAAGGAAACAGACAAGGATCCCACCGACTGTTATACAGAACAACATCAGGAGCAAAGTGTATAAAGCATTGTTAAGGGCCCTTAAACACAGATTTTTTTATAGAAATTGGGGTGCATATGAGAAGTAGCTTCTACGAAACTTAAGGCCACCTACGCCAAAGATAATTGCTTACATTTTATACTTTAGACCAATTCAGGCAGAGGCAGGCCAAGCCGGCAGGGGATCCTAGGTAACCCAGTCGGCCAGCTCTCTGCCCTCGTCTCGTGAGCATGTGTGATTGACCACACACTGCTGAACCTTGCACCAAACATGCCAGCAAAGATGATGAAGCAGCTCAGAAGATAACTGCCAAGCAGTGAGAGTATAAGATCCGGAATGGGGATAAGCAGCAGAAGAGGTACATGCCTGGCACCCCTGCCACTGCGCCCTAGGCACGTGCCTCTTCTACCTACCCCTAGTTCAGGTCCTGAATTCAGGTGGGCATCGGCCTGGGCCTGACCATTTCAAAGCTGCTTGTCAGAGTTATGAAATGCAGACAGAAACTGGCGCAAGTGCAGCCTTGTGACATAATAGCTATACCCCTGATATCATTACTCCATCCTCGTACATCACCCATCCAGCCCCAATATCATCATCTTGACTCCTGACATCACCACCCAAACCTTTGTCAGGTTTTTGCTATCACCAAAGAAGGTAACCCTAGTACCCATGTCCATTCAGATCTGTGTTTTAACAGTTGTTCTTTTCAAATATGCCATAATAAATGTTTATGTTCTCAGTATGCAATAGAATAAACACATTAATCACACACTCACTAAAGCAGGGGTGTCCAAAAGGTAGATTGGGATCTACCAGTAGACCTTTCGCTGGTGGTCAGTAGATCTCAAGGCACTGTCAACAAACAGCTTGTCTAAATCACCCTCCTATTTCATGCTTTTCATTCAGATATTTATTATGTTATGGTCACATAAGAAATAGTTACTTGTTAAATATAGCAATATACGTGTTCCCATTAATCAGTATTTAAGTAATATTGTCCATGGAACAGGATACTAACAATGCTTTTATGGATGTAGAACACAAGGGGAAAACATCACTAAAAGTAGACCTCACATTAGTAACGTATGGGCACTCCTGCACTAAAGTATACATTTTCAATTACAAAAGATATGTAAGCAAAACACATACATTCAGCATACATTTAGTTACTCAGTCTCAACTTGAGTTCTACAAAGAGCAGATAGAGATCTCATTTATCAAGACAGCACAACAAACATTAATGTTAATTGGTTGCACTGCATCATTTTTTTTTTGGCATTTTCCAAGGATCATCTTAATACAGACTTTCCCTTATTGGTATGCACTGTTTTCTGCTGCTGCACAATGCTTTGAGAAATAGCTTAAAATATGGAGAACAAAAATTACAGGAAAAAACTTTATTCAGAAATACCCAGGTCCCAAACATTCCAGATAAGAGACGCCACACCTGTTGTGAGTCACTGACTGGAAAAGTGGTGTATGGAGAGTATGTTTTACCTCTACCTGATAAGGGGCTGCAGCTTTGATATTCTTGGAGGAAAGAAATTATGTTTTTTTAGGCTGTGCAAAATTTATGAGCAGGGTCTACTTTGTAGAGCTTTGGGTGGGAGGAAGTCTCCATTCCTAGATCCACTTTTGCCTTTGTGATTGGCCTCCACTTCCTTTATGGTCTCTCTTACATGGGTTTCATTGTGTGAGATCCGACTGGTGTGTGTGTGAGGGAGTAAGATTTGTGTTGTTGTTTTATAGTCTTTTAATTCAATTAAAACAACAAACACTATTTATTAAAGTTTAATATTGCGATTTTGCACCAGTTCAAGGACAGTGTGGCAAATTGCCTTCAAAATTGTACTTTGCACACTGCACCTAGGTAAGTAAATGACCCAAATAATGTTTTAGCATTTAGAAGACCAATAATTGGCTTCATTGTGTAGGAGAATGTGATGACCCGTGAGCCCTGCAAACTGAAGCAGGAATTTGAGATCAGCAATATCACTCATGCCCAGCATAAATGGGCTAAGGGACAATTTTCTAATATTTTCATAGCAAGAATGTTTGAGAAAACATGGTCAGTGACCCTCAACTGGTGACTCTTTATAGGTGAAGATCTTCTACTGCTAATTACACAAACACAACGATACCATTCGAATTATAACCAATACATTCACAATATAATTAGCTTAACAAACCACGAGGCAATTTCGAGCGACTTTGGAAAACGTGTCGCTGCGTGTGAATAGGCGCAGGCGACTTTAACGCTAGCGGGACCGAGATACCAGCAAGCCATTCAGGGAGATTAGACGCCACGATTAGTCGCCAGGCGACGAATCTCCCTGAAATCTTCCTGTGTGGCCTAGCCCTAACAGGTCCTTCCATCAGACACAAGGAATCCACAGAGATTAGAAGAAAGGAGGTTCCATCTTCAGCACTGCACAATATGTTGGTGCTCTATAAATACATGTTAATAATAATAATATTCTAAAAATTGAGAGAGAGTGTTGTGAAGTTTTGGAATTCTCTCCGTGAAGTGCTTGTACTGGAAGATACATTAGGTAGCTTTAAGAAGAGGTTAGATGGCTTTTTAGCAAGTGATCCATTGACTTGGGGTCAGGAATGAATTTCCCCCAATAAGTGAAATTGGAGAGGCTTCAGGTGTTTTTTTTGTCTTTCTCTAGATCAGCAGTTGGGCAGGTTTTTATTTAGACCCAAAAGTAGAACTCAATTAACGTGTCTTTTTTCAACTTAAATTACTATATTGAACAGAAACACTTGCTGTAAAGTAAAGCTCAGAGGAAAAAAAAGATAAATACAACATTTTATACATCCACCTGTTCTATCATTTTTAATGACTCATTAGTGATTAGCGACCTACTGTCATTTCCTCAGGAAGTTACAAACCTAAGGTCAAGAACAAGCAGACAACTCCGTGTTGTTAATTCACGAGAGAATATGAAATGGTCGGAGCTCTTGCTGATACTGGCAGCACTGCAAGGTGAAGCAACACAATAGGATGGGTATGAGGGAATTATCTCAGGGGTTTTGTTTATAATCACAACAGTTTATAAGATCATCTAGATCTTGTTGATCTGACTAAGCTTAGATTTCTGCCCCATTTTGAATATATTTATGTAGGAATACAATCCTGACTTGCTTACTTGTTGTGTTCGGATATACTGAGGATTAATATAAATACATGACTTATATGTGCACTTCAGCTTCTCTCTCACAGAACATAGAAGTATCCCAGATCCCTGAAGTGAATGTCATAGAGGGCAGCACAGCCAACCTAGAGTGTAGCTACAACATGAGCAACTTGGATCTACCCACTGGCGGGTACAAATGGCACAGACATGTGCTGCACAGGGATGATATATTTCGGAGTGATGAATTTAAGGACAGACTGACCAAAGAAAGTACAGAAGATTTCCTGAACAAGACATCAGCCAGCATACAGCTGCACAATGTAGGACTCACAGACACTGGATTGTATTTCTGTGAAGTGGAGTTTTCTGCTTCATTTCATATAAAAGGCAACGGTAATGGAACATTTCTCAATGTGACTGTGACAGGTGAAGGTATAGTAATTATATTTATTAATATTTATTATTTCTTACAGCCTATTGTTTTATCTAACTTAAATGACTGTATAGTCACTTATCAGTAGGGGGGAATTATGAGAATAGTACTGAGCTGCGTTTGGTAGTCACTTAAAGCATTTCAGTACCTTCAATACCAGTAACTGCTTTTTGAGGTGTGAGAGTTACAGCCCCGTGTGGCCCTGAGAACAGCAGATGCAAGTTCAATACTGGAGGGATAGGAGGTAAGGTGGAGAAAGATAAGAACAATAACTTTATATGTGGGGAATGCTGAAAAGTGGTGATACTGAGACAAAATAAAACAGAAGATGAAATTATCAGGTTTCCCACCATGTTTACAAACTGGTACCTTCACTCAGGGTCGGACCAGGGGGCCCAGGGTCCACCGGGGGTTCTATCCCCGTGTGGACCCTGGCTGCAGTCAATTTCAGCATGCCGTCGCCCCGCACGTGAGCACGTACCAGGTTGTGACGTGACCGGTGCCAGAGACACAAGAGCAGGGAGCGAGTCTGGGCCCACGAGAGACGGGTTTTTCCTGGCTCCCCACTCAGCTATATATGCCTTTTTATAATAATTATGTGTTTCAGTGTCCATTTTTGGGTATGGGGTTCCCAGAAAAGTTTTACATGGGGCCTGGGCCCCAAATTCTTTCCCAACTCAATCTGCTAGTGGTGTGCAAAGTTAGCTATCACTTTATCATATGAGTTTCAGACTTTCTAAACTGAATTGTTTTAATAGAAACAAATGTCAATTACTAAAACTTGTTGTGGTTAATGTATTGTTTGGCATGTGGTGCTGTTACTGTGAATAGATGTGGTGTTTCCAGCTCACGCTTTTTGGTTGCAAGTTATTTATTCAGATGTCTATTTCTGTAGCTGTGGTCTTTATAGAGGCTGAATACATTATCCCAAAATGTTAGAATGCTAAGTTATTTTTTTATTATACAAAGCACAGAAAAATAATGGTAGTAATTCCAAGAAATGTTGTTTTCCCATGTATTTGGGAATTTCAAGCAATTTTATATACCACATTTTTACTGGAAAATCTGAAACATGATTATCTACTTTCCAAAATTCAGCACAGAATTGGGCCTCAGACTGAAGGGAATGGAGAGAAAAATGCCGGTTTGCTTTTCTAGATGCAGAGGCTTTTGGTAGGGTACACTTATGGGTTATTTACTAAAGCTCGAATTCATCTTATCTTTTTATTAAACCAAGCTCAACCAAAATCCCATTTTAACTTATTTATCAAAAACTCAAAATATTTGTTGTGGAAAAAGATGTCGTTTTTTGTCGGATTATTGGACAAAACCCAGTGCAGATCACAATATCTTTGAATTGTAAAAGGGACATGTGCCATTGACTTCTACTTGACCTTTCTGCAAGTTTGCGATGGCGGATTTTCTGATTCTGACTATTAGCAGCTTGGAGGTATAATAAATCTTCTAAAAATTTGAGTTTTCCTCTTTAAAACTTCAACCAGAAAAAAATGAGTTTTAATAAATAACCCCCTCACAGTATTTTCTGTTCTGTATGTAGTTATAATTGTGACTGAATGACAGCTCTCACCAAATTTTAAACCTTTAAAGCACATGTAACCGCCCCATTAAAATGTAATCATTGAACAGCCTCTTTGAAATCTTTAGATAACTGCCACTCTGGGTGTTAAAAGGTTAACAGTAAGGCTGCAGCATCCCCTTATTATTATTATTATTATTATTATTATTATTAACATGTATTTATACAGAACCAACATATTGCGTAGCACTGTAAAGTAAATGTACTTCCTGCTCCTCCTCTAACCCACTCTGCCCCCTCCCTCAGAAATTTACTTTGACTGTTGACTAATGAGCATGCTCAGTTCTTCTCAGCTCAGATCATTAAACACACCCTCCAGTCCAACAGCCAATAATTAGATAGCATTGCCGGTTCCCATATAAGCTCAACCCCAGCAGAACTATATATCAAAGTATGTTCTGCCTGAGTAAACCTGCATTGTAAAATGGCCGCTGGGTGAAAGCTGCTATATGTTTTAGGAAAATGTGATGGAGGGGGAATATGCAGTACAAACGATGTGGCTTGGGTGGGGAAGATATGCCCAACTTATTACATGGTAGGAAAATTTAGGCTTTGCATGTGCTTTAAGGGGAGCTTGATCTAAAAAGTGACAACCACTGCTTTAAAGGAACAGTAACATCAACAAATGAAAGTGTTTTAAAGTAATACAAATATAATGCAGTGTTGCCCTGCAACAGCAGCAATATTAATTTCATTATATTATATTATGATTTAGAAATTGGGAAGTGCTATGTAAAGTAGATTTTTTTATTTATTAGTTTATATAGTGTATAGAATCTGCAGATTGTAGCATAATTGATATTAAATTCTAATCTTGTTATTTCTGTTCCCTTTTCAGTTCCAGCAGGTCCAACTTCAAGTCCTTCAAGCAGATGCTTCACCATTTATCATTGTGCTGGAGCAGTCGCCCTGGGTTTAGCCGGCGGGGGATCCTAGGTAACCCAGTCGGCCAGCTCTCTGCCCTCGCCTCGTGAATGCGTGCGATTGACCACACACTGCTGAACCTTGCACCAAACATGCCAGCAAAGATGACGAAGCAGCTCAGAAGATAACTGCCAAGCAGTGAGAGTATAAGATCCGGAATGGGGATAAGCAGCAGAAGAGGTACATGCCTGGCACCCCTGCCACTGCGCCCTAGGCACATGCCTCTTCTACCTACCCCTAGTTCAGGTCCTGGAATCAGGTGGACACCGGCCTGGGGATGACCAGTTCAAAGCTGCTTGTCAGAGTTACGAAATGCAGACAGAAACTGGCCTAAGTGCAGCCTTGTGACATAATACCCCTGATGTAATTTCTCCATCCTCGTACATCACCTATCCAGCCCCAACATTATCACCGTGACTCCTGACATCACCACCAAAATCTTTGCCAGGTTTTTGCTATCACCAAAGAAGGTAACCCTAGTACCCATGTCCATTCAGATCTGTGTTTTAACAGTTGTTCTTTTCAAATATGCCATAATAAATGTTTATGTTCTCAGTATGCAATAGAATAGACACATTTATCACAAACTCACTAAAGCCCAAAAGGTAGATTGGGATCTACCAGTAGACCTTTCGCTGGTGGTCAGTAGATCTCAAGAAACTGTCAACAAACAGCTTGTCTAAATCACCCTCCTATTTCATGCTTTTCATTCAGATATTTATTATGTTAAGGTCACATAAGAAATAGTTACTTGTTAAATATAACAATATACGTGTTCCCATAAATCAGTATTTAAGTAATATTGTCCATGGAACAGGATACTAACAATGCTTTTATGGATGTAGATCATAATGGGACAACATCACTAAAAGTAGACCCCACATTAGTAACGTATGGGCCCTCCTGCACTAAAGTATACATTTTCAATTACAAAAGATATGTAAGCAAAACACATGCACTTTGATACATTCAGCATACATTTAGTTACTCAGTCTCAACTTGAGTTCTACAAAGAGCAGATAGAGATCTCATTTATCAAGACAGCACAACAAACATTAATGTTAATTGGTTGCACTGCATCATTTTTTTTTTTTTTTTTGCATTTTCCAAGGATCATCTTAATACAGACTTTCCCTTATTGGTATGCACTGTTTTCTGCTGCTGCATAATGCTTTGAGAAATAGCTTAAAATATAGAGAACAAAAATTACAGGAAAAAAACTTTGTTCAGAAATACCCAGGTCCCAAACATTCCAGATAAGAGACGCCACACCTGTTGAGTCACTGACTGGAAAAGTGGTGTATGGAGAGCATGTTTTACCTCTACCTGATAAGGGGCTGCAGCTTTGATATGCTTGGAGGAAAGAAGTTATGTTTTCTTAGGCTGTGCAAAATTTATGAGCAGGGTCCTACGAGTACAAAAACTTTGTAGAGCTTTGGGTGGGAGGAAGTCTCCATTCCTAGATCCACTTTTGCCTTTGTGATTGGCCTCCACTTCCTTTATGGTCTCTCTTACATGGGTTTCATTGTGTGAGATCCAACTGGTGTGTGTGTGAGGGTGTCTATGAGCTCTGAGCTGCAAAATAAAACAGAGAAGGTGCTGTTTGGGGGGGGTAAAGCTGTTAGACAGAAATCAGAATGAGGATCCATCTCATGTTTTATTAGAAACTATAGAGAAATAATCATGAATAAAAATTATAAGATTTGTGCTGTCATTTTATAGTCTTTTAATTCAATTAAAATAACAAACACTATTTATTAAAGTTTAATATTGCGATTTTGCACCGGTTCAAGGACAGTATGGCAAATTGCCTTCAAAATTGTACTTTGCACACTGCACCTAGGTAAGTAAATGACCCATATAATGTTTTAGCATTTAGAAGACCAATAATTGGCTTCATTGTGTAGGAGAATGTGATGACCCGTGAGCCCTGCAAACTGAGGCAGGAATTTGAGATCAGCAATATCACTCATGCCCAGCATAAATGGGCTAAGGGACAATTTTCTAATATTTTCATAGCAAGAATGTTTGAGAAAATGGGCAGTGACCCTCAACTGGTGACTCTTTATAGGTGAAGATCTTCTACTGCTAATTACACAAACACAACTATACCATTAGAATTATAACCAATACATTCACAATATAATTAGTTTAACAATCCACAAATGCTCCCGGCACACTCCCAGATTTACCAACAAAAGGAGCCAGAGCCAATGGAAGTTGGGGCTATGATACAAATGATTTCTCTAGTTACAGGGAACACACTGCAAATTATATTGCCAACTAAATACATTTCAAAATCTTTTTTGAATAGTGCAAAGAGCAAATCATATATAATCAGGAATGTAAGGAATGTAATTAATATATGCAGATATAATACACAAAAGCTATGAATATCTTGTAAATTATATCCTTATAAACGGTGAGTTCTGATGTCATCAGTTATAAACGGTGAGTTCTGATGTCATTTCTGTCACATGACTCACTGAAATGTGTGTATTATAATAAATAAAGTACCCCCAGTTGTAAAATATGAGGATATTAGAAGTTACCTCGGAGTTCCATGACCTGTATAAAAACACGTGTTTTTATATGGTCATGAAACTCCTCGGTAACTTATAATATCCTTATATTTTACAAAAGGGGGTACTTTATTCACTATATAATAATCAGATAATACAGATGAAACAGATCTAATCCAAAATTAGAGTAACACTTGCCATCTCAGTGTTATATCATTGTACAACACAGTTGTCTCTATTCTCACTTCCATAAACATTCCCACAATGCTTATTTATAATAAGGAAATATAGCATAAAAAGTTTTTATGGTTCGTTCCTTAAATACATTTATTATTGATGGAGGAAACAGCCTGATGTACGTGATACACAAGGATTTACTAAAGCAAGAGCTCATCTACTAGCATATATATTGACTTGCACAAATGCAGTTGTCAGTAATATCCAAGTAGTTATTTGCTTTTACTTACTGACTTGGTGAGGTTTACTTACCAATTTTCTAGATTTAAAAAAAGCAAGAGCCCCTTCCCAAAAACGCATCAACTCACCAAACTTGTTTTTCCGAATGCTAACGTATTTAAGAAAAAAAAGAAAGAAAATAGTCTTGCTCATTTTTTTGTGGAAAAATAGTCCCATGCTGATGAAAATCAAAAATTCCCATTCATTTACAATGAGGCTATGAATAATGATACATTTTCCTTTTTTCCCCAATAAACTAAAAAATAAAAGAAAATAAATGTATTCCCACGACCTCTATACAACCTCACCAGCATCAACTTTTGTTGACTTTTTCAGTTTCTTTCCTTAATAAATCCTGATTGTGGTTTTAGAAAGTACTCAAATCGATGGGAAAAACGCAAAATCAAAATTTTACAAGTTGACCCCATAGTATACATTAAAGGAGAACTAACAGCTAAAAATTAATACGGCTAAAAATTCCATATTTCTTATTTTGGATTTATTGCACCAGCCTAAAGTTTCAGCTCCTCAATAGCAGCAATGATCCAGGATTTCAAACTTGTCACAGGGGGTCACCATCTTGGAAAGTGTCTGTGACACTCACATGCTCAGTGGGCTCTGAGCAGCTGTTGAGAAGCTAAGCTTAGGGGTCGTCACTAATTATCAAGCAGAAAATGAGGTTGGTCTGTAATATAAGCTGATGCTACAGGGCTGATTATTAAATTCTGATGCTAATTGAACTGGTTTCTGTGCTGCCATGTAGTAATTATCTGTATTAATTACTAATCAGGTTTTTATTGTGACATTTCTATTCTATGTGTACTGTATATTGTGTCAGTCCCTAAGCTCAGTAAGTGACAGCAGCACAGAACATGTGCATTGAATCAGCAGAAAAGAAGATGGGGAGCTACTGGGGCATCTTTGGAGACACAGATCTTTACTGCTAAAGGGCTGTGGTTGCCTTGGGTTGGTACAGTAGTCCAGAACATATTGCACAATGTTTCTAGCTACGGTTTAGTTAGGCTTCAGTTCTCCTTTACATAAAGTACCAGCTAGTGTACTAAAGAGTGTAGCAAGCCCTGTGGAGAACTGTCACGCAGTTTCAGTAGTGAGCAAACCACATCCTCAAGGTTAGGGGGTCAATGGATTTGGGGCAGTGATCCCTATTCAGGCAACAGAATGGCATTGTTGGGCACTGTGTCACCTGCAGGGGGGAAAATTTCTCCTTGGTGGTTTGTGACACTAGATTTTTCAAAATTGCATCCAGGGAATTAAATGCTAATGTCACTGTCGGTCTATGCTAGGAGCAGAGGATAAATGCCTACCCTGAAACCAGCACTGTTTATGCCAGGGGCGTAACTATAGAGGTTGCAGGGGGGCCCAGGAGTGTAGGGGGCCCAGCGAGACCCTAATTAATTAGCAATTTTAATATATCTTGGTAAAATAGGCCAACTTATAAATATTTTGGGGCCCTAAATTGAATTTGCTATGGGGCCCAGTAACAACTAGTTACGCCACTGGTTTATGCATTTCAGCAAGTCATTTCTGCTTGATTTGGAAGCTTTATTCAGGCAGTGTAATCACCACTGAATCACCAGGGAATGTCATGACCGTATAAAGGCATGAGGACACAGGCTGAGAGCTGTATACGGGTCATAACACTCCCAGGTGACTTGTAAAATGTTCTTGTAATTTCTTGTAATTACATGATATTTTAACACTGCACTACAAGTACCCCCTTATAAATCACACAAGTTTAAACTGGAGATCAGTGGTGCTAAATCTTTTACCCAAGTGTAAGCAAAAATGAAAGAGAAAGTAAAAGTTGGTTTATAATAGCAAACTTTAATAATATGGAGTCATTATACACCACCATAAATATACATGGCTAAACATACTGTATGGTTGCATTATAATTAGGGATGCACCCAATCCAGGATTCGGTTCGGAATTCGTCCAGGATTCAGCCTTTTTAAGCAGGATTCGGATTTGGCTGAATCCTTCTGGCTGGCCAAACCGAATCCTAATTTGCATAGGAGGGAAATCGCATGATTTTTTTTTTTTGTATAATGATTTTTATTGTTTTCCAAAAGGAAGAAGGGAGGGGGATACAGAAGGAAAAAAAAAGGGGGGGGAGTGGGGAAAGTGAGCAGGGGTTACACACATATGTTGTCTTTAAAGAAAAGAAAAAAAACACCACGAATCGGGCATCATTCTTAAACAAAGCACAACACAAAGGCAATACAGCAACAATTACAATCCCCTCGGGACTATGCGGGTATAAGGAATATAGCATATTAACAAAGTGCAGTAAAGCTCAGAGTGCAGATTGAAGGAACCCCTGATAACGGTCATGTTAAACCGGGGGGGGGGGGGGTTACTGTTGTCCATCAGTAATTATTGATTTATGCGTGGGAGCTGATTAGGTTCAAGCTCTATCCAATGGAAATCCTGCTGCTAAGTACTGTATCTCCCAGAGTCATCATAATTGCCAGCCAGAGAGCCTGGGCTTCACCTTTTTGTGAAACACCAGCACTAGGCAATAATGAGAGAACAATTGGTTGGAATTTGCTGACAGCAAATACAAATGGGGCAGATTTACTAAAGGGCGAAGTGGACGTCGCTAACGACAATTCGCCAGAGATCTCATCCGCAGGGACATCACCAATTTACTAACAAACTACAATTCCCTATTCCAGGTGCATTTTCACTAAGGCGAACGATCGTTACTCTGCAAAGTCACTAAAGTGCGAATTTTACAAAATGTTACCTCTTTCAACAGAGTTTCTTTCGCCACCTTAGACCAGGCAAACCGATAAAACGAAGCTACATCCTCCTCAATCTTATGTCAGTGACATCATATCCTGTATGCTGGAAAGTCTTAAAAGTTCTAAAAAATGCTGGTGTCTTTTCATTTTTTAAAGTGGGATTGTCTTCAAAAGTCCTAACTATTAAAGATTTTTGTGTAAACAATTTTTTTAACCAATTTGAGGGGCATGCCACATTTGATTTAGGGTGGAATCATGTCTAGGGCATTAGAAGGATCTCTTTCATCTTTATTTTGCTTCATTGGACATGTGTAATAATAAGTGGCCACTTCAAACATTTTAACCAACATCTCTAATAAAGAAGTCTATACGACCTATACAATATGTACTGCCCTATTCAAATTGACCTTTGTGTAAGAGTACTAAAGAATTTTCGCTAGTCAGAATTGACCGCTAGCGAAAGATCGCCAAGAAATGCTCCTGCTGATGAAATAACGCAATTGAAACTTTGCCAGCGTTCGGCTGCTGAGACAGATTTTCGCATTTTAGTGAATTAGCGTAGTGGTAACTGATTTGCACCTGGCAAAGTGGAGCAAAGTGTGTTGAAGCGGTCACTGCCAAAAATTCACCCTTTAGTGAATTTGCCCCTTAGATCTTAGTAATACACTCTAGTGATGCATACATTTTAACCAGGTGTTGCTGAAAAAAAGCCCTTTGACGTCTATGAGTTTCTAAAATGTTCACAGTTTCACAAATTTTTTGGAGAAGTGAAGAAGACAGATTCGCCCATCATTCAATACTAATAAACTGTCACTTCTCCATATAGCCGAGAGCTAACTGTGCAGCAAGTATAAGAGTCATCCATTACCTACAGTACCTACAAGGATGCTCAAGAGTGTAGCAAGCCCTGTGCGGAACTAATTGAGCAAACCCCATCATCTTCCTCAAGGTACGTGGGGCAGGGGAGTTTAAAAAGATTTGGGGAGAAGTGTGAGAACTTCTTACATCAAAGAATAACTTTCGGTTTTACCTTCAGTATGAAAGAAATATAAAACGTAGTTTTGTCTGAATCGAAATGTGTCATCCTCAAACTATATAAAACGCCTTCCCATCAGCTGACTTCCTCAGGAGACTGAGACCTGTTGAAGTAAATATGCTATCTGTTCAAATTGCTTTTGTTACAATAAGAATGAGAGGTCTGGCACTGCTCTTACTGCTGGGAGCCCTGAAAGGTGAGAGTTGGGGGGAAGCTGTAAGGTACCCAGATTGGTTAATGTCCTGTGATGATTACCTGTAATAGCATGACTTGGATCAATGCATAGCCTGCTAGCAGTTTCATTCACCTAGTGCTCCTGACTTTTCTGAATGATTTATTCTTTATTCTCTATGTGCTTCAGGGTGTCTCTTGCAAAATATCCAGGTGTCCCAGATCCCAGCAGTGAACAGCACAGAGGGCAGCACAGTCACCCTACAGTGTCACTATACATTCAGCAGCACCGAGAATGTGACCATCGGCTGGTACAATTGGTACAGACATGTGCTGGGGGGACCTGAGGTCTCTAATGATAATGCTCATTTTAAAGGCAAAGTCTCCGGAGCATGTCAGAGTAACTGTCAGATTGAATTTATCCATAACAGATCAGCCAGCATCCAGCTGCACAGAGTGCAAATCTCAGACACTGGAATGTACATCTGTGAAGTTATACTTCGGCTCAATAAAACGCTTCAAGGACATGGGAATGGGACATTCCTTAATGTGACAGGTTAGATACTTACTAATATTATACAGCCTTTGGAAGGGTTAATAATGGATAGGATTCTTTAATACATTGCAAATCACAATAATTTGAGTTTGTGTCAGCATAGTTTTATGCATAACAGAATTTGCCAAACACATTTAATTGACTTGTATGAGGAAGAGAGCAGAAGCCTAGACAGTGGAATAGCAATGGATGTGATACAGTACCACACAGAAGTTTATTGTTAAGTTAAGAACTATTGTTCTGGAACATAATATTTAAACTTGGATAGAGAACTGACTGAAAGAAAGGTTAGAGAGTGGTGTCTAATTGGACAAATGTTTTTAGTGTAGTACTGCAGGGGTCTGTCCTTGGACCTTAGCTTTTATCTTGTTTATTAATGACTTAGAAGTGGGCATTGTAAGTCCTGTTTCTGTTTATACTAAATTGTACAAGTTCTATGTAGGATACTGTCTCTTTGCAATGATAATTGACTAAACTGGAAAACATGGCAGAAAACTGGCAAATGAGGTTCAATGTGGATAAGTGCAAGTTTATGTGCTTAACATAAGAGTTATACACTAAATGATAGTATGTTGGGGGTATCCTTAACTGAGAAGCATCTGGAGATTTCTGTGGATAACAAGCTGTGTAACACTGGGCAAAGTCATTCAGTGGCTACTAAAGCAAATAAAGTGCTTGTATAAATAGGGCATTAACTCAAGGGATGAAAACATAATTTTGCCTTTTTTTGGATTCCTGGTAAAGCTTCGCGAAGTGTAGTTTTGAACCCTAGTCCTTAAGAAAGATATTAATTAATGATGAGCAATTTTTTTACAAGTTCACTGTGAAAATGACTCCCATAGACTCCAATGGCAGCAAAAAAATGTTGATGCACATAAAAACATTTTTGACACCTATAGACTTATACAAAACTGGATTTATATTAAAGAACTTTAGCTTTATGATAGGTCATTAGTACCCTTCTAGTCTATTGTGGAGCTTTAAAGTATAAATTATACTTGGGAGTATTAAACAAAGGAGTTTTTATGTTATATGGGCTTTTATATAGGTGATGTATTGTTATTTATACAGGTTACATACAGGTGTATTAGGACCCCAGAAATGTATGGTTATAATAATGCATACTAAATTAAGAGGCATGGCCAAACCTTTTGGATTGAAAAATTTGTAACTGCTGTGATGTTGTCATAATCACCTATGATTAAGTGCCGGAGGGTACGAAACTCGTAAGTTGGACTGTCATGGAGTCAGTATGTAAAAGCTTTTTAATATGTGATGTGGAATAAAAAATATATTTTTATGAATTTTGAGTTAAGGGATAATTCTTGTAATAAGTGGTGATTTATTCCCTTGGAACTGGGGCAATATCCCATTGACTCTGGCCCATTTTGTGACTGGCGGTTATATGCCCCTAAACAGCATTATTTTTGTTTGGATGTTCCTTCAATGCATTTTCAGTTTCATTTAGCTTGAGACCACACATTATACTGCCTATGCTTCATGATGCTTCTAAAGAGTTAAACAAAACGTGTTTTGAACACACAACTCAGAAAAAATTATGATTGGCCTTATGGGTAACTTATTATATAATTGTTATACAAGGCTGGAAGTTTTTCTTTCATGTTGTGCCTGCAAATATATAAAGACGGTTCATAAATGGATGAAAATGATTAGAGTGAAGGAAGTGGTTATATAGATTATTAGATCCTGCAGGTTTCTCACAGTTCACTCTCATATTACCGGTCACTGTCTAACCTCAGGTTCTATAAACAGAATGTTAACCACAGCTTTAGAAGCATCTGCAATTTTTCACTTGCATTTAAACTTACCTAAATACAGATACAGTATTTTATATATTTTATAATACACAAAAGCCATGAATATCCTGTAAGCGGTGAGTTCTGATGTCATCAGTTATAAACAGTGAGTTCTGATGTCATTTCTGTCATATGACTCACTGAAATTTGTGTATTATAATAAATAAAGTACCCTCTCTTGTAAAATATGAGGATATTAGAAGTTACCTCGGAGTTCCATGACCTCTATAAAAACACTCGGCTTTCAGCCTCGTGTTTTTATATGGTCATGAAACTCCTCGGTAACTTATAATATCCTTATATTTTACAAGAGGGGGTACTTTAGTCACTATATATTGGATCCCTGCACTAGAGTTTTCCAGCTAGTCAGAAAAGTTTTGATTAGCTTAAGAAAAAATAATCAGCTGGATTCCAGTTAAAATAACCAAATACTCAACACTTAATCAGCTCACCCAGTTATTGTGACAGTCGTGCATGACAGTGAGCGCGCTGGCTGCTCATTTGGTAGCATGCCTGAAGTTGGGACAAAGGAAATAATACAATTTATAGAGAAAGTAGAGAATGCACTTCATCTAAGTAATCTTTCCATTTTCCTTTGATCTTCATGAATGTGTTGGAGCAGTTTATCACTTTTTTTAAAATTTAAATGACATAAGTGGTGATTACTTTAACTTATGCTCCTTATACTCCCAAGTTACTGCATGGACATGTATACTTCACCCTCTACACCAAATTAGAGGGGAATCTTTAGGCTCTCTAGGATTCAGAGGCAAAATCTTTGTAGTTCAACATGTTTTTCCCAAAACACTATATAACTTTGAAAAATTCCCGCTTAATTAGGAACCACATTAAAAGACAGCCAGCATGGGTGCAAATGTGTCTCTGTTTAGGTAAATCACTGACAATTGCACCCACAACAGTAAGGGCTGAACTCTACAGTGCGCTGTTGTCCGACACGTCGCCATGCGATGACACACATGCGACATGATGCATGTGCATAAGAGAATGGAACTGAACGGGAAATCACAGGTACAAACCACATGTATCTGACTGTCGGATGAAGACGCAGCTTGCGGCATTCACATCCAACAGTCGGATACATGTAGTTTGTACCTACGATTTCACATTCAGTTCCATTCTCTTATGCACATGCGTCATGTCGCATGCGTTTCATCGCATAGCAACATGGTGGACAACAGCACGACGTTGATTTCAGCCCTATGGGTTCACATGGATGGGAGATGGGTGCATTCTTTAAATTGCACAACATATTCGATTCAGTGAGAAAAAGGTTTATCATGTGCAAAGTCATGGACAAGATTCAATTTGAGATTCAATTCAATTTAGAAAATCTTATCTCACGGTTTATGTGAAAACTCTATTGAAGTCTATGGGGAAAAACTGGAATTGAATTTTTTTCTCCTTGATTAGAATCTTGTCCATGACTTTTCACATGATAAACAATGAGTTAACCTTTTTTCTCTGAATTGAATCTGGCCCAATATCTGGTGCAAAAAAACTTTAAATGACTGGGTGCAACATGTAAAGAGAGGCTTGTACATTGTGTGGTCAATGACAGGTGTAAAGTATTGGCTTCATTTTGCCTAGTGCATAATTTACATAAAGTGGGTGCAACTATATATTGTGTTTAGTTATAAGCAATTTTTTTCACAAGCCATGGATTTGCTGTCAAATTCTGCATTTCTCCATCTGCAAATTTTTTTGCAAAACTGCAAAAAAATTTGCAGTGACAAAAATGCAGCGGAGACAAAAAAGTAACCATAACAAAAAATGTCCATTGGCTTTAATGTATTTGGGCAAAAAAGTCGCCAACAGAAAAAATGGCCATTGACTTCAATGCATTTCACTGAATTGTTCTCCGTTTTGGACAGATTTTCTCATCACTAATTGTGTTTTAATGTGCACAAACTTGCATGCAACTGTTGTGCCTAATGCTTACATGTACCTTGGTACATTAAAAACAATATACTTCCATCGTCATCATATATTTCAGTTCCAATTATTTAATTTACACTAACATAAAATGTTTCATAAAATGTTTATTTATTACCTTATTATTTCCCACTTAGACAGTTACTAATTTCCCCTTTCTGGAATTCCCCAGCCTTCTTTGTCCACAGCTTCTAAACTCATAGATTTACCCCATGGCTCTACACCTACTATACCACATGCAAACATATTTATTGCTTCTCAAATACAAATTTCAAATTTTTAAAATCTGACATTAAGCCTTCAGAATGATCATATACATAACATGCTCTAGATCTTAAGTACAATAAAAAAATAATGGCTTAATCTAAATATAAGAGGGTCCAGGTTTTGCTTTGCCCCAAGGATTGAGTTTGCCAGCTAGGGTTCCCCAGATGTTATTAAGAGGGATGCCCATGTGTATTCTGCCTCTTTTTGGTACACCTGCTTGAGGTGGAGGTAGACCTCAGTATAGGAGCAAGAAAGTGTCAGCTCACTATAGGAATGACAGCTAGGATTAGAAAAGTTAGTGAGCAGCTAAAGCTCCATCGGGGAGTTTATGGATTGTCATCTGAGCACATACCTTGCACACCTGAAGTAACTGGCATCCTGAGAGTGTATCTGCTGTTCAGTAAAGTTTTTAAGAGTCACTGGTGTCCAAAGTTATTTGAAGAAAGAGTGTGTGCTGTGCGCCCATACAGAGTTGTATCCCTTCCTCCATCCCATAAGCGAGGGCCCACCTTAAGATATAGGGGCAAATTCACTAAAGCGTGAAGCGGCTAACGCTAGCTACTTCGCTGATTTACTAACGGGTGCTGGTGTAAATTCGCTAGCGAAGTGGACCTACTCTAGCGCTACTTCGCACCCTTATGCCAGGTGAAGTTGCGCTACGGCGATGGGACGTAACTACGCTAATTCACTAATTTGCGCATTTTACTGAACGTTACTTCTTGCGCCAGACTTGCCTTCGCCACCTCAGACCAGGCGAAGTGCAATATAGTCCCAAAAAACGCTGGCGTCTTTTCCTTTTTTAAGGGTGATAGGCTGAAAAAGATCTAATTTTTTTTGGGGGTATCCTCTTTCCCCCTTACATTTCCTAAGATATGGCACCTAAACTATACAGTGGGCACATGTGTAGGGCAAAATAACAACTCTTTTATTTTATGAAGCTTTCCCAGGCTTGTGTAGTGTAATGTATTTGCTGCTACATATACGTCCATTCAACTTTAACTTGGCGCCGTATGCAAATTAGGCATCACTAGCGTAACTTCGCTTTGCTTGACGAATTAACGCTAGCGCAAATTAGCTACCGTTCGCCTCCCTGAGCGCAGCTTCGGATTTTAGTGAATTTGCGTAGCGCTGGCGAAACTACGCCTGGCGAAGTTCGGCGAAGCTGTTACTGGCGCAACTTTGGATCTTAGTGAATTTGCCCCATAGATTCTAGTTGTATTGTGCCTACTGGGAGTTGCTGGGTTCTGAAGCCAGTACACAGTAACAAAGGGGAAGGTTGAGGTATCCTAGACCCATTCACCTGTTACATAAATAAAACTATAAATCTCTTGGGCCCATGTACATCTGCTCAAGGGACACATCTGGCTTCCAGTTACACAGCCTTGCTTTAAATGAAAAGAAATAGATCTCCCGGCTCTCCCCACGGACCAGGACCGGATTGCAAACCAATCGCTTGCTTTTAGCTTTTAGCTCAATAAAAATGCTTTGAAACATCCAACTATGCACTAATAGATTCGACACACATAACCTTGTGAGACCAACGTATATAGGTGAACTTGAACCAACCTTCACAATTCCAACCATTACTTACTAGGATAACACACCAAACCACTGTGCTACGCATACTTTTATTAATTAAGCAACTCTTATACCCCAGCACAATGTGGTTTAGAAAACTTCCTGGGACAACCAGCCACTATGCCACAGAGAGGAACTAAATCAACAGCTAAAGGAAAAACATCTTCACCTGATCCCACCCAGACACTGATTCCAAAGCACAATCAACCCAAACTGAATTGTCTACCTCCCAAATGGACTGTCTGATCCAGACATTGAGACCCCTACTAGATCAGAAGTTGACTAGTATCAAGGAGCCCATATCTGAAATCTTGCAGCAGATAACCAATCTCAGAGACTAACTCATGCTGAAGAAAGGATCTCAAAATTAGAGGACGACTTAAACAAGGTGCAATCCGCCATTGACCTCCAACAAAAAAGAAATAACTATACTAGCAGATAAGTGAAAGATATGGAAAACTGCGGCAGGAGAAACAATTTGAGACTGGTTCGAATTCCAGACCTGGAACAACTGATACTGGACTGGCTTCCAAAGGCTTTCAGCATGGATCCTACCCACTTTCCTCTTCTTATTGAAAGATTCCATAGAATCGGACTAACTTCCAACAAAGAATCTCAACACAGAGTGATAATCAAACTCCTAAACTTTGTCGACAATACAAGGCTCTTAGGAGCATACAGAAAGAGGAGAACACTCACATGCGATGGCCACCATGTCTTACTCTTCCAAGACTACTCTGCTTCAGTAATTTTCAACTCTATGCAAAATATTACACTCATCTGGCTACAAATTCTCCTTACTGTTTCCCGGTAATAGACAAAGACAATGGCAACATACACTTTTTCGAAGACCCTAAGCAGGCAATGTCCTACATTGAAACACAAAGTACTGAACAGGATAACTAGACATAATTTTATACCCAACAGACAAACATTCTAAGATGTCTAAATATATTTACTGCTTACTGCAGATACTCGAGCTTTAGATCTGAAACAGCTTATCCTAGAGAATTTTAGGCTATATAATGACTTAGTCCTACTTTTGGACATTTTTAAGGGCACCTATAAAACCTGAACACCACCAATAATGCCCAAAAGACTCAAATACGAATTAAGATCGCCCACTAAACCTCCACAAACTAACCAATGAAACAAGTATTTTCTATGTCTATTCTTCTACACACTTTCATTCAATACTCTCCTGTCTCTCCCTTACCCAAAATCCCTAATACCTACCCTAACCTGCTCTTAACAGACCTTCCTCTCTATGATACCAGTTAAACATGCAAGGTTGCGATCTTTAAAACATCATTGGTGGGTCTCAACGCTGCAGAAAAAATTAAAACGTTTATATTGTATATAGTTTTTTTTATTGTTTTAACAAATGACAAACGTTTTGATGCTTTCACTATGCACAAAAGTATTATATACGTATTTTCTTGTTAAATTCTCTACAAAAATTCAACTAGGGATGGACTCCGCTTGGTGGGACAGAACATCCACCCCAACTAAAACTTGCCAAATCCCCAAATGGGGAATAGGTTAAGCTGTCTTTCGATGGGAGATCCTGTACTTTCATGGAATGTATGTAGGTGGTTTAACTGCCCCAATAAAACAACAGAAAATCCTAGAACTTTTGAAATGTGAGAAAGCCCATATTGTTCTCTCACAAGAAACACACAGTCGGAAAAAAACATAATATTACGAGACTCTGGAGTACACGGCACACATTCCAGAATAGACTACATCTTTTTAACCTATTCGCTCTTTTCCCACGTAACTTCAAAAAAACAAGCAACATCAGCATATTTGACCACACTTCAATATCTATTCAATTAGCACACAACACCCCCAACCTTTTTCACTTAACTGGCAGTTTCCCTCCTACCTGTATAACAATGCTAATTTTCATAAATACCTAAAGCAACATTGGGCCAATTATCTGGATGATAATATACAACATTGTGATGACTAGTGATAGGCGCATTGAAGTCAAAGGGCATGATAATTATATATAAGTGCAACAATTTTTACACGAGAGACAATTTTAACACACGTGATTTTTTTGACATTACAAAACCTTTAAACTCCCTAATTCAGAGGTTGTGTGAGAAACCCTGGTGGCCTAGCGTGTTGCTGGGATGCCCGCCCAGCACCTGCACGGACTATCGCAGCTTTAGATATCTGCACATTGAAGCGCGATGTTCTTCCTGTTTTGAGACGGGTGCGCCGGCTACTTCCAGGTTAACGTACAACCATTGCGTGATGTCATCATGCTTTAGAGTAAAATTTTTACATTTAAAGGGGCCTTGGGCAGTTACTCACTGCCCTACCAAGGTCTATTTTTTGGTAGCTCCTGTGTGTGATTTCTTGTTGTTTATGCCGTGTTTGACCTTGCCTGTCCCTGTTCCTGTATTTTTTGGTAGCTCCTGTGTGTGATTTCTTGTTGTTTATGCCGTGTTTGACCTTGCCTGTCCCTGTTCCTGTATTGTCCTTGCCTGTACTTTGACCATTCTTTCGGATCTTGTCTTGAACCTGCTACTTTGGTATTCTGACCTAGTCTGTAACCCTGACTACTCTTACGTCTCCTGAATCTGTACTGCCTGCTCCTGTTTGGTATCTCCCTGGTCCTCTCACGTTAAGACCTGGCAGCACCCAACTAGCAGAGGGCTCCTCCTGAAGCGAAAGGTGGTTGTTATAGGCAGAAGAGCTGTGACCGGCACCTTGGGGATTGTTCTGGGTTTGGGATACCTATCGTAACAGGAAGATAGCAAGAAGTATGTAGAGACAAAACATTTAGTCAATACTTTATTATGATTGTGCACAATATAAAATACACCATATGATTAATAGATATCATAGATTGGGCAATAAATCTGGAAAACTACTGGCCAAAATAGCTAAATATCAAAAACCATATATTTTTTTACAAAAACGAAAAACATCAGACAGGTGGGCAAGAGACACAACTACCATAATTAAGGAGTTAGAGACATACTTTAAAATCTTTTATGACAACACACAGGACCAGCATTCTGAAGGCCTTAAATTCCTTCAAGATGCCCATCTTCCTAAACTCTCAGCTTCAGACACGGATATTGTAGATGCACCTATAACAGAAGAGATATAACAAAAAATACAAAACACAAAAAAAACAGAAAATCTCCAGGCCCTGATGGAATGAGTGCAGAATTTTAACTTTTACTCCCCTTTAACTTTTTACAAGGCTCTGGCATACAGAGAATGAGTCCAGAATTATACTCATCACAAAAGAGGGAATATACCCAATTTTAGTATCATCCTACAACCCCATCCAGTGTCGGACTGGCCAACCAGGATAACAGGAAAACTCCCGGTGGGCCCAGGTGTCAGTGGGCCCTCTTGCTTCTAAGCATTTCTTACAATTTCATGTTAATTCCCAAATTATTTATGGAAACAAAGATAGAAAATAGAGTATATCATGTAAAGAAAAAGTACTAAGAAAATAAAAATGCTAAGTAAGCAGTGGAAGAAAACTAGATTGAAGAATCGGCCCATGGTCTAAGGGTTTCTGGTGGGTCCCTGGCATCCCAGTCTGACACTGAACCCATCTCATTACTCAATCAAAAAAATGGCAAACATTCTCCCATGCACCTCACATCAAGTAGCTTCTTGAAACAAAGACATCCAGTTCAGGCCCTCCGGAAAATTATAGCGACCATATACCAATGCAACTTGGAAAAGAGAAGAGACATGGTATTTTAATTCATTTAGATGCCAACAAAGCATTTCACAGGGTATCTCATCCACATCCAACTCCTAGGAATTACACTGCCTTGACATCATAAAGACCTACAGTATACATATACTGTATATAAGGTAAACGTCAGACATGTCATCGATCAAATAGAACAAGAAACACACAAATGGCTAAAAACCAATGTAACTTTCCTAGGCAGAATCCATTTGATAAAAATTATACTTACAAAATACAAATGTTGCCTATGGCTTCACACCAAAAGACTGCAAACCATTAACGAAAATACTGAGAACTTATATAATTAGAACAAAAAACGCCCTATAATTAGTATCTTTCACCTTCAACAAATCAAACCCTATGGAGGAGTCAATCACCAAAATATAACCGAATATAACACAGCAGCTTTACTGCAATATCCTCTATTTCTTCACATATACAAAGCATGGCACACACTTTGCTGGAGATATGGCATCCCTTCATATAACTTAAAGGAGAAGGAAAGGTTAAAACTAAGTAAGCCTTATCAGAAAGGTCCATCTAAATATACCAGTAAACAACCAAAGTAATGCTGCTCTGAGTCCCCTGTCAAAAGAAACACTGCATTTCTTTCCTTCTATTGTGTACTCATGGGCTTCTGTATCAGACTTCCTGCCTTCAGTTTACACCTCAGTGCCCTGGGCAAGAGCATGCTCAGTTTGCTCCTCTTCCCCCTCCCCCTCCCTTCTCTACTGTAATCTGAGCCCAGAGCAGGGAGAGACTCAGGCAGGAAATGATGTCACACCATGTTAATACTGCAGCTGCTATCCTAAACAAACAGAGAGTTTCTAGAGCTGTTTACTCAGGTATGGCAAAACATTCTACAGAATAAATATAGCATTCTAGCTTGCACTATTGCAGCTAATCTATTGGCAATAAAATGCCTCCGTAGCTTTCCTTCTCCTTTAATACACATCACCTTGATATGCATCACAAACTTCACTCCAGGGAGGCATAGCACATTATTCCGAACATGGCAATCATAAGGCCTACTAACTACAGATAATCTAACAATGCTACCTACACCTGATTTGATAAAGAAATATTCTTTCTTACATAACCAACTTTTTCCAATACTGCAACAACTACATTTTTCCAAACAGATCCAGACAAAAATAATCCTTTAGACTTATTGTGGACTTGATAAATGCCTGAAAAATCTACATCTCAAATATACCATCAAACCAGGATCGGTATTGAAATCAATAACCCCAGTACAAACATCCTAAGAAGGATGGCTCTTATCTCAAAAAACAGAAGCACATGGTATCCTCCAATACCACACTCACATGATGAAATGCCTACCGGCAAGTACATACCAGGGACTGTCCCTTCAAATTTTACATCACTCATATCTCACACCACTTAAGAGATTTCATATTGGCACAGCTTCTTCAGACAAATGCCTAAAATGTGTCAGCCCCAGAGCAGACTTGACACATTCTCTTCCAACACATGAACCACACGTCCATAAAAAGTCCTGGCTGAACATCTAGTTGTAGCAGCCAGAAAAGCCATCTTGCACCATTGGCTTTCCCACACTCCTCCACCCATTAACTTAGTGCAGAATAAGCTTCACCCTTCAACCAAGATTGGATTGAGACCATGATAAATAAAAAACAATAAACCCAAAAATTAACAATACATACTTTCCAACATACCACCACCACAACACTAAATTACTCTGGGGTAACCCACTTGTCTTTGAGACTGATCAAGCTTTTACACAGTCTGTCTTCTCCCGCCGATCATCAACAACCTCTCCCCCCAAAAGTCATCAGGCTGATAGAATGTTAACTAATTATTCAGAACAAATGCTATGATTTGTGATTTTAACGTTATACCAAAAGAAACTATATCTTATTTTTGAGTATTCTTTGTTTCTCACCTTAACTGAATAGGAGTATGCCTGAAAATACTGCATCCTATTCATTTGGTCATAATGTTCGAATTTTTCTTATAACTTATTTTGTAATCAATGTTCGAATCCCTTATGTGTATTTCTGTTTGGAAAAAAAATAAAAGAAATAATGATTTTATCAAACTAGTCATCTTTTTGTCTTTTCTCAATCAAGTACCATCACTATTAGAGATGTCGCGAACTGTTCGCCGGCGAACTTGTTCGCGCGAACATCGGGTGTTCGCGCTCGCCGGAAGTTCGCGAACGTCGCGCGACGTTCGCCATTTTGGGTTCGCCATTGTTGGCGCTTTTTTTTGCCCTCTCACCCCAGACCAGCAGGTACATGGCAGCCAATCAGGAAGCTCTCCCCTGGACCACTCCCCTTCCCTATAAAAACCGAAGCCCTGCAGCGTTTTTTCACTCTGCCTGTGTGTGCTGAAGAGATAGTGTAGGGAGAGAGCTGCTGCCTGTTAGTGATTTCAGGGACAGTTGAAAGTTTGCTGGCTAGTAATCGTTTTGATACTGCTCTGTTATTGGAGGGACAGAAGTCTGCAGGGGTTTGAGGGACATTTAAGCTTAGGTAGCTTTGCTGGCTAGTAATCTACCTTCTACTGCAGTGCTCTGTATGTAGCTGCAGTGGGCAGCTGTCCTGCTTCTGATCTCATCTGCTGACTGCTGCAATAACAGTAGTCCTTGTAAGGACTGCTTTTATTTATTTTTTTGTTGTTTTACTACTACTACTACTACTACTACTATAAGAGCCCAGTGCTATTAGTCTAGCAGTGTTGGGGAGTGGGACTGGTGTGCTAATCTGCTGCTCCTAGTAGTTCAGCAGCACCAACTTTAATTTTTTTTTTTAATATTCATTTTTTTTTTATTTTACTTTTTTTTATTTTACTACCGCTGTAGTAGTGTATAAGTTGACCTTTTAGGCATTATTTGCCCTGTAGGCATTATTTGCACACTGTTTTCTTCAACCCGCCATCGAGCTGTGTGACCTTGTTCACATTCTGTCTAAATATCCATAATATTACCGTCTCCAGAAAAAACACCGGAGTCACTTTTTTCAAGCAGCCATAATATATTTACGTAATCCGTATCCACCGCTGTAGTAGTGTATACGTTGGCCTTGTAGGCATTATTTGCACACTGTTTTCTTCAACCCGCCATCGAGCTGTGTGACCTTGTTCCCATTCTGTCTAAATATCCATAATATTACCGTCTCCAGAAAAAACACCGGAGTCACTTTTTTCAAGCAGCATTCATATATTTTACGTAATCCGTATCCACCGCTGTAGTAGTGTATACGTTGGCCTTGTAGGCATTATTTGCACACTGTTTTCTTCAACCCGCCATCGAGCTGTGTGACCTTGTTCCCATTCTGTCTAAATATCCATAATATTACCGTCTCCAGAAAAAACACCGGAGTCACTTTTTTCAAGCAGCATTCATATATTTTACGTAATCCGTATCCACCGCTGTAGTAGTGTATACGTTGGCCTTGTAGGCATTATTTGCACACTGTTTTCTTCAACCCGCCATCGAGCTGTGTGACCTTGTTCCCATTCTGTCTAAATATCCATAATATTACCGTCTCCAGAAAAAACACCGGAGTCACTTTTTTCAAGCAGCATTCATATATTTTACGTAATCCGTATCCACCGCTGTAGTAGTGTATACGTTGGCCTTGTAGGCATTATTTGCACAGTGTTTTCTTCAACCCGCCATCGAGCTGTGTGAGCTTGTTCACATTTTGTCTAAATATTGATAATATTATCGTCTCTAGAAAAACCACTTGAGTTACTTTTTTTCAAGCAGCATTCATATATTTTACGTAATCCGTATCCACCGCTGTAGTAGTGTATACGTTGACCTTGTAGGCATTATTTGCACACTGTTTTCTTCAACCCGCCATCGAGCTGTGTGAGCTTGTTCACATTTTGTCTAAATATTGATAATATTATCGTCTCTAGAAAACCACTTGAGTTACTTTTTTTCAAGCAGCATTCATATATTTTACGTAATCCGTATCCACCGCTGTAGTAGTGTATACGTTGACCTTGTAGGCATTATTTGCACAGTGTTTTCTTCAACCCGCCATCGAGCTGTGTGAGCTTGTTCACATTTTGTCTAAATATTGATAATATTATCGTCTCTAGAAAAACCACTTGAGTTACTTTTTTTCAAGCAGCATTCATATATTTTACGTAATCCGTATCCACCGCTGTAGTAGTGTATACGTTGACCTTGTAGGCATTATTTACACACTGTTTTCTTCAACCCGCCATCGAGCTGTGTGAGCTTGTTCACATTTTGTCTAAATATTGATAATATTATCGTCTCTAGAAAAACCACTTGAGTTACTTTTTTTCAAGCAGCATTCATATATTTTACGTAATCCGTATCCACCGCTGTAGTAGTGTATACGTTGACTTTGTAGGCATTATTTGCACAGTGTTTTCTTCAACCCGCCATCTAGCTGTGTGTATTATCGTTTCCAGAAAAACCAACTGAGTTTTTGTTGTTGTTGTTGTTTTTTTAAAAATAATGCCAGGCAAAGGCAGGCCGCCACGCAGAGGCCGTGCTAGGGGCCGTGCTGCTATGCAATCCTGTGGCCCTAGCAAATTTCCCAGTTTTAAAAAGCCAATGACCCTGAACTCCCAAAATGCTGAAGAGGTAGTTGACTGGCTTACACAGCACACCCCATCCTCTACCGTTTCTAACTTTACCACAACATCCTCCTCATCCTCCACTGCTATGGCCACCCCACGTAACACTTCCTCCACCACCGGTGCCCCTTCTTCACTGGGGTCAGAGGAGTTATTTTCCAATGAGTTTCTTGAACTGAGTAATGCGCAACCATTATTGCCAGAAGAAGATGAAGGAGATGAGGACCTTACACCAGATTTAATTCTGGCAGAGAACACGATAGAGATGGACATAATGAGTGATGAGGAGGAGGTCCCCGCTGCTGCTTCCTTCTGTGATGTGTCAGAAGAAATTGATGCATCTGAGGAGAATGATGATGAGGAGATTGATGTTTTGTGGGTGCCTAGTAGAAGAGAGCAAGAGGAGGGTAGTTCAGATGGAGAGACGGAGAGTCAGAGAGGCAGTAGGAGAATAAGACTTAGAAGAAGCAGGGAGGACAGCCCGCAGGGATCAGCAGGGCAACAACATGTATCGGCACCTGTGTTCAGCCGGCCAACGCACCCGCCATTGCCGCCAATACCGCCAACTCCGCCAACTTCTACTGTTACCGCCAGATCGCACACTTCCAAAAAGTCAGCAGTGTGGGATTTTTTTAATGTGTGTGCCTCTGACAAAAGCATTGTAATTTGCAATGAGTGCAGTCAGAAACTGAGCCTTGGTAAGCCCAACAGCCACATAGGTACAACTTCTATGCGAAGGCACATGAGCGGCAAGCACAAAGCACTTTGGGAGCAACACCTCAAAGGCAACAGGCAAACTAAAAGCCACACTCCTTCTGGTCCAGCATCTTACTGCTCTACCTCTGCTCTCCTTGACCCGTCTGAACCACCCTCCACTCCGCCTTCCACCTTGACCACCTGTTCCCATTCCCAGTCATCTGCCACCAGCCAAGTTTCTGTGAAGGCCATGTTTGAGCGTAAGAAGCCAATGTCTGACTGTCACCCCCTTGCCCGGCGTCTGACAGCTGGCTTGTCTGCACTCTTAGCCCGCCAGCTTTTACCATACCAGCTGGTGGACTCTGAGGCCTTCCGCAAATTTGTAGCAATTGGGACACCGCAGTGGAAGGTACCCAGCCGCAATTTTTTTTCTAAAAAGGGAATACCACACCTGTACCAACATGTGCAGAGCCAAGTTACCGCATCTCTGTCACTTAGTGTTGGGCCAAAGGTCCATATGACTACTGACGCATGGTCCTCCAAGCATGGTCAGGGCAGGTATGTCACCTACACTGCCCACTGGGTGAACTTGGTAATGGCTGGGAAGCAGGGAATGGGTAGCTCAACAACAACAGTGGAGTTGGTGTCACCGCCACGGATTGCACGCGGTTCTGCCACCACCTCTACTCCTCCATCGCTCTCTACCTCGTCTCTCTCTCTTCTTCTTACTCTGCTGCTGGGTCCTCCTTCTCCTCCTCCACACCTGTGCACCCCCAGCTCCCCCTAGGCTATTCGACGTGCCAGGTACGCCGTTGTCACGCTGTCTTGGGGATGACGTGCCTGGAAAGCAAAAACCATACCGGATCTGTACTCCTGTCATCTCTGCAGTCACAGGCCGATCGGTGGCTGACCCCACACCAACTGCAGATCGGAAAAGTGGTGTGTGACAATGGAAGCAATCTGTTGGCAGCGTTGAGACTAGGCAATTTAACACATGTGCCCTGCATGGCACATGTGTTAAATTTAATAGTCCAACGTTTTGTCTCCAAGTACCCAGGATTCCAGGACGTTCTCACCCAGTCCAGAAAGGTGTCGGCCCATTTCAGACGTTCCTACACAGCCATGGCACGCCTTGCTGACATTCAGCAGCGCTACAACATGCCAGTCAGGCGTTTGATTTCTGACAGCCAGACTCGCTGGAATTCAACGCTCCTTATGTTGGAACGTCTGCTGCAACAACAAAGGGCCGTCAACGAGTACCTTTTTGAACTGGGTGGTAGGACTGGATCTGCACAGCTGGGGATTTTTTTCCCCCGTTACTGGGTGCTTATGCGCGATGCCTGCAGGCTCATGCGACCTTTTGAAGAGGTGACAAATATGGTCAGTCGCACCGAAGGCACCATCAGCGACCTAATACCCTTCGCTTTCTTCCTGGAGCGTGCCGTGCGACGAGTGACAGATGAGGCTGTAGACCAGCGTGACGAGGAGCTGGAAGCGCACGATTTCTGGTCGGAATCACCAGAACGAACCCAGGCACCTGCTGCAACGCAGGGAGAGGTGCCAGAAGTGGAGTCAGAGGAGGAAGGTGGCTTTGTGGAGGAGGAGGAGGAGGACCAACAGGAGCAGGCTTCCCAGGGGGCTAGTGGTGACCTTTTGGGGACCCCTGGTCTTGTACGTGGCTGGGGGGAGGAGACCGTGGATGATGCAGTCCTTGATAATGAGGAAGCGGAGATGGATAGCTCTGCATCCAACCTTGTGAGAATGGGGTCTTTCATGCTGTCATGCCTGTTGAAGGACCCCGTATCAAGAGGCTTAAGGAGAAGGACCTGTACTGGGTCGCAACGCTACTAGACCCTCGGTACAAGCATAAAGTGTCAGAAATGTTACCAACATACCACAAGTCCGAAAAGATGCGGCATTTACAAACCAGCCTGCAAAACATGTTGTACAATGCTTTTAAGGGTGATGTCACTTCAGGAACTCATCAACATTCCAGGGGCAGAGGTGCCAGTAATCCTGCCACGAGCACACCTGCAAGGACAAAGCCCTTTGGCCAGTCTGTAACGTCAGACATGCAAATGTTTTTCTGTCCAAGGCAGCGCCACAACCCTTCTGGATCCACCCTCAAAGAACGCCTCGACCGGCAGGTAGCGGACTACCTGGCATTAACTGCAGATATCGACACTCTGAGGAGCGATGAACCCCTGGACTACTGGGTGCGCAGGCTTGATCTGTGGCCAGAGCTGTCACAATTTGCCATGAACCTCTTGTCTTGCCCAGCCTCAAGTGTGCTCTCAGAAAGGACCTTCAGTGCAGCAGGAGGGATTGTAACTGAGAAGAGAACTCGCCTAGGTCACAAAAGTGTCGATTACCTGACCTTTATTAAAATGAATGAGGGGTGGATCTCGGAGGGTTACTGCACGCCGGAAGACTTGTTCTGACTTCTATGCAGCTGTCCTTCTCTTCAAGCCTCATGACTCCACACACAGCTGTCCTTTAGCGTCCTCCTCCTCCCTCCGCCACCGTTACAAACTAGGGTGCAAACCCTACTGGTTTAATTTTTTCTGGCCTCTGTGCTTCAGTGGCTGCAACCAAAAAAACTGGGCAAAACAATGTCTACAAGGTCAACGTATGGCAAAAAATGACTATTTTCAGCATTTATATGGCATATTTTTTCTGGCAACTGTGCTTCAGTGGCTGCGTCCAAAAAAATGCATATTTTCTGCATTTATATGGCATAATTTTTCTGGCAACTGTGCTTCAGTGGCTGCGACCAAAAAAATGCATATTTTCTGCATTTATATGGCATAATTTTTCTGGCCTCTGTGCTTCAGTGGCTGCAACCAAAAAAATTTATATTTTCAGCATTTATATGGCATAATTTTTCTGGCCTCTGTGCTTCAGTGGCTGCAACCAAAAAAATTTATATTTTCAGCATTTATATGGCATAATTTTTCTGGCAACTGTGCTTCAGTGGCTGCGACCAAAAAAATTACTATTTTCAGCATTTATATGGCATATTTTTTCTGGCCTCTGTGCTTCAGTGGCTGCGGCCAAAAAAACTGGGCAAACAATGCCTACAAGGTCAACGACGTTGACCTTGTAGGCATTGTTTGCCCAGTTTTTTGGCCGCAGCCACTGAAGCACAGAGGCCAGAAAAAATATGCCATATAAATGCTGAAAATAGTAATTTTTTGCCATACGTTGACTCAACGTATATGGCAAAAAATGACTATTTTCAGCATTTATATGGCATATTTTTTCTGGCAACTGTGCTTCAGTGGCTGCGACCAAAAAAATGCATATTTTCTGCATTTATATGGCATAATTTTTCTGGCCTCTGTGCTTCAGTGGCTGCAACCAAAAAAATTTATATTTTCAGCATTTATATGGCATAATTATTCTGGCAACTGTGCTTCAGTGGCTGCGACCAAAAAAATGCATATTTTCTGCATTTATATGGCATAATTTTTCTGGCCTCTGTGCTTCAGTGGCTGCAACCAAAAAAATTTATATTTTCAGCATTTATATGGCATAATTTTTCTGGCAACTGTGCTTCAGTGGCTGCGTCCAAAAAAACTGGGCAAACAATGTCTACAAGGTCAACGTATGGCGAAAAATTACTATTTTCAGCATTTATATGGCATATTTTTTCTGGCAACTGTGCTTCAGTGGCTGCGTCCAAAAAAACTGGGCAAACAATGCCTACAAGGTCAACGTATGGCAGTTGTTTAAAGAGAACAGTAGATTACTAGCCAGCAAAGCTACCTAAGCTAAAATGTCCCTCAAATCCCTGCAGACTTCTGTCCCTCCAATACAGAGCAGTATCAAGCAGATTACTAGCCAGCAAGCTTACTATCATCTGTCCCTGAAATCACTAACAGCTCTCCCCCTACACTATCTCTTCCAAGCACACACAGGCAGATTTTTCAGATACATTTTTGCCCTTGATCCCCCTCTGGCATGCCACTGTCCAGGTCGTTGCACCCTTTAAACAACTTTAAAATCATTTTTCTGGCCAGAAATGTCTTTTCTAGATGTTAAAGTTCGCCTTCCCATTGAAGTCTATGGGGTTCGCGAACCGTTCGCGAACCGCTCGCATTTTTGCGCAAGTTCGCGAATATGTTCGCGAACTTTTTTTCCGACGTTCGCTACATCCCTAATCACTATACAACATTTTAACATATTTATAAATCTGCATATTAATACATTTCTGTTAACATTCCACTTGCAGATCCAGTTCCAGAGTCCAGTATCATTAGTTACTTCTATATCTATCGCTGCCTTGGAGCAGTCATCTTGGGTATTCTGATCTTATTTCCCATTTATCTAAGCTGCAAAAAATATGGTAAGATAAGAAACTAAATATATTGTCTATGTAAAGAACTATGGAGCACTTTTATTGTGCATTTCTAAATACAAAATACATTGTTTTTGTTGCACAAATAACATTTCATCCTCAAAAATTTTATTTGCCCTGATAAAAGAATTCTGTGAACAAACAAACCATTTTATAATTGTAAAATGCATTTTGCCCACAATAAAAAGAATGCTGTGGACACAGTAATGGTTTTATAATCACAAAATAACACAGTTTGCATCATGCATTCCTGTAGACACAACACACAAAAAGTTGACAATAACAATAATTTTGTCAGTACAAAATTGACTGAAGAGAAAAACAATAGCTAACATTAGACGGTAAAAATGCGGTAAAAACAAAAATATGTGTGTGAACAGGTTTTCATGATTACCAAAGGATCTTTGATGCTGGAAAATGTTTCAATTCGTTTTATTTTAAATTTTGTTGACAATATTTTTCATAAGTCTTTCCAGTTAATTTTTTTCCAGCGCAAAAACCAGTTTAACAATTTGCAAGTTAAACTGCTCTAGTTACTTGCCCTTGGAAATAAGTATCTAACAAACACAAATCTATACTAAGGATTGTAACATATCTTTTCAGGATCTACAATTAGAATCCAAGTGGACTGAGGCATAGAATCTCACGAAACAAACTTGAAAAATGAATGAAAACTTCAAAACAGTCTATTTGCTGGAAAATTAAAAGTGCATTTGAATTTAAAAACATGTTTAATCATTCCAAAGGATCGTTATCACATTTTCAGTAGCAGTATGCACAAAATGTCTCTGTATATGGACTCTTGTATTTGTCTATATGTATTTTGTGGTCACAGCCTCATTGCATCCCCGCCTAATGGTTTTAAAAATTAGTGGCGAGCACAACTTTCCCTTGTTTGTTTTATATATAGAGAGAGAGAGAGAGAGAGAGAGAGAGAGAGAGAGAGAGAGAGAGAGAGAGAGAGAGAGAGAGAGATTAGGTGAACACCATAGACAGTTCCACCTGGGTGCTCGAGCTAAGAAACAGCACAAGCAATGCAGAAGAACAGCACTCACAGGACTTACTAAATCAATCTTTAAAAGGTTTATTTTGCTCAACGTTTGGGTCCGCCACAGGGACCTTTGTCAGGAGTCAAACAGTGCAACCTGTTTGTTGCACAGCACAGGGCACAGCAGGTAGGAGACCTGGCTATGCGAGGAACTCCCAGAGGAGCTGGGAGTGCCGCCTGCTACTGCACAAAGCAGAGGGAGACCGTGACAAGGTTGACACTCTGACAGAGTACTGCTAAGAGAGTGAGGAAGCCAGGAGGCTGAAAATTATCTGGGAGCAAGTCCTGTGAGGACAGGGTCTCACAATGTTGCTTTGTTTGCTGGTAGTCCACAAGGGGCCCAGTCTAGTAAGAGAACTCTTGAGCCCTGTGAAGTAGTGCCCAGTGGGCAAGGTTTTTATTTTGTGATTTATGTTTGTTTACTACAATGGTCACCCCTGTTTCTGTGTAAGAGATTGTTTATGTTTAAAAGTGGGAAAATAAACTGCTGTGTTTTCCTTGAAGAACAGGGTGTCACTGTCTTATTGCTCCTTTGACCTATGCTGCCTGCCTACCATTGACTAATTCACCCAAAAGTTACATGTGCTAGCTGACAGTTTGTCACTAAAATTGCTTTCATTGTAAATTTTCGTTTGCTGTTTTTGCATGCACATTTGACCTTCTTGTACATAAACGTTTCAGCTGACCCAGCTATCTTGACTGCCTTAAATGAGGGTGTTAAGCACTAGTGCTAAAGGTTTGGCATTTTTTGTGTAGCACATGTGTGGGGTTGTCATCCAGCCAGTAAAATTAATGTTAACATTATGTTATGAGTAGGAAAGAAATGTAAAATTATAGGCCTGTATTTTTTTCCAGAAAAGGGTTTCCTCCCATACTCCAAAAACATACATGAAGGTTAATTGGCTCCTGATAAAAACTGACTGACCCTTTTTTGATATGTTGAGACCTTAGATCGTAAGCTCCACTGGGCAAAGACTGATGTGATTGATATATAATCTCTGAAAAGTGCTACAGAAATGTCCTGGCACTATATAAATATCAATAAATAAATAAAGTAAACATGTTAATATGCAAATTAAGGATTCCGATTTGTTTCTGTATTTTGATTTAATTTGACCAAAAATTAGGGATTTGGTGCATCCCTATACATAAATATGTATGTCATTATCAGATGGACAAACCTGTGCCTAAAATTTTTTTAGAATGTGCACATGGGGTTAATTAATTACATTTTATAACGATGTTAGCTGAAATGCAGAAAAAGGGGAATACATTAAAGATATGTGGAAAAATGGATCTGTAATGGAACACAGGGGGATTGCAAGCATTTTACCACTATTGGTTTGTAGCTTGGCAGGCAGCAAAATGCTTGGAATAGTCTCTGCACTGAGCAGGAAGGGAAGCCCCAGAGCTGTAAGATATATATATATATAAGGGGCTGCATGACAAGGAATCCAAATGATCAGCAGCCAAATGATACTGGTCTAGGTTAGAGATGGGCAGAATCACATTTAGCTGTGTTTAGGTGAAAAGGAATGAAATGCAGGAGATGGCCGGGCCCAGGGGTGGAGTCCAAGAGGGATTTGATGTCAGGAGAAGAAACAGTTCAATTCCTTATTGTCTGAGTAGGTAGAAACGTCACACTGACCCTCCCCCATTTTGCATATTTCGCAAAATATCAGGAGTTCTTCTTTATCTTTTCCTATTATATATTAATAACAGAAAATGGAAGCTTTTCCGGAATTTGCTGTTACTTTGTGGTTTCTGTATCTTTATACAGTTTAATCGTGAGAGTCTGGATTGTATTAATTTATGTTAAATGAATGATGTCAAATGCTTGATCCAGGGAATATTTCCAATCGCCATTGAAGCATAATTGGCACTGGCATTGGGCTGGGTTTTTTGCCTTCCTCTGGATCAAATCAGTGCACATTTTATACTATATTTTAAGTTGTATTGCTCACAGCAGCGGTGGAACCTTACCAGAGTACTGCACAGGTAAGTTTAGAAGAGGGAGAAAGGAGGTTCTCTCCTGTGACTGCACAGTGTATTGATTGATACAGACGCTACTACTGCTTGTGCTAGGGGGCAGCCTGCTTGGATTTCCTATCATCAAGACACTGCAGATGCAGGTCCGGCAGCAGGGCTGCTGAACTTCTCTCATGTTGGCAGCAGAGCATAGGAGCGATCTCTTGTTAAATTCTGGCTTTAGAATATTGCCTCGGGTTATGCTGGCAAGGTCCTATTTATTTGATAAAATGTGAATTAATGCTCTGGCCATTTTACACCCATCTCTGTCTCCTGGTTTCATTAAGGTAAATAACAATGGGGTTTAGTGGGATAGCTTAAGGTGAAGGATCAAATTGAGGAAACCCATTGTCATGATAATCACTGCTATCCTGCCAGTGCACTTGCAGATCAAATTATAGCTCTGAATCATGGAAGTGGTCATGGGCGGTACAACACTTGCAATCACCCCTGTGCCAAAGTTCTTACTATATAAACCCTTAAACCCTAAACTATTCCATAAATTTATATCATTATAAAGGCAAGCAGGCAAGATCTCCATCAGGCCTTTATACTCCTGATCTCGTCAATGCTCATGCATGGTATCTATTGTGTTATGTAGCGATGGGCAAATTTCTACTGTTTCGCTTAGTCGAAAAATTCACGAATTTCCCACAAAATCCGCAAAACAGTGAACAGATGCCTGTTCCAGCTCTGTATGAGCCCCTGGGTGAGTCTGCCTGTGGGAGGGTAGAGAAAAGGACCGGGTCCATCATATTTCCTGTTGTGAGGCAGGCTTTGTGTGTGCCTGCCACGTGGGAGCAAATACCTTGTCCATCGGGAAAGGTATTTGGGCAGGTAGCGCTACCTGGGAACAATGGAGCTCTTGGGAGAAAAAGTGGCTGAGACTCTTTTGTCCACCAGGAGTGGGGACTTTATTTTGCAAGGAGGTGCCAGGAAGGAACTGCAGCTATTATACATTTGGATGTAAATGCATATTTACTTTGCCTTTAATCTTGCATAACGTTATATTGTTATACAGCACTGTGTGTGTTTTACTGTTTCCCTAATGGGGCCACCGCAGGAGTATTCCTGGATCCCATTAGGTGGAGGCACTGCAAAGAGAGGAACCTTCCAGTATCCTTTAACCGTGCAAAGGCAACTCAGTACCTGAATTGGTAAGACGGTACAACCTTGGCACCAGGGGGGTGGCCAAGAGGGTGTTACACGTATTTTAGCTACAGTTTCTGTACAGTCTGTCCATGGTACTCCTGACACTCCATGTACATGTGTAAATTCACTTACTGTAGATCCACTTACTGTAGATCCATGCCTGGTGAATAAATTCGCCCATCACTTATGACAAATACTGAATACCGTGTTGAAAAAGATACATTTTAACATTGTATTTCAGTTTACCAACAAGGATTCCGCTGACTGTTGTTCAGTGGAACCTAAAGAACCAGCTGGGGAGAAAATCGTATACAGCAATGTTATTTATTGTTAAAGGGCCCTTACACATGGCTGTGTTTTTTGTTTTTTTGGTGCGGTTAAAGTGCACCTGAGTGCAGGAGTTAATTGATTGAAGTGCAGGAGTTAATTGAATAATTGTGACTTGTGCTCTGATAAGTCACTCTGTACTGCTACACTGCAAGTTGGAGTGATATCACCCCTCCCCCCTCAACAGCAACAGCCTATCAACAGAACAATGGGCAGCTAACCAGATAGCAGCTACCTGAGACCTCTGCTGAAGGATTTGTTTGTATTGCTAAAACCCTGCTTGGGTGCTATTCTCATGTCTATCAATAGATGGGGCTAGGGAGCACAACTTAGGTAGTATTGAAGTACAATGAGAAAAGAAGAAACAATAGCTGTATCAATTCAGTTCCATCCTGACGTGCTGGTTCCATCTGAAAGCTCAGAATCAGTCACAATGCACTGAGATGTCATAGTTGCCTCCACACCAAGATAAAATACATTTGCTGGTTCAAAATAAACATTTTAAATGGTAGAGTGAATTATTTCCCTTATAAACAGTGTAATTTAGAAATAAAAAGTAAACCCTAAGAATCATGACAGAATCACTTTAAGTGAATAAGATGCATCCTGATCTACATAGGGATTCCCCATAGTGGCACATGCAGTTTTGAAGTATGTAAAAAAAAAAATGTATTATTATATTTTATATAACTATTAGGTGCACTCAGAATACCTGTAGTAAGCCTGGGTGCCGGGACATGAAAACACGATTATAAACAACAAAAAAAGTCCGCACTCTTGTGAAACAACAAAAAGTAGTTTTATTCAACGTTTCGGCTCCTAAACGCGAGCCGTCATCATCGCATTTAGGAGCTGAAACGTTGAATAAATGTACTTTGAATAAATGTTTCACAAGACCTTTGAGTGCGGACTTTTTTTGTTGTATATGTATATATATATATATATATATATATATAATACACAAAAGCCATGAATATCTTGTAAATTATATCCTTATAAACGTTGAGTTCTGATGTCATCAGTTATAAACGGTGAGTTCTGATGTAATTTCTGTCACATGACTCCCTAAAACATGTGTATTATAATAAATAAAGTACCCCCAGTTGCAAAATATGAGGATATTAGAAGTTACCTCGGAGTTCCATGACCTGTATAAAAACACTCGGCCTTCGGCCTCGTGTTTTTATATGGTCATGAAACTCCTCGGTAACTTATAATATCCTTAGATTTTACAAGAGGGGGTACTTTATTCACTATATATATATACAGTGATCATTGTAAACTAAAAGACTCATGTTGGCCAAAAGTAATTTATTCTAGTTAACAGATTGTCTGCAGACCTGCAGACTGAATTTTGGATTAAAAAAGATAATTTTTGAATAACAACTGCTATGAACACAGAGCATTAAAATGTGATATTGAGAATCTATTTTGTCTTTAGCACATTCACCTCCTAAATAGTCTGTTCTAGCGTAATGTCCAAAAATAATATATTCTGGCAACTGCTTTTGAAGCGGTTTAAATGCATTCATGAATTTTTTTGAAGAACCCTTTATTGTATCATCGTAACTGCTAAATATAGACTGTCTGAAGATATTTGATTTCCTATGGTGATATGTAATAAAGGTAATTAGAGAAAAGCCTATGTTTAGAAAGGGATATATGGTAACTTGTTGCCAAGTGCCAACATGCCAAACATTACAGTGTCAGACCAGGATGCCAGAAAACCTTAGCTCATTCTCCAAGCTATTTTTCTTTCACTCCTCGCTCAACCTCTTCATTTTTTCTTTATGTGATATACTCTACTCTTTGATCCCATACAGAGATATTGAATGAACATGTAATAGGCCAAATAATTAGAAGCAGAAGGGCCTACTGTCACCTGTGCCCACAGGTAGGAGTTTTCCTGTTATCCCCATGGGCCAGTCTGACACTGAAACAGTGTGTTGAAATACCAGAGTGCAGCCAGACATCAGGTGCAATTGCTTTAAGAATGAGGGCAGCAACTTCTAACATCAAAAAATAACTTTGTTTTTTTGGTTTTAAGTTCAATGTCCAAGAAATGTAAAAAGTGCTAAACGTTAGCGTGTCATCATTTATCTCACATATAAAATGCCTTGCCATCAGCTGACTTCCTCAGGAAACTGAGACCTGTTGAAGTAAATGTGCTGTATGTTCAAATTCATTTGGTCACAAGAAGAATGAGAGGTCTGGCACTGCTCTTACTGCTGGGAGCCCTGAAAGGTGAGAGTTGGGGTGAAGCTGTCATTAGGTGCCCAAATGGGTATGAGGGCATGATCAATTTAATTACATACAAGGTGAAATATTTCTCGTAGGGCTCTTACTGACGAGCGGTTGAAGCTGCGTTCCGTTTTTCTGCGTTCAGCCGCAGGGGAGCGCAGCAATAGACGCATTTAGCTTTTTTCAATGGGGCTGTACTCAGACAGGCGCGTGTAGGCGCCGAACGAAGGAAAAATGCAGCATGTTGCGTCTCAACCTGCGTTTGGCGCCTACATGCGCCTGTGTGAGTACAGCCCCATTGAAAAAAGCTAAATACGTCTATTCCTGCGAATAGACGTAGCTTCAACCGCTCTTCAGTAAGAGCCCTTAGGGTGAAGACACAGAGCTACTAGTAGCAGTTACTTGTCACAGGCTACAAAGTAAGTCTAGGGGGCAGATGGGGCTTTGCCACAGTACAACGCTGGCTTCTACTAGTAGTTCTGTATCTTCACCCTTATTGTTAAACCTTAGCTTGGAGCAGAGCATAGAGTATTAAAGGGGTTGGTCACCTTTAAATTAACTTTTAGTATGATGTAGAGAGTGATATTCTGAGACAATTTGCAATTGTTTTTCTTTTTGTTATTATTTGAGGGTTTTGAGCTATTGAGCTTTTTATTTAGAAGCTCGCAGGTTTTGCAATTTCAGCAATCTGGTTCCTAAGGTCCAAATTACCCTAGCATCCATGCATTGATACAGATAAGAGACTGGTATTTTTAATAGGAGATGGACTGGATAGAAAAATAAGTAATAAAAAGTAGCCATAGTAATAAATGTGTAGCCTTACAGAACATTTGTTTCTATTAGATGGCGTCAGTGACCCCCCATTTAAAAACTGAAAAGAGTCAGAAGAAGGAAAATTATAGCCAATTGAAAAGTTGCTTGGAATTGGTCATTTCTATAACAAATTAAATGTTAACCTAAAGGTGAATCACCCCTTTAAGTCTTTCATTAGCCTAATGTTTCTGTTGTTTTTTGTTTTTTTTTAATGATTTATTCTTTATTCTCTATGTGCTTCAGGGTGTCTGGTGCAGAATATGCAGGTGTCCCAGATCCCAGCAGTGAACAGCACAGAGGGCAGCACAGTCACCTTACACTGTCACTATACATTCAGCAGCACTGAGCATATGACCATCGGCTGGTACAAGTGGTACAGACATGTGTTGGGTGGGGCTGAGGTCTCTAATGATAATGGTAATTTCTCCAGAGCATCTCAGAGTGAATTTGTGGACAACAGATCAGCCAACATCCGGCTGCACAGAGTGCAAATCGCAGACACCGGATTGTACATCTGTGAAGTTACATTGGGGCTAAGTAAAAATCTACAAGGACATGGGAATGGGACGTTCCTTAATGTGACAGGTGAGAGTCTCACTGATTTCACTTATTCATTACAAAGTTTATATGAAAGATTCACATTACAAAACTGATGTTCTCTTATACAACTGAAAGCTTTTATTTTCTTGTGAATATTTCATTGGAATAAATGTACATTTAGAGCCAGAGTAATAGAAAAGTGGGGCCTCGGTATACACCTATAGGCTTGAAGCCCATGGGGGAAAATCAGGGATGTCCTTCTGATGAAGGGTGCCGCAGTATAACAGTTGCAATGTTGCAGGGTGGATATCTCTTATATAAATACTACAATTACGCAGTGCAATATGTCCTTTGTTCTTTTATCTGCATTCTCACCAATGGACCTTGCATATGAAGGGACCAAGGACAGCATTTCCTTTCTGCTTTACTGCTTTGCTGAGGTGGAGACAGTTTATGGAATCACCACTAAATAACAAGGGAATGCCATGGCCATCATAGAGTAAGAGGACACAGGTGTTTTGAAAACCCCAAAGTGACTTATAGCAACTTAGTAAGCAGTGCATTATATACACTATAAACATGCCTCCCGCCCCCTTTTGAATCATTTTTGGTTCAACAGAGGCTGCACTTGCTTCAAAGCCGAGTCCACATGTATTTATGAGCCAAAATGCAGTTTTTTTGCAGTTTACCCACTGTGTGGAATATATATATATATTTTATATATATATATATATTTATATATATATATATATATATATATATATATATATATATATATATATATATATATATATATATATATATATTCCATGGGGCTACCAGCACACAAAGTTAGTAAGCATGCCTGGGTGCAGAAACAACAACATTTCCACAATACTTCCAAAAGAATCCGCACTCTCAGGACTTATAGATGAATAAAATTGGTCTTTATTTACAGAACTTCAGTCTGAAGTTTTTTATAATAAAAGTTTTTACAATAAAAGCAATTAAATTCAATATACTGTAACTACAATGTGGACTGCACCCAGGCGCCAGTGGAAGCATTTTTGAGTGTGCTGGGACTCTCAGTATCATATATCTAGAGAGAGGGAGAGGGAGAGAGAGAGGGAGAGGGAGAGGGAGAGAGAGGGAGAGGGAGAGAGAGGGAGAGAGAGGGAGAGAGAGGGAGAGAGAGGGAGAGAGAGAGAGAGAGAGAGAGAGAGAGAGAGAGAGAGAGAGAGAGAGAGAGAGGAACACTCCCTAAACATATGCAGTAACTCATTGGGTGAAGCTCAAGCAAGTGAACTCCCAACAGGATCATGAAAACACAACTGTGTTCTTCCTCATGGAAAAAAAAAACATGCAGTGACCCAAGAATACTGTTATGTTTTGGGTAGCCGAGGATGAGTACAGTGCTTTATTAGCAGAGTTTTGCAGGCATTACACAACAGTAACTTTCACTTTTTTCTTTTTTTTGTAACTTATATTTTATTAGTTTTCAGCATGAGCATACAGAAAGGTGTGAAGACATAGGATCAATAAGTAGGTAATAAAAAAAAAACATAACAGAGAAAATCATACAGTAATAACGGTTCAGGTCTCTTTCCAGCAAGGGTATTCATCATAGACAATAGGTTCTACAGCAATAGTCTCTATGAATGGTAGTAACTTTCACTTTTAAGCTACCAGGAAGTATGCACAGTATAAGTATGAGCACAGTGACATCTACAGGCCATTTGCATGAACACCACATATTCCCCATATAGTAGGAAAGAATTTGGGCAAATGTAATAAACAACAACAATGCATCTTAAAGCAATAATATACATTATTCACATGACTTAGTCCTGGGTCCATGCAGGAAGTTTTCTGATTCTCTCAGTACGCCTTATAGGTTCACTTTCTTTAGGCCTATTGCAGTTGACATCAGGAGTAGGAAAATGTCCTTCATCAATTGGAGCTTCTCCAAAGTCATATCTAACAGGAGCAAGACGACTTGCATTCCATATGCGTCCATCAGACAGTTCATATGTGTATGGTCGTCACTGGCGTCTCACTTCAAGTGGTATACTAAATTTAGATTGTCCTTGTTTTAGTATTCCTGGTTTCTTAATTCTGACTAAAGATCCAAGCTGATTTGCATTTCTCTTGCACCACGTTTTCTGTCAGTATAAGCCTTGCATTTGGCTTGTTGATGTTTCACAATGTCAGCAGTAGATGATTTTGTAGGCACAGGATTTTGTGGAAGTTTGATGCCTGCGACATGTAACTTAGTGTGCATCTGTCTGCCATGTAATAATTCAGCTAGAGATGATTGGGTTGTTGCATGGCACGTTGCTCTGTAGTTATGTAGGATTTCTGTTGTAAATACTTTCCCAGTAAGATTTGCTGTCTGTAGTTCTTCTTTCAGACTTCTGTTGAATCGATCGATTTCTCCATTTGCTTGTGGGTAATACACTGAAGATTTCCTATGCAAAATAATCCTCTCTCTCAGAAAGGATTCAAACTCATATGAGACAAACTGCGGTCCGTTGTCTGATATTAACTCTTTTGGATTACCTTCTCTGCTCAAGACTATAGACAGAAATGTTATTACTGTAGCTGACGTTATATGAGAAACAAATGCAATTCCAGGCCATTTACTGTAATAGTCTATCAAGGTTATAGCAAATCTACAGTCTATAGGAGCATCTGTAAAAGGACTGACAATATCAATAGCAAGTTTTTCCCATGCTGAATCAGGGAATGGTACTGGTTTTACATCTGGTCTCAACTTAACTTTGTGTACAAATTTCTTTGCACAACCCAGTGAAGTGTTGCTTTGTGGTGAAATTTTAGACACTGGCTGTGTGGCAGGCACTGCGCTGTAGTAATGAGACCATCAACTAATTGTAGGTTTAATGCAACAAAGAGATCCCTTCCAAGTATAGCAGTACCCTTATTCACAATGTAAAAGTCACATTTTACAGTATTTGATTCAAATAGTACAGTCATTGGCAAGCAACCAAGCACAGGGATTGGATCCTTTAAGTAACTGACCAGTTTCAGGGCAGGTGCAGCAAGCAGATCTTTTGCAAAGTATTTCAAGAAAATATCCTTTGGTTGTATAGAAACAGCTGAACCTGTATCAAGCATTAGGTTAATGGAGTGTCCCTTATTAGCAGAAGCAGTTCTGACACTGACAGTGCATATAAACTTGTCTGGAATAAATGTAACAGCTTTATCCACACTTAATAATGTGACATTTGTAGTAGTGACTTCATGAACATCTTTGGCAGAACTACGGCAGATCTTAGCAAAATGTCTCTAGGAGCAGTCTCTCTTTAATGCGAGATGAGTTTGTTTTTTTCCACTATTTGGTCTCTTAGCATTTCATCTGTTAGATTCCCAAAACTCACAGGTAACAACCAGCTCTCTCAAAGCTGCTACAAATTGTTCTGTGGATTCGCCATTACGTTGTCCACGTTGGCGGAATTTATATCTTTCAGCAACCACATTTACTCTTGGCACAAAAAAGTTCTTTATAGCAGTAAGTGCAGTTTCATAAGTATCATCAGGTAATGGTAATGTATAGAATATACGCTGTCCCTCTGCTCCCAGGCAGTGAATAAGTAAAGCACACTTTCTAGCAGTAGAAATCTCCCCTTGGTCAGCAGCAATAATGTAATTTTCAAACATACGAATCCAAGCAGTATGCTAGGCTCACCAGGGTTTGGAAGAAAAGGTGCAGGCTGCTGCAGAGGTAGAAGAGCTATCCCTGTCGCCATTTGTTATATTTTGGGTAGCCGAGGATGAGTAGAGTATAACAGTGCTTTATTAGCAGAGTCGTGCAGGCATTACACAACAGTAACTTTCACTTTTAAGCTACCAGGAAGTATGCACAGTATAAGTATGAGCACAGTGACATCTACAGGCCATTTGCATGAACAACACAAATACCCTTAAAGAACATGTAAGTCCCTACAAAAAATGGAACACCCCTTCCCCAAGAATTGACTTTGGCTGTTGGCTACTGGGCATGCTCAGTTCAACCCAGATTACTAAACACGCCCTCCAGTCCAACAGCCAGTGAAGAGATGGTATTGTTGGTTTCCACAGAAATTCTGCTCTAGCTGTCAGTTCCTATTTTCTCTCCTAACCTCCTCTCTTGGGCTCAGCTTAACCATTACAGTGCTCAATACAAGCAGGACTCTTTATCATAGTAATTGCACCTGTGTGAGCCTGCATTCTGGATTGCATGAACTTTACAGGGCTCATGTGCTGTTTGCAGATGCAAATGTCACTGATGATGTGTCAGAGGGAAAATCACCACCGGGTGAAAGCTGCTGTTTGTTTTGGGAAACTAAGATGGTGCTGGCAAACCGAGGGGGTATATGCAGTACAAATGATGCCATCTGGGTGCGGAGATGTGCCCAATTTTTTATAAGTGGTAGAAAAATGTAGGGTTTATATTCTTTACAAACTGCATCATCAAAATCATGACAGTATCTCTTTAAAGGTGTACGCAGCTACTTCCATGTCCATCACCTTGTTGGAGCAATCATCCTTGGTACACTGATCTCATTTGCAGTTTATCTGAGCTGCAGAACATAAGGTAAGACTTTGTGATTACTTTGTGCATATAATGAAAAGTCAAATAGTGCAGCCCAACAATGCTATGGTCCCAGCTTCAATTCCAGCAAGTGCACTATCTGGAAGTTTGTACATTTTTCCTGTACTACTGTGTGTTTCCTTTGCGGTTTTATACCTCTTAACAATTTTTATGGTAACAACGAGACACATAAGGCTACAACCTTGATCTTCCCTGGACACACCCAGTTATGTTCATCCATGAAATGCCACTACTTTTGTGTAGGCACTTTTGGCTCTATGCTTCTTCAATGTCCCTCCAGAATAGGAAATGGCAGTAAGTTACAAGTAATTCATTTGTTTTTTAATATTCCATTGACTTGGGCCCATTTCTTTACTTTGGGCAAATTTGAATAGTTCAGACAGCTGTAGAAAGTACAAAGAAAGCAAACATTTTAAGGGTTGATATGTGTTAATGCTATAAAGGTGCCTATTGTTAGTAAATAAGCACACATGCTTGGCATGGTACACTATATCACAGTGCCAAGCATTGCAGAAAATAGACCCCACACTTATTCTTGCTGCCATTGGAAATGACCATTTCAAAATAGTTAGATATTGTAGTTAGACAAATGTGCGTCATCTGTTAAAGGAGAAGGAATGTCATTTTATACTTGGGTGTGCCAAAAGTTAGGCATCCAGAAGTGATTGTATTTACTTACCTGACACTCTGCGCTGGTGCTCCTATCAGCAGAAAATTGCACCAGGTCAGGGTTCTTCAGCGAGTACCACGGAGTGATCTTCTTACTGCTTCTTCGCTCATCAAATTTCCCAGGGCAGATGCATGCATAGAAGAACGTCTTTTTCCGTTATAGTTCAGCTTTTCACTTTACTGCATATGAGCAGCCGCAAGCTGAAAGAAGAAGCAGGTGGTACTAACTGGAAGAATCCCAGGTCAGTGCAGTTTTCTGCTGATAGGAGCACCGGCCCGGAGTGTCAGGTAAGTAAATACATTCACTTTGGGGTGCCTAACTTTTGGCACCCTCAAGTATAAAATGACTTTCCTTCTCCTTTAAGCAGATATCAGGCTAATGATCAGAACAGATCCTATGTGCAACACTGAAAGGGACAAGATACTCCCTTGTTTAACATGAGTGAAATGAGTAGGACTTGTGTTGAACATATGTCTTGTCTATTGTTTTAATTACACAAAAAAATCTATGTTTCTTGTTATTTATTGAGCTAAACAGGGCACACACAGAGATTCAAGTTACTCCATTTAAAAAAAAAAGATTACCATAGGGCAGATAGCTCCCCTGCATAATGGACTCCTGCTAATAAAGCACATAGGGAGTATGTGAGGGTTATATACTGGCAATCAAATGATCTACCAAACATGGAGTAGCTTCAATTCTCTCTGTTCATCCTGTTTAGATCAAGAAATAACAAAAACCATAGATGTATTTGTCATTTAAATAACAGTCAATGGATCAGTGCAATTTAGCAGTTTGTAGCTATGTTAAATTGTGCAACTATACAGCTAGTCAGCTATGTGAATAAGATGCATTTTAAAGATACCAATACCCCAAATATTACTGCTAGTGATGGGCGAATTTGGGGCGTTTCGCTTTGACGCAAAATTTGAGAAACGGCAAAAAATTTGCGAAATGGCGCCGGCATCTAGTGGGGTCTATGCCAGGTGAAAAGGAAAAACAATGGCACTGAAATATGGGTCAGTAATCATTTATTCTACAATTCTACAATAATTATATGTTCACCCATTAATATTTTCATTAAGCAATTATTTGGGTGATGTAAAATATACTGGCCTTGTACTACATTAATTGTTTTATTTACAACATACAGTTTTGTTTCTCTGTAAATTATATATTCATAAGCAAACTAAAAATGAAAATTACAGTGTCTGAATTTTTCTTTCTTTATTTCAAGCAAGAATCAAAGATGAACAGAAGAGAAACACGCACAGTGCGGCTGCATAGGAGAACTATACACGGAACAAACTGGACAATAAGAGCAAATGGTCAATGGTCACATGATTCTGCCTACTGACTATTACATTCCAGAATCATCTTGTCACAACTTCTACACTCAACAGGCAGGGAAGGGCACATAATAGGGGCACATAATAGTCTATTAAATAAATAATATTTGTAAAGGAAATAAATACTGAACAAAATATTACAAGTCAGTTGTAATGTCTTGTTTCATTCTGCTAATGCTGCATTAATGCTGGCAAAGCCAATTGTAACTGGAAATATTTCTATAGCAGGTGCAGGAAGTAACATTTTATCCCTTTTTGTAATTACTCCTAGCTAAACAATATAGTTACTGTAATCTATTTCCCATTTATTCCCTTTAAAACGTCAAGGTGTGAACACTTTTTCATAAAGCTGTCATTATTAATATTATTATGTCTTCGTTTCTTTCTAATATCTCTTAACATTATCTTGTGCTTTGTTACCCAATTGTTTTATATTAATACAGAATCTTATATGAATGATTCTTCTTTAAATGGGTTGTTCACCTTTGAGATAGTGGGGGATCATTTTTTTCCTAAAGAAAAGTTCAATGCCAAGTGGCTACCCTTGATAGGATCTACAGGTCTACAGAAAAGGCCCCAATCTTGATTGTCTTTCCTCATAGTTTAATTATTCCATTCTTTTTACTAGTCTAGTTGTATTCCTTAAGTTAATGACATTTTTTATGCAAGACAGCATAAGGCACGTGTACTGCCTAGAGTTAAATAACTTGTTATCCACAGATCCTTCTCAATGAATGATACTAGCATTAAGTGTATAACTAAAATTTATGTTACAATACAATACAAGTGCATAAACTTCCATTTATCCACACTGAACTTAATTTACTGGTTTGCTGTCCAGTTCTCAAATTCTCTTAAAATTGGGAATATGATCGCTCCTTCACATAAATATGGGGCTGATTCACTAACTTAGAGTGAAGGATTCGAAGTAAAAAAACTTCGAATTTCGAAGGTTTTTTTGGGCTACTTCGACCATCGAATGGGCTACTTCGACCTTCGATTACGACTACGAATCGAAGGATTCGAACCAAAAATCGTTCGACTATTCGACCATTCGATAGTCGAAGTACTGTCTCTTTAAAAAAAACTTCGACCCCCTAGTTCGGCAGATAAAAGCTACCGAAGTCAATGTTAGCCTATGGGGAAGGTCCCCATAGGCTTGCCTAAGTTTTTTTGATCAAAGGATATTCCTTCGATCGTTGGATTAAAATCCTTCGAATAGTTCGATTCGAAGGATTTAATCGTTCGATCGAAGGAATAATTCTTTGATCGTTCGATCGAATTTTCTGCGCTAAATCCTTGACTTCGATATTCGAAGTTGAAGGATTTCAATTCCTAGTCGAATATCGAGGGTTAATTAACCCTCGATATTCGACCCATAGTGAATCAGCCCCTTAATGTCTCAACATAAACCAATATTTCTGGCTAATATTGACTCCCCCCCCCCCAGAACACAGGACTTTCCACTGAGGGGGAACAATATAAATTACATACAATGTATTCTCTATAGTAACGGGCGAATTTCTCCCGTTTCGTTTTGCTGCAAAATTCGCAAATTTCCCGCAGAAAATCCCGAAAAATTTGTGTATAACAGGAAAGTTCACGGAAAAAACGTGAAATTCGAACGTTTTCACAAAAATGTTCAAGAAGAATTCAAGAAATTCGATATTTTCACTAAAAAAACAAGCAATTCGAACGTTTTCACGAAAAAATCTAGCTATTCGAACGTTTTCACTAAAATCAAGCAATTCGAATGTTTTCAATAAAAAATCGAGCAATTCAAGCGTTTTCACAAAAAATTCCAGCAATTCAAATGTTTTCACGAAAAAATCGAACATTTCCAACGATTTTACAAAAAAATCGAGCAATTCCAATGTTTTCACAAAAAAATCATGAAAATCGGAAATTGCAGCCGGAGATTCACAAATTTATTCGCCGGCAGCGAAACACATAAATTCGCCTTCAATTTAGTCGCCGATCACTAATTCTCTATTCTATATCTGATATTCTACTCACCTGGCAACAATTACAATAGATATATATATTCTACAACAGGAACTATTTAGATTTCAGGAAATAAGACATTATATATTTTCAAATTGGCAAGATAAAAACATTTCCTAAACGAAATCTGTTTACATTCATTTGCCTTCGGGTATTGCCCCAAAAAGGAGTCATATCAGCGATATATAACCATTTAGTTCATATATGTTGGGAAGTTTTCGGGTACTAAAACCACGAAAAGTTCCTAAATTCTTGTTTGGTTTCTTCATTCAAATACCTCAGCTTCCTGCCTATTGGGTTTTTTTTTTTACCCTGAGCGGGTTTTATAAAAAAAAAAAAAGAAAGCTCAGCACCTAAATCCTGCCAAGTATTCTTACATTGGCCCCTAACGCTCATGTTTTGAAGAAGATTTATTGATAGACATTATCAAAGACTCGGCAAGCTGCTCCAATAATGTATCAATGAAAGAAACCTCACAAAACGTTCTCCATCAATACTCTCTGGCCCAAGTAAAATTGGCAAAATGGTTTCCTTCCTCTTCATTCTTATGTTATAAGAACTGTGGTCAGCAAGGATCCTTTCTACATATATGGTGGGAGTGCCCTGAGGCAGTTTGATTCTGGATATATACCTTAAAGGACCAGTGACATAAAAAAAATTTTTTTAAAAATTAGTTTCTACTTAACGAAAAAAAACACCAAGACACTTTTAAATTTATTATGAAATAACTTACCGATTCTCCGCTTGCTCTCCTCAAAAATGGCGACAGGGTGACGATCCAACGTGCACCACTCGATTTCTCCTCCCTGCCTTCTACAGGAGATAGCCAGGGAGGAGAAATTGAGCGCCGCACAATGGATTGTCGCCCTGACGCCGTTTCTGAAGAGGAGCGCAAGCGGAAATTCGGTAAGTTATTTCTTAATAAAGGCTTTGCAAATTTAAAGTTAAAAGTGTCTTGGTGTTTTTTTTCAAATCGAATTTGGACTTCAGCCTGCATTAATTCCTCAACACAGCAGGCCGGCCTGCGGCTGCTTTATATCGAGTTGATAAGAGATACTTCTGGTTAATTTATCTTTTTGTTCCTAAAGCTGACCTTCACTCCACATGCTTTCCCTGACACTACAGAATTCAGAGGAGAGGAGATTGTTTTGAACTAAAGCAGCCACAAGCCGGCCCCCCGTGTTGAGGAATATTATAATGCAGGCTGAAGTCCAAATTCGATTTGAAGTTTTTCCCCAAAAAAACTTTGATTTTTCAAAATCCACCAAATGACACTGAATAGGTTCTAGGAGGTACATGATAACTTTTGATATTCGAATTTTTGAATTTTCTTCAAATTCAAATTGAAATTTGGACTATTCCCTAGTCAAAGTACACAAAAAAATAGATCGAAATTCGAATTTTTTTCATTCGAAAATTCACCTCAACCTTTGATAAATCTGCCCCTAAAATAAACTCAAAATTTGAATTTAAAAAATTCAAATTTTCAATTCGACCCTTGATAAATCTGCCCTATTAATGTATATGAAATACATTTCTCCATGTTGTTTTACAGCCAGTACTTCACAAAGATACTTCATTATCATTGTGTTGGAGCAGGGTTTACTCATGTCATTTGCACTTTATTTGAACTGGAAAGAACACAATCAGGTCAGTAATTATAACTGTCTGTCTGTGTAAAGAAACATCTCAACTCAGCTGCATTTGATTTGCCAGCTCATAGAATAAAATGATACATTCTAACATTGTATTTTAGTTTTCAGTTTTACTTCATACATATCTGTAGGGATCCATAGGGTTAAGTTCCTCTGTGGTGTTAAAAACCTACATGGTTGGAAATACCCTACTGTGGCCAGCTAAAGGTTGGACCTAAACTGAATAAGGGAGGGAGAGTGAGTCTACTTTTGCTGAGTGCATTTTGGCTATCAATGCATGGTCACATTACACAAATCCTAAACTCACTTTAAACATTGGAAAAACAAGTATTGAGGAGAAAAAGCAGAGCTCACCCACTCAGCGTCCTGGAAGCCCGTCTCCCCTCCAGCAGCATCCTGCGAGAACTCCACAGGCGCAAGCCATCCCAACTCCACACAGGACACGATGAGTTCAAACAGTGCGGGCGCTCAGCCGGATAAAGTAGGAGGCGTATATTGCTTCATCAATTATGGCTTTATTCCAGCAAACAATGTGACATACAGTGGCAATCAATAGGGCAGTTCAGCCTCCGCATTTCGTGCCCAGAGTTACCGGCACTTCATCAGAGCTAGATTCGTAACACGTGAACACCCCTTTAAATACTGTGATAAATACACCCACTACACAACTGTGTTCACTTAATGGAATATTGTTAAAATAGAATAAAATAAAATAAATAACGTCTTCTACTTTATCCGGCTGAGCACCCGCACTGTTTGAACTCATCGTGTCCTGTGTGGAGTTGGGATCACTTTAAACATGCCCATCTTAATCTGGCAAATAAAGGTTCATTAACAGTTGTTATTAAAATTTAACAGGTTTTTAATGGAGAAGAAATACTCTAGATACATTATTTGGAAAACCCAAGGTCCTGAGCATTCTGGATAACAGGTCCCATACCTGAAGTAAGAGAAAAGTCTATGTTTAGAAAGGGCTACATGGTAACCTGTCACCAGGAGCCAACATGGCCGTGTCTGATTGGAATGCCAGAAAACCTTAGCCCATTCTCCAAGATATTTTTCTTCCATTCCTCGCTCAACCTCGCTATTTTCTTAGCATTTTTTATTTACATGATATACTATACTCTTTGATTCTGTAACAAGTGGATGGGTCAGGGTCTTTCTAAACCTTCCCTTGGGTTGCTATCGATTGGTTTCGGTACCCGGGCAAGGGGTCCAACTCCCAGCAACTCCCGATAGGCACAATATAATTAGACTGTTTATCCTCAGGTGGGGCCCTCTCTTATGGTATGGAGGATGGGATTACCACACTGGTATAAGCACACACAGCATTCACTCTTGATCAAATAAACTTTCTGTTCTTTAAAACAGCAGAACATTTATTGAACTGGTGGTACACTTCATGAAGCAAGTAGTGGCAGCAGGTCATTTACACAAATGTATTACTCACAGATACTGTCTGATACTTTGTTAGTCAGCTTTGTGAATTGAGCCGCCTTTCATGCCTTTGGTGCACATTCCCCATTGAAGGTGACCTCACAGCTGGTTTTCCACTCCAAGGATCTCTCTATCCCTGAGCTTAACCACTTGAGTCCCTAACCTGGTGGCAATGTCACCGCAGGTGCTAACCCTTCACTAACTCCTCGTTGGAGCCTTAGCTGCTCACTAACTTTCCTGAAACTATCTGTCACTGTGACCTATTATAGTTTCTGACACTCAATAACTCCTATACTGAGGCCTAGTTCCACCTCAGGCCTAGCAGCACACCCTACTTCCAATGGGTGCACTGGACAGAGACAGAACCCATGGGAACATCCCTTTTTATAACCTCTGGGAAACTACTCCCCCTCCCCTATGGGAAAAAGGACCCAGCCTAGCTGGCTAACACTTTCACTGGGGTATGAAAATCCTTTACCCTTTTCTATAGTGACATCTACTGGCCAGTCACTGAACTGCCAACAGAATACTTTCACATAGGAAAAATGAAACCAAAGCACATAAAGGTTAGCAAAACCTTTACCCTCCTACATTTCCATACAGAAATATTGAATAAACATGGAATAGTCTGACACTGAAACAGTTTGCTAAAATATCAGCCAGACATGAGGCACAAGTGCTTTAAGAATGAACAATGTGGAGTTGATTTATCAATATTCTGATTTTATTTTTCACGGTGATTCATTTTTTTGCAATATGTGTTATTTATGAAGTGCAAAAAAGTCAAACTTTGGCATCTAAAAGTGTGCAGGGTCATGTAAAAGTTCATGGGTGCTGTCCTAGGGAGAATATATGCAGTTTATTTAATTAACGTTTTTTGATTGTTTAAAAATTTGTAAACCCATTGAAAATTTGAATTCTGATAAATGAGGTCCTAACAGACTTTTGCTTTTTAGGCATGTCCATCAAGTTCAAGCTATATATTATTTGTCTAACTGCTAGTCCAGAGGAAGGCAAAAAAAACCCATTTGAAGCCTCTCCAATTTGCCTCAGAGGGGGAAAAATTAATTTCTGACTCCAAGATGGCATTTGGGCCAGTCCCTGGATCAACTTGTACTATGAGCTATCTCTCATAACTCTGTATTGCCTCACTTGCTAAAAAGCTATCCAACCCCTTCTTAAAGCTATCTAATGTATCAGCCTGTACAACTGATTCAGGAAGAGAATTCCACATCTTCACAGCTCTCACTATAAAAAACCCCTTCTGAATATTTACCCGGTGTTGTGTATTTGCATAATCTGTGTTAAATTTTATAAAGTCAATTACCTTTGAAGGATGTTGCAGCCTGGGGAATAGTGGGACGAGACTGGGAAGCTAGTCTCTGTGTGTGTGTGAAATAAAGATGGTGAATAGGGATGGGCGAATTTTTTCACCTTGTTTTGCCGAAAAAATGAAGCCCATAGACTTGTATGGCGTTGTGCGTCAAAATAAAAAGCTGGTGTCAAAAAACATTTTGCAGCATTTTTTTGACGCCCATAGACTTTAATGGGTGTCGACAACATTTCGCTGGTGGTGAATTTTCAGCGAAACGAAACGGGTCAAATTTGCCCATCCTTAATGGTGAACTGATAACAGCTTGTCTGCATTACTGAGATATAACAATGGCGACAAGGACATCTGAACCCTCTGTGCATCCCCCTGAAGAGTTTCTGCAGCACCCAGGAGAGCCTGCAGTGTCTTGGGATCTCTGGTATGAACAGTTTTCTATCTATTTACTGGCATCTGGCCTGGATGAGACCTCCCCTGAGAGGAAAAGGGTCCTGTTACTTCCCTCCCTGGGCTCTGAAGCATACTGCATTTTCACAACTCTGGGAGCAGATTCCTCATACACTGCCACAGCACAGGCTCTGGAGAATTACTTTAAACCTGTCCCAAATGCTTTAGTGGCCAGAGTTCAGTGTTGCAGAGCTGAGGCGGCTAGCAATCCCCTGAAAATTTGGTCCCTTGCACGATGAAATTATTAGAGACCAACTTATTGCAAAAACTACAAATGCTAAACTTAGAGAGAGGTTGCTTATGGAACCAGATACACCTACTTTACAAAAAGCTGTGGAGCTGGGGTGCCAAATGGAAATGGCTTTGCTGGAGGCCAGGAATATGCTGCCCTCTTCAGGAGGGAGTGAGGTCCCTGTTCATGCCTAATTAGTTCAGAAGCACTATGGGTTGAAGAATAAGTGACCTTGTGCACTTACAGGAAGTGTCCATAGGAGGGAGCTCCGAGCAAATGAATTGTAGAATATTTTAGCATGGTCACACTGCTTCAAATGTGGAGGCAGCCGCCATAAAGGTGGCATGAAACTGTGCCCAGCACAAGGGAAGCGCTTTAGGCCCAGTAACAAATTGAACCATTTTGCTATATTCTGCCGCTCAGTACCAGACACAACAGTTCATAATCTAGAACAAAATGACTGTACACCTGATAATAGTGAGATTACTGCGGTGGGTAAGGATAATGAAAATTTCAAACTCTGCCACAGTGTTATTGCTAATGCATACCTCCCAACATTTTGGAAGTAAAAAGAGGGACAACATTTTTTTTTCTGCAAGTAGCGCAGCAATTTTTTTGACCACACCCCTTTATGTGGCCACACCCCCTAATTACCATGTTCGTTTTACAAAATTTGGCAGTTTATGAAAGTTTGAAAATATTTCTCCTTATCTAAACTGTGTTTTTGTGTCTCAAAATTGTTACAAAGTATTTTATTTGCACCTGTTAGCTGTTCTGGGCTCTCTGCTAAAAGCCAATTAAGTGAGAAAATTTGTTTCTTTTTCTGGCTGTTCAGTGCATAGAAAAGAGGGACTTCCCAGTACAAATGAGGGACTGCGGGTTGAGCTGTCAAAAGAGGGACTGTCCCTCAGAAAAAGGGACAGTTGGGAGGTATGCTAATGTCACAATTCCACTGCTTGTGGACACTGGAGCAAAGGCGTCTGCGTCCATTTTTTGGACACCAGTGTCCGTTTTTTGGAAGCCGGTGTCCATTTTTTGGACGCCGGCATCCGTTTCTTTGACGCCGCCGAATTTTCGCCAGCGAATTTTTGCGGGCATTTCTGCGAATTCGTCCATCACCAATTAGAAACTCTGCTACATACAATGCATATTTTTAGCATTACCCACTCCAACATACACTAATGTGCTTAACAGGTTACAGCAATACCCAATAAAGTTCTTGATCAGACAAATGCTGAAATACACATAGTAGACACTATCTGGAAAAATAAATATCCCTAGGTTTTTACTGGGCTGGGTCGCTTATGCAAATTTTCTCACAATCCAATGTTCAACACCCAGGTATCTCCAGTGATGCAGCCTCTGCACAGGCCCCCTCTAGCGATCAATGCTGCAGTAGAAACAGAGCTGAATAAGCTGTTGCAGGAGGATATTATAGAACCAATTGACTCTTCCCCATGGGTTTCCAACCTAGTAATTGCTAAAAAAAAAAAAAAGATGGGCAAATCCAGCTATGTGTGGACCTACGTAAACAAAGCAATAATACCTGACTGTTACCCTCTGCCCACTACAGAAGATCTTATTTCCCAATGCCATGGGTCAAAATTTTTCACAAAGCTGGACCTCCGTAAAGGCTATTTACAAATACCCCTCTCTTGGCAGGCCAGAAACCTGACAGCTTTCATTACACATCAGGGACCGTTTCAAACACAATGCCATTTGGGCTGTGTTCTGCTCCAAGCTGTTTCCAGAAAATCATGGTAACTGTTTTTGCAGGAATCCCTGGGGTAACCATTTATCTGGATGACATACTCATTCATGCATGTCTCTGGAGGAACACAATGCAATCCTTGATCAGGTATTTCACAGGCTGATGGACTATAACCTCACCTTGAATGAAACAAAATGTGTTTTCACACAAACTGAAGTTGACTTTGTGGGTCATCACTGGGAATTCAACCCTTGCAATCCAATGTTGAGCCATACATCAATCACCTAAGCCAAAAGACCGAGCAGAACTCGCTTCGTTTCTAGGATTCACAAACGATTATCTACGTTTTGTAGCTGACTACGCAGAAATCACAACACCATTACGTGCCTTACTTAAAAAAGATGTGCACTGGGAGTGGACACCAGCGTGTTCCCAAGCAGTCTCTACACTGAGACATCGCATTGCTTCAGCACCAACCCTTGTGCATTTTTCAACAAATGCACCTACATTTGCCTCTTGTGATGCTTCAGCTGTTGCCATAGGTGCAGTCTTATCACAGATTCAGCATGGAGTAGAGCACCCTGTTGCTTTGGCTTCTCGAGCTCTCTCTCCGGCTGAGCAGAAATACGCAGCAGGAGAGCGGGAGGCACTGGCCTGTATATGGGCTTATTAAAAGTGGCATCATTTCCTTTATGGCAGGAAGTTTACCCTGAGAACTGATCACCAAGCCCTAACTTCCTTGCTGTCTACATCAGGATCTGCCCATTGCCCTCTTTGTATTCACAGATTGTCAGACAGGTTATATCAATACAACTTTGAAGTTTGCTATAGACCAGGAAAATTTAATCAAGTAGCAGATTACCTGTCACGTATAATCCTCAAGTCTAAGGCGACAAAGACTGCACAGGAGGAAGAAGACACATTGATAATGTCCAATTCCTTAGTCTTCACAGTTACACCACAAGATTTGGTGATCTCATCTCAGAATGACCCAGTGATTCAAGAAATACTAAACTACTTATGTGGAGAATGGCCATCTGTTTCACCAGGACACTTTCAGTCATACTATCAAGTGAGAACAGAGTTGTCACCCTGGAAAGATGTTTGTTTAGTACGAGGGCACCGGGCAGTAATTCTAACTGCCCCAAGGCCAGCAGTCCTCAGGATGGCCCACGAAGGACATTTGGGTGTGGTAAGAACAAAACAGCTTTGCAGAGAAGCAGTATGGTGGCCTGGCATAGACAATCAAATTGAAACCTTGATTCGAAACTGTGAACCATGCTTACTTAGTGGGAAAAATTTGAAGAAAACGGCTGCTCCACTACAAGCTAGGCCTTTTTTCCAAGCCCCATGGGATACAATTCAGTTGGATATATGCAGAGAAATAATCATAGCACCACAACACCAGAGGTATTTGTTGGTTCCATATGATTTATACTGTAAATAGCCAGAGGTATATACATCAGGGGTCATTACCTCAAAAGTTGTCATCGCTACCTTAGAAGGATGGTTTTCACGGTGGGACTTCCAGTAGAAATCATTACAGACAATGGCCCACAGTTTGTGTCAAAAGAATTTCCTTCAATTGAAGGGCAAAAGGCATAATACCATCCACAGTCCAACTTTAAAGAATGGCATTAAGGTACACCTACATGAAGGCCTTCTATTCAGCAAGGCTTTAACTACAGTTGTACAGCACTACAGGTCTGCACCCCATAGCGCAACTGGGGAATCACCAGCAAAACTGATGAAAGGCAGTAATCTATGGCTGCCCCTAACACATTTACGTTCACAGATAAAAGTAACGGAACCCAGAGACTTGCGAGCAAGGGTAAACACCTACCATGATTCAAGAACAAAAGCCAAGACAATTACTCTTAAGGTTGGGCAATGGGTGAGAATAAGAAAACCCTCAACCAGGTCAAAATTTGATCCCATATTGTCTGACCCCATTCAGATCCACAGTCAGTTGGGACCAGTCACCTACAAATTGCAGGATGGATCTACTTGGCATGTGAGCAGTTTAGTACCTGTTTCTGAGCCTTCACAGGTGCGAGACACTGCCTCTAACTGGCATTTCTGGAATGATTCACCGAATGTGGTTGCACAGCCAAAAACACCAGAAAACCCATCAGGCAATACTCCACCCCCTGTTGAATGGGCCACTGAAATATGCCGAAGTTCAGCCCGCACAAGCAACTTACCTAGGCATCTGGATGACTATGTACTTTATAACGTTTCCAGGTTTTAAAGCATAATAGAGGGGGGGGGGAGATGTTGTGTATTTGCATAATCTGTGTTAAATTTTATAAAGTTAATTACCTTTGAAGGATGTTAGAATGTTGCAGCCTTGGGAATAGTGTGAGGAAACTGGAAAGCTAGTCTCTCTGTGTATGTGAAATAAATATGGTGAACTGATAACAGCCTGTCGTCATTACTGAGATATAACAGCCGGAACCTCCTTTCTTTTAATCAGAATAGGTGACCTGGTAAATAAAGCATTAGAGAGATTATTATATGATCCAATTATATATGTATACATAGTTATCATATCCCTATCCATAGCTCTCTTCTCCAGTGTGAACATCCCCAATTCTCTGTACCCTCTCTACTTCAATAATGTCCTGTTTGAGCACTGGAGACCAAAACTGTATGGCATATTCCAGATGGGGCCTTAGTGGTGCTCTGTACAGTGGAAGAATAACCCCCTGTGAATCTCTCTTTTAATGCAGCTAAAGACCTTATTTGCCCTTGATGCTGCTGACTGGCTTTGCTTGTTACAGCCAAGTTTATTATCTACAAGGACTCCAAGGTCCTTTTCCATTATGGATTTGCCTTGTGCAGTCCCATTAAGGGTATAAGTGGCTTGGATATTTTAACATCTCAAATTCATGACTTTACATTTATCAATATTGAATCTCATCTGCAATCAGCTGCCCAGATTGCCAGTTTGTCAAGATCCAGTTGCAAGGATGCCTGGATGGAATTCATCGGGCTGCATACATTACTTATAATACCCTCCCCTAAGTCATTAATGAAAAAGTTAAATAAAAATGGACACAATACCAAGCTCTGAGGAACTTCACTAAGAACCTTACTCCAGGCAGAGAATGTACCATTAACAACCACCCTCTGTACACGATCCTGTAGCCAGTTGTCTATCCATGTGCAAATGACTTAATTAAGCCCAACAGACCTTAGTTTAGAAAGCAGTCATTTGTGGAGCACTGTATCAAACACCTTGGCAAAATCCAAATAGATCACATCTTCTGCTCCCCCGCTGTCCAGTATCTTACTTACCTCATCATAAAAAGAAATCAGATTTGTCTGACATGACCTATCCTTCATAAAGCCATGCTGATTGCTGCTCATAATGTCATTCACTAGGACAAGATTTTGAATGTGATCCCTTAACATGCCTTCAAATAGTTTGCCCACCACAGATGTCAAACTTACTGGCCTTTAATTGCCAGGCTGAGATCGTAATTCCTTTTTAAATATTGGAATGACATCAGCTTTCCTTCAATCCATAAGTACCATTCCAGATGAACATGAATTTGACAAAATCAGAAATAAAGGCTGGTCTAAAACTGACCTAAGCTCTCTTAGAATCCAGGGGTGTATGCCATCTGGCCCTGGCACCTTGTTCACATTAATTTTTATTAAAGCATTATGAACCATAACCTGAGTCAGCCACTGACTAGATTGAGCTGAGCCAACGGTGCATTTATGAGGTGAGTCTGGGAATCCTGACTCCTCTATTGTATACACTGAAGAAAAGAACTGATTTAGCACATTTACCTTTTCTGTATCTGTTACAACCACATTATTTAAAGGAGTAACACAGTCAACCCACATTTTTTTACTCATAAAGTACTTAAAAACCTTTTTGGGTTAGTCTTAGCCTCTCCCACAATGTGCTCCTCATTTCCTATCTTTGCCTTCCAGATTGTGGCTTTGCAGCAATTTATAGTGTTTATATTCCTTAAATGCAGATACTGTCCCCACAGACTTGTAGTTTTTAAATGCCTTTCTTTCACATTAGCTTCTTTACTGCTATATTAAGCCACATAGGGTGATTCTTGGTGCTTCTACCTTAAAATATAATGCCTAAATCTGTGCTCTGAAGGATAGCCCTCAAGACATTAAAATTTGCTTTTCTGAAATTCAGGGTTTTTGTTGCCCCAGTGTATATTTGTTTTTTGCACCAGACATTTAACGATATCACATTATGGTCACTATTACCCAGGGGTTCAATTACTTGCACATTTGCTATACGTTCTGGGTCATTAAAGATCACTAGATCCAGAATAGCATTTTTTCTGGTTGGCTCTTAATCAACTTGTTGTTAAGGGCCCGACACTGGCGTCACAACGCTGCCCAACACTGGCGTCACAACGCTGCGTCCATTCTGACATGCTGGTGTTACAGCATGCTGCGTGGAATCCCTTTATAAACTTGTTCCCTTTAACTGACCTGGCAGTACTGTTGCTCGGTCAATATCTGGGTAATTAAAATCCCCAATTATCATTACTTTCCCCAAGCTAGCAGCCTTTTCTATTTGCATCAGGAGCTTAGCCTCCTTTTCTTCATTTACATTAGGGGGTCTATAGCATACTCCTACAATTAATTTGCTGGTCTCTTTACAATGAGTGAAGAGCTCCATCAATAAGACTTCAGTCCCCTCATTTTCTAACATAACCTCCTCTTTTATATTAATGGATACTGTCATGGGTAAAAAAAAAAATTCAAAACAAATCAATTAATAGTGCTGCTCCAGCTGAATTCTGCACTGAAATCCATTTCTCAAAAGAGCAAACAGATTTTTTTATATTCAATTTTGAAATCTGACATGGGGCTAGACATATTGTCAATTTCCCAGCTGCCCCAAGTCATGTGACTTGTGCTCTGATAAACTTCAATCACTCTTTACTGCTGTACTGCAAGTTGGAGTGATATCACCCCCTCCCTTTCCCCCCCAGCAGCCAAACAAAAGGACAATGGGAAGGTAACCAGATAGCAGCTCCCTAACACAAGATAACAGCTGCCTGGCGGATCTAAGAACAACACTCAATAGTAAAAACCCATGTCTCACTGAGACACATTCAGTTACATTGAGAAGGAAAAACAGCAGCCTGCCAGAAAGCATTTCTCTCCTAAAGTGCAGGCACAAGTTACATGACCAGTGGCAGCTGGGAAATTGACAAAATGTCTAGCCCCATATCAGATTTCAAAATTGAATATAAAAAAATCTGTTTGCTCTTTTGAGAAGTGGATTTCAGTGCAGAATTCTGCTGGAGTAGCACTATTAACTGATGTGAAAAAAACATGTTTTCCGATGACAGGATCCCTTTAACTTTTAAATCCTGCCTAACAAACAGACATATCCCTCCTCCTTTTCTATTGCCTCTGTCCGTCTGAAAAAAAGTATAGCCGCTGATATTAACTGCCCAGTCTTGTGACTCATTCAGCCATGTTTCGCCACATCTATAACATCATATTTCCCTTCCAGCACCTTCAGCTCTCCCATTTTACCAGTCAGACTCCTGGCATTTGCAAACATACTTAATACTTGATACTGGTACCATATTGAACATATGGCACATGGTCCTCCCTGTACCACCAACCAACTTTCCTCCTCCATTTTCCCTTCCTTTGCCATCTAACCTTTATTCCATGGAATCCTTTACTGAACCCTCCCCCCATGCCTAGTTTAAAATCTCTCCCAACCCTCTAGCCATCTTCTCTCCCAAAGCAGCTGCACCATCATCAATGAGGTGCAGCCCATCCTGGCAAAGAGCCTATAGCCGACTGAGAAATCAGCCCAGTTCTCCAAAACCCAAAGCCCTCCTCTGTTTCTGAGAAAATTACCGTTGAAACCATATCCCTCAACTTTACAACTAGTTTTAAAAAAAAAACCTGTCATTGGTACCTTTGTTTACTAAGACCGCTGGGTCTTCCCCAGCCCCTCCCAATAACCTGTCTACTCGTTCCACCACATGCTGAACCCTAGCACCAGGCAAGCAGCAGACGGTGGCAGGCAGTGTTCTTATGGCAGATTACCCTATCCACCTTTCTAATAATTGAATCCCCTATTACTAAGACTTTCCTTTCCCCTTTTTGCACTGCTCCCACCGCCCCTATTTGAGACACTGCCACCCAGGGTGCTCTGAGAGTCAGCCTGCTCCATACACGCCAGTTCATAGCTTTCCTCCCCAGTATCTTCAGCCAAAATGGTGAATCTGTTGCTTTGGATGAGCTGCGGCCCAGCCCCCCTACCCTTCCATCCCCCTCTTCCCCTGTTAAAGGAACAGTAATGCTAAAAAAAAATGTATTAAAAAATCCATTCTACCCACACTAATAATAGATCTACCCTGCATAAAGTGTATTAATAGCAATGCTTTATTAAAAAAAATACTGTTAGAAAACACTGCTTCCTGTCTACTGGAGAACGGCGATATGGTTACTCACTCTGCAGCTCTGCACTCCACATCTTCTCCCTAACCCGACTTCTGCCAAAACCGGAAGTTATGAGCGATGCAGCTGTGGCATGTCGGTTTCCCAGTTCCTAGAAGAATTTGTCTCGTTTAAAATCTGGTAATGGCCAATTTCTTGTTGTGATAGCATGCAGTAATGTCTCTTGTATTTTTTTAATAAAGCATTGCTATTAATAAACTTTATGCAGGGTAGATTATTAGTGTGGATTTTTTAATAAATTTTTTTTTAGTGTTACTGTTCCTTTAACTGTAACAAACCTGCCTCCATCATTAGCCTCCACTGCCACTTTTACACCCCCAGTACACTGACCCCTGCCAGTGGTTGCTACGTTTGCCGTAGCCCTCAGTGCTGCAATATCTACAGTTCAGATTCTGAGATGAAAACCCACCGACTTCTTTCACATGTAAATACTGCATGGAACTGCTGCTCGAACACGACATACATGTGACAAGAAACATGGAGTGATTCCAGCAAACCCACTTGCACTCATATTTACACTGGCTACTTACAGTCTCACAAGTGCAATTCCTCAAAAACGCGCTGATTATGTGCAATCATACATTGCATCCTGTACCACCCTAGCCAGCTCTGTAAGGGAGCTCTCAATAAGTTTTAATCATCTACTTCAAGGTTAGTTGGGGGTGTAAAGGATTTGGGTGAGGGCAGCAACTTCTAAATTCAAAAACTAACTGTTTTTTTTTTTAAATTCAATGTCCAGTAAATGTAAAGTTTCTTTTGTCAGAATTAAGTGCTAAACATTAGAGTGTCATCATTTATCTCACATTTAACACTTCTTGCCATCAGCTGACTTCCTCAGGAAACTGAGACCTGTTGAAGTAAATGTGTTGTTTGTTCAGATTCCTCTGGTCACAAGAAGAATGAGAGGTCTGGCACTGCTCTTACTGCTGGGAGCCCTGAAAGGTGAGAGTTGGGGGGAAGCTGTCATTAGGTGCCCAAATGGGTATGAGGGCATGATCAATTTAATTACATACAAGGTGAAGACACACCGAGCTACTAGTAGCAGCTATTTGCTACGTCTACAAAATAGACAATAGTGATAATTGGCTTTGTTAAGACACCATGTTTTTTAGCAGAGGCAATTCTCAGTAGTCTATGGCACTGTATTCTGTAGGTCCGGAGCTAATCGTAGCACTTGTTGTGGCTACAAAATGCCAAAAAATACCCTGCCTTAGGCAATACAGAGAAATGCCAATTATCACTGTCTATTTTGT